>NC_091989.1:14337310-14946508 GCF_044704955.1 Pristiophorus japonicus | reverse complement strand
CTCGCGCTCTCTCTCTCTCTCTCGCGCTCTCTCTCTCTCTCTCCGCGCTCTCTCTCTCTCTCTCGCGCTCTCTCTCTCTCTCTCGCGCTCTCTCTCTCTCTCTCGCGCTCTCTCTCTCTCTCTCGCGCTCTCTCTCTCTCTCTCGCGCTCTCTCTCTCTCTCTCGCGCTCTCTCTCTCTCTCTCGCGCTCTCTCTCTCTCTCTCGCGCTCTCTCTCTCTCTCTCGCGCTCTCTCTCTCTCTCTCGCGCTCTCTCTCTCTCTCGCGCTCTCTCTCTCTCTCGCGCTCTCTCTCTCTCTCGCGCTCTCTCTCTCTCTCGCGCTCTCTCTCTCTCGCGCTCTCTCTCTCTCTCGCGCTCTCTCTCTCTCTCGCGCTCTCTCTCTCTCTCGCGCTCTCTCTCTCTCTCGCGCTCTCTCTCTCTCTCGCGCTCTCTCTCTCTCTCGCGCTCTCTCTCTCTCTCGCGCTCTCTCTCTCTCTCGCGCTCTCTCTCTCTCGCGCTCTCTCTCTCTCGCGCTCTCTCTCTCTCGCGCTCTCTCTCTCTCGCGCTCTCTCTCTCTCGCGCTCTCTCTCTCTCGCGCTCTCTCTCTCTCGCGCTCTCTCTCTCTCGCGCTCTCTCTCTCTCGCGCTCTCTCTCTCGCGCTCTCTCTCTCTCGCGCTCTCTCTCTCTCGCGCTCTCTCTCTCTCGCGCTCTCTCTCTCTCGCGCTCTCTCTCTCTCGCGCTCTCTCTCTCTCGCGCTCTCTCTCTCTCGCGCTCTCTCTCTCTCGCGCTCTCTCTCTCTCGCGCTCTCTCTCTCTCGCGCTCTCTCTCTCTCGCGCTCTCTCTCTCGCGCTCTCTCTCTCTCGCGCTCTCTCTCTCTCGCGCTCTCTCTCTCTCGCGCTCTCTCTCTCTCGCGCGCTCTCTCTCTCGCGCGCGCTCTCTCGCGCGCGCGCTCTCTCGCGCGCGCTCTCTCTCGCGCGCGCTCTCTCTCGCGCGCGCTCTCTCTCGCGCGCGCTCTCTCTCGCGCGCGCTCTCTCGCGCGCGCTCTCTCTCGCGCGCGCGCGCTCTCTCTCGCGCGCGCTCTCTCTCGCGCGCGCTCTCTCTCGCGCGCGCTCTCTCTCGCGCGCTCTCTCTCGCGCTCTCTCTCGCGCGCGCTCTCTCTCGCGCTCTCTCTCGCGCTCTCTCTCGCGCTCTCTCTCGCGCTCTCTCTCGCGCTCTCTCTCTCTATACACCTTCATTTGTTCTCATTCATTTTCTCTCTTTGTAGTGACATGCATTTTAAAAAGTATAATCCTTTGTTTGCAGGTCAACTTGTGAAGATGCTACTGTATACTGAAGTTACCCGTTACCTTGACTTTAAGGTTATTGAAGGCAGCTATGTTTACAAAAAAGGCAAAATCTACAAGGTGCCATCCACTGAAAAGGAAGCCTTGGGTTCCAGTGAGTAGGAAATAAAATGCTTAAAGGGTAATGGTGGTTGGGAAAGAGTAAATGTAATTTTTGACACGGGTAACATTTTCTTTTGTACCAATTGTGTCTGATCTCTCTCAAAAATGGAAGTAAAACTAATCCAGCTGAAATATCTAGTGAATGCTCATGTAGGAAAGCACTTGACAGTAATCTTCCAAAGCCAATTTTTTTTTGGTTTTGATCTGACATTTGGGCCAGAACTACTTGTCAAGCACTTGCAAACATAGATGCTACCTGTTTTGGTAGAGCAGCTCTTTTTCCAGTTCGAAGACCAGGCATGTGTTGTGCGCTAGTGCTGGTTTTGGATTTTAGTACCATTGTGTTTCGACGGTCTTGCAGGTCCTGTAACTCATGTAATCCTTTGCTTTTAAGATCTCGAAATTGTACATCTTCATCTGAGACTTGCAGTGAGTGCACTGGCAGAAATCAGCTGACTAGATGTAACATGGTCGACCTTGATACCAAAATCATATTGAATTTTCTTTTTCCCGTTTCTCATATTTTTCTCCTCGAGTAGTGTTTGAAAGCACTTTGTTCAGCAAAAGAGATTTCTGGGGGTCGTGGGACTAGGGAGCAGGAACCTCTTTGCTTTCGCAGAGCATTAGCTAACAACTGTGGAACTCTTGGCTATAGTTCCCAGGCAGAATCGGTAACTTTTAACGCAGGGTGGGTTGTTCATTGGCCTGTGTCTTTACCAAGGGGCACACCTTTAATTGCTAAATGATCTTTAGAACCAGGAAAGAAACAATTCAGACTCTGTCATCATCATCATGGGCGGTCCCGCGAACGAGGATGACTTGCTTCCACGAGAGTTCGCAGATGTTTCAATGAAGGTCCCAATGTTCCAGTCCTGAACTCTAGTTGAGGGGGTGGACGATGCCTGTGCGTGAATTTTTTTAACGTGTGGTGACCGTTGCACATCAGCCACCACACGGGCTTGACAGAGCTCAGCCTTTATCAGGTGGCAAGGATTAACCAGGACGACTGGAGATCTGCTCTGCTGCACAGATGTAGTGCGCACACATATCGCATTGTGGGCAAGTCCGCGCTGCCGCTGGGCCCTCGACTCTTCTGGACCCCGTACCCTCATTCACCGCACCTCCGCCACGATATTCCAGGGTCTGGTGCTCCAGCTCTATTTATAGCCACATCAGTGCTAAAAGCAATCTCTCAACTAATAGAAACATTTAATTTTTAATAAGTTGGGTGGAACGGATAAAATAACTTCTGCCAGTTTTCTGCTCCTTTTTAAGCTAGGTGGGTTGTGATTTTTGTTTGTTTCTTGCCAGTGAACTCACTGCTTTATGCAATGTAATGAGTCACGAGATCAGAAGCTTTAACTCTTTGGGAAATTTTACTAACCTACATCCTAACACTTGGTGTCATGTACTGCTTCCTGTACATAACCTGCCAGCAAATTGTCCTGTTAGTTTATCAACATTTGTGTTGCAGTATCCTTGACTGTGCTCTGGTTCTACTAAATTCTTACAGCCACATGCAGTTAAAGAATTGGTTTAATCCACTGTTGTCATTAGGCTATCAGTGAAAAAATGAGCCTTGTGAATCTTTACTAATGTACCTTTTTTTGAACTGTGGGGAAAAATTGTCATTGGTAGGTTTCCAAATTTGCATTCTGAATAGACAGAGCATTTTAAGAAACACAGTGCCAGATGCTTTCAGGTCTGTCACTGCTGGATGTTGTGCAGGAGCAATTCAAGCTAATGAATTGGGTATTCCACGAACATGAGTTCAATGTTCCTTGTAGCGCGGTGCGGCTCCCGTGCGGCGGGCTCACCAGCTTTAAAATAGGAAAAACCTGTGCATGTGAGGCATTTGGAATGAGCCGTGCAGCCCCTTAAAGGGGCTGTGCACCCAAAAAAATTAAAGGAAACATTTGGTTTGTGTCTCTTGGTGTTTTAATACCAATATGCTAAATATGTCGAATGACAGTACTGTAAAATGTGTAGGCCATTGTTGCCAAATGAAATGAAACAAACCAGATTAATTTGGTTTATTGGACCACCATAAATGAGTGAAAGATAAAATTATATTTCCTGTAATAGAGCCAGGATTGTAAAGCGAGTTTCAACAATGAGGGGTTCATGCGCTGGACTGTAATTTAATGTGGCTTTTTTTTTTAAAACAGATTTGTTGGGTTTTATGGAGAAAAATCGATTTAGGAAGCTTTTACAGCGTGTTTCTGTTTACGATGAAAATGATCCCCTGACTTGGGATGGCATTGACCCCAAGAAAACAACTATGAGGGGTGTATATGAGAAATGTGGCTTGGGGAAGGATGTCATCGATTTCACAGGCCATGCTCTAGCCTTGTACAGGACAGATGAGTGAGTGCTTGTTGCTGCAGTAATTCTTCTGTCTAACTTTTTTATATTTTATGTATCTAAATGAGGTTTCTGCCTCTCTGATCACCCTTTGTGTTTGCTGCACTTAGATAATACCAGTGAAACTCTTTTCCTTTTATCCCTGTAGGGTTTGTGTATCACTCTAAATTTGTTAATTCCATTCAGGGTTGCTTTGGTTTCGTCTGAGCTTGTCATTTTCACTCTTTATCCTGCATGCTCAGAATTATATATCTTCAACTTGGCCATTATTGAAGTGTGGTCAAACAGCCTTCCCCAATCTATTTGCTTTATTTATTCCCTTGTTTAATTGAATTTAGCCATTAAATACCTGGCTCCTGGTCTTAAATATTTTCGACTCCCAGATAATGTTTAATGTTATCTAGTCACACAGGGGTGCCAATACCTCCAATTCTTGAACTATTGCCGTTTCAGGATGACACCTGCCTCCGATTGCCTCCTTGATGAAGCAGGTTACCAAATCTGATTCTAGACTACTTGGGTTTCCCCAATTTATATTTGATTTGAAGTCTCCCATTACTTTGTTCTCATATTTCCCTCTGTGCCTCATAAGAACAATTTAGTCCTTGTGCTGATCTGGTGGTCTGTAGCATAGTATTAGTGGGTTTTCCTTCTCACGAGAGATGTCTGACCAGAGTAGAGCGAAAGCTACAGAGCGTACTTTCACAGGATAAACTTGGTTTACTTCTCGGGCATCCGTGACTCATGGATGCTAGGAGTTTTCTTTCCTTCCCTTCCCTTCCCCCTGTGCCTCTTGGGAGAAGCAGTGGGTCTCCACTTTGCTTCTACTTCATACGACTAAGATCATAAGCTTGCCCGTATGGTACGTGCCCAACGCTAGCTGTAGCATGATCCCATCAGTCAATTCTCAAACTTATTTAGAAATATTCATATGGTCACGTTCAAATCTTTCTAACCTTTTTTTTTAGATATCTTGACCAACCTTGCCTTGAGACGTTAAACAGGATGAAACTTTACAGTGAATCGCTGGCTCGCTATGGGAAAAGTCCATACCTTTACCCTCTTTACGGCCTTGGAGAGCTGCCTCAGGGTTTTGCCAGGTGAGCATTATTGCAAATTCTCTGTTGAATAGAAAGATGGACTGTTGATGGATACAGGGCAAGGAAGAAAATCCAGTGTGAAATAAGTGTTCGATTCAGGCATTTTATTCTTGAAACTCTAAGCTAGAAAACGCCTGTAATAAACTTGACCACATCATAGATATGAATTGCATATTTGTAAAGCCTTAAAAAAATATAAATAGAACTTTATAGGCTTTTAAAACTGGGAGTCGTAACCAATGTTCCCTTTAAGTTGTGCAGACGTGCAGCGATCTGGACCTCTCACTCGGGCTGCTCGAAGGTTTTTCAATTGGAATAACCATACATGCGCGAAAATTTGAATGGGCCGCTCAGCCACTTAAAAGGGCCATGCACCCAAAAACACTTGCAGGGAACATTGGTAGTAAGCTGCTCTTTCAGGCTATCTCAGATCCTATGGGCAGTGCTGAGACCTTTTCCATTGCCACTCCTTTGCCCACCAGGAAGTGCATGCACAGCCTGGTATGACTCCAATCATCCCAACCTCTTGTGAAAGTGCCTGACTCCACTTGTGGTTTATGCACAGCACTGAGGCTGGGATCAGTAACTGAGTGTGGGTCATGTGGTCACAGACCTGTGTATCATTTTCTCAGGAATTGTTGGGATCCTAATACTTTGAGATTTTTCCTTTTAATGAATACTTTTTTGATGGTTAAATCTTAATTTGCACAAACTTACAGGGTTGGATATTGTGTATTCTGGTAACTTTGTGCGGCCCACCTAGTCTCAAACTATTGAGAATGTAAAAAACTTTAGTCTGTCCAAATGAGTGGAGCCAATATTCATTTATTTTGAAAAGTTTCCTCTTGGCTGGAGATTTTAAACAGCACGTGTATAACTTGTATGTTTACTTCAAACTCTTGAATCTGTTAATTGCATTTAATTATAAATCTTGTTTAACTTAATGATTAAAGCTTGAAGAACACACTAACCTTTTTCTAAGCTACTCCCACGAACATCAAATACAAGATGTTAATGTTCCTGCTGAAATGCCACTGCAATGTTGCTGGTCAGGATTGATAAGATTGGAGAAATATATATTTTCTCTTGGAACTTTGTGCAGTTGCCTCCATTAAATTAAATAGTCTGGTGATTTCATGTCAAGTGTGGGCTTGATGGGCTAACTATCCTCAGCTCATTCTATACTTGGGTGTTTGTTTATAGTAAGTAAACAAGTGTTTTTTTTGTGTTTTGCTTTCACACGTGAAAGCCAGAACATATTTTGGTACAGGCAGGTGGAGTACAGTGAAACATTTGGTGTTGAGATACAACTGGTCAATATTTGCAATCCTGATTACTGATGCCTGTATGCAGTGTCTCGGTGGTCTGCGACTTCGAGAGTGGAGATAAATCTGTACTTCACAGTTAAGGATCTAAATATTCACACTGACTGTAGGAAAAACACTTGTATCTTCAAGTATATTGGCTTTTGTTTGAAATGGTCCAGAATGAGTGCCAAGGAACAAAATGGTTATGGCTCAAATGGCTGAGTTCAGTATTCCTAGGCTGAGTTCAGTATTCCTAAACTGAGGGAATTTAACATGGTTTGCATGTTTGGGAATGTGCTTGGACACTTCCAATGTTCTTATACAGGGTATTCAGTTTTTTTCCGTGTCTTTTGGTCTGATTCTTGAATAACTTGTGAAACCTGCCTCTTAAAGGTTACACCTACAAACTGTCCAACAGCTATACATAAGCACTGAGCAAGCTGGTTTAAGCTATTTTTTCCTTTTTGTAGGTTAAGTGCCATTTATGGTGGGACCTATATGTTAAACAAGCCTATTGAAGAAATAATTGTGGAAAATGGACATGTGGTTGGAGTCAAGTCTGAGGGAGAGGTGAGACCTTAAAGTGCTTTGCGAGCTTAAATCATTTATTAAACTGGAGTCCCTGGATGCGGAGGACTTCTGTCCAAGCAACTTTTTCCAATTATTTGTCTTGTAGCACAATTTTGTTCCACTGTAGATATGTTGTAAAGAAGCTGTGCGACCGTTGTGCCTCTTTCCTTCGGGTAGCTGATACTGTCTTTCGAAAGTTAGGATGCTACTGGTTTCTGGGAGTGTTAATATTTATTTGGAGGAGGTCTCCATGCCCTTGCGGCTAAAGGGATCAAGAGGTATGGAGAGAAAGCAGGAAAGGGATACTGAAGGAATGATCAGCCATGATCTTATTGAATGGTGATGCAGGCTCAAAGGGTCAGATGGCCTACTCCTGCACCTATTTTCTATGTTTCTATGCACAAGTTTGAACATCACTGGCTTTTCCATTGTGCTGAATGGGGGTTATTGGGATTGAAATACTTTCCAGTCTCTGTAAATATGACAACACTTAATGTCCAAGCCTCCTGCACTTGAACAATATCAATGCTACACATTTGGGTCTGCTGTTGGTAGCACCCGAGCGGCCTGATCGCTTTCCTTTTCTGGTTTTTACTTGGATAATCCCTTGTGATCTGGACTGGAGATTTGTGATTTTTGCCTGTTTGTTCAGTCTCTCCAAAGGCAGACCCGAGTAAGTGCCTGCTGAGACAATTCAACATGAATTGTTAAGCTACATTATTTTCCAACAGTTGAACATGCAGGACAAGTTATAACCATCGTTTATTTCTATTTCTATCAATATAACCGCTAGAGCGTAGCATAATAATGTAAAAATAATAAATGGATGTGATATTTTTGAACATGTTCCGATTTCTTGGGACTAAATATTTTGGTGGAATGGTGATACTGTAGTTTCACTTTGGTCACTAGATATTCGAGCACTCGAGATATTTGAACACTCACTGACAAAACGGACCAGTCAAAACAATTCTTTTTACCTTTCAAGAGCTGTTGGCTAGTTTCGATCGAAGTGCCTTAACCAGCAGTAACTTTACTATTCATTTGAGCCATTGGGATTGACTACCAGTTTAAACACTAAATGGTGGAACAATCCTCCCAAAATAGTCCATGGAATGTTTTGTGAAGGCAGCATTGAGTTTGTACAAATCCTGTTTGCGGAATTGATGCCTTTCCACAAAAAGGAGTGCTTGTTTGAAAATTGGCAGCAAAACCGCTGCTTGCTGGCAGAGGTGCCCCAGGCCAAGTAGCCGCCTGCGCTGAGACTTCTGGAGCTATGTCAGATTTAATCAAAATGTATTTTGTTTGCAGATTGCCCGCTGTAAGCAGCTGATCTGTGACCCCAGTTACGTGTCCGACCGTGTGAAGAAAGTTGGCCAGGTGATTCGAGTCATCTGCATCCTGAGTCACACCATTAAGAGCATATCCGATGTAAATTCCTGTCAGATTATCATTCCACAAAATCAGGTCAACAGAAAATCTGGTGAGTAGCTTTCGCAAATCTATATTTCATTATGGCCCTGGAAGTGATCTGCAAAGGCTTGCCCTTTTAAGGGCAGTGGGCAGTAGACAACTTGTGCTCAAATTTGAGCAGAGATATGTTCTCCAAGGAGATCAAGTACCTATCAATTTGCAGCTAGCTTGTTTAGTATTGAGCAAGGGCTATAAATGGGTTGCCTACTTGCCCTTGATTCTGGAACATTTATTATATATTGGAGTACCTAAAGGAGTAGTCATCATAGGCAGTCCCTTGAAATCGAGGAAGACTTGCTTTCACTCTAAGTGAGCTCTCTGGTGGCTGTACAGTCCAATGCGGGAATTACAATCTCAACAGGTGGGGCAAACAAATGGTTGAAGGAAAGGGTGGGTGGGGAGTCTGGTTTGACGCACGCTCCTTCTGCTGCCTGTGCTTGGTTTCTGCATGCTCTTGGCAATGAGACTCGAGGTGCTCAGCACCCTCCTGGATACTCTTCCTCCACTTTGGGCGGTCTTGGGCCAGGGATTCCCAGGTGCTGGTGGGGATGTTGCACTTTATCAAGGAGGCTTTGAGGGTGTCCTTGAAGCGTTTCCTCTGCCCACCTGGGGCTTGCTTGCCCTGTAGGAGTTCTGAGTAGAGCACTTGCTTAGGGAGTCTCGTGTCAGGCATGCAGACTGTGCAAGATGGGAGCAGAGGGAAAAAATGACAACGCCCAAAGGTTGGATAAAATCCGAATTAGGAAGAGTAGGTGCAGCTCCAAAGGGAAGGAATGAGAGTTGATGAGACTGTACCTGGTCACCAGCCTGATGAGAAAATGTCAGATTTATGGTGGCAGAAGTCTTTGCTACTAGTAGAACCCGGGGCAGTAAGTTTCAAATTGACTGGACATTTTTGGAGCACTAATCTTTTGTCACATTTGTAATCTTTTGAAGAGCTTAAGATAATGGGCAACTTGTTAGTTTGTTTGACTGTGTTTGATTTCATAATCTGTTTTAACATTCCCTAGACATCTACATTTGCATGATATCCTACGCACACAATGTAGCTGCTCAAGGAAAGTACATTGCCATTATTAGCACAACAGTGGAGACCAATGACCCTGAAAGTGAAATTCAACCCGCACTCGATCTTCTGGAGCCTGTGGAACAGAAGTATGCTTTAATATTTGGAATTGTTTTTAGACATCTTGGAAGAGAATATTTTATAGTGAGGCTTTATATTGAAGGATGTCTGAAATCGTTTTTTTATTTTGATAGGCAATGAGTTGATTAGGAGAAGTTTATGGGAATTTGTTTGAAGGAGAAATCTGTCATCCCTATGTTGCGATGGTCTGGTCAATAAAAATGCCAGACCTTTGAATAAATATGACATGGGCTTTTAACAGCCATCTGTGGGCTTATTTCAACCAAGCCCTGTTGGGATAAAGGCCCTAAAGGGAACAGTGAGCAGTCTCAACCCACTCAGTATTGGGGACACACTCTCCAATTTGATGGAAATTTGATAGTTGTTAATTGGTCGCATTAATGGATGCGAGTCTAATTGTATGTTTTTCTGGCCACTTGAGGCATGCTGTGTGGGTAGCACCAAACCTTTTCTGTAGCTGCCCTGACATTGGATACAAAAGTTGAAACGGCCAGCAAAGACCGCTTCCCCATGTGTATTTAAAAATACTACTAAAAGTAAAAGCCCAAACGTGAAGAAGAACTGCATTAAAATGAACTACTCTATAAAGTAGAGTGATCGTTATTTTCCAAACCGAATCCGGGTGGACACTGGGTGGGAGCACAGCAAAGTTCCAGGACGGAAAATGTAGATTGCACAGCGTAGCGAGGCCACATTTTTAGCAGCCCAGAATTTTAACAGTTGGACATATACACTACAGTTGTAAAACAAATGTGCATATAATTACCGCAGATATAACATCACACTATTAAAGCGCATCAGACGCCGGTTATAAATAGCACAATAACACTGTTCAGGAATGTCAGTTTTACGTACCCACTGTCTATACTGCTGGCTCACATCTCTCTTCACATCGCTGCCCAAGTCATTTATTTTTCATAGATTTATTAATGCTATCGCCGCATTTCAAGAAAACCGGCATGACTACTTTGTTGCTTCTGCTAGTGGAATATGCATAGAAATTAACTCCATCAACCATTATGCAGTCAGTAATGTGGCCATAACGAGTGTTCACATTTTAATAATTAACAGAAATGCCATTCGCCACCTAGTGGTGCGTTATTCAGTTTGTTTGTATAGTAATACATACCAACAGTATTACTGGAGCCTGTGGAACAGAAGTATGTTTTAATATTTGGAATTGTTTTTGGACATCTTGGAAGAAAATACTTTATGGTGAGGCTTTATATTGGGGGAGGTCTGCAATAGTTGTTTTTTGATAGACAATTAATTGATTAGAAGTTTATGGGACCTTGTTTGAAGGAGAGATCTGTCATCCCCCATTTTGTGATTGTCTGGTCAATAAAAATGCCAAACCTTGGAATAAATATGGTATGAGGCCTTTTAACAACCATTTGTGGGCTTCTTTCAGCCCAGTCTTGTTGGGGTAATGGCCCTAAAGGGAAAAGTGAGCAGTCTCAACCCACTTAGTAGTAATAGAAATACATACAAACAGTAATTCAGTCAAAATCGCCAGATGGCCATCCCCAAAACCAGACAGACAAGAGTGTGGAAGTGGGTCACCCTGGCAGAACCAGATTAGTGGAGAGGGGGATAACCCTGGCACATTAGTTTCAATCCTTTCATTAGTTCGTCGCTGCCACTGGGAATCTGTCAATCAACTTTGGCCCTTTGACTGGTCCGTCGAAGTCCCTGAGTGCGAGCGTGGATTTATGCAAGCTGCCATTAGGATGCATGGAGCTTATTCAAATAAAATGGCAGCGAGGGTATTCGGGGACGAGTTTTGTGAACCGGGGACTCTTCTGGGAACATTTGTCGCCCAGGGACACAGTATTACATCTGAGAACTTTCCCTGGAAAATAGGAATGTAGTCACCCTACTATGAAGCAGTGTGTCCATGAAACTTGTCTTTATCCTTCATTCCAGTTAAAGGTAACCTTTCTAAATATTCGTATTAATATTGCGATCTTGTCGAATTTTGCCAGTCTAAACTTAAACTCCGATCACTTATGATGTGGTCCAGCTAGATCTGGCGTTGAATGGCTTAACCAGTTATGCACCCTTGGACTTGAAGCAAAGATGGGGGCCATGATCAGGGTGGGGCAGAGTAAGGGTTTTACTCTGGGCAAATGCATAAAAGGTGGACATGAGGGAATGATTTGAGCAGATTGACAACTACAGACTTTGGGCCTGTAGAAGCTGACCACCTATCTGCATAGAATTACAAAGAATTTACAGCCCAGAAAAAGGCCGTTCTGCCCAACAGGTCTATGCCAGTGTTTATGCTCCACACAGGCCTCCTCTCACCATACTTCTTCACGTCCTATCAACTAATTTTATCTTGGAAGCATTGCTAGTATGGTCCACAGATTTATGTGTGGCAGGTGCTGCTATTACACTTGTATTACATAGGGCTGCTGTTAACTTCCCCAATGAAATGGAGGATGACTGTGGCAGATGTCTTGGTGTTGCATTGATTAGCATCAGTGTGGAAGGCCATGTGTTTTGCTTGTGATTTCATGTTGGATTACGGTGCATCCATCAGCAGCTCGTGTTTTGTGTCAATACAGGATAGTCGTTCCCGAATGCTCAGAAATGGTGCCTAGGGTACAGCCAGTTAAATCGGAGTTAATCGTGCTTTCATAGAATCATAGAAATGACTGCTTAGGCAAATACCATTTAACCTATCGTACCAGTGCTAGCTGTGGAACTGGAGCCACCTACTACTTCCCTGCCCATGTCTCTGTATCCCTTTTTTGTTTTTCTATTTTGGAAGGAATTGGGGAGGACTGGCATGCCTTCTAGTGGCTGGCCAGCTTTCCTGAAGGCTTCAGGAGCTGACTGGCATTTTATATCCTGACACACATTAAATGACTTGTGCAGTTCAAACTATTAAGAGCTGTTCCATTATCTGATGCATGAAACTTGTAACTTTATCACTTTCATTTTTAAAGCCATGGGCCTGTAGATTGAATTGATGTGGCCCAAATTAAGATGTTCTTTTCCTGGGATAATTTGGTATTTAGCAAAATTTATCATATGCTTTCTCCAGATTTGTCTGCCTCAGTGATATGTACGTTCCAGTTGACGTGGGAACTGAAAGCCAGGTAAGAACACGATGATGTAAATCACAGGAGACTAGTGACCAAAAGAAATTTGTGGAAACTGAATTTGAGTTATAAATTATTTGGCCAGTGGAACTGTTTCTGGCAGCTGTGAGCTGTGAATATCACATGATAATTCCTGGTAATATCTGTAGTAACGATTTCAGTTTGGCTTAGTGGCTGTACACTGAGTCGGAAGGTTGAGTTCAAACCCCACCCGTAGATTTTTGGACTCTAGAGGAATCAAGGGATGTGGGGGTTGGATGGGAAAGTGGAGTTGAGGTCAAAGATCGGCTGTAATCATATTGACTGGCAGAGCAGGCTCGAGGGATTGTATGTTCTACTCCAAATCCTTATGTTGGGGCAGTTTCAGTTTTGTGGCGGGGATGGAAACCTGATTGGGGAGATTCAAAACGTGGAGTTGCGGGAAAGATGGGCACAAATTTGGAATGCAGCATGTTCAAGGATTTTGAAGAGGAAAGGGAGGTTGGAGATATTGCGGTAGTTTGCACAGTTCCAGGGTGAGTGTTTTTGAGGGGTGATGAGACTTTTGAAAGAGGGTAGTATCCAAGGGACAACCATTTACAATACGGGCTCGCATGGGGGCCATGAAAGGAAGTTGGATGGACAGCAGTTTGGTGGGAATGGGCTCAAGAGCATGAGGTGGTTCTCATGGACAAGATGAGCTGAGAGGTAAGTGAGAAACAAAAGGAAGATGTGGGTTCAGGACTTGGCGTGGTGGGGAAGGGGGGAAATGTGGCCGAGGCAGCTGAACAAGTAGTCACAATCGTAGTGACCAAGAAAACTATTGAGCTCCTTTCACTTTGTTGGAGGGTGGAAGGCCAGGGGAGAGGGCTTTAAGGAAACTGTTTGGAGAAAAGAAGCCAAGGATTATCTTTGTATTCTGGGATGATCCTGAGCAGTGAGCAGCTTTGTCAGAGGAGAGCAGGGCCTGATAGTTGATGTGGTCCAGCTAGATCTGGCGTTGAATGGCTTAACCAGTTATGCGCCCTTGGACTTGAAGCAAAGATGGGGGCCATGATCAGGGTGGGGCAGAGTAAGGGTTTTACTCTGGGCAAATGCATAAAAGGTGGACATGAGGGAATGATTTGAGCAGATTGACAACTACAGACTTTGGGCCTGTAGAAGCTGACCACCTATCTTTGGCTAATATTGCCAAGGGTTAGGGTATAGATGAAGAACAGGAGGTTAGATTCTTGGGGGTGGGGTGTCTCCTGAGGTGATGGTGCTGGATGGGAAGAGAAGCCATTGGTAGAGATGCTCTGACTCCCTATCAAATAGTTATTTTGAACCAAATTTGACAGGCCTGCTGAGCTGGATAAGAGGAGCGGTGCTCTATAATTTGGAAAACTGGTTCTACATAGCTGATGGTCAAAAAACAGCCCTGAGGCAAACTCACTTCTGTATTAACTGGTTACTTTTGATATTTAACAGATTTTCATTTCGAGAACATACGACGCAACCACCCACTTTGAGACCACCTGTGATGATATCAAAGATATTTACAGGAGGATGATGGGAGTTGAGTTCGACTTTGAAGAAATGAAGCGCAAGCAGAATGATATCTTCGGAGAAGACGAGCAGAAAGAACCCACTTCAAAGTAAACCTGAAATCTTGTACTTAATTGGCTGATTCAACTGGTGTATCATTAAGGAACTTAATGAGCATTGCAGAAAGAGAGTTTGTATTGTGGGGGCCTGCTTAATTTTTAAATCTCATCTTCAAGATCCCGACAAGTATTGCACTGATTCTAGATGGAAACCCCATCAATTGTCTTTGGCATCATATGTAAATTTTGCTGATATCTTAGGGGTGCTGTCCAAAGAAGACAATTTACTGATGTCTGAAAAGTTTTGATCAGAGGATTTGGAGGAAGGGGGTTGGGGAAGCCATGACTTAATTCAGATGCATTCTTACTGTATACATGGAAAGATGTAAAAATGCTAAATCAATATTCCATATTGTTTGAAGTATTTACTGCCATCTGCTTTAACATCAGCTCTAACATTTAATGGTTTCAAAATTCATTTGTGTAATCGATTAACTGTTTATGATGGATTGATTATGTAAAACTGCAACTTCACAATAAACTTGTATGTACCACCAGCTATTTCTAAACACTAGAAACTTGTATAATTTTTAATCTTGTTTACATTTCTGGGGTTTCAAATAATTTGGGTGGCACCGACGAGACTTCCTTTTGGATCCAGTTAATTCCATATTTAGAGTTTGTGGAGGTGACCCTAATCTTGCTAAAGAATACCCTAATTTAACCCTGGATACCATGAGTTTAAGTAAACCATGCTTTTAAACTCAGCTATAGACAATGTATATTAAAGGCAACTTGGGAATTTTAGTCAAATGAAGAACCGATTTCAAAGCAGGTGGATGTGAATGACTTCTATCCTTGTTGGAAACTGAATGCAGTGAGATGTTTTAAGAGCTTAAAAGTTCTGTCATGACCACTTGGCACAAAATGGCTTCTGTACTGAAAAGTTATATGGTCTTCAAATAAACTGCTGTATGCTTTTTGAATCTACCACATACTTTTGAGTTCAAGCTTTCTTTTTTTTTGTTCGTGGATGTGGGTGTTACTGGCAAGGCCAGCATTTATTGCTCTTGAGATGGTGGTGGTGAGCTGCTGCCTTGAACTGCTACAGTCCTAATGAAGAAGGTACTCCCACAGTGCTGTTTGGGAGGGAGTTCCAGGATTTTGACCCAGTGACAATGAAGGAACAGCTATCTATTTCCAAGACAGGACGGTGTGTAACTTGGAGGGCAATTTGCAGATGATGGTGTTCCCATGCCCCTGCTGCCCTTCTACTTCTAGATAGTATGGGTTACGGGTTTGGGCGGTGTTGCCTAAGAAGCCTTGGCAAGTTGCTGCAGTACATCTTGTAGATGGTATACACTGCAGCCATGGTGTGCTAGTGGTGCACGCAGTGAATGTTTAAAGTAATGGATGGGGTGCCAATCAAGCAGACTGCTTTGTCTTGGATGGTGTCAAGCTTAGTGTTGTTGGAGCTGCAATCATCCAGGCAAGTGGAGAGTATTCCATCACTCTCCTGACTTGTGCCTTGTAAATGGTGGAAAGGCTTTGGGGAGTCAGGAGGTGAGTCACTCACTGCAGAGTACCCAGCCTTTGACCTGCTATTGTAGCCAAGGTATTTGTGGCTGGTCCAGTTAAGTTTATGATCAATGGTGACCCTTGGGATGTTGATGGGGGATTTGGTAATTGTAATCCCATTGAATGTCATGGGGCAAGTGGTTTGACACTTGGTTGTTGGAGATGGTCATTGCCTGGCATTTGTGTGCCACATATTTGCTCAAGGCTGAATGTCATCCAGGTCTTGCTGCATTCGGGTATGAACTAATTCATTATCTGAGGAGTTGCGAATGGAACTGAACAATCTGCAATCAGCGAGCATCCCCACTTCTGACCTTAAGATAGAAGGACGGTCATTGATGAAGCAGCTGAAGATGGTTGGGCCTAGGACACTCCTGAGAAGCTCCTACAATGATGTCTTGAGATGATTGATCTCCAACCATAACCATCTTCCTTTGTGCTAGGTATAACTTCAGCCAGTGGAGAGTTTTCCCCCTGATTTCCATTGACTTCAATTTTACTAGGGCTCCTTGATGCCACTCAGTCAAATGCTGCCTTGGTGTCAAGGGCATTCACTCTTGCCTCACTTCTAGAATTCAGCTCTTTTGACCAGGTTTGAAGCAAGGCTGTAATGAGATCTGGAGCAGAGTCGTTCTGGCGAAACCCGAACTGAGCATTGGTGAGTAAGTGCTGCTTGATAGCACTGCTGTGTCACTTTGCTGACGATTGAGTAGACTGATTGGCCAGATTGGATTTGTCCTGCTTTTTGTGAACAGGACATACCTGGGCAGTTTTCCACATTGTTGAGTAGGTGCCAGCATTGTAGTTGTACTGGAACATATTGGCTGGAGACACAGCTCAGTTTGGAACACAAGTCTTCAGCACGACAGCTGGAATGTGGTCTAGGCCCATAACCTTTGCTGCACCCAGTGTGCTCAGCTGTTTCTTGATATCATCTGGAATCGAATTGGTTGAAGATTGGCTTTGTGATGATGGGGACCTCAAGGAGGCCGATATGGATCACCCACTTGGCATTCCTGACTGAAGATGGTTGCAAATGCTTCAGCATTGTCTTTTGCACTAGTGTGCTGGGCTCCACCATCATTGAGGATGGGATGATCATGGAGCCTGTCCTCCCGTTAATTGTTTAATTGTCCACCACCATTCATGACTGGATGTGGCAGAGCTTTGATCTGTTCCATTGATTGTGGAATTGCTTAGCTGTTTATAGTATGCTGCCACTGCTGCTTAGCATGTATGTAGTCCTGTGTTGCATCTTCCCCAGGTTGGAACTTCATTTTTAGGTACACCTGCTGCTGCTCCTGGGATGCTCTTCCACATTCCTCATTTGAATCAGGTTGCTCCCCTGGCTTGATAATGGAGTGAGGGATATGCTGGGCCATGAGGTTACAGATTGTGGTGGAATAGAATTCTGCTGCTGTTGCAGATGGCCCACAGTGCCTCATGGATGCCCAGTTTTGAGCTACGAGATCTGTTCTAAATCTATCCCATTTAGCACGGTGGTAGTGTCACACAACATTAATGGAGGGTGTCATAAGAACATAAATAGGAGCAGGAGTAGGCCATTTGGCACCTCGAGCCTGGTCTGCCATTTAATAAGATCGTGGCCGATCTGATCTTGGCCTCCAGTCCACTTTGCTGCCTGTTCCCATAACCCTCGACGCCCCTGTAGTTCAAAAATCTGTGCATCCACTTTGAATATATTCAGTGACCCAGCCTCCACTGCTGAGGTAGAAAATTCCAAAGATTCACAGCCCTCTAAGAAATTCCTCCATCTCCATTTTAAATGGGCGATCCCTTATTTTGAAACCATGCCCCCTAGTCTAGATTCGCCCATGAGGAGAAGCATCTACTCCATCAAGCCTATATAGGGCTAGAAATTTGGTTTTTGGTCACTGATTTTTTTTTTTTCCTGGCATTTTGCCAAAAATATCGCTAATCACACTGCCATTTTTAAAAGGTCTCACCAATACTCTGTACAGTTGTAGCAAGACTTCCCTACTTTTATACTCCATCCCCCTTGAAATAAAGGCCAACATTCCATTTACCTTCCTGATTACTTGCTGTACCTGCATCTAACATTTTCTGTTTCATGTACGAGGACCCCCAGATCCCTCTTGACTGTAGACTTTTGTAGTCACTCCATTTAAAAAAAATAAGTTGCTTTTTTATTCTTCCTACCAAAGTGGATAATGTCACATTTTCCCACATTATACATCCATTTGCCAAATGTTTGCCCATTCACTTAATCTATATATATATATATATATATATCCCTTTGCAGATTATTTGTGTCCTCACAACTTGCTTTCCCACCTATCTTTGTATCATTAAATTTGGCAGTACACTCAGTCCCTTCATCTAAGTCATTAATATAGATTGTAAATAGTTGAAGCCTCTGTGAAACCCCACTAGTTAGTTTACCAATCTGAAAATGACCCATTTATCTTAAAACTGGTTTCTGTTAGATGATCCTCTATCCATGTTAGCATAATAGCCCCAACCCTATGAGATCTTGTGCAGTAGCCTTGCATGTGGCACCTTATCTGATGCCTTCTGGAAATGCAAATACACTACATCTGCTGGTTCCCCTTTATCCACCCTGCTTGTTCCATCTTCAAAGAACTCTAGTAAATTTGTCAAACACTATTTCCCTTTCATCATAAACCATGTTGACTCTGCTTGATTGTACAGGTTGAACCTGCCTTATCCAGAACGCCCTTATCCGGAACCCCCAGTCAACCAGAATCATTCCCGGCCACGGGTGGCGCATGCAAAGAACTCGGACATGAACAAATTGAAGTCCTTCCTCACTGCCGACTCCCGCAATTGCTGGCCTGTACCCACAATCCACTGCCCCCTCTTTCTCCCCCCCCCCCCCCCCCCCGCCCCCCATTTAATCGCTCTGCCACACTCCCAGCCCCAATATCCCCTTGCTCCATACCTGTACCATCCAATTTAACATGACCACCCCTCATCTGGAAAAATCCCTTATCCAGAACAGGCCAGGTCCTGAGGATTCCAGATAAGGGAGGTTTAATCTATTATGATTTTCTAAATGTCCTGCTACTACATGCTTAATAAGATTTCTAAATCTATCTGGCATTAAATTGACAGCAAGACCAATTCTTTTAAAACAATTTGGAATAAGTTTATTAAACACACATTGAATGTAGCCTATCGAACAAAACAGCAGTCTACTAGTATCCTAACGACTCCACCTGTTGTGATGAAGTAATGAGTTACAGATTTAAACAGATGTATACTTCCCTCTGACTCCAGCAAATCTCGTGGTCATCTTCCTTGGTTCTGCATGATCATAAAGAGAGAGAACAGGCTTTGGGGTTTCCTTTTTGTATCTCACGGTTCATTGTCATTCAAGATAAGTTGGTAAAGTCCCAGGATTGGGTCTTAGTTTCAGGGCAGTTCTTTATTGGCTTTCCTCACACACGTGACTGTCTGCAGTAGCTGGTGCCGTTTCTTGATTAGGTTAATCGTTTTCCGCTTAACACTCTTCAATGGTTCTGCTAGTTTGGTGAGTTTCAATAGGGTTATTTACCCTGAAAATCATCTTCCTTAAGCTGCCCAGAAGAGACTTGAACTTGATGTATCTGTTTTGTGCGCTGGAGATCAAACCGCAGTCTGTAATCTGCACTTTCAACATTTATACATCCACACTAAATTCACCTTTATTACATACATCCCATATCAATTCTATCATTAATATACATTTTTTATTCATACAGATTCCCCACCTTGCGGGGGAAATATCCTTAGTGACCCCTCAATTGGTTTATCTCCTCGGGGCTTGCATATTGTGGTTGAGTTTTCTCTGGTAGCAGATCATGATTCCCCACTACTACAATTATGGATTGTGCCAGTATAATAAACATTGAGATGGGCCTGAGCCAGGGGTGTTGGCCTAAATTATGCACTGTTTCCCACCATTGGCTGACTCCTAGTTTTTATATAGCTCTGCTGTTTATGGCATTGTTCTGTCTCTGTTGTTTATGTGAGGCGGATGACTGCTGTAGAATGGATTTTAAACTTTGAGAGAGAGGAGAAAGTGAATGGCCAAAGTTATCCACTGCTTTCTGGGCCTCTGCTTGTTCTAGAAACTCTACCCCGAGGGCGGTGCTATGAATGCGTACTGGGATTAGGATGGCTTCTGGGCTGGCAGCTCCCTAGGAATTTCTCCCTGAACAAATTTACCCCTGGCCCTAATAGTGGGTGCATTTCTTACTCCTAAAGTGTATTTCTTACCCCTAATATCAATGCTGCAAGGGCAGCTACCTGAGCTCACTACCCATCCCCCAACCATGCCTGCTCCTTACCTCTGTGCGCGCTAGATTTATCGCCCAAATCAACTTTCCCGCTGCCAAGACTTTCGCCCCTCAACTGGATATGGCCGACTCAGCTGCTCTGCGACGATGCCCGGGAGGGTATGGCACAGGTTTAGGCCATACCCTCTCTGTCCTCACACTCGATCCTGGCGATGTTCTGGCCTCCCTCCCGATGCCGCTCCCACTCAACGGTCAAGCACACTGTCTGACCTCTTCTCCTACGAAGTGGATCTCTGGCCATTCCAGTGCCTGCCCTCAGCCACGAGCTAATACCTGGGAGAGGGAAGTATTGCCTCAAATCTCTCAACCTCACTCTCCCCACCTCAGATTGCTCACCATCTGCTCAGGGCCCCGCTTACAGCTCACATCCCACCGTAGGCAATTGGGTCCAAACAGTAGAGCTTGGTCTCCAGTTGTCTTAGACCCCTTTGCCACTGGGCCAAGACCTTGCACTGTTATGCCCGTGTGGTAGCTGGTGTACAATGGCCATACCATGTTAAAAGAACTCTCTCACAGGCATCTTCCACCCTTTTAAAATTAAATTCAGGATCTGGAACATCAGGACCCTCATGGACAATCCCAACAGCGACAAACCAGGACGTCTCACTGCTATTGTTGGCTGGGATCTCAAGATGCTTCGCCATTGACATCACCACCCTAAGTGAGACCCAGCAAGCAGGGGAAGGCCAGCTCAAAGAGCAAGGTGGTGGTTACGCCGCCTTTGGGAAAGGTAAATCAGAAGTGGGCTTCGCCATTAAGAATGAGCTGGTGGGCCGTCTCAAAGATTCTCCTGCCGGGATAAGCAAATGTCTCATGACTCTTCGACTCGCTCTAGCTTGGAATCAGTGCACTACGGTTATCAGCGCGTACGCCCCAACACTGGATGCTATAGATGAGACCAAAGAGGAATTCTATTCCAGCCTCAAACAATCCCTGTCCCGAGTCCCAACAGACGACAAGCTAATCCTTCTTGGCGATTTCAATGCCAGAGTCAGAAAGGACACAGACCTCTGGGGCAGTGATTGGCAGAGGGGTGTTAGGGAAAACCAACTCCAGTGGTACCGTACCCTACTCCTGCTCCTGACTAAATGCCTAGATCATGGCCTTGTCATTACCAATGCCTTGTTTCGTCAGAGGGACAAGTACAAGACATCATGACAGCACCCACGCTCCAAGCACTGGCATCTACTCGACTGCATCATCGTCCAAGCAAGGGACCATAAGGATGTGCGCATTACCTGCACCATGACAGGAGCCAACGACTGCTGGACGGACCACTGCCTAATCCGCTCTGTCATTGTCATCGCTGTTTTGGGGCTACATTGATAACAAATAATGCCACAGGAAAATCAATGCAGAGGCACTCAAAGACCCTGTTAAGAAAGCCCTATTCAGCCAGAGTCTCACTGCCGACCCTCGATAACCCAGAGATGCAGAGTGCCCACTGCGCCTGGTCTGCCCTCAAGGCCTCCATAATCAGCACCTGCGAAGAGACGTTAGGTCACTCGACCAGGAAACACCAAGACTGGTTCGACGCGAACAAGCAGGAGATCCAGGAGCTAATTAGCCGTAAGCTCAAGGCATTTCTGAACTTAAAACAGCAACCCAACACAACAGCAAGAAAGCAGCTCTACAGGCGGCTGAAGGCCGAGGACCAACAAAACGCCCGCGACCTAAAAAACAGACGGTGGGTGGAGAAAGCACAGGAGATCCAGCATTTAGTTGACAACCACGACGTGCGAGGATTCTTCAGCGCAATCAAGACCACCTACGGCCCAAGCACCCAAGGCCCTACCCCACTGCTGGCCAGGAACGGTGAGGTACACATCAAGGACAGAGAAGCAGTCAGTGCCCATTGGAAAGAGCATTTTGAAGATCTCCTTAACCGAGACTCTGTCTTTGACGCAAGTGTCCTCGACTCCATCCCGCAGCATGCTACCCGCCACCATCTCAGCACAACCCCAGCCCGGCACGAGGTAGAAAAGGCCATCTGTCAGCTGAAGAATAACAAGGCAACAGGAGCAGATGGAATTCCTGCCGAAGCACTAAAGCATAGCGGAGAAGCACTTTTGGCACGAATACATGACCTCATTTCTCTTATCTGGAAAGAGGAGAGCATGCCAGGAGATTTCAGGGACGCCGTAATTGTGACCATCTTCAAAAAAGGGGACGAGTCCAACTGCAGTAACTACAGAGGAATCTCCCTGCTGTCGGCCATGGGGAAAATAATTGCAAGAATCCTCCTCAATCGTCTTCTCCCTGTGGCCGAAGAGCTCCTCCCATAGTCACAATGCGAATTCCATCCACTGAGGGGTACAATGGACATAATCTTCACCACGCGACTACGAGAGAAATGCAGGGAACAGCACCAACCCTTGTATATGGCCTTCTTTGACCTCACAAAGGCCTTTGACACTGCCAACCGAAAGGCATTATGGAGCGTCCTCCGTTTCGGTTGCCCTCAAAAGTTTGTCACCATCCTCCGTCTGCTCCACGATGACATGCAAGCCATGATCCTGACCAATGGATCTACCACAGACCCAATCCACGTCCGGACCGGGGTCAAGCAGGGCTGCATCATCGCACCAATGCTCTTTTTGATCTTCCTTGCTGCAATGCTACATCTCACCTGTAGCAAGCTCCCCGCCGGAGTGGAGCTAAATTATAGACCAGCAATGATCGTATTAAATGGCGGAGCAGGCTCGAGGGGCTGTATGGCCTACTCCTGCTCCTATTTCTTATGTTCTTATGTAGATGCGAATCTGTTCAACTTCCGCCGCCTCCAGGCCAGATCCAAGGTCGTCCCAGCCTCTGTCACTGAACTACAGTATATAGACGAAACATAGAAACATAGAAAATAGGTGCAGGAGTAGGCCATTTGGCCCTTTGAGCCTGCACCACCATTCAATAAGATCATGGCTGATCATTCCTTCAGTACCCCTTTCCTGCTTTCTCTCCATACTCCTTGATCTCCTTAGCTGTAAGGGCCATATCTAACTCCCTCTTGTATATATCCAATGAACTGGCCTCAACAACTCTCTGCGGCAAGGAATTCCACAGGTTAACAACTCTCTGAGTGAATAAGTTTCTCATCTCAGTCCTAAATGGCCTACCCCTTATCCTAAGACTGTGTCCCCTGGTTCTGGACTTCCCCAACATCTAACCTGTCCCGTCCCGTCAGAATCTTATATGTTTCTATGAGATCCCCGCTCATCCTTCTAAACTCCAATGTATAAAGTCCCAGTTGATCCAGTCTCTCCTCATATGTCAGTCCAGCCATCCCGGGAACCAGTCTGATGAACCTTCGCTGCAATCCCTCAATAGCAAGAACGTCCTTCCTCAGATTCGGAGACCAAAACTGAACACAATATTCCAGGTGAGGCCTCACCAAGGCCCTGTACAACTGTAGTAAGACCTCCCTGCTCCTATACTCAAATCCCCTAGCTATGAAGGCCAACATACCGTTTGCCACCTTCACCGCCTACTGTACCTGTATGCCAACTTTCAATGACTGATGAACCATGACCCTCAGGTCCCGTTACACCTCCCCTTTTCCTAATCTTCCGCCATTCAGATAATATTCTGTCTTCGCGTTTTTGCTCCCAAAGTGGATAACCTCACATTTATCCGCATTATACTGCATCTGCCATGCATTTGCCCACTCACCTAATCTGTCCATGTCACCCTGCAGCCTCTTAGCGTCTCCCTCACAGCTCACACCGCCTCCCAGTTTAGTATCATCTGCAAATCAATTCCTTCATCTAAATCATTGATGTATATTGTAAAGAGCTGGGGTCCCAGCACTGAGCCCTGCGGCACTCCACTAGTCACTGCCTGCCATTCTGAAAAGGGCCAGTTTATCCCGACTCTCTGCTTCCTATCTACCTATCCAACGACGCTTGCGTCTGCGCACACTAGGAGGCCGGCCGCCAAGCCATCGTCAACACCTTCACCAAGGAGTACGAGAGCATAGGCCTTACGCTGAACATCCATAAGTCAAAGGTCCTCTACCAAACTGATCCCGCCACACAGCACTGCCACCCGATTATCAAAATCCACGACGCTGCCTTGGACAACGTGGACCATTTCCCATACCTTGGGAGCCTACTGTCAGCAAGAACAGACATTGATGACGAGGTCCAACACTGCCATCAGTGCACCAGCGTAGCCTTCAGTTGCCTGAGGAAGAAAGTGTTTGGAGACCAGGACCTCAAACCCAGCACCAAGCTCATGGTCTACAAGGCAGTAGTGATACCCGCCCTCCTATATGGCTCAGAGAAGTAACATCGCGCTACCTCCACAAAATCCTGCAAATCAATTGACCGGACAGACGCACCAACGTCCCCAGCATCAAAGCATTGACCACGCTTGATCAGCTCCGTTAGGCGGGCCACATCGTCCGCATGGCCAACACGAGACTCCCAAAGCAAGCGCTCTACGCAGAGCTACGATACGGCAAGCGAGTCCCAGTTGGACAGTGGAAATGCTTCAAAGACACCCTCAAAGCCGCCTTGACACAATGCAACATCCCTACCGACTCCTGGGAATTCCTGGCCCAAAACCGTCCAAAGTGGAGGAAGAGTATCCGGGAGGGCACTGAGCACCTCGAGTCCCATCACCCAGAACAAGCAGAAACCAAGCGTAGACAGCGGAAGGAGCACACGCCACCCCAGGCTCCCGGACCACCCTTGCCTTCAACCACTGTCTGCCCCACCTGTGAGAAACTATAGGTCCCGCATTGGACTCCTCAGCCACCTGAGAACTCACTTGTAGAGTGGAAGCAAGTCATCCTCGACTCCGAGGGACTGCCTACGATGATGGTGCTTACCGTGACAGCCGATGGTCACCCAATACAGTCGGGGCGGCTGGCGTGAAACAAAAGGTGGGCATCTTAATGGGGTTCTCCTGACTCCCAGGCCTCATCATCTTGGCATTGGTGGTCACGCAATATGCCCTGTGACTTGTATACACATACTGGGCCTGATTCGTTCCCCACCTCGTAAGGTCTATGCCACACGTAGGGGATTCACTATCCAGAGTGAACCCTAGGCTGTGCACCCCTGGGTTTCACACGTCGCGCCTACACAGGTAAGCCTCGCCCCCATCAACAGAATTCCGTGTTGGGGCTCTCCCAGGTCTGGTACAATAACATCGCCAGCGGAGACCCTCCCCTTCCCGTATTTCCAGTACACTGTCGCTACTCAAAACACATCCATGACATTCGTACATTCGTAAGTCATGCTGCAGTTCCTGCTTCCCCATTTTCCCTCGGCTTCGGTCGTGGCCAGTATCATCCCGATAATCATAAGGATCCGTATCATGGCTCTGTGGGAAACAAGATCAGTGCAGTGTTTACTCATTGGCAGTTTTTAACCTGATTAATGTGATACATTTCTTGTACTTAAAGCCCTTTTCGCCCGGTAACTGAATCAAATAAACTGCGGGGTTCAATCGGTCTATAATCATATGCGGTCCACACCACCTGAGCTCAAAGGCATGCTTCTTTTTCCCATAATTTGGAATCATTACGATGTTCCCCCACCTGATATTAAAGGGATGTACTTTCCTGTAAAAGCACCTTTTCATTTGTCTTTTTGACTTCCCCAATTTCATGGCCACAAATCGATTTATCTGATCTACCACTTGTTCCAGCCACTTGGACTTACATGGTTTCATTGTCAGGGGACTCATCCCCGTTAATGTTAGCTGGCCTGGCGTTCTTATGAGCCTCCCTGTCATGTCCTGATATGGGGAGACTCCTGTTGCTTTGAGATGTCGACCTCATTGTCATTAAGCATATTGGCAGCATGTTAGCCCAGTGAGTGTGGTGGTCCACGCACAACAACTTGAGGGTCCTGTTCCCCCTTTCGATGCCTCTGGTCGACTGGGGATGGTGAGCAATGTGTAGTTTGTGTTTTATCCCCAACATTTCCGGCAGGTGAGAACCTTGATCACCCCCCACCCATAAAACACATGATTTAATAGTGTTTTGGCTACTGTGATTGCAGCGTTGGAGTGGCAGGGGAATGCTCTCGATGTTGGGGAAATCCAGAACCAGGGGTCACAGTCTAAGGATAAGGGGTAAGTCATTTAGGACCGAGATGAGGAGAAACTTCTTCACTCAGAGAATTGTGAACCTGTGGAATTCTCTACCATAGAAAGTAGTTAAGGCCAGTTCATTAGATATATTCAAAAGGGAGTTAAATGTGGCCCTTACGGCTAAAGGGATCAAGGGGTATGGAGAGAAAGCAGGAATGGGGTACTGAAGTTGCATGATCAGCCATTATCATATTGAATGGTGATACAGGCTTCAAGGGCCGAATGGCCCATTCCTGCACCTATTTTCTATGTTTCTATGATCAACTTAGTGAATTGATCCACCACCACTTGGGCATGCTGAAAATTGCCTTACGCCTGTGGAAGTGGCCTAATGAAGTATATCTAGGGATGAGTCCATGGCCCTTGAAGGTGTGCCCTTTGAAGCAAGGCTTGGTTAGTGCACACGGGAGGACTGTGCTGCAGGCACGGTAGGCATCGTGCTACATATTGGTTGTTGGCCTTTCATAAAGGAAACAATCAAGTTGCAGATGCTTCCTTATAGAAGATTACCAGGGACGAATAGTGCCCTGCTGTGGGGTGGGATGAAATTGGGAGAGCAGTTCCTGACCCGACTCTAGTGGAACACACACCACCCTGCAGGCGTTTGGCTTTCTTTTGAACATCAACTGCTCCGCTGAGTCAGGGGTGGTGGCTAGTATGGTATTGGCGACCCAGGCTATCGGTTGAGGAAGGGGTCTGCACTTACAATGGTATATGGCCAATATTGCATCTGCAAGGATTTTAAATTTAGGTGATCTGTTGGGGAGCCTTTGCTGACAGCATTGCAGGGCTCAACAACTATATCTCCCCATCAATCACAGCATCCTTGTCTGCTCTGGAATTACCCTCACTATGTGGACCCCCTTTTCTGTGGGCTGGTACTTTTCCTATGAAGCAGGGCTGGGATCGCTGTTTAAGGTATGACCAGAGCAGGCGTAACCAGGGCCCATGGACCAGGGACTTACCGTCTATTGTACGATGGTCATTTTTGTGGTATAGGGGCAGGGAGAGCATGGTGTTTATAGCATAGGCACTATCAGACCAAATATTCACCAGTCTATCTGAGGTCTCCTTTACAGCAGTTAGAAATACGCCGATTTCTGCATATTGTGTCTGTTGCATCTTCGCTGGATGGTTCTTTCTGACAATACCACAGCATATCCGGTGTAAGGGGATCCTTCAATGTGATATGAGGACCCATCGATATAGAGATCTGGGGCACCCTGTAAGGGCTCTTTCTGCACAGGATAGGTCTCAAAGTTAATCATTCATGCAGGTCCCCATCATAGATCAGAAATTGTGGCAGCAATGTGGTGGGTTTGGAAATGGTATCAATGTCTCTCCATAAATTCCAACGTCCATTTGGTGAGGCGCTGTGAGGAAACTAGCAAATCTCCAGGTTTCATCAGTAGTTTCGGAGTGTGTGAGCACTGTCCAGTAATAAAAGGTAAAATGATGTATCACCCAGAAGCTGGCCAGCAGGTGGCACTCACACACGGTATACATTTTTCTGCTCCGTGCAGGATTCGAGCCGCATATGCAATGGGCTTTAGTCGATCAGCTCGCAATTGGCACAAAACTGCAGTGAGGCTTTGTTCTGTGGCCCCGGCCTCCAAATGCAAGGGCTGCGTGGGATCCAGAGGAATCAGACATGCGGCCTGTATCGTTGCAGTTTTTAATTTAGCCACGGACTGAGTGTAAGCATCAGCCCATGCCTGGCGTATTTCCCTCCATTCGGGAACACTTGCTAATCGAGGATGATAAATTGACTTTAGACAAAGTAACTAATTTGGCCGTCCACATCGAATCAGTGCTTTCCGATTCAAAAACGATCAGCTCCCCTGCAGCAGACTGCAGCTACAGCCCATGTGCAAGGCGTTCGTCCAAAGCGGAAATCACAGCAGAGATCCAGGGCTAGTAATAAGCCATCCACTATAGGTCGCCGGCTTGACTTACACTGCTTTAACTGGTGACAAATCACACTCAGCAAAGAGTTCTAACTGCCCTGCATGTGGGAAGAAATGCTCTGTATGTGGTAAAATAAACCATTTTGTTAGTGTCTGTCGCTCATCGCAGCATATTCAACATATGGACAACCCAGATAGCGATGAACCCAGTATGGTTTACACTGTTAGTGACATTTCGCACATCGGTTCGGGCAAATTCAAGGACTGTGATGTAAACATTGACGGCACGCCCTTCTGCCTACTCATTGACCTTGGAGCCAAAGTCTCCATATTGAGCAAGGCTGTATATAAAACTCACTTCACGCATTGTCAACTGCAGCCCGCAACTTCCATCCTACATGCGTACTCCGATTCCAAAATTGGGGTACTTGGGGTCATATCTGTCCAAATATACTACAAGGATGTAATATTCGAGAATTTTTCCTTTCATATTGCGAAGGGACAAAGCCTCATGGGTGTTGACCTTTCTGACAAGCTTTGGTTCAAAGTTTACGACCCAACCGGCACACCTGTGTATACGATAGACTCTGACAAGCAGTATCCCTCAATCTTCACAGGGTTTGGAGTGACAACAAAATTCTGCATTGACCCTTTCATCAAACCGGTTACACAGCGACCTTGCCGTCTCCCATTTGTGGTTCGCGACCAAGTATCCGCAGAATTAATGCGACTCTAATCTCAGAGAATCATTGAGAGCATCGACTCCTCACCCTGGATCTCAAACTTAGTCATTGCTTGGCATAAAAATGGGGAGATCTGCCTATGCATTGACCTGAAAGAGGTCAACAAGGCCATCACCCCCGACAAGTACCCTCTTCCTACCATCGACGAACAGTCTTCAGAATTCCACAGCTCAATAGTCTTTACAAAACGCGACATGCGCCGCAGTTACCTGCAAATACCCCTAGCGGAGGACAGCAAACCGCTCACGGCATTCACGACGCATGATGGTCTGTAGCAGTATCGACGCACGTCCCACGTACTATCTTGTGCATCAATTGCATTTCAGAAGATTGTCACTACTATGCTAGCGGGCATAGATGGAGGTCTCAATCTGCTTGACGATATCGTCATTCATGGAAAGATAATTGAAGAACATGACCAGCAACTTCACGTAGTTATGGCTAGATTTGCTACACGTAACATTACACTTTATGCCAATAAGTGTACATTCGCTGCTGAAGAAATAAACTTTCTGGGCTACAGAGTCACAGCAATTGGTATCAAGCCGACGCTTGACAACATTGACGCGATCCAGCGAATGCAGGAGGCTACCAACGTCAAAGAACTTTCATCATTCCTCGGCAATTGCAACTTCTACCTGAAGTCCATCCCGCATTACGTGCACATTGCCGAACCACTTCGCAAGTTGTTGCGCAAGGACATCCCTTGGGAATAGACAGATTCCCAGGCTCAGGCATTCACCACGCTTAAGGAGAAAATCACATCCGCTCCTATCCTCGCGCACTTTGATCCAAATGCGACTATGTATGTCACCACGGATCCATCAGGCACCGCCATGGGTGCAGTGCTCTCGCAATGGCTTGACGGCCTGGAATGCCAAGTTGCCTTCGCCTCTCGCACGCTCTCATCGCAGAACGTAAATACTCTACAGGGGAACACGAAGCACTCGCTTGCATCTATGCATGCGAACGCTGGCACATCTACCTCTATGGCAGGAAATTTACCCTCCGTACGGATCGCCAAGCGCTAACTATGTTACAACTGGATCTGGGCACAGACCACTACGAATCAGCCGATGATCAATCGCCTTCATCAGTATACCTTTCATGTACAGTACATCGTTGGCAGTCACAACCATGTAGCTGACATGCTCAGCCGCTCAACACCTGCCTCGGACTCTGGTGCTGGCTTGTTCACAGATGACGACACATATGTCATGTCGATCATCACTCTCCATCAGAAACCTTGTCTCCTGCAACGAACTCAAAACCGAATCACAGTGATGCTGCACTCCAGCATGTGAGCCAATTTCTCCAAACTGAGTGGCCTAAGCAAATTCCAGAAGAGCTGAAAACATTCCACAGACTTCATGATGTATTTTCTGTTTGGTACGATGGCTGCCTAGCTCGTGGTGATAGAGCAGTAATTCCCAAGTCGCTTCAACAGCGCGTTCTCTCATTGGCACACGATGGACAGCCTGGCATTGTCCGCATGAAGCAGAGATGTCGCGATTCAGTATGGTGGCCTGGGATTGACACTCGCATCGAGGAATTTGTCTCACACTGCGAAGCATATAGTCAGAGCGAAAAGGCCACAAACATCTGACCAGTGCCAATAAAGCCCATTCCATGGCCACAAAGACCACGGCAACAACTTCAGTTGGATATCTTCGGTCCAGTTGAAGCAGCTCCACAGCACCAGCGTTTCCTTGTTGTAGTACATGACCTCCATTCCAAATGGCCAGAAATCGCTGCAAGTTCAGTGACCTCATCAATGACCGTCACTATTCTACAGCGTATGTTCACGAAGTGGGGCCTCCCAAAGGTCAAAATCACTGACAATGGACCACAGTTTGTGTCCGACCAGTTCGCGGATTTCCTCATTGTCATGCTATTGAGCATCGCCTTACTGCTCGGTACAATCCTCAAAGCAACGGAGGTGTTGAGCATTTTAACCGCGTCTAAGAGGGTTAGAAAGCCAACCTCGCAGCAGGCCAAACATTCGACGAAATGGTTCAAACCATTCTCCGCACATACCGTTCGACAAAACACTTGCTAATGGGAAAGACACCCGCTGAGCTCTTGATTGGGCGGAATCTTTGCTGGCTACTGGACATTCTCAAACCCCCAGCCAAACCTAGCACGAAGATAACCACACTCGCATCCCAGATTTTGGAACGCCAACGAAGTGAAGTCGTACACTGACACAAAATGACGCGCTCAAAAGCCCTAACTGAAGAACAGAGATTAGGTCAGAGTTAAGCACCCAAACCGTAGTCATAAGCTCGCATCTTCACGTTCGCCTCCAAAACAGATCGGACAAAAGTTCAGCGCTCACATCTACAAGCTCAATGATGGAACTTGATGGAATGCTCGTAGACTGATCCCAGCTCACAGGCCAACAGACCAGCAGAATGGAACAGAGGCATGGTTCTGTTTCCCAACTGATAACCTCGATCAAACACCGCAAGCTCCACACCAGTCTCAGCGTATCAGAACACGGCCTGGCTATCTCAAGGACTTTATCTGTACATAGGCTGTGGTTTTAAATAGGGAGGAAATATGTTGTGTTCATATTCTGTTTATTTGTTACAGCTCACGAGACGGGCATTAGGAACCTGCGGGAGCTATTCGCAAGTGCTGTGTTCATTCTGGTTCATGCCGGTTTGGGTACTCCTTTTTGGGTTGTATAAAAGCAGTGAAGTTACATTTCTCTTGGCTCAGTTTGTCAGTTATTTACACATACACAACACAGTGCATCGTGTTGCCACGGTGCACCGGTGATGGAGGGAGTGAATGCTGATGGTGCCAATCAAGCGGACTGCTTTGTCCTGGATGTTAGAAACATAGAAAATAGGTGCAGGAGCAGGCCATTCAGCCCTTCTAGCCTGCGCCGCCATTCAATGAGTTCATGGCTGAACATGAAACTTCAGTACCCCATTCCTGCTTTCTCGCCATACCACTTGATCCCCCGAGTAGTAAGGACTTCATCTAACTCCCTTTTGAATATATTTAGTGAATTGGCCTCAACTACTTTCTGTGGTAGAGAATTCCACAGGTTCACCACTCTCTGGGTGAAGAAGTTTCTCCTCATCTCGGTCCTAAATGGCTTACCCCTTATCCTTAGACTGTGACCCCTGGTTCTGGACTTCCCCAACATTGGGAACATTCTTCCTGCATCCAACCTGTCCAAACCCGTCAGAATTTTAAACGTTTCTATGAGGTCCCCTCTCACTCTTCTGAACTCCAGTGAATACAAGCCCAGTTGATCCAGTCTTTCTTGATAGGTCAGTCCCACCATCCCGGGAATCAGTTTGGTGAATCTTCACTGCACTCCCTCAATAGCAAGAATGTCCTTCCTCAAGTTAGGAGACCAAAACTGTACACAATACTCCAGGTGTGGCCTCACCAAGGCCCTGTACAACTGTAACAACACCTCCCTGCCCCTGTACTCAAATCCCCTCGCTATGAAGGCCAACATGCCATTTGCTTTCTTAACCGCCTACTGTACCTGCATGCCAACCTTCAGTGACTGATGTACCATGACACCCAGGTCTCGTTGCACCTCCCCTTTTCCTAATCTGTCACCATTCAGATAATAGTCTGTCTCTCTGTTTTTACCACCAAAGTGGATAACCTCACATTTATCCACATTATACTTCATCTGCCACGCATTTGCCCACTCACCTAACCTATCCAAGTCACTCTGCAACCTCATAGCATCCTCCTCGCAGCTCACACTGCCACCCAACTTAGTGTCATCCGCAAATTTGGAGATACATTTAATCCCCTCGTCTAAATCATTAATGTACAATGTAAACAGCTGGGGCCCCAGCACAGAACCCTGCGGTACCCCACTAGTCACTGCCTGCCATTCTGAAAAGTGCCCATTTACTCCTACTCTTTGCTTCCTATCTGACAACCAGTTCTCAATCCACGTCAGCACACTACCCCCAATCCCATGTGCTCTAAATTTGCACATTAATCTCCTGTGTGGGACCTTGTCGAAAGCCTTCTGAAAGTCCAAATATACCACATCAACTGGTTCTCCTTTGTCCACTTTACTGGAAACATCCTCAAAAAATTCCAGAAGATTTGTCAAGCATGATTTCCCTTTCACAAATCCATGCTGACTTGGACCTATCATGTCACCATTTTCCAAATGCGCTGCTATGACATCCTTAATAATTGATTCCATCATTTTACCCACTACTGAGGTCAGGCTGACCGGTCTATAATTCCCTGCTTTCTCTCTCCCTCCTTTTTTAAAAAGTGGGGTTACATTGGCTACCCTCCACTCTATAGGAACTGATCCAGAGTCAATGGAATGTTGGAAAATGACTGTCAATGCATCCGCTATTTCCAAGGCCACCTCCTTAAGTACTCTGGGATGCAGTCCATCAGGCCCTGGGGTTTATCGGCCTTCAATCCCATCAATTTCCCCAACACAATTTCCCGACTAATAAAGATTTCCCTCAGTTCCTCCTCCTTACTAGACCTTCTGACCCCTTTTATATCCGGAAGGTTGTTTGTGTCCTCCTTAGTGAATACTGAACCAAAGTACTTGTTCAATTGGTCTGCCATTTCTTTGTTCCCCGTTATGACTTCCCCTGATTCTGACTGCAGGGGACCTACGTTTGTCTTTACTAACCTTTTTCTCTTTACATACCTATAGAAACTTTTGCAATCCGCCTTAATGTTCCCTGCAAGCTTCTTCTCGTACTCCATTTTCCCTGCCCTAATCAAACCCGTTGTCCTCCTCTGCTGAGTTCTAAATTTCTCCCAGTCCCCAGGTTCGCTGCTATTTCTGGCCAATTTGTATGCCACTTCCTTGGCTTTAATACTATCCCTGATTTCCCTAGATAACCACGGTTGAGCCACCTTCCCTTTTTTATTTTTACGCCAGACAGGAATGTACAATTGTTGTAATTCATCCATGCGGTCTCTAAATGTCTGCCATTGCCCATCCACAGTCAACCCCTTAAGTATCATTCGCCAATCTATCTTAGCCAATTCATGCCTCATACCTTCAAAGTTACCCTTCTTTAAGTTCTGGACCATGGTCTCTGAATTAACTGTTTCATTCTCCATCCTAATGCAGAATTCCACCATATTATAGTCACTCTTCTCCAAGGTGCCTCGCACAATGAGATTGCTAATTAATCCTCTCTCATTACACAACACCCAGTCTAAGATGGCCTCCCCCCTAGTTGGTTCCTCGACATATTGGTCTAGAAAACCATCCCTTATGCACTCCAGGAAATCCTCCTCCACCGTATTGCTTCCAGTTTGGCTAGCCCAATCTATGTGCATATTAAAGTCACCCATTATAACTGCTGCACCTTTATTGCATGCACTCCTAATTTCCTGTTTGATGCCCTCCCCAACATCACTACTACTGTTTGGAGGTCTACACAACTCCCACTAACGTTTTTTGCCCTTTAGTGTTCTGCAGCTCTACCCATATAGATTCCACATCATCCAAGCTAATGTCTTTCCTAACTATTGCATTAATCTCCTCTTTAACCAGCAATGCTACCCCACCTCCTTTTCCTTTTATTCTATCCTTCCTGAATGTTGAATACCCCTGGATGTTGAGTTCCCAGCCCTGTTGTCAAGCTTCCGAGTGTTGTTGGAGCTGCACTCATCCAGGCAAGTGGAGAGTATTGCATCACACTCCTGACTTGTGCCTTGTAGATGGTGGATGTTGGGAGGTGAGACACTCACCGCAGAATACCCAACTTCTAACCCACTCTTGTTGCCACAGTATTTATGTGGCTGGTCCAGTTACGTTTCTGGTCAATGGTGACCCCCAGGATTTTTATGGTGGTGGATTCAACCGCCACCATAAAATCTGTAATGTCGCTGAATATGATGGGGAGTGGTTAGACTCACTTGTTGGAGATGGTCATTGCTTGGCACTTGCGCAGCATGAATGTTACTTTCCATTTATCAGCCCAAGCCTGAATGTCGTCCAGGTCTTGCTGCATGCGGGCACGGACTGCTTCATTTTCTGAGGAGTTACGAATGGAACTGAACACTGCAATCATCAGCAAACATTTCCACTTCTGATCTTATGATGGAGGAAAGGTCATTGATGAAGCAGCTGAAGATGTTTGGGCCTAGGACACTGAGGTCATCCACTTTCTAAAGAGAGCACTTTCTAAATGGTGAAAAGCTAGGAACTGGAGGTCCACAGGTACTTGGAGGTCCATGTACATACATCATTAAAATGTTGTGGACAGGTACAGAAAATAATCAAAAAGGCTAATGGAATGGTGCCTTTTTTATCTAGAAGACTTGAAGTTATACAAAGCCCTGGTTAGACCACACCTGGAGTACTGAAGGATATATTGGCCGTGGAATAATACCCAGACTGCAAGGGTTAAATTACGCGAGTACACAAACTAGGGTTATATTCCCCAGGAATTTAGAAGGTTAAGGGGTGTTTTGATCAAAGTTTTAAGATATTAAGGGGAACGAATAGAGTAGATAGAAACTATTTCTGCTGACTGGGGACTCGGGGGCAGACTTAATTAGAACCAGGCCTTTCAAGAGTGTAGTTAGGAAACACTATTGCATACAAAGGCTGGTAGAGGTTTGGAACTCTTCCGCAGAATTGATCCGAGATCAATTGTTAATATTAAATCTCAGAATAAGATTTTTAACCAAAGGTATTAAGAGATATGGGACAAAGGCAGATATATGGAGTTAGGTCACAGATTAGCCATGATCTCACTGAATAGTGCAACAGGCTCGAGGGGCTGAATGGCCTACTCCTGTTCCTATTAGTTCCACTTCTAGTTATGCAAATAGGCAGAATAGATTTTTTTTTTTTACTGCAGGTAATCTTCCTCATCCTTTCAAAATCAAGTGTGTATCGAGCTCCCGCCCAGTTTGCCCCTCGTCTCAGCTGGCAAGAATTAAAACGTAACTTTTTCTTGCCCCATTTTTGCCAGCCTGTCATGCTTCGTATGGCAAGTCAGAATATGGTCTTTTCTGTCTCTGCTGTTCTGGGCAACACCACACCCCACACCCCACACCCCAGCAGCCATGTAATCCCCTACCAAAAATAAATTCTAGACCAACTCAAGGAAAGATAATTCTGGGAAATTCATCCAACCCTGTCGGCAATCATCCGGGCGATTACAATGAACACCAGGTACATTCCACAAATCCCTTTTGAATGTTTGCAGTGAATCTGCACCCACTGCACGAGCTGCCAACCAATTCCAAAGGTCAAAAACCTCCGGACCTCTAACCTAGTTTTACGCGCAAGTTGTGTGTACACATCTCTTCGTTCTCCCCAAATTATCCATTCACTTGTGCAGCCTAGTTATTTCATTGTTTTAAATACTTCAATTTACCCAAAACCTAGATTTTTCTACAGTAAAAAGACTAGCTATTAAGCTAGTGACCCTCCTCTACACCTTTTGTCGGGCCTCGGTTCTGTGTTTTATTTCGGATTATTCCAGCCCTACATCCCAATACTCGATTTGCTTTTGCTGTAGCCTCTTGGCACTGCTTGTGAACCTTCAAAGACTCGTACTACAGCACCCAGGTCTGTGTCTCTCGCTCAAAAGACTAATTCAGAGCCCCTCTTAGCATTAGCCCTACCTACATGCATTCCACTACTTTTATCTGCATCAAATGTCACCTGTTTGATGTGGGCCCATTCCCCATTTCATCTAGATTAGAATACCCACCCTCATGCCTTCATCCAGATCATTGATATAAATTATAAAACGGAATATTTTAGGTGCAACATGGCATGTATATACTTTATAGCATATATTTCTCCTTATTGAGTGTCCTCATTAACTTCAGTGTTACCATACCATTTACTGAAACTGATTATGCTTCTGTGACTGTATAAATGCAAGTTGTCGATATTGAAAGGAAAAAAAAACTAGGTGACATGGGGTTCTATAAGAGGGAAAAATCACAAAATTATTTAGTCTGGCAACTCCAGGATGTCTGTCTGTGCTGAAACCTATGGAACCAATTGTGGAGAGGCTTTTTAAAATGTATTAACGTATTGACGGGGAGTACTTTATATCCCTTACTTACCTCCACCTTACCTTGTTCAATCTCGACTATTGTGGAGTTTCTAAATTCAAAAAGGAACTTCTTCCACAAAGCACAATACTTTTGACATTTTACCACAGTATTTTATTTTAACAAAATGTATAGTGTCAAATGTATTGCTATTTTAGAAATACAGAAATAATTTTAATTTTGACACTGATTAAATATGTACATGTTTACAAATAAATACAAAAATAAAGTACACTTCAGTTTATTCTGAACAAACAAGACTTAAAAAGTACATCCTGATGCATTAAAAAAGTATTAAAACTGATCAAATATGGCACTACATTTTGTGTCAACGGTTCTGTGACAATTCTTACAGATATCAAGAACTATTTTCTATTTCTGGATTTGCAAGACCTTCCAACCATCACCCAATAAATCTGTAGCAGGTTTCTGTGTTTAGTGATTTCCATTCAGGATGTCTAACTTTAGTCATGACATTTTTTGGGAGGGCGAAATACTATGTAAGGAAATGGAACTCATGGAGCTCTCCCCTTCGCTGGGAAAATGGTGCTGGATAAAAAGATGAAACTATTACTTGCAAATAATTTTAAAAGGTGGTAAATACTGACTCAAATCAATACAATATTTTGCTAAATGACGATATGTTCCAACAACTTCCATCTTTTCCTAGTGTTTTACTGCTCAACAAATAGGTCATTACTATCCATCGGGTTTAGTCTAATTTCTTCAAATGAGGATTATTTGCCGCAGAATCAGTAAATCAGGATATTGCAAGCCAGTTAAATTGGAGGATCCCTGTACCTTTTCAGGCAAGTCCTGTGAGCCCCCACTCACAAGTCAGCTTCAGCACTTCCGAGGGCTCCTCACATGAATGCTGAATGTAAAAATGGTGCTGTTGCAGTCTATATCCCTGATGGGTCTGTGACGGTGCAGACTAAAGTTTGCTTATTGGAGAAGTCGGTCTGTGAGCATCTGCAAAAGCTTCCTGCCATCAGACTGAACGCATTGCAGGATTTCCTCCATCCCCCAAACTACCACTGGCCTAATGGGAAACCAATAATGTAAGAAGTTTGGAGATGAAAGTTAATTTTAGCTGCAAGGAAAGATTGAATAGGTTGGGGTTGTTTTCTTTGCAATAGAAGAGCTGAGGGGAGACCTAATTGAGGTGTATGAAATTGAGGGGCCTAGATAGGGTGGATATGAAGGACCCATTTCCATTAGCAGAGGGGTCAAAGATTTAAAGTAATTGTTAGGAAGTTTAGAAGGGATTTGAGAATTCTTTTCACCCAGAGGGTGATTGGGGTCTGGAGCTCAGTGCCAGAAAGGGTGGTGGAGACAGAAACCCTCAGAATATTTAAAAAGTACTTGGATGTGGACTTAAAGAGCTGTAACCTACAGGGCTATGAACCTAGTGCTGGGAGGTGGAATTAGGCTGGGTAGCTCTTTGTCGGCCGGCACGGACATGGGCCGAATGGCCTCCTTCTGTGCTGTAAATTTATATGGTTCTGTTAGCCATTGCAACATACCGAGCCAGTTCTAAAGGCAAGAGGATTCTATTACTCAAAGAGCTTCTCTGCTTTCTTGCAGCCAGATGAGATCAAGTTTCCCAGATTTTGTTGAAAAGGCTCAGCACAGTGTTTGCCAAAATCTGGCCGAGACTCAAATAGAATTCACTTGTGACAATGCACAGGGTGGAAAAAGCGAGGCGCAGAACAACGGCTGTGGACACAATAAGGGGAAAACATATAGCATCCTGTTAAATTCTCTTCCAAATGGAAAAACCCCTCTGATTCTCCAGATTGCAGAGGTTACCTTGGTCATGCCATGTACAACTAACACGAATGAATAAAGATGGATAGTTCTTTTAACTTTCAATTTGTTGTCAGCAAAAACACGAGGGAGATTGAGAAATCTTCTCTTCCCTCCCCCTTCCCACTCCGCCCCCCCCCCCCCCTTGCGTATACCAGTCTTAAGCACAGATCATAACTCAATACAAGGTTGGAGCCATTCGCAAATTCTGGGTTACTGTATTTCTCGCAAAGGACTATTCCAACTGGGTGTCTGTGGAGTGACCTCCTTCAGCCAGAAGAGCTAGAAAAAGAAATCAAAAATAGTTATCTGTACTCTTAATTTATGTATAATGTCACATTATGCTTTTTCAATGGTACACCCTATACCGTGCTTGCGTTAATAAAAATGTCAGCATGTTGAACAAGCTGTTTTCAGCATCACTGATACTTCCAGTTGGAATTACTCGTATCCGCACATTAGTTCTAAACCTATAATATGCCACCTGAATCTGCCAAAGAAAATAGAATTCACTCCAGCACATAACGGATCCTTTTCAGTGAGCCGGCACAGGCACGATGGGCCGAATGACCTCCGGCTGTGCTGTAAGATTTTTCTGTCTCCACAAGATCCTGCAAATCCCCTAGGAGGACAGACGCACCAATGTCTCGATCAGGACAACATCCCCAGCATCGAAGCACTGACCACACTCGACCAGCTCCGTTGGGCGGGCCATATTGTCCGCATGCCCGACACGAGACTCCCAAAGCAAGCGCTCTACTTCTGAACTCCTACACGGCAAGCAAGCCCCAGGTGGGCAGAGGAAACATTTCAGGGACATCCTCAAAGCCTCCTTGATAAAGTGCAACATCCCCACCGGCACCTGGGAATCCCTGGCCAAAGACCGCCTTAAGTGGAGGAAGAGCATCCGAGAGGGCACTGAGCACCTCAAGTCTCGTCGCCAAGATCATGCAGAAAACAAGCGCAAGCAGTGGAAGGAGCGTGCGGCAAACCAGACTCCCCACCCACCCTTTCCTTCAACGACCGTCTGTCCCACCTGTGACAGAGACTGTAATTCCCGTATTGGACTGTACAGTCACCTGAGAACTCACTTTTAGAGTGGAAGCAAGTCTCCCTCGATTTAAGGGACTGCCTATGATGATGAAGATTTTGTGATTCAAAAATTATAAGAGGTCAGGAGTTTGTAGGTAACTCAATCTGGCAAAATGCCTTTTAGTTTGCCACGGGATTCTGTACAAACTTCAAATAAAAACTGAATGTCACCCAACTTGCAAATCTTAGAATTGTTAAATCATTAACAGCTCACAAGAGCAATTAACGGAAAACATTTACAGAAACATGCTTAAGACTTGTAAAATGAAGCCTCTTTGGCTATAATCCTACAACAGGTCTGGGAGGGAAGAAAATAACTGGGATCTGCTGTGAGTTACAATGTGCCATGCAGTCAAAGTTTGTGACTTGTCATTTCCCCCAGACAACAAGCCTCTCCCCTCAGCAATCAGGCATTAGTTGCAAACACCAGCTTGCCTGTCCCAAGCCGAGTTTAAAAAAAGAGCGCGCAAAATCACACATCAAACTGTTCTTGCACACTTCCTCGTGCCCATTACAGAGCCTGCTTGGTGTGCGACATGGGGAAGGCAGAGAGAACAGGATGGGACAGGGGAGAATTCATAGTTGTAATATTATCATCATCATAAGTAGTCCCTCGGAATCAAGGAAGACTTGCTTCCACTCTTAGCATGAGTTCTTAAGTGGCCGTACAATCCAATACGAGAACCACAGACTCTGTCACAGGTGGGACAGACAGTGGTTGAAGGGAAGGATGGGTGGGCGGGGAGCCTGGTTTGCCACACGCTCCTTGAATGGGTCACAGTTTGATGCATTGGACTACATTGCCTGAAATCAGGTACATGTTTAACTTAAGTGGATATTATATACTGTAAATATTTTATTGCAAATGTGTTAGAAATACACCAAACAACTACTCTAAATATTTTGGGGAAAATTGTCCTCATCAAATTAACATTAGTTGGTTCATTTTCTCTGGTAGTCTACTGGCTGACATAGTTGCATTAAAAAACAGACTTGGATTTATATAGCGCCTTTCGCGACCACCAGATGTCTCAATGCACTTTACAGCCAATGAAGTACTTTTGGAGTGTAGTCACTGTTGTAATGTGGGAAACGCAGCAGCCAACTTGCGCTCAGCAATCTCCCACAAACAGCAATGTGATAATGACCAGATAATGTATTTTTATGATGTTGATTGAGGGATAAATATTGCCCAGGACACCGGGGATAACTCCCCTGCTCTTCTTCGAAATAGTGCCATGGGATCTTTTATGTCTACCTGAGAGAGCAGAAGGGGCCTCGGTTTAACATCTCATCCAAAAGACGGCACCTCCAACAGTGCAGCACTCCCTCAGTACTGCACTGGGAGTGTCAGCCTAGATTTATGTGCTCAAGTCCCTGGAGTGGGACTTGAACCCACAACCTTCTGACTCAAAGAGGCGAGTGTGCTACCCACTGAGCCACGGCTGACATAAACTTTAACACAGAGGATATTAAGACCTTTGAAGTAATTGCGATTCACTCCAGGCATTGTACTCCAATTGGATTGCATGTACCCGGTTTGTTGAATGTAGTTTGAGTGTTCAAAATTCGGTAAACAAACCAGAGTTGCCTCCATGCCCACCACCCTATCACAGACCTTCCCTTTTGATCTTGCCTGCTCCCCATACTTTCCCTGCACCTGTTCTTGCTTAAAACCGGTTACAGATGTAACATTTTCCATTTCTGACAAAGGGTCACAGACCTGAATCGTTAACTCTGTAGAATTCTCTCTCCACAGATGCTGCCCGACCTGCCGAACAAAATGTTACCTCTCCTCCCCCCCCCCACCTCCCCTTCCCCTACCCACTGTACGAACGCTTTAAATTTGCTGGCCGGTATCTCTTCCAGCGGCAGTGCTAACGAGCGGCCTGCGGGGACCTCGCGATAGGGGGGAACATTGCCGCGGAGTATTTTCAGCATTTTCTGCTTACATCTCAGATTTCCAGCATCTGCGGTATTTTGCCTTTTGTGTTGCTGAACACTCACAGCGGTTCTTAGCTCATTCCTGGTTACCATAGTCTACTTCACTGGGCAATTCTTCCAATGATAGCAAAATACGTGATTTTAAAAAGAGATACATTATAAACGAGACTCACCGTTATTTGTGGCCAAAGTACTCTGCAAATGAGTGCTTAGCCTTCTCAAACCTTTCGTAAAACTATTTACATCCGTAACGAGGATTCCACTTTGTGTGAAAAGGTCTCGGCTCTCAGGTTTACCTGAAAGATTGTCAGAAACAGGCAAAACATAAGTGACTATACTCTTAACAGGTTTGCAAATTAGCACGTCATGACCACATTTTCAAAAGGAATAAGTAAATCGAACAACACTCGGGGAGAGCATCACTAGTTCAAATAGAGACGGTTTTAAAATATGGTCATTTATTCTATAAATATAAGAAAAGAAAAACAGGAACAGGATCACAGAAAATTATGACACAGAAGGAGGCCATTTGGCCCATTGTGTCCGTGTCGGTCTAAAAAGAGCCGTCCAATCTAACCCCACCTTCGAGCACTAGGTCCGTAGCCCTGTAGGTTACGGCACTTCAAGTGCACATCCAAGTACTTTTTAAGTGTGGTGAGGGTTTCTGCCTCTACCACCCTTTCAGGCAGTGAGTTCCAGACCCCCACCACCCTCTGGGTGAATTTTTTTTCCCTCATCTCCCCTCTAATCCTTCTACTAACTACTTTAAATCTATGCCCCTGGTTATTGACCCCTCTGCTAAGGGAAATAGGTCTGTCCTATCCACTCTCTCCAGGCCCCTCATAATTTTATACACCTCAATTAAATCTCCCCTCAGCCTCCTCTGTTCCAAAGAAAACAACCCCAGCCTATCCAATCTTTCCTCATAGCTATAACTTTCCAATCCAGGCAACATCCTGGTAAATCTCCTCTGTACCCTCTCTAGTGCAAGTGCAGCTTTTCTGTAATGTGGTGACCAGAACTGCACGCAGTACGCAAGCTGTGTTTTAGTGTTTTATACAGTTCAAGCATAACTAAATGGAAGCCATTCGGCCCCTTGAGTCTGTTCCACCATTCAATTAGATTGTGGCTGATTTGTATCTATTCGCCGTCATTCTGTAACCCTTAATACCCTTGCCGAACAACAAAGAAAAATTCATCAATCTCAGTTTTGAGATGATAGCATTTTATCACAGCCTCGGGAGATCTCAAAAGCACTTCACTATCAACTGATTACAAAATGATGACTGCACTTCAAAGTAGTCAAAAACAGCAGCCAATGAAATAGCAAGGTCACACAAACAGCAAGCGAGCAGAATGACCAGTTAACTTGTGCTTATTGTTGGCTGGAGGAGGAACATGCCCACACCCAAGGAGAATGCCCTACTCTTCTGAATATTACTGGAGAATCTTTTGTGTCCACCTGGACAAGCACACCCGGCTTTGTGGTAATGTCCTGTCAGCAACTTGTTACCTGCAGCAGTGCAGCACTGATGGAATGCTGCATTGGAGTGTCATAAGAGCACCATGGAATCAGAAGCAGGAGTAGGCCATACGGCTCCTCGAACCTGCTCCGCCATTCACCTTCGACCTCAACTCCAATTTCCCGCCCAATAACCACACACCTCGATTCCCCTAGAATCCAAAAATCTATCCATCTCGGCCTCGGATATGCTCAACAATTTCAGCCTAGACTGTGTGTTAAGTTTGAACAGGCTGGGGCTCCTGTCTCTAGAAAAGAGACTGAGAGGTGACCTGATAGAGGTCTTTAAAATGAAGGGGTTCGATAAGAGTAGATGCTTCCACTTGTGGGGAGTCGCTAGGGTCTTTAAATAGAAGATAGGAAGAAAGAAATAAAGAAAGACTTGCATTTATATAGCGCCTTTCACGACCACCGGCTGTCTCAAAGCGCTTTACAGCCAATGAAGTACTTTTGGAGTGTACTCACTGTTGTAATAGTCACTCATAAATCCAGTAAGAAATTCAGCAGAAACTTCTCCACTCAGAGATTGGAACTCGCTAGCACAGGGAATGGTTGAAGCGAATATTTAAGGGGAAGCGAGATAAGTACACGAGGGAGAAAGAACTACAAGGAGATGCGGCGAGATGAAGCAAGTGGTGTTGGGAAGAGGCTGGTGAGGTGTGGAGCATGAATACAAGCAAACACCGAGTGGCCTGTCTCTGTGTTGTAAATTCTATGCAAGTCCTGGACTGGAGTTTGAAGTCATGCTCGGACTCAAACGAGAACACTACCATCTGGCTGAAGCTCAACTTACTCCATATATCGCAAAAGCAATCCATTTCTTTGGACTTTTTTAAAACTTGAAATGCTGACACTCCACAGATAATATCAGCTGAGTTGCCTCGCCAGCATTCTTGCATGCTTCATCTATTTAAATCACAAGTTTCTTGTAACCAATTAACATGAATTATAAGATTCCATTGTTAATCATTTGCCAATAAAAGTTTATTCTCCACTGTAGACGTTCAAAGCCTTACTCGTGATGCTCGCCAGTCAGTAATTACTGTCCGAGAGTGTGGCAAGCCTTGGTCCTCATTCACATGCCCTCAGTCAGAATATCTGTTCTATGGCATTTTGCCCAGGATAAAACTCAACCTCTTTCTACAAAAACCTTTAATAAGAACATAAGAAATAGGAGCAGGGGCAGGCCATACGGCTCCTCGAGCCTGCTCCGCATTCAATAAGATCATGACTGATCTGATCATGGACTCAGCTCCACTTCCCTGCCTGCTCCCCATAACCCCTTAGCTTTCCATTTGGTCTTGCTTTTTAACCCAAGTAGTGGAAGCAGAACTGACCCATATTCCGAAAGATAGAAGGATATCTAGAAGAATAGCTGACAGGGTTAGATAAAGTAGGGTGGGAGGAGCTCATGTGGAACATAAACATCAGCATGGACCTGTTGGGCTGAATGGCCCGTTTTTAAATTAAAAAAAAAATTGTTCCTGGAATGTGTGGGTCGCTGGCAAAGCCAGCGTTTATTGCCCATCCCTAATTGCCCTTGAGAAGGTGGTGGTGAGCCGCCTTCTTGAACCGCTGCAATCCAAGTGGTGTAGGTGCTTCCACAGTGCTGTTAGGGTGTTCCAGGATTTTGACCCAGTGACAATGAAGGAACTGCGATATATTTCCAAGTCAGGATGGTGTGTGACGTGGAGGGGGTCTTTCAGGTGGTGGTGTTCCCATGCGCCTGCTGCCCTTGTCCTTCTAGGTGGTAGAGGTCGCGGGTTTGAGAGGTGCCGCTGAAAAAGCCTTGGCAAGTTGCCGCAGTGCATCTTGTAAATGGTACACACTGCAGCCATGGTGTGCCGGTGGTGGAGGGAGTGAATGTTGAAGGTGGTGGATGGGGTGCCGATCAAGCAGCTGTTTTGTCCTGGTGTCGAGCTTCTTGAGTGTTGTTGGAGCTGCAATCACTCAGGCAAGTGGAGAGTATTCCATCACACTCCTGACTTATGCTGTCGATTCTATGTAATTCTATGATCCTCAAAGATTTAAGACAAACATGTTTAAGTTCCGTGGCTACCTAGTGGTTTTGTTGCATCACGCTCATTACCATATCCATCACACTCTACCATATCCCTGCTACTTTCAACTGTAGACACTCCATCCATTCCTATTATCTCATGGAGCTTAAGATTTTAGTGTTACTAAAAGATCTGATCAGGCCTCAATTTTCCTTCTGCGGAAACTTCAAGACTAAATGATACAAGCCAGTGACTCTGGCTTACACTGCATCATATATGGGAACCTATGCAGCGAGACAGGGCGAAGTAATATGGAGTCAGAAACAGATGGTAGAAAGGTAAAAAGCAATAGTGGAATGCCGAGTAAACAAAGGCTAGAAACAAAAAGGGCTACACTACATCATAATTCGAAAAGGACAAAGGGTGTTAAAAAAACAAGCCTGAAGGCTTTGTGTCTTAATGCAAGGAGTATCCGTAATAAGGTGGATGAATTAACTGTGCAAATAGATGTTAACAGATATGATGTGATTGGGATTACAGAGACGTGGCTCCAGGATGATCAGGGCTGGGAACTCAACATCCAAGGGTATTCAACATTCAGAAAGGATAGAATAAAAGGAAAAGGAGGTGGGGTAGCATTGCTGGTTAAAGAGGAGATTAATGCAATAGTTCAGAAGCTTGGATGATGTGGAATCTATATGGGTAGAGCTGCAGAACACCAAGGGTAAAAAACATTAGTGGGAGTTGTGTACAGACCTCCAAACAGTAGTAGTGATGTTGGGGAGGACATCAAACAGGAAATTAGGGGTGCATGCAATAAAGGTGCAGCAGTTATCATGGGTGACTTTAATATGCATATAGATTGTGCTAACCAAACTGGAAGCAATATGGTGTAGGAGGATTTCCTGGAGTGCATAAGGGATGGTTTTCTAGACCAACATGTCGAGGAACCAACTAGGGGGGAGGCCATCTTAGACTGGGTGTTGTGAAATGAGAGGGGATTAATTAGCAATCTCGTTGTGCAAGGCCCCTTAGGGAAGAGTGACCATAATATGGTGGAATTCTACATTAGGATGGAGAATGAAACAGTTAATTCAGAGACCATGGTCCAGAACTTAAAGAAGGGTAACTTTGAAGGTATGAGACGTGAATTGGTTAGGATAACATAAGAACATAAGAATTAGGAACAGGAGTAGGCCATCTAGCCCCTCGAGCCTGCTCCGCCATTCAACAAGGGCGTGGACTCAGCTTCACTTACCCGCCCACTCCCCATAACCCTCAATTCCCTTATTGGTTAAAAATCTATCTATCTGTGACTTGAATACATTCAATGAGCTAGCCTCAACTGCTTCCTCGGGCAGAGAATTCCACAGATTCACAACCCTCTGGGAGAAGAAATTCCTTCTCAACTCGGTTTTAAATTGGCTCCCCCATATTTTGAGGCTGTGCCCCCTAGTTCTAGTCTCCCCGACCAGTGGAAACAACCTCTCTGCCTCTATCTTGTCTATCCCTTTCATTATTTTAAATGTTTCTATAAGATCACCCCTCATCCTTCTGAACTCCAACGAGTAAAGACCCAGTCTACTCAATCTATCATCATAAAGTAACCCCCTCATCTCCGGAATGAGCCTAGTGAATCATCTCTGTACCCCCTCCAAAGCTAGTATATCCTTCCTTAACTAAGGTGACCAAAACTGCACGCAGTACTCCAGGTGCGGCCTCACCAATACCCTGTACAGTTGCAGAAGGACCTCCTTGCTTTTGTACTCCATCCCTCTCGCAATGAATGTTGAGCTCCATAGATTGGCGAATGATACTTAAGAGGTTGACAGTGGATGGGCAATGGCAGACATTTAGAGACCACGTGGATGAACTACAACAATTGTATATCCCTGTCTGGCGTAAAAATAAAAAAGGGAAGGTGGCTCAACCGTGGCTATCAAGGGAAATCAGGGATAGTATTAAAGCCAAAGAAGTGGCATACAAATTGGCCAGAAGTAGCAGCGAACCCAGGGACTGGGAGAAATTTAGAACTCAGCAGAGGAGGACAAAGGGTTTGATTAGGGCAGGGAAAAGAGAGTACGAGAGGAAGCTTGCAGGGAACATTAAAGATGGACTGCAAAAGCTTCTATAGATATGTAAAGAGAAAAAGGTTAGTAAAGACAAACGTAGGTCCCCTGCAGTCAGAATCAGGGGAAGTCATAACGGGGAACAAAGAAATGGCAGACCAATTGAACAAGTACTTTGGTTCGGTATTCACTAAGGAGGACACAAACAAAAGGGGTCAGAGGGTCTAGTAACAAGGAAGAACTGAGGGAAATCCTTATTAGTCGGGAAATTGTGTTGGGGAAATTGATGGGATTGAAGGCCGATAAATCCCCAGGGCCTGATGGTCTGCATCCCAGAGTACTTAAGGAGGTGGCCTTGGAAATAGTGGATGCATTGGCGGTTATTTTCCAACATTCCATAGACTCTGGATCAGTTCCTATCGAGCAGAGGGTAGCCAATGTAACCCCACTTTTTAAAAAAGGAGGGAGAGAGAAAACAGGGAATTATAGACCGGTCAGCCTGACATCAGTAGTGGGTAAAATGATGGAATCAATTATTAAGGATGTCATAGCAGCGCATTTGAAAAGAGGTGACACGATAGGTCCAAGTCAGCATGGATTTGTGAACGGGAAATCAAGCTTGACAAATCTTCTGGAATTTTTTGAGGATGTTTCCAGTAGAGTGGACAAGGGAGAACCAGTTGATGTGGTATATTTGGACTTTCAGAAGGCTTTCGACAAGGTCCCACACAAAAGATTAATGTGCAAAGTAAAGCACATGGGATTGGGGGTAGTGTGCTGACGTGGATTGAGAACTGGTTGGCAGACAGGAAGCAAAGAGTAGGAGTAAATGGGTACTTTTCAGAATGGCAGGCAGTGACTAGTGGGGTACCGCAAGGTTCTGTGCTGGGGCCCCAGCTGTTTACATTGTACATTAATGATTTAGACGAGGGGATTAAATGTAGTATCTCCAAATTTGCGGATGACACTAAGTTGGGTGGCAGTGTGAGCTGCGAGGAGGATGCTATGAGGCTGCAGGGTGACTTGGATAGGTTAGGTGAGTGGGTAAATGTATGGCAGATGAAGTATAATGTGGATAAATGTGAGGTTATCCACTTTGGTGGTAAAAACAGAGAGACAGACTATTATCTGAATGGTGACAGATTAGGAAAAGGGGAGGTGCAACGAGACCTGGGTGTCATGGTACATCAGTCATTGAAGGATGGCATGCAGGTACAGCAGGCGGTTAAGAAAGCAAATGGCATGTTGGCCTTCATAGCGAGGGGATTTGAGTACAGGGGCAGGGAGGTGTTACTACAGTTGTACAGAACCTTGGTGAGGCCACACCTGGAGTATTGTGTACAGTTTTGGTCTCCTAACTTGAGGAAGGACATTCTTGCTATTGAGGGAGTGCAGCGAAGGTTCACCAGACTGATTCCCGGGATGGCGGAACTGACATATCAAGAAAGACTGGATCAACTGGGCTTGTATTCACTGGAGTTCAGAAGAATGAGAGGGGACCTCATAGAAACATTTAAAATTCTGACGGGTTTAGACAGGTTAGATGCAGGAAGAATGTTCCCAATGTTGGGGAAGTCCAGAACCAGGGGTCACAGTCTGAGGATAAGGAGTAAGCCATTTAGGACCGAGATGCGGAGGAACTTCTTCACCCAGAGAGTGGTGAACCTGTGGAATTCTCTACCACAGAAAGTTGTTGAGGCCAATTCACTAAATATATTCAAAAAGGAGTTAGATGTAGTCCTTACTACTAGGGGGATCAAGGGTTATGGCGAGAAAGCAGGAATGGGGTACTGAAGTTGCATGTTCAGCCATGAACTCATTGAATGGCGGTGCAGGCTCGAAGGGCCGAATGGCCTACTCCTGCACCTATTTTCTATGTTTCTATATATATATCACCCTCTTAAAAAAAAAAAATCAGCTTGTACTAGTATTTTTTCCAAAAGCCCTTTCCTTATAACCAGCCTGCTTTAGCTGCTTGGTTGAGAAAGTTGAGAACACAGACTTAATATAATCTCAAAAGTTGTCTGTGCCTTCAACACTAAATACAAAGTTTTTCAAATGTCACTGTCCAGGCCGCTTAAGGTGTCTTTAAAATTTACACCCACCAACTTTCCCTCCAAATAGGGTCTCATTCTTCAAAAATCACATCACCTCTTCAGCCGATATTGTCACACCTCACCTGTGAGAAATACTGCAAACCTGGAGCTTATTCTCTGAACCTGAAGCTTCACAAGACAGCAGAGATAGTCAGGCTTCACCTGGCACCTCGAATCACACTCGTGGAACGGGAGAACTTCCACAATATTCGCTGTAATCTTTCGAGTCAGCAGAGAAATCTTCCTCTTAGCAGTATTGTCCTCCCTGTATCAATAATTCATATTGTTACACACACAAGGAAAGTAAATACATTCTGTCAATAAAAAAAAATCAATTCAAATGTTATTCACCAAAACACTTGGTCAGAGTTCTTTGTAATCAACACAATTCTGCCATAAAAGAATTTGCAGATATAGCGTACATTTCATATCCTTAGGACATCCCAAAACACTTCACTTTAGTGTCAGCTGTGGCTCAGTGGGTGGCACACTCACCTCTGAATCAGAAGGTTGTAGGTTCAAGTCCCACTCCAGAAGTTTGAGCGCAAAAATCTAGGCTAACACTCCAGTGAGGTGCTGAGGGAGTGCTGCACTGTTGGAGGTGCCGTCTTTTAATGAAACATTAAACCGAGGCCCCGTCTGCTCTCTCAGACGGATGTGAAAGATCCCATGCCACTATTTTGAAGAGCAGGGGAGTTATCCCCGGTGTCCTGGCCAATATTTCTCTCTCAATCAACACCTAAAACAGATTGGTTGTAAAGCGCATCGAACATAAGAACATAAGAATTAGGAACAGGAGTGGGCCATCTAGCCCCTCGAGCCTGCTCCGCCATTCAACAAGATCATGGCTGATCTGGCCGTGGACTCAGCTCCACTTACCCGCCCGCTCCTCGTAACCCTTAATTCCCTTATTGGTTCAAAATCTATCTAACTGTGATTTGAATACATTCAATGAGCTAGCCTCAACTGCTTCCTTGGGCAGAGAATTCCACAGATTCACAACCCTCTGGGAGAAGAAATTCCTTCTCAACTCGGTTTTAAATTGGCTCCCCCGTATTTTGAGGCTGTGCCCCCTAGTTCTAGTCTCCCCGACCAGTGGAAACAACCTCTCTGCCTCTATCTTGTCTATCCCTTTCATTACTTTAAATGTTTCTATAAGATCACCCCTCATCCTTCTGAACTCCAACAAGTAAAGACCCAGTTTACTCAATCTATCATCATAAGGTAACCCCCTCATCTCTGGAATCAGCCTAGTGAATCGTCTCTGTACCCCTTCCAAAGTTAGTATATCCTTCCTTAAGTAATGTGACCAAAAATCGAGACGTCCTGAGGTTGTGAAAGGCACTATAGAAATGCAAGTCTTTCTTTTCTTTCTTTCACAGGCAATGAATTGCTGCTTCTTAAAAAAAAAAATTGAACATCATCTGAAAAACATCAAAGCAGTAGTCCCTCAGTATTGTACAGAAGTCTCTGGAGTGGAACTTGAACCCACAACCTTCTGACTCAGAGGCGGAAGTGGTACCAACTTAGCCACGGTTGGCACTCAAAAGAAAGTTTGTTAATTGCTGAGTTATTTAAGGCATCACTTTGAGAACAGGGCACAGATCGGGGTAAGATACGTAGGCGGGGAATTTGCGGTCCTGATGATGGGAAACTGGCAGCATTCGCCGTCATTTCGCCGTTGAAACCGACCGCAACAACAGGATGTAGCACATGTCCAGTGCAATGCGGAAATGTTGAAGTTGCGGCCTATCATTCACTGCTCCTCTACAGGCTGCGCTGCCAAGCAAAGGTCATGGGCCTGAAAAACTCATTTTAATTTTGTACGGTGTCAAATTTATCCATTTTAAATCAAAATTAAAATTAAGAAACTTAATTTTGTTTATCTTTATTTCAGGTTTGCCTTTTTCCCCATGCGACAGCCCCAGTCTTTGCTTTGCTCTCTCTAACATTTTTTTAAAAAAATTTACATTTTAAGAGCTTACCCACTTCCTGGTTTGCTGTCTGAGAATTCTGCATTTTGATTGGTTGCTTAAGACAGCCTGCTGACGTCGCAGCAGCTCTTTGCTGGGAATCCCCTATAGTTTCAGCAACGCGTCGGGAAAGCCCAATCGCTCGCCACAGAGATTGAGAGATGTGTGGGGGTCGGGGTAGGCGGGCCAATAACTGAGGCCGACCACAGCATTACTAGTTCTCACGGCCAGGCATAATCCACCCTGTATTTATAACCCTAGCGTGCTCCCAATAACATGGGTTAAAATGATTTTATTTAAATGACAGTTTTGACTTCCCCTTTCAAGTCACGCTTTACAAAAACGGAGCGACTGCTGCCAACGACCAGAAGTTGCGCAGAAGCATACTGCGCATTTATCTGGAACCACAAGCTTTTTTTCCACGGAACATTTTTGACCGGAATTTTCCTCACAGCCCGCTCCCTTTCGGAATTTCCCCGCTCCCCATATTTTTTAAAATGTAATTTTTTTAAATAAACGACCCCGTTCCTGTGATGAACCGGCAGTGCGCATGCGCAGCCCGCTTCCGGTTCGTTGGCCGCAGTCCTTTCTAAAACGACAGGGAGAAGATTTTTCGCTACCCACTGTGGGGCTGAAAGATCAATTGCTTTGCGTCGTCTCCCTGCTGCCGCAGTCCCCAGACCGCCCTCCGCAGCGGCCAGATCCCGAGCCCCGCAATGCCACTGCCAGCAAGCTCACTGACAGAATAGTCATCGCAAACCAACCTTGCCATCTCCTTCAGCTTTTTGAGTTCTTTGAAATGAATCAGCCACCTCCATTTACGCTCTGAACTCAGCTGCTCCAAGAGGTCGGAAATCTGTTGCAAATGTTCTGATTGAGCAATTCAAAAAAAAAGAGAAAAATGCTCATTAAAAATGTAAACGCTGGAATTCCCTCCCTAAATCTCCCCAGTTTTAATTCCTCCTTTAAGACACTCCTAAAACATCTCTCTTTGACCAAGTGGTCACCTGCCCCAATTTCATCTTGTGGGGCTTGGTGTCAAATTGTGTTTGATAATCGCTCGTGTGAAGTGCGTTGGGAGGTATCACCATGTTCCAGATACTCTGTAAATACAAGAAGTTTTTTTTGATAAATTCACCCACCAGACACTCCCATTGAAGGCGGGTGGGCTGGAGATAGGGCTACAACAGTAGCACAGATTCTCCAAGCACGGCTCCCTGCTGGGAATGTGGGGCCAGTGAGAGCTGGAGTACTCTTGAGCCTCTACCACCCTTTCAGGCAGTGAGTTCCAGACCCTCACCACCCTTTGGGTGAAGAAATCTCCCCTCAAATCCTCTCTCAACCGCCTACCAATTACTTTAAATCTAATGACTATCGCTACTGTTCAAGCTGGTGTCCTGTTGATGTTGTTTCTCACAGCTGAAATAACTGGCTAAAAGTGAACAGAAACAGGCAGAATCAAACAAAAAGGATTCCAACAATAAATCGGAGGCCCTGAAGTTATACATAGGGAGCTTCTGTATGAACTAATGCCCCCGTCAGCAGTTCCCATCTGCAATAATTTAGTGACGCTATTAACCCATTTATTTTAGATGGATTATGAACATAGGAATAGGAGTTGGCCCTTCAGCCCCTCGAGCCTTCTTCACCATTCAATTAGATTGAGGCCGATCTGTACCTCATCACCATTTACCTGCCTTACCTCCATATCCCTTGATAGTTTAAACCTAACAAAACTGATGGGATTAATGTTCGCACTAGAGAGAGAGGAACTTCAGACAAAACCCAGATAGGTTGGGTTTGTTTTCATTGGAACAGAGGAGGCTGAGGGGAGACCTTATTGAGGTATATAAAATTATGAGGGGCCTAGATAGAGTGGATAGGAAGGACCTATTTCCCTTAGCAGAGGGGTCAACAAGTGGGGGCATTGATTTAAAGTAATTGGTTGGAGGGTTAGAGGGGATTTGAGGGGAAATGTCTTCACGCAGGAGGGTGATGGGGGTCTGGAACTCACTGCCTGAAAGGGTGGTAGAGGCAGGAACCCTCACCACATTTAAAAAGTACTTGGATGTGCACTTGAAGTGCTGTAATCTACAGGGCTACGGACCAAGAGCTGTAAAGTGGGATTAGGCTGGATAGCTCTTTGTCGGTCGACACGGACACAATGGGCTGAAATGGCCTCCTTCCGTGCTGTAAATTTCGATGATTCTATGAAAAGATTGTTGAGCATTCATACATTAGTATCCCACAGTGTCATTTCAAGGCCAGAACGGTTTACAATCACTGGATTTTAATTGTGAAACAACCTCTTTACTGCCATCTTCTTTTCCCTTTCCTGTATTAAAAACCAAACACATTCATAAGAACATAAGAATTAGGAACAGGAGTAGGCCATCTAGCCCCTCGAGCCTGCTCCGCCATTCAACAAGATCATGGCTGATCTGGCCGTGGACTCAGCTCCACTTACCCGCCCGCTCCCCATAACCCTTAATTCCCTTATTGATTAAAAATCTATCTATCTGTGACTTGAATACATTCAATGAGCTAGCCTCAACTGCTTCCTTGGGCAGAGAATTCCACAGAATCACAACCCTCTGGGAGAAGAAATTCCTTCTCAACTCGGTTTTAAATTGGCTCCCCCGTATTTTGAGGCTGTTCCCCCTTAGTTCTAGTCTCCCCGACCAGTGGAAACAACCTCTCTGCCTCTATCTTGTCTATCCCTTTCATTATTTTAAATGTTTCTATAAGATCACCCCTCATCCTTCTGAACTCCGACGAGTAAAGACCCAGTCTACTCAATCTATCATCATATGGTAACCCCCTCATCTCCGGAATCAGCCTAGTGAATCGTCTCTGTGCCCCCTCCAAAGCTAGTATATCCTTCCTTAAGTAAGGTGACCAAAACTGCACGCAGTACTCCAGGTGCGGCCTCACCAATACCCTATGCAGTTGCAGAAGGACCTCCCTGCTTTTGTACTCCATCCCTCTCGCAATGAAGGCCAACATTCCATTCGCCTTCCTGATTACCTGCTGCACCTGCAAACCAACTTTTTGGGATTCATGCACAAGGACCCCCAGGTCCCTCTGCACCGCAGCATGTTGTAATTTCTCCCCATTCAAATAATATTCCCTTTTACTGTTTTTTTCCCCAAGGTGGATGACCTCACACTTTCCGACATTGTATTCCATCTGCCAAACCTTAGCCCATTCGCTTAACCTATCTAAATCTCTTTGCAACCTCTCTGTGTCCTCTACACAACCCACTTTCCCACTAATCTTTGTGTCATCTGCAAATGTTGTTACACGACACTCTGTCCCCTCTTCCAGGTCATCTATGTATATTGTAAACAGTTGTGGTCCCAGCACCGATCCCTGTGGCACACCACTAACCACCGATTTCCAACCCGAAAAGGACCCATTTATCCCGACTCTCTGCTTTCTGTTAGCCAGCCAATTCTCTATCCATGCTAATACATTTCCTCTGAATCCGCGTACCTTTATCTTCTGCAGTAATCTTTTGTGTGGCACCTTATCAAATGCCTTTTGAAAATCTAAATACACCACATCCATCGATACACCTTGATCCACCATGCTCGTTATATCCTCAAAGAATTCCAGTAAATTAGTTAAACATGATTTCCCCTTCATGAATCCATGCTGCGTCTGCTTGATTGCACTATTCCTATCAAGATGTCCCGCTATTTCTTCCTTAATGATAGTTTCAAGCATTTTCCCCACTACAGATGTTAAACTATCCGGCCTATAGTTACCTGCCTTTTGTCTGCCACCTTTTTTAAACAGAGGCGTTACATTAGCTGCTTTCCAATCCGCTGGTACCTCCCCAGAGTCTAGAGAATTTTGGTAGATTATAACGAATGAATCTGCTATAATTTCCTTCATCTCTTTTAATACCCTGGGATGCATTTCATCAGGACCAGGGGACTTGTCTACCTTGAGTCCCATTAGCCTGTCCAGCACTACCCACCTAGTGATAGTGATTGTCTCAAAGTCCTCCCTTCCCACATTCCTGTGACCAGCAATTTTTGGCATGGTTTTGTGTCTTCCACTGTGAATTGTTTAAGGTCTCAGCCATTTCCACATTTCCTATTATTAAATCCCCCTTCTCATCTTCGAAGGGACCAACATTTACTTTAGTCACTCTTTTCCGTTTTATGTATCTGTAAAAGCTTTTACTATCCGTTTTTATGTTTTGCGCAAGTTTACCTTCGTAATCTATCTTTCCTTTCTTTATTGCTTTCTTAGTCATTCTTTGCTGTCGTTTAAAATTTTCCCAATCTTCTAGTTTCCCACTAACCTTGTCCACCTTATACGCATTAGTTTTTAATTTGATACTCTCCTTTACTTCCTTGTTTATCCACGGCTGGTTATCCCTTCTCTTACCACCCTTCTTTTTCACTGGAATATAATTTTGTTGAGTACTATGAAAGAGCTCCTTAAAAGTCCTCCACTGTTCCTCAATTGTGCCATCGTTTAGTCTGTGTTTCCAGTCTACTTTAGCCAACTCTGCCCTCATCCCACTGTAGTCCCCTTTGTTTAAACATAGTACGCTCGTTTGAGACACTACTTCCTCACCCTCAATCTGTATTACAAATTCAACCATACTGTGATCACTCATTCCGAAAGGATCTTTTACTAGGAGATCGTTTATTATTCCTGTCTCATTACACAGGACCAGATCTAAGATAGCTTGCTCCCTTGTAGGTTCTGTAACATACTGTTCTAAGAAACAATCCCGTATGCATTCTATGAATTCCTTCTCCAGGCTACCCCGTGCGATTTGATTTGACCAATCGATATGTAGGTTAAAATCCCCCATGATTACTGCCGTTCCTTTTTCACATGCCTCCATTATTCCCTTGATTATTGCCCGCCCCACCGTGAAGTTATTATTTGGGGGCCTATAAACTACACCCACCAGTGATTTTTTTTCCCCCTTATTATCTCTAATCTCCACCCACAATGATTCAACATTTTGTTCATTAGAGCCAATATCGTCTCTCACAACTGCCCTGATATCATCCATTATTAACAATGAGCTTTACAATTCTTTAAATTTCCAAATCTACTGTAATGAAGGGATTTGCCTGATGTAGTAACCAGGAATCCATTTGTTAGTTTTGATTTCAATGAGGGAAAACTTCAAAAGGTGCATAATGGAATTAGAGCAGATATGAAGAGCAAAGTCGAGACGGCTCTACCTGTTGACTCTGTTCCCCATTGAAAGGAAACGATTAAATAGCCACACAGAATTTTAACCATCCAACTGGATAGATCATTACCTGTATGGGGTGGGAGTACTCAATGCTCTGACCATCCATTACACTTCCATCGGAAAAGCTTGCTCTTGTGGAGACTCAAGACTGGGTTGTATTCCTTCCTACTGGCATTTGATCAAAGGCATCGTGAGGTGTACGAGTTTACCGGTGTCCACACCTGGTTATGTTACATTTTTTTTCTCCAGAATTTTCAGAAGATAGCCACGTGACTAATCTAATTTGTAGATTGGATTCAAATTTTCTGCGTCCATCCAAGGCATTGAAATATCGTTGAGTTTTCTTTTTGGTGAAAGCCAGTTGGCAGTGCTACACATGGTGTTTGGAACGGTAACAGATCTCCTATTGTAAAGTGCCATACATCAGCACTGACACGGTAATCCCATTTTATGTCAGCAGCGACACCCAACAGCTTAGCATCTGAAGCTCAAACACGCAAACATCCCCATCGCATTTCTTTAGAAACACTTCTTTAAAAAAAAAAATGCCATCATTGAAGCTAAATTTAAGCTTCTTCTGTACTCTGGACTCAGCACCGTAAGAAAGATTATAGCCACTTATTGAGAAATATATCCTGAACTTCACTCAAGGAAAGTTTGTACATGTTGAAAAAGGGGATCATCGACTGCACCTACCTGGGGCCACAGTGTCCAGCACAGTCCCATCAGAGACAACAAAGCCTCCCGAACTAAACAACTCTTGGAATGTCTGGTCCTTTATGTCCCCGGGATTATCCACTCCAACAAACTGAACGCATGGCATCTGTTTCAGTGCCGTCAAATGAGGAATCTGGGAAACGGTCACAAAAAATATTATTTCAACATGTGTCGAACAGGCGACAGGAGGAAAGTTGCTTCAATGCGCACTGGAGCTATTTCTGGATGATAGACTTCCAGGGGGTTCATTTTAACCCAACCCACCAATCGGGACGTCGATGGGATCGGGTGCAACACTGGTTGTACACCCCAGGCAATACTGGGCAGGGTGGAAAACCAACATTCCTTCGGTTTCTCACCCAGAGAGTTGGGTTGAAACAGCCCAGCAGAGCCCAGGGTCAGACTCCTGCAACACACACACTTATCAGAGAAAGCTACATTCTTGTCCTTTCCAGGTGAAGAGGCAGTCCTGATGATCACAGGCCCTCACAGTCACACTGCCCGGCATCATCTTTGTTCCATTTCAACTGGAGTTGTCCCTCATATTCCACTGGTGACTACATCAAAGTAGGTGTCTGCTAACTAAAGCCATTGGGCTGAATTTTAATGGGAACACGGGTTGGGGCAGGTGGGGGGCGCATCAAAGCATTTGGGAAACCTGGGAGAACGTTGGGACGTTTTATTATGTTAAAGGTGCTAGATAAGCGCAAGTTGTTGCTGTATCGAGGAGGATCAAGAGCTCTATGTGTGACCCGCCTGGAGTGGGAATACTCTGGACCTGCAAAGTATCCCGGAAGAGTTAACAGGCACGAAACGTCAGAGGGGTGGGTTGCTCAAGCAGAGGAATGGCGAGTTTTGAGGCAAGCTGACTGCGCTCGGAGACAAGAGTGAGGGAAGATACATTCCAGAGGTGGTCAGACGCCAAGCAGTGGAACAGGGACGCAGACCGGAGAAACAGCCAACTGCCCTCAGGGGGAAACCCTATTGGTCTGCATTGGTCCAGCAGATACACAGTTCGCAACTGGTATGATGAGGACAAGGGCCGAGGCATATCGGAGGGAAATCCGCGGCAACAACAGGCACTGTGGAGCAAGGGGTCACCACAGAGAATCAGATAAATTTACAGCACGGAAAGAGGCCATTTCGGTCCATCGTGTCCGTGCCGGCCGACAAAGAGCTATCCCCGCCTAATCCCACTTTCCAGCTCTTGGTCCTCTTGAGGAAAGACAGAAACTAAATGTGTGCGGGTAACTTTTTTAAAAAATTTGTTCCGGGATGTGGGCATCGCTGGCAAGGCCACGTTTATTGTTAATTGCCCTTGAGACGATGGTGGTGAGCCACCTTCTTGAACCGCTGCAGTCCGTGTGGTGAAGGTGCTCCCACAGTGCTGTTAGGGAGGGAGTTCCAGGATTTCGACCCAGTAACGATAAAGGAACGGCCGATATATTTCCAAGTCAGGATGGTGTGTAACTTGCAGGTGATGGTGCTCCCATGTGCCTGCTGCCCTCGTCCTTCTTGATGGTAGAGGTCGTGGGTTTGGGAGGTGCTGCCGAAGAAACCTTGGCGAGTTGCTGCAGTGCATCTTAAACATGGTACACACTGCAGCCACGGTACGCCAGTGGTGGAGGGAGTGAATGTTGAAGGTGGTGGATGGGGTGCCAATCAAGCGGGCTGCTTTGTCCTGGATGCTGTCGAGCTTTTTGACTGTTGTTGGAGCTGCACTCATCCAGGTAAGTGGAGAGTATTCCATCACACTCCTGACTTGTAGATGGTGGATAGGCTTTGGGGAATCAGGAGGTGAGACACTCGCCGCAGAATACCCAGCCTCTGATCTGCTCTTGTAGCCACAGTATTTATGAGGCTGGTCCAGTTAAGTTTCTGGTCAATGGTGACCCCCAGAATGTTGATGGTGGGGGATTCATTGATGGTAATACCGTTGAATATCAAGCAGAGGTGGTTAAGCTCTTGCTTGTTGGAAATGGTCCTTGCCTGGCACTTGTGTGGCACGAATGTTACTTACCACTCATCAGCCCAAGCCTGAACGTGTCCAGGTCTGGCTGCATGCGGGCACAGACTGCTTCATTATCTGAGGAGTTGCGAATGGAACTGAACACACTGCAGTTATCAGCGAACATCCCCACTTCTGACCTTATGCTGGAGAGAAGGTCATTGATGAAGCAGCTGAAGATGGTTGGGCCTCGGATGCTATAATTAAGCAGATAGACAGGCCAACTTACAGCTCTGACTGGGAGTCCAGGATAAGGGGCACGACAGTGAGGAAATCTCATTGTAAGGGAGGGACAGCAGACAAAAGTCATGGATCATATAGCGAGCAACAGCACAGTTTGACAACCAAAAAGAGGGACAACCTGGATAACATTCAGGCTTGGGCTGGTAAGTGGCAAGTAACATTCACGCCACACAAGTGCCAGAGTGGTGGCCTTGGAGTTAGGTTTAAGATTAAATTACACTGCAAGATTTCAAGGGTTATAATCTCCTGAATATTCCCAGGTCAGGGGTTTAGCCAGACGTGTACATTTCCATCTCCTGGGTTGGCAAACTATCTGTAATCGTGTAAGTTTGCACTGCGACAGCTGAGTGGCTGCCCCGATGGGACATCACTGCTCTTCCACTTTTGCCGATGCCCTTCCCACGGCCAGTCTCGGGGCAGTGCGTACCCGACCCTGGGTCAGGGAGCGAACTTCGTGTGGTGGGCCGCAAGTAGGGACTCCTGAATTCTCCATACGACAAGGGACTCTCACCCGCGGCTGAGTGCGCTTCCGCAGCAAAGCAGCGGCCCCGTCAGGCAGAATCTGCACTGTCGTGAAAACGGCATTGAGAAAGCAGAGTGCCGCTGTGCACTTGGGGTGGAAGCAGGGAAAGTACCTCGGACCGAGGGCTTTGGAGAGGAATGATTAATTCCCTGTTCAGCTCACAACAGTCAGAGATCATTGGCAAAAGCACCAGAGGGGAGATTGCATAGGATGTGTGGCACAGAAACAGGCCATTCGCCCCAACCAGTCCATGAGCCTCGAGCCTCCTCCTGTCTTTCCTCATTTAAATCTGTCAGCCTCCCCTTAAATGCACCTCTACTATTTGCTTCAACCACTCTCTGTGGTAGGGAGTTCCACAGTATCACCACTCTCTGGGTAAAGACATTTCCTCCGAGTTACCTATTGGATTTCTTGTTGACTATCTTATATCGATGGCCTCTAGTTCCGCTCTTCCCCGCAGGTGGAAATGAGAAGAGGTTCATTTTGATTTTTAACGCAGTGATTCATTGTGATCTGGAACGCGCTGCCCGAAAGGGCGGTGGAAGCAGATTCAATAGTGACTTTTAAAAGGGAATTGGATGTATACAGGAAAAGGAAACATTTTCAGGGCTACGGGGAAAGAGCAGAGGAGTGGGACTAATGGGATAGCTCTTTCAAAAGAGCTGCCAAAGGCACGGGTGGGCTGAATGGCCTCCTCCTGTGCTGTACGGTAACATGCCAGGTCCAATGTTGAAATCAAGACAGGTAACTGATGCCAGGGCCTTTGTCGGGTTTACACTCGATGCCACTTGACAGTTGCATATTCGGAAACGACCAGTTCCGAATGTACATCCTATATGAAAAGAAACTTACGTTTATGTTATGCACGTTTAGGTGCTGTGCTAAGTGCTGGGACACTCACCTGATGCAAGTGTGCCGATATGTCCTCATTTCTAATAATAACGAGCAACTTCCCGGAATGGTGTGGCTGCACCAGAGACAGATCCATCGGTCCGATTTCCACATGGCCTTCTTTCTTTAGAGATTCCTGAAACATTAGTGGGGTGGTTAAATAGACAAACATCATTTGGGGCATCTCAGTTGAGCTTTACGGGCATTTGCTGCAAGGCCAGAGGTAACAGGGGAAAGGTGCGGTCTATGACCGCGTGTGTCTTGATATTTAACCTGTGGAAACGACAATGAAACAATCGTCTCATGCTGTTTAGCCGAACCACGAGGCAGATCGGCAGTAAAGCTCACTGCCGTCCAGTACTTTGTAGTGACTGCAGAAAATATGAATGAGAAAAGGCCATTCCGCACATCTATTCTTTTACAGACGCTGTACAATTATCTTGGTCACGGACTATATCCCAACCCAACAGAACCTTATTGCTTTGTGTATTCCAGTATTTACAGCAGTTGTCTATTTCCATCTGGTCTATGGGATCCTCTTTAATTCAAAGTTGCTTAATTTGAATTGTCTGTTCATTTGAATTGGAAGTTGTTCAAAACACACTTCTCTCGTCATTTAAATGGCTTATTTTGAACTAATGGATAATTCCATTTCCCCCCCCCCCAAGTAACAGAAGACTTTCAATTGATGGGTTGAATAGATGGTATAGAGTAATTGTGCACTGTGATCGTTCTTTTCCATGTGAGAAAAAGGGTGATGCATTAAAATAGTTTGGACACTTTTCCGAAGGGGAGCAGGGATTTCCACTCGTGTCCTAGCATCCCTCAAATAACTCCCCCGCCCCCACTATTTGTGGGATCTTGTTGTGTGTAAATCGGCCTTCGTGATTGTTTACAGAACAAGAGGCTACAGTTCAAAAGTAAATCATTGGCTGAGAAGTGCTTTGGAACATCCGGAGGTTAGGAGAGGCGTCGTATAAATGCAAATTCTCTCTTTAAATTCTTCTTTTCCTCTTTGACAGGAATTGCACACAGGTAACACAATTTTTAATACATTGACGTCCATCGCCTGTGGTGTTGCATGCGGGGCGACCAAGAGCATCCATAGTGGAAGCAAGGTTAAAGGGCGAGGGTCAATTACAAAGAAAGACTTGCATTTATATAGCGCCTTTCAACGACCACCAAACGTCTCAAAGCGCTTTAAAGCCAATGAAATACTTTTGGAGTGTCGTCACTGTTGTAATGTGGGAAACGCGGCAGCCAATTTGCACTCAGCAAGCTCCAACAAACAGCAGTGTGATGACCAGATGATCTGTTTTGTTACGCTGATTGAAGAATAAATATCGACCAGGACACCAGGGATAACTCCCCTGCTCTTTTTCGAAATAGTACCATAGGATCTTTTACATCCACTTTATAGGGCAGATGGGGCCTCGGTTTAACGTCTCATCCGAAAAAAAGGACCTCCGACAGTGCAGCACTCCCTCAGCACTGGGAGTGTCAGCCTAAATTTTTGTGCTCAAGTCCCTGGAGTGGGACTTGAACCCACAACCTTCTGACTCAGAGGCGAGAGTGCTAGCCACTGAGCCATGGCTGACACTGCAAATTGATTGCAATTCAAATCTCATTTTAAAGTGGTATACTACTTATATATTTCCATTATAGATTCCTACCCTCACATTTATAGTGGAAACTTGACATGCTGCAATTGCGAACTCCCAAACATGGTGGCGCTGCAGCACCTCCAGTGGCAGGAGGGTGTAATTACAACGCTTCAAGTTTTTTAAAAAAAAGATTAGTTCCGGGATGTGGGCCAGCATTTATTGCCCATCCCTAATTGCCCTTGAGAAGGCGGTGGTGGGCCGTGAGTGAAGGTACTCCCACAGTGCAGTTAGGGACCGCGACAATGATGTTTGCATAGACGGCTTTCATTCTAAATATGAGCATCGGCGTTTATAATGGAAAACGTTGGAGAAAAGTCAGCGCAGGTGCAAGATTTGTTTTCGATGTACTAATAGATATAAAGTAATGAAAAGTATAATTACCTTAATTTCCTTAAAGAATGGATCAGAACTCGTTTCACTGACATAAAACGTGTACGTGCCTTTCCACGATTCCTTTGCAACTTCGTTCAAATTCTGGTGTAAGTCACTGCATAGCTCAGTGATTAGGCGCAGAAATGGATTGCTTCTTTTCCTCCCATCACCGTGTAGCTCTTTACGTCCCTTACGCTTTACCCTCGACAGCTCCTGCGCAAACAAAGACCCCTTCGCCCCAACGGGACGGGGTTTACTTGGCATTCTACTTGTAGGCTCAACAGAATTGAGACACATGGCACGGGATTGACTGCACGGCCTTTTGCGTTTACTCGCGCAACTCGCAGAATTTTTAGGCTTGCAAAATGCAGCGCCTTCTTGTGGCCAATTCCAGACCTCATCATCTATATTAGTCCAATGTGGTCTTTGCGTTTTATTGCGCAAGCGCCTCCCACTGCTTTGGTCAACCTCTCGGCAGGATATCGTCACAGTCAATGGATTTCTCCTCCCAATTAGTCTCCCACTGGAAACCGTATGGGTATTCCTCCTCCTCAAAGCTGCTTTACCTGCATCCCTTGAAGGCGAGAAGACGTTTGTATACGGTGCGCTGTGCGCTCTGTGGAGCAGGCTGTTGAGATGGCGAGAAAAATGGATGTACTCCAAGTCGAGAATTTTCTGAACCGGACTGATCTTGCTCCAACACCTCGTGTCCCACTGTCCCAAAGATTGAGGCGTGCTCGAAACAAAGCTTTTCTTTTTGCAGTTACAGAATGTCCTTGTGATTCTTTCGCAGGGAAATGGCCTACTGGGCACATGTTGCGTCTCTGCAGTGACGGAGAAGTTTTGGTAGACTTTCTGCCTGGCAAAGGGGTCTGGAATTCTAACACCCAGAGCCACAGTGTCATCGCTGTCACTCCTCGCCACTGCCATGTTATTTTCTTCAAAGATGTGCGGTAAATAGTTCATGTCAACCGTTCTCATCTGCAGGTGCCCCCTGTTCGAAATCCAGCTCTCCCTGAAATTTCCATGTTCTGAATCTAGATCAGAAAAGCACTGTTTTTTCTCCCTGGGGGCTTTTCTTTTTCTTTTCCTCTTCCGACTCCTTGCGTGATGACTACTCCTGGACTGTGTGTTTTCAGAAATGTCTCTCACACTCGGCTGAATTTCATCATCTGTCGTTAAGCGTTCCAGGGTAAAAATAGGTTCCTTGGAAACATCATGACTGCAATCGGATCTTTCCGAATCCGTGTTACACTGGTTTGCCTTTTCAAATTCCTTCTCTCTTTGCTGCGCGCTCGGGCTTTCTGTGCCGTTGTGACTGGAGAGAGCGGGAGGTTGGGTGTGGCTTGTACATTCGTCACCTGCGGACAATGCATTCAGGTTGTCTGCAAGTTCATCAGCTGCGGGCATGCAGTCCAAGTCTGGACATTCAGGATCGGAATCACCTGCAACCTCCCCCTCTCCCGGCAACCTTCCAACACTTGGTCTCTCCCTCTGCGTTTCGGTATCATCTCTGATCAGCCGTACATCGGTGCAGGTTTCAGCAGGGGAACAAGTGCTCCCTTCCGCCAAGGGCCCATCTGTACTGTCCAATGGATTGCTGGGACCCAAACTCGTGCCGTAGTTATGTGCAATGACAATTGACGTTTCAGAAGTGTTTACAGTGTTAATAGCTAGTACCTCTTTTGTAGAAGTAAAGCTTTGCGATGCAGCATCGGAGTGGTCCACCCCATCTGAATGATCGTGTGAGACATTTCTTTCAGTTGCAAGTGTGTCTTCGATGGTTCCCAAGTCTTCGGTGCACGTTGTACTTTGAATATCCTCTGAAGCAGTGAGATTATCTAACCATTTGGTCTGCAGACTGTTTTCACTGGATTCATTCAGCTTTTGACAACTCCCTGAAGCATCTACATTCCTTGAGTTCGTGTTTTCTTCATTCAGAGATGGCTTTGGTGTTTGAAACTGAATACCAAGCAACTCCCTAATAACTGAAGACTGACGACTGTTCCCCAGCTGACCAGTTTCAATCACAAGTCCATCTACAGTATCCACACTTCGTGACATCTCCACAACAGCCATTGGATGTGTTGAAAGCAGCACTGAGGAACTCTGGCTCTCCATCACTTAACAGGAAAATATACAGGTTCAATTAATGACTTGCAAATGTTATTTATGCTTTTCTGTTGCTTATACAGAGTGAAAACAAACCAACCGTGGTTCACTAGGGGCAGCACAGTTGTTCTCCTTTATGTCGCTCTTTGTTTCAATTGGTAACTTACTGTGAGTATTCACGTCGGGCCTCATCCATTCAAAATGGCCTGGCTAAGGCCCACCAAACCTGAACCCCATTGTGTGTCTGGGATTAGAATGATAAAACTCCCAATTGTGCGCAATTAAAACAAATGAATTGCCGCACTGCACTACAATCTGGCTGCTGAAAGAATGCCATTGAAATTTATACCATGAAGGGACCTTGGCTGGGACTGACAGCACATGGACGGGGAAGAGGAGGCTGGGCCAAAGGGGGAGTCCAGAAGCAACTGTGAAGGGCAGGAAGAGAAGCCATTGCAGGGCATGGTTTGAACATATGAAATAGGAGCAGGAGTAGGCTATTTGGCCCCTTTGAGCCTGCTCCACAATGCAACAAGATCCTGGCTGATCTTTCACCTCAACTCCACCTTCCCATACTATCCCCATATCCCTTAATTCCCCCAAATCTATCGATCCCTGTCTTGAATATACTCAACAAGCTGAGCGTCCACGGGCCCTCTGGGGTAAAGAATTCCAAAGATTCACAACCCTTTGAGTGAAGCAATTTCTTCTCATCTCAGTCCTAAATGGCCGACCCCTTATTCTGAGACTGTGACCCCCAGCCAGGGGAATCATCCTCCCAGCATCTACCCCGTCAAGCCCTTTAAGCATTGTGTATGTTTCTATTAGATCATCTCCCATTCTTCTAAACTGTAGGGAATATAGGCCTAGTCTACTCAATCTCTCCCTCATAGGCCAATCCCATCATCCCAGGAACTAGCCTAGTGAACCTTCGTTGCACTCCCTCTTATGACAAGTATGTCTTTCTTTAGGTAAAGACAGGCAATTGGACAGGTGAGAGTGAACAATTAGGGCAGGTTTCATAATTGTGAAAACGAGCCCGCCACATGTATAGTGAATATTCACTGATCCGTGCTCCGTAGCATCAATTCTCTGACCCCCCACTCCCCCCTTCAACTGCACCTCCCCGCTGGGAGCCTGGGCTCAATGAATTCACCCTTATAAATAGAGAATCAGTATTACATACATTCACCTACAACATACACTTTTGCTTGAATAATTTTCACGTTTTCTACATTTTATAACAAGTTCAACTCACATTCAAGAACGATATATTCGTTCACGGGGTGTGGGCATCACTGGCAAGACCAGTATTTATTGCCCCTCCCTAATTGCCCTGGAACAACTGAGTGGCTCACTGGGCCATTTCAGATGTCAGTTAAGAGTCAATCACATTGCTGTGGGTCTGGAGTCACATACAGGCCAGACTGGGTAAGGACGACAGATTTCCTTCCCTAAAAGGACATTGGTGAACCAGATGGGTTTTTACAACAACCCGGTAGTTTCATGGTCACCATTACTATCTTTTTTTTAAAAATTCATTGAAATTTAATTCCCCAGCTGCCATGGTGGGATTTGAACTCATGTCCCCAGATCATTAGTCCAGGCCTCTGGATTACTAGTCCAGTAACATACCACTACGCTATCGTTCCCTTTACACATCATCAAAAAGAACTGTGGACACACCACAATTCACAGCATAATTTTCTTAACAATGAAGTATTTGTTCAGTTATAGAAGAGTTACCTTCAGACTCCTCCTGTGCATGTTGCTGAATACTTTCAGTTTCTTTTATAACAGAACTAGTCTCTCTGTCGTCTGTTTGACTTGCATCCACAAACTCTCCTTCTGACAAACTTCCAGTAGTTGGATCCTGGATGCCATTGTATAGTATTATGTCAGTCTCGGTCCTTCTATCTGTTGAATGTACATTGCAGTACAGTTACATATCATTTCCCAACAATCAAAAACCACCCCACCTAAAGAATTACCTCAAAAAATTAACTTCAAAATTAAAATGTCAATTCAGGTTGTGAAAAGACATAACCAGAAGAGTCGTTTTTCAAGACACAGCAATGCCTGACTGGACTCAAAAGTGTAGTTCCGATATAGGGCTGGAATACTTGTCACCCCGATTCTCTAACCCACACTCACAAAAATGGTCTCCCAGCCAAAATATCAAAATGAAAAATCAAGTCATCGACAAATGAAAATTTATAACAAAAGAAAGTGCACCAGAATCACCAATATTTAAATATCAGCAGACTATTGTTCTTCCTTAAGAAAAAAGCATATTGTAATGTATGCACCTGTGAGTATGCTCACAGGTTTGTAGAGCTGTTGCATTGTGAGTGGCTTAGCCAATCACGTGATGTTTACAAGACTCAATAAAACCTCAGTTAGTTGGGTTCAGGGGATCCACGATGAGGTATGCAGTTGTGAGCCTAGTGGATGAACTGGTAATGTGTAGTGTGATTGTTAAACCTTATTGATAAATCAACTAGTTCTTAATAGCAATGTGTCGCAATGAATGCTTGAGCAAAGAACCCATGAAGCAAATACATTACACAAACGATTCTCTGAGCGAGAAGGCAGGCAGGCCGACTGCAACGTGCCCTTGGAGCTCGACGAGAGAGGTCTAGGACAAAGGTGTCCAGTCTGCAGCCACAGGAAGCTTCCTGAGCCCTGGCAATATAGAAACATAGAAAATAGATGCAGGAGTAGGCCATTCAGCCCTTCGAGCCTGCACCGCCATTCAATGAGTTCATGGCTGAACATGCAACCTCAGTACCCCATTCCTGCTTTCTCGCCATACTATTAGGGGGATCAAGGGGTAAGGACTACATCTAACTCCTTTTTGAATATCTCCTGTTGAAGCCCGGCAAACTCCATTTTATTGCTAATTATGTTTGCAACTTGCTGGTTTGTCTTGGGGATGAGGGTGGGGAGGAGAATGAGGGGGGAAGGGGTTCTTTTGACGCAACCACTTTTGCTACCACTGAGAAAAGTCGGACAGAAAGGAATGGGCCTGCCACACAGTCTTGATTGTTCTCATTTATTGTAATACCCAAGGGGTGACCTTCACGCCTCGACAGTGGATAAAACCTAAATCAGAACATCAATTCGTATCAGCAATCTGAGATACATGGACATTCAGGGGAAGAACAACTTTTGATGTGGCTCCAAAGGCTCAGTGGTATAAGCCTGTGTGGCCCATAAGCACAAGACATGCATCCTCCCGCAGTGTGCGGCCTCAATTTAAAATCTAGTAACGTTACAAAGACAGCATTCCATCATAGTAAGCCACTGCTGCCATTTCATCAACAGCATCTTTGATTTGGAATTTTGTGTCCTAACATTTCAATTACTGTACTCTGTCCATAACATGATTAGGCAGAGTCAACATGGTTTTATGAAAGGGAAATCGTGTTTGACAAATTTATTAGAGTTTTTTGAGGATGTAACTAGCAGGGTAGATAAGGGGGAACCAGTGGATGTAATATATTTGGATTTCCAAAAGGCATTCGAATAAGGTGCCATATAAAAGATTATTACTCAAGATAAGGGCTCATGGGATTGGAGGTAATGCATTAGCATGGATAGAGGGTTGGTTAACAGACAGAAAACAGAGTAGGGATAAACGGGTTTTTTTCAGGTTGGCAGGCTGTAACTAGCGGGGTGCTGCAAGGGTCAGTGCTGGGGCCTCAGCTATTTACAATCTGTGCAATGTATCCTCGTTTGCCAACGATACAAAGCTAGGTGCGACAGTAAGCGGTGACGAGAACACAAAACGTCTGAAAAGGGATGAGACCTTTGTGCAAGAAACACAAAAAGCTCGCATGCAGGTACAGCAAGCAATAAGGAAGGCAAATGGCATGCTGTCCTTTATTGCAAGCGGGTGGAGTATAAGAGTAAGGAAGTCTTGCTCCAATTGTACAAGACCTTGGCGAGACCACACCTAGAGTACTGTGCACAGTTTTGGTCTCCTTATCCAAGGAAGGATATACTTACCTTGGAGGCGGTGCAACGGAGGCGCACTGGATGGATTCTGTCTTATGATGATAGATTGTGTAGAATGGGCTTATACTCTCTGGAGTTTAGACGAATGAGGGGTGATCTCATCGAAACATAGAAGATTCTGAAGGGGATTGACAGGGTAGATGCTGGGAGGTTGTTTCCCCCTGGCTGCTGTGTCTAGAACTAGGGGCCATTGTCTCAGGATAAGACGGAGATGAGGAGGAATTTCTTCACTCGAGGGCTGTGAATCTTTGGAGTCCTCTGCCCCAGAGAGCCGTGGATGATGGGTCTCTGATATATTAAAGGCTGAGATCGATAGATTTTTGGACTCGAGGGAAACCAAGGGATGTGGGGATAGTGTGGTCGATGATCAGTCATGATCTTATTGTATGGCGGAGCAGGCTCGAGGGGCTGTATGGCCTACTCCTAATTCTTATGTTCTTATGTGGTCCTGCTCCTGAATCAAAATGACAAGTTATAATATGCATGTTAGAGGGGTTTATTAAAGTGTCTTCAATTATAGCTTAATTACCATTCGCGACTTAATCTGTTGAGGACTGCCTGTGATAATCAGTTCATCACAGAGAAATCGTGGGTGTCTTAGCCGATATTTAGCTATGTGGGGGGGGGGGTCTTAAAAACATCCTAGTTCAGCTGCTTTTGATCCCTCATTCGCGGGACAAACGTGGTGCCTTGCTGTGTTCATGCCACCCAATGTACGTCACCAAAGTACGTTGAAATACTTTTCAGTAATGTTTTTTAAAAAAAAAGTAACTCTCAAAAATTCAACACTGAACAAAGCAATAAACCAGCCGACTGAAGAAAGATGTAGAAATCCCACCGGATGTATGTCACTTACCCAGTGAGTGTGTATTGGGAAACCGCGTGTGGCTGAAAATTATGGGCTGCCCATGCACATGTCTTCATACCAGGAGCGTGCAACTAGACAACCGATTCCATAATCTACTCTTTCAGTGTTTTACGCAAATAGAAAAGGAATGGCTCCGATTAAAACTATTAATACCCAGCAAACCATTCGGATTATCTTCTTTAACATGAACTTCAATACCTACAACATACTAATAAAGTGAATGGTATATTACACAAACACACTCCTTTTTAAAAAAAAAGCTATTGGACCTAATGTTAACACCACGACCCCGTGTAGTTACAATTGTGCAGCAACATCCAGTACAGCGTCAATCCCAAACCTGATACTGGAGATAGTCTCGGATCGTCTTCCGGCCTCTCATTTTCTAATCTAGCAGCACACGGGTCAATTGTGGATTCCTGTTCATAGTACTGTTTCTAAAACAAAGCAAAATTCAAAAACCGTTTACAACCACCCAATCTCTCACACACATTATTGCACATTTTAATTCCTTGCATCGTAACTACAGTGATTAAACCGGTTAGCTTCAATTTGGGAGTTAAAACGATGTACAATTAGATATTCCTCATCCATCTTTCCTTCACTCTAGCAATCTACTTTTCTTGACCTTAATCCTAAGGAAGGTTAACCCTTTCGCCCTTCTAACATCCACCTTATTGATCAGTACCGTTTGAAGTTATGGAGCTGCTGTGGTCGCTCACATTATCCAGCATCTCAAAAGTTCCTCCCAATTCATAACCAGTAGTACCTATTGCCTACAACTGTCATTAGCTGTGGCTCAGTGGGTAGTGCACTCGCCTCGGAGTCAGAAGGTTGTGGGTTCAAATCCCACTCCAGGAACTTGAGCACATAAATCTAGGCTGATGCTCCCAGTGCAGTGCTGAGGGAGTGCTGCACTGTCGGAGGAGATGTTAAACCGAGGCCCCGTCTGCCCTACTAGGTGGATGTAAAAGATCACACCATCATAGAAGTCTTGAAACATCTTTGGCTGGTGAAGAGCAATAAATAGCTGACACTTCCATTCAACACATTTACATTCAGTAGTTTACTCCAAAAATGGGGTGAATGCCTAGAAATATCGGGCCCAAGTTTCCACATGATTTGCGCCTGATTTTTAGGAGCAACTGGTGGAGAACGGACTATCTTAGAAATCGCAATTCTTCACATTTTTTTTTCGGCAGTTCTAGTCAGGTAGAACAGTTCTACTTTGGAACAGAATTTTTTCTTCACTGACGCCTGATTTGAAAGTTTCCACAGTGAAAACGTACTCCAAACTAAAGTAGAATGGAGCAAGTGAAGATTTTTGTAGAACTGAAAAAACCTGTTCGACACATTAAAAAAATCAGGCGCAGGTTACAAATTAGGCGTCCAGAACGAGGTGGGGGGAAGGGAAGTCATTAAATTCTATAATAAATCCTTATTTATACTTATACAAATAAATCCAACCTGAATAAACATTCATAAGCAAAGAAAAGATTAAATAAACCATCTTCCTACCTGTGTGAAAGTGCTTCAGGCAGGCTTTTCGGGACCGAAGGCTGCCGGCCCGTCCCCAGCACCAGATTTACAGGTAGGTGGCGTTGGGTTGGGTCCGGGGGGGGGGAAGGGAGAGAGAGGGGGGGGAAGAGAGGGAGAGAGAGAGAGGGAGGGCGAGGGGAGAGAGAGGGAGGGCGAGGGGAGAGAGAGGGAGGGCGAGGGGAGAGAGAGGGAGGGCGAGGGGAGAGAGAGGGAGGGCGAGGGGAGAGAGAGGGAGGGCGAGGGGAGAGAGAGAGAGAGAGAGAGAGAGAGAGAGAGAGAGAGAGAGAGAGAGGGGGGAGAGGAAGAGTGGGGGAAAGAGAGAGAGAGAGAGAGAGAGAGAGAGAGAGAGAGAGAGAGAGAGAGAGAGAGAGGTCAGGTCGGATCCTGTCCGGGAGCGGGAGTCGGGTCGGGGGGCGGGAGCGCGGGTCGGGTCAGTCGGGGGCGGGGGGGGGGGGCGCGGGTGTCGGGTCTGGTCCGGAGGCAGGGGAGGGGGGGGGGGGGGAGCGGGTATCGGGTCTGGTCCGGTCCGGAGGCAGGGAGCGAGTGTCGGGTCTGGTCCGGAGGCAGGGGAGGGGGGGGGGGGGCGGGGAGCGAGTGTCGGGTCTGGTCCGGAGGCAGGGGGGGGGAGCAGGAGCTGGCCGTGGGAGGAGCCTCATTCACGCAGCCCCAGTGAGGCCATTCAGCCAGGGCTCGGGGCTGCGTGCTTCGGGCCCCTCCCACACAGTTCGGCGCCTGGAGCTACTGCACTTGCGTGCCGACTGTAGCGCGCATGTGCAGAGGTCCCGGCACTGTTTTCAGCGCAGGGACCTGGCTCCGCCCCCCCACAGCTCGTGCTGGCTGCGCCGAGGGCCAGAGGACCTGCAAGTTGGTGGAGAATACCGAGGATTTTTTTAGGTGCACTTTGTGGCGCGAAAAACGGGCGTCCAGGTCGGGACTGCGCCGTTCTAGGCGCGTCTGGAAACTTGGGCCCATTATCACATACTTAGAAGATCATTATAACATCTGTTTTCAATTGGGTTGCATGACCCAAGTGTTTCTAGTGTGGTGTTGACTAATTTGAAATATGGCCTGCTTCAGAGATTGTTTCTAAAAGCCAGGAATTCTGTAGAGGAACAGTCGCCAAGAACAATACAGTGGCTTTCTCCATCTTGGATAGCTAGCAAGGCCAAATTGAGACTTCCCACATTCACAGTGGAGAACATTAGCTGCACCTTAGCACGCAATGATCATTAAGGGAAGAGTTGTGCATCTGAAACTCTGCTGCCTGTATCTCAACTCGCACCATGTCCCGTTCACCCATCACCCCGTGCTCGCTGACCTACATTGGCTCACGGTCCGGCAATGACTCAATTTTAAAATTCTCATCCTGGTTTTCAAATCCCTCCATGGCTTAGCCCCTCCTCCTCCAGCCCTACAAGCGTCCGAGATCTCTGCGCTCTTCCAATTCTGGCATCTTGAGCATCCCCGATTTTCATTGTTTTACCATTGGAGGCCGTTCTGGAATTCCATCCCTAAACCTCTCCATCTCTCTACCCCCCTTTCCTCCTTTAAGATGCTCCTTTGACCAAGCTTTTGGTCATTGGTCCTGATACCTCCTTCTGTGGCTCGGTGTCAAATTGTGATTGATAACGTTCTTGTGAAATGCCTCGAGATGTTTTGCTACTTTAAAAGGTGCTATATAAATGCAACTTCTTGTTGTTGGTTAGAGACATCGAACTATTGAGATGTTAATATCGGACCCCGACATGCTCAGTCAGGTCGAACCACATCTCCCAGTGCTGACACAGGCTGCAGGCTATTTCTCAGATGGGCTTATCCGCGGAAATATGATTGCAACTCCTCAGAAGTTATACTGAAACAAAATGGGTGACTAAATCCTTAACAATTAAACTGGATCAACTGGGAAAGAATCTAATCAGTGATAGCTTTGTAGCCAAAGAGTTCCGTGATCTAATTATTGTGCTGGCTCATCAAAGAAACTGGACTGGATTGAAACGTCCATAAGTAAACTTTGGTTTAAAGTCTACCTTTAGAGAGAAGGTGAGTGGTGTATTTATTATAATGTACTGAGAACGACAGAGAAGTGTATTAAGGCAACTCTCGATTATCCGGATCCCTCGGGAATTGGGCTATGCCGGGTAAACGATTTCTCCGTGAGAGCGAGTTGACATTACAGTTAATGCTTACAGTACTGCAGGTGTGCTCTAACCAATAGCTGTAGCGTATTTTCTAATCCTTGAATTCTAGTCCTCGAGATCTAAAGACCATTCGGCTTGTTGATTATTTCCTGTAACTGTTCATGGCATTTTAATGAAAAAACAACGCGGCAAGTGCAGGCTCGACAGAGGCAGCGGACCTGTGTGCGAGCAGCAGCGGGAGCTGAGGCAAGGCAGAGCGCTTAAAAGCAAGGCTCAACAAGCAACATTCGAAAGGAACATCAGAGTTTCAAAGTGACGTCACACACGGAATTTTAAATGCTGTTACAACAGTTTCCCGTTGCACCCGTGTGCGGATAATCGAGAGTTGCCTGTATACCATTTACCCGTTTTATTTAAGACAGACCAGTTGTTGATGCAGAGCCCGAGTCTTGGACTGGTGAGAGAAAATGCTCAGTCCGGTTTTTGAAGCGAGGAGTATCACATGACGACAACATTCATTCCAGTAGTGTAGCATGAGTTCCTGAGTCTCGGGATCATTAAACTAGATACTGGGCAGAAATGGTTATAGAGGACACCAGCTCCGGTTAAAAGGACTGGCCGGTGACAATGAACCCAAGAAAATATTTAGTGCAAGAACCCAAACACATGACTCAGATTTTGTTTTTTCTCTATTATCATAGATACATAGAAGAGTACAGCACAGAAGGGGGCCATTCGGCCCATCGAGTCAGCGCCGACTCTTTCGAAGAGCAACCCAGTTAGTCCCCCTCCCCCGCTCTTTCCCCATATCCTGGCAATTTTTTCTCCTTCACGTATTTATCCAGTTCCCTATTGAATCTATAAATCGGGCAGTGCATTCCAGATCATAACCACCCGTTGCATCAAAAGGTTTTTCCTTATGTCGCCTCTGGTTCTTTTGCCAATCAACTTAAATCTGTGCCCTTTCAGCCATTGAAAAGAGTTGCTCTTTATTCACTACCTAAATCCATCATGACTTTAAACACCTTGATCAAATCTCCTCTGCTCCAAGGAGAACAATCCCATTCTCTATTCTATCCATGTAACTGAGGTCCCTCATCCCTGGAACTATTCTAGTAAATCTCGTGTGTACCCTCTCCAAGGCCGTCGTGTCCTTCCTATAGTGTGGTGCCCAGAATTGGATACACTACTCCAGCTGGGGGCAAACTAGTGTTTTATTAAAGCCTAATTATATTAAATACCGTCATTTATTACAAAGCACTAATAAGATTGAATGTGCTCATTTGCTATTTGCTAGTCATATTTAGAAAAAGCTTCCGGTTATCCCATGCCAACAGTCGTGGTACTTACCTCCGCAGTCGAGATGTCTAAAAGGCCACCACTAGAATTCTGCGCTTCTGGATCCTTTGCATTATCACAACTGATGACATCATCACTGCCCAGCGGGCCTTCTTCCTCTGGTTGAGAACGGGCCGCAGGGAGCGTTTCCCCACAAAACGGTGAGTTGCTGTCGCAAGAAGTGACGAGATTTGAATGCTTCTCAATCCTCTTGATTACCGATGACACGATTACTCCTGCCATCCGATGTTGGTCCGAGCTTGCGGACTCTGAGCCACTTTCAACAGAAGCAGGCGCTCCAACTCCAGCCGGCCCTTGGCATAGGTCCCCTTCAGCAGCAGCAGCAGCAGCATCTAGAGTCTCAATGCGCTCCTCCACCTGCCTTATCGAGGTCTGCAGCATCATACTAGACTTGGTGTAGAACAGTCCAATCCACATGTGAAGGATAAGTTTCACTTCCTTCATGGTCTCTTGGATAGTAGGATCCCAGGGCCTACAAAAATGGAGATGGAAGAAAGCACATTACGAGCACAATTAACAGACTTTTGTATCCAGCACAACCATCCTCTCAAGTTTCATAATCTTGGAAGGATTCATTGGAATTCAGAAGATTGAGAGGTGATCTTATCGAAATGTATAAGATTATGAGGGGGCTTGACAAGGTGGATGCAGAGAGGATGTTTCCACTGATGGGGGAGACTAGAACTAGAGGGCATGATCTTAGAGTAAGGGGTCGCCCGTTTAAAAGAGAGATGAGGAGAAATTTCTTTTCTCAGAGGGTTGTGGATCTGTGGAATTCGCTGCCTCAGAGAGCTGTGGAAGCTGGGACATTGAATAAACTTAAGACAGAAATAGACAGTTTCTTAAACGATAAAGGAATAAGGGGTTATGGGGGGGCGGGCAGGGAGGTGGAGCTGAGTCCAGGATTGGATCAGCCATGATCTTATTGAATGGCGGAGCAGGCTCGAGGGGCTGTATGGCCTACTCCTGCTCCTATTTCTTATGTTCTTGTGTTCCTACATGCACTAACCCTTTGTACTACTACTTTCTTTACTTCCTCTATCAGAAATAAATCTTCGCATTGCTAAAATGAGATGTTGTAGAGTAATTTTATGAAACTGCACTCCCAGTGTAGAGCCTCTCCTGGTGGGAGTGTGTACCAGAAATTTAGGAGAACGTTCCATGTGATTTTCCGTCCACTCATGAACAAAAAATCATGGGCAACTTATGTCTCAATTCTCAATATGCGCTTCCGCCTCGTGAGGCTCTGCTCTGGTACAGCAATTTTAGCAAATTACCCCTCCTAATCTTCACTTTATCCACCCCGTGCAAATATCCTTATGTACAAGTTAAAGGCTCCTTCATGTACAAATCTGTAATGTAACCAAGAGAGTTTAACGGAAATCTTCAAACCGGTGAAATACACCTGTACAATGAATGAAGGAATTAAAATAAGGAAGTAACTGCTGCCAACGAACCAGAAGCTGCCTGGAAGCGTTCTGCGTACGAGCCCTTCCAGCTCGTTACCGGAGTGCGCTCGTTAAAAATCATTTGGAAAAAGCTGGGGAGGGAGCGGGTTCGTGTAAAAATGAAAAACAGAAATATCATGCCTCCGGTTCCAGATTATTGCGCAGTTTGCTTCTGCACAGCTCCCGGTCGTTGGCAGCAGTCATTCCGTTAAAATAAATGTTACTTTAAGATTTCCCCTGCGCCCCCCCCCCCCTCTCCCCCGATTAGAAACGGATAACGCACTGCTGCAAGTCAAAATCTAAGACAGTTAAAAACCATTATCGCATTAATTCATTTCTGGAAGCTGTAAACAACTTACCCGTGAAGAGCCCGATTCACAGATTTCTCCAGTGAGTCGTTCGTGTACTTGCTGTCCCACTGGAACAAATATGGCCCTTTCCATTCAAAAGTCACCTGCAAAGTGTCTTTCTCATCACATATGCAGCGAGACTGCTGGAACTGTTCATCAAATTCAGTCCAAGTGTAATCGACGGCTTGACCATATCTTCTCAGCGCGCCATTTTTCTTCTGCCCATCCGCTGCCCAATGCGTGACATTTGTCCGGCAGGTGTCCTCGCGTCGGAAAGGCAGCACTCTCCCGATTAACGTGCCTTCCTCGTAGCTTCTCTCCTCGTCCTTGGAGCAGGCCTCGGCCAGCGACAGCGAGGTTTGGCTCCGGCTTTGCGGGTCCAGCCCGGCCGAGCACCGACTCGCGCTCTCCACGTGCACCGAGGTGGACTGAAGCGCCGCGTCCTCCTTCTGGGAGGGCACCGGGCTCGCGACAGCTAAGCCCACGGGTTCGCGGTCCCTGGGTGGCCGGGAATAGGAATGGTCGCCGAAGAGGTGGGCGATGCGAGGGTAGGCCGAAGACCGGTGAGCCCCTTCCTTCGGCCCTCGAGTCATATAATTGTGCATGTGCAGCATTCCACGGCTCGAAAAAGCCGACGCTGCACCAGGAAAACACCGCGAGCCCAGAGACGCGGCAGAACGGGACGGCCGATTGTCAGAGGGCTCCCCGCTCCCTCCTTGGCTGTTTTCTGCTCCGGGTGGCATTGTATTCGGTACCCTCGATTCTGAATTGGGCAAACCATCGAGATGGGGACCACGGTTCGATTGCCTCTTGCTCCCAACGGAGCCATTTTTGCAGGGAGCACTCTTCCCAGGTGCCTGGGGCAACGCCAAGCCGCATTTCTGCTTTGGCCACGGTGGCAGTGCTGCGATAGCGGAGCTGATTGCCAGATCAGCAAGGAAAGTGAGTGGATCCGTTGCTCCGATATTGGTACCAACACCGCCCTGCGGTACCTGGCTCGCCTCCGTGGGGGCCTTCTTTGCCCGCAACGTATTTGAACCAGTGCCCGAGGGCAGGGGCTGCAGTGAGGCAGGTTCATTCTCAACATCATTTTTCTCCACAATGTTCCAGGTACAGACGCCGTATCTCGAAAAATGCTCATTGTTCACGCCTGTAACACAAACTGACAGGTTAAAAAAAAAAATCAGTCGCAATAGGATAGACAGATAGCAGTCTATGCACTAAGGGGGGAAAAAGTATACTTAAGACTGAAATAAGGACATGGCATGAAATCAGGTTAAAGGGTGCAGCTCGCATTTGTGTACTTATCTTTTAAAAAACTGCAGACCAAGCTGGAAAGGCCAGGGCAAGGGTAAGACCGTAGACCACCACATTCAAATAGACTGAGATCGGCTCTACATGCTATGGGGAGATAAAGATGCTGCGAAACCACTCAGCAACCAGTCTGATAAGGGTTAACGCATCAATGTAGGTCCGCCGATTAGTTGTAGGCCAACCGGTGGTCGTAGATGATTGCGCACGAGGATATCACGCCTCGGAAACTGTATGTGAAACCATCACTCGGGGAAGGTCCTGCCGTAGGCGGCTGAGACTGTGATGCTTCCCCTGCATATGCTTGAAGAAAGATCGTAAAAGTGAATCCAAGGTTTCGTCTGATTGATTCCGTGGTCGTTATAAGGGCTGGTGTCGATTCCTTATTTCAGGGAATCCACCTTGAGGAAGAGAAGTCTTCTTTTTACCCCAACAAAAAAAGACCTGCATTTATATGACACCAGTCATGACCACCGGACATCCAAAAGCACTTTTCAGCCAATAAAGTACTTTTTGAAGTGTAGTCACTGTTGTAATGTGGGAACTCTGCGCACAGCAAGCTCCCACAAACAGCAATGTGATAATGACCAGATAATCTGTTTTTAAAGGATGTTGATTGAGTGATAAATATTGGCCAGGGCACCGAGAATAACTCAACTGCTCTTCTTCGAAATACTGCCATGGGATCGTTTACATCCACCTGAGAGAGCAGACGGGGCTTCGGCTTAACGTCTCATCTGAAAAACGGCACCACCGACAGTGCAGCACTCCCTCAGCACTCCACTGGAGGGTCAGCCTAGATTTTATTGCTCAAGTCTCGAGTGGGATTTGAACCCACAACCTTCTGACTCAGAGGTGAGAGAGCTACCCACTGAGCCACTAGTTGACAATGCCACAAATACTTGTATTTATATAGCACTTTTAGCGTAGTAAAATGTCCCAAGGCGCTTCACGAGTGTTATAAAACAAAATTTGACACCGAGCCACATTGGGAGAAATTACGGCAAATTTGGTAAAATAAATAGGTTTTAAAGGAGGAAAGAGAGGTAGAGTGGCTGAGAGGTTTAGGGAGGGAATTCCAAAGCCTTGGCAGCTGAAGGCACGGCCACCGATGGTGAAGCGATAAAAATTAGGGATGCTCAAGAGGCCAGAATTAGGAGCTTACAGAGATAGTGAGCGGCAAGGCCATTTCCAAGCAATTACCATGCCTTGAATCAGTGACTCAACTCATATTCCTTGCCTATCCAGGAATCCAGGCATAGAGCCTTCTTCAACAGGTACGTCGGTCCTAGAAACTATCAGAGAGGGACACTTTCTTCATTTTAAAAGCGCACTGCCAAGATCCTGCAAGATAATCAGACTGGACCACTTGCAATACCCAACCATTGTCGCAACATTGTCAACCTAGATAGACAAGCAATTGTGTGGCAGTTGTGTGAGGCGGACTGGTTGGGCTGGGTGCTCTTTACCTTTCCGCCATTGTTCATGGGTTTATATATAACCTTCAGGGCTGCTGACCGAGGGCCGTGCGGCTCTTTGTCGGTCGGCGCGGACACAATGGGCTGAAATGGCCTCCTTCTGTGCTGTAAATTTCTATTTTTCTATGTTTAACATTAGGGACAATAGCAGAGAGTTCACCTCAACAGGTGCAAACTGGTTCCAAGTTCAGACATTTCGTAGTAAGAACATAAGAAATTAAAACAGAAGTAGGCCATACAGCCCCTCAAGCCTGCTCCACCATTCAATAAGATCATCGCTGATCTGATCATGGACTCGGGTCCACTTCCCCGCCCGCTCGCCATAACCCATTATCCCCATATCATTTAAGAATGTCTATTTCTGTCTTAAGTTTATTCAATGTCCCAGCCTCCACAGCTCTGTGAAGCAGCGAATTCCACAGATCCACAACCCTCTCAGAGAAGAAATTTCTCCTCATCTCTGTTTTAAATGGGTGGCCCCTTATTCTAAGATCATGCCCTCTAGTTCTAGTCTCCCCCATCAGTGGAAACATCCTCTCTGCATCCACCTTGTCAAGCCCCCTCATAATCTTATACGTTTCAATAAGATCACCTCTCATTCTTCTGAATTCCAATGAGTAGAGGCCCAACCTACTCAACCTTTCCTCATAAGTCAACCCCTTCATCCCCGGAATCACCTAGTTCTTCTCTGAACTGCCTCCAAAGCAAGTATATCCTTTTCATAAATATGGATACCAAAACTACATGCAGTATTCCAGGTGTGGCCTCACCAATACCTTATATAGCTGTAGCAAGACTTCCCTGCTTTTATACTCCATCCCCTTTGCAGTAAAGGCCGAGATACCATTGGCCTTCCTGATCACTTGCTGTACCTGCATACTATCCTTTTGCGTTTCATGCACAAGTACCCCCAGGTCCTGCTGTACCGCGGCACTTTGCAATCTTTCTCCGTTTAATTAATAACTTGCTCTTTGATGTTTTTCTGCCAAAGTGCATGACCTCACACTTTCCAACATTGTACTCCATCTGCCAAATTTTTGCCCACTCACTTAGCCTGGCTATGTCCTTTTGCAGATTTTGTGTGTCCTCCTTACACATTGCTTTTCCTCCCATCTTTGTATCGTCAGCAAACTTGACTACGTTACATTCAGTCCCTTCTTCCAAGTCGTTAATATAGATTGTCAATAGTTGGGGTCCCAGCACCGATCCCTGCGGCACCCCACTAGTTATTGGTTGCCAACCAGAGAATGAACCATTTATCCCAACAGTCTGTTTTCTGTTAGTTAGCCAATCCTCTATCCATGCTAATATATTACCCCCAACCCTGTAAACTTTTATCTTGTGCAGTAACCTTTTATGTGGCACCTTGTCAAATGCCTTCTGGAAGTCCAAATATACCACATCCACTGGTTCCCCTTTATCAACCCTGTTTGTTACATCCTCAAAGAACTCCAGCAAATTTGTCAAACATGACTTCCCCTTCATAAATCCATGCTGACTCTGCCTGACCAAATTTTGTTTTTCCAAATGTCCTCCAACATTTTCCCAACCACAGATGTTAGCCTAACTGGTCAATTTGCAGTTTTCCACTCTGCTGGGACCTCCCCAGGATTCAGGGAATTTTGGTAAATTACAGCCAATGCATCCACAATCTCTGCCGCTACTTCTCTTAAAACCCTAGGATGCAAGCCATCAGGTCCAGAGGATTTATCTGCCAAACAAAGATGGGGATTCAGGCCTGCTTTATACCCTGGGGTGCTAAACAGATTCTGAAAGCGCAAGATAGTCAAGATATTACCATAGATCATGCGTTTTGCCCAGGGTACTGATCAGTTGTCAATGACCTAAAATAAATAGAAGAACATAAGAAAATAGGAGCAGGAGCAGGAGTAGGCCATTTGGCCCCTCGAGCCTGCTCCGCCATTCAATAAGATCATGGCTGATCTGATCATGGACTCAGCTCCACTTGCCTGTCTGCTCCCCCTAACCCTTTATTCCCTTATCGCTCAAAAATCTATCTCCACCTTAAATATGTTCAATGACTCAACCTCCACAGCTCTCTGAGGTAGAGAATTCCATAGATTTACAACCCTCAGAGAAGAAATTACTCATCTCAGTTTTAAATGGGCAGCCCATTATTCTGAGACTTGTCCCCTAGTTTTAGTTTCCCCTATGAGTGGAAATATCCTTTATGCATCCACCTTATCAAGCCCCTACAACCTTGTATATGTTTCAACAAGATCACCTCTCATTCTTCTGAACTCCAATGTGTATAGGCCCAATGTACTCAACCTATCTTCATAATCAACCCCGTCATCTCCGGAATCAACCTAGCGAACCTTCTCTGAACAGCCTCCAATGCAAGTATATCCTTTCTTAAATACGGAGACCAAAACTGTACCCAGTATTCTAGGTGTGGTCTCACTAATACTCTGTACAGTTATAGCAGGACTTCCCTGCTTTTATACTCCATCCCCCTTGCAATAAAGGCCAACATTCCATTTGCCTTCCTGATTACTTGCTGTACCAGCATACTAACTTTTTGTGTTTCATGCACAAGGACCCCAGGTCCCTCTGTAATACAGCACTTTGCAATTTTTCTCCATTTGAATTATAATTTGCTTTTCTATTTTTTTCTGCCAAAGTGGATAACCTCACAGTTTCCCACATTATACTCCATCTACCAAATTTTTGCCCACTCACAGCTGATCTATATCCCTTTGCAGATTTTTTGTGTCCTCCTCACAATTTGCTTTCTCACCCATCTTTGTATCATCAGCAAATTTGGCTACATTACACTCGGTCCCTTCATCCAAGTCATTAATATAGATTGCAAATAGTTGAGGCCCCAGCACCGATCCCTGCGGCACCCCACTAATTACTGTTTGCCAACTGGAAAATGAGCCATTTATCCCAACTCTCTGTTTTCTGTTAGTTAGCCAATCCTCCATCCATGCTAATACTCCCAACCCAGTGAACTTTTATCTTGTGCAGTAACCTTTTATGTGGCATCTTATCGAATGCCTTCTGGAAATCCAAATATACCACATCCACTGGTTCCCTCTTATCCACCCTGCTCGTTGCACCCTCAAAGAACTCCAGCAAATTTGTCAATGATTTCCCTTTCATAAAACCATGCTGACTCTGCTTGATTGAATTATGCTTTTCCAAATGTCCCGCTACTGCTTCCTTAATAATGGACTCCAGCATTTTCCCAGCAACAGATGTTAGGCTAACTTGTCTTTAGTTTCCTGCTTTTTGTCTGCTTCCTTTTTTAAATAGGGGCGTTACATTTGTAGTTTTCCAATCCGCTGGGACCTCCCCAGAATCCAAGGAATTTTGGTAGGTTACAACCAATGCATCCACTATCTCTGCACACTTCTTTTAAGACCCTAGGATGTAAGCCATCAGGTCCAGGGGACTTGTCTGCCTTTAGTCCCATTATTTTACTGAGTACTCTTTCATTAGTGACAGTGATTGTATTAAGTTCCTCCCTCCCGATAGCCCCTTGATTTCAATTTGATACCCTCCCTTATTTCCATAGTTAGCCACAGATGGTTATCTCTTCTCGATCAGTCTTTTCTTCTCATTGGGATATATTTTTGTTGCGATTTATGAAATATCTCCTTAAATGTCTGCCACTGCTCATCAACCGTCCCATTCTTTAATCTATTTTCACAGTCCACTTTAGCCAACTCTGCCCTCATACCTTTGTAGTCTCTTTTATTTAAGCTTAGGACACTGGTTTGAGAACCAACTTTCTCACCCTCCAACTGAATTTGAAATTCAACCATGTTATGGTCACTCATTCCTAGAGGATCCTTTACTATGAGATCATTTATTAATTCTGTCTCATTACACTGCACCAGATCTAAGATAGCCTGCTCCCTGGTTGGTTCCGCAATATACTGTTCAAGGAAACTATCCCAGATACACTCTTCCTCAAGGCTACCCTGGACAATTTGCTTTGTCCAATCAACATGAGGGTTAAAATCGCCCATGATTATTGCTTTTCCTTTATGGTGACGGTGACTCACCACCACTTGCTCAACGACAATTAGGGATGGGCAATAAATGCTGGCTTTGCCAGTTGGCAAACAGTAATTAGTGGGGTGCCGCAGGGATCGGTGCTGGGTCCTCAACTATTTACAATCTATATTAATGACTTGGCTTAATGACTTAATGAAGGGGCTGAATGCAATGTAGCCACATCCCATGAACAAATGAAAAAAAAAATGATTTTAAGGATTGACAGCACAACAGGAAACACTCCCGGTCACCCCTCAACAAGTGGAAGATCCATCCAAAGATGGTTCAGGACGTTGGTCTTTTACATTTTGGGGGTGATCATTGTGCAGGCTAATTCCGCAGGCCCTAGAGCGCCTACCAGGCAATGACTGTGGGAGAAACTGTCCCAGGGTCAGAGCCGGGAGCAAAAGTAACGGCTTTCCCGCACTGCGAGGGCACTTGCACGCTGGCATGTGTGGTGACAGGATGTGAGCCAGGGACCTGATGCTCCACTGCCTTGCAGTCATGTTGCAATGCAGATCTCTGGCAATGGTACTATGCGGCAACTACAGAGGAATCTCCCTGCTATCAACCACTGGGAAAGTCGCCGCTAGAGTCCTCCTCAACCATCTTTTCCCCGTGGCCGAGGAGCTCTTCCCGGAGTTGCAGTGTGGATTTCATCCCCTCCGGGGCACAACAGACATGGTTTTTGCAGCGCGACAGCTGCAGGAAAAATGCAGAGAACAGCGCCAGCCCTTATACATGGCCTTCTTCGACCCTACAAAGGCCTTTGACACGGTCAACCGCGAGGGTCTATGGAGCCGTTTCGGATGCCCCCAAAACTATGTCACCATCCTCCGCCTGCTCCACGACGACATGCAGGCCGTGATTCTTGTCAACAGATCCACAACAGATCCAATTCACGTCCGGACCGGGGTCAAGCAGGGCTGCGTCATCGCCCCAACCCTCTTCTCAATCTTCCTCGCTGCCATACTCCACCTCCCAGTTGACAAGCTCCCCCCTGGAGTGGAACTAAACTACAGAACCAAACTACAGAACCAGTGGGAAGCTGTTCAATCTTTGCCATCTCCAGGCCAGGTCCAAGACCACTCCAACTCCAACTCTGTCGTCGAGCTAAAGTACGCAGACGCCGCCTGCGTCTGTGCACACACAGAGGCTGAACTACAGGACATAGTCAATGTATTTACCGAGGCGTATGAAAGCATGGGCCTTACGCTAAACATCCGTAAGACAAAGGTCCTCCACCAGCCTGTCCTCGCCGCACAGCACTGTCCCCCAGTCATCAAGATCCACGGCGTGGCCCTGGACATCGTGGACCACTTCCCTTATCTCGGGAGCCTCCTATCAACAAGAGCAGGCATTGACGACGAGATCCAGCACCGCCTCCAGTGCAGCCTTCGGCCGTCTGAGAAAAAGAGTGTTTGAAGACCAGGCCCTCAAAACTGTCACCAAGCTCATGGTCTACAGGGCCGTAGTAATACCTGCCCTCCTGTATGGCTCAGAGATGTGGACCATGTACAGTAGACACCTCAAGTCGCTGAAGAAATTCCACCAGCGATATCCCCGCAAGATCCTACAAATCCCCTGGGAGGACAGACGCACAAACATTAGCGTCCTCGTCCAGGCCAATATTCCCAGCATTGAAGCACTGACCACACTCGATCAGCTCCGCTGGGCAGGCCACATAGTCCGCATGCCAGATACGAGACTCCCAAAGCAAGCGCTCTACTCGGAACTCGTCCACGGCAAACGAGCTAAAGGCGAGCAGAGGAAACGTTACAAGGACACCCTCAAAGCCTCCTTGATAATATGCAACATTCCCACTGACACCTGGGAATCCCTGGCCAAAGACCGCCCTGAGTGGAGGAAGAGCATTCGGGAGGGCGCTGAGCACCTCGAGTCTTGCCGCCGAGAGCGTGCAGAAATCAAGTGCAGGCAGCGGAAGGAGCGTGCGGCAAATCAGGCTCCCCACCCTCCCTTTCCTCCAACGACTGTCTGTCCCACCCGTGACAGAGACTGTGGTTCTCATATTGGACTGTACAGCCACCTAAGAACTCATACTAAGAGTGGAAGCAAGTCTTCCTCGATTCCGAGGGACTGCCTATGATGATGATGATGATGATGATGGGGGGAGCAGAAGCCTGCACCTCGAGTGTCCTGCCCCTTTATTTCTGCCCGTCTCTTTTTCAATCCTTTTCTCCCTGGCTTGCAAAATTGTTGTTCCCCGATTGAGAAACCCTCATCCATGCCTTTGTTACACTTCTAGACTGACTATTCCAACGCACTCCTGGCGGGCCTCCCACTTTCCAGCCCACACAAACTTAAGGTCATCCCAAACTCGGCTGCCCATGCCCTAACTCGCACCAAGTCCCGCTCACCCATCACCCCTGTGCTCGCTGACCTACACTGGCTCCCGGTTAAGCAACACCAATTTCAAAATTCTCATCCTTAATTTCAAATTCCTCCATGTCCTCGCCCCTCCCTACCTCTGATCTCCCCAGCCTCACCCGAGATGTCTGCGCTCCTCTAATTCTGCCCTCTTGAGCATCCCTGATTATAATCGTTCAACCATCGGTGGCCGTGCCTTCAGTTGCCTCGGCCCCAAGCTCTGGAACTCCCTCCCTCAACCTCTCCGCCTCTCTTTCCTCCTTTAAGACGCTCCTTAAAACTCACCTCTTTGACCGAGCTTTTGGTCACCTGCCCTAATTTTTCCTTATGCAGTTCGGTGTCAAATGTTTTGTCTTATAACACTCCTGTGAAGCGCGTTGGGACATTTCATTACGTTAAAGGCGCTATATAAATATAAGTTGTTGTCGAGACACTCCCTCTCTCGGATTGTCCTGAGCTCTTTAAATCTAAATACAAACCGAAAAGCAAAAGGCAGGTAACATTAACAGAATATCACATTTTACATTTTGAGTTAGGAGGCCAGCCCCGCACAATTTCCCCCTCCCCCTTTTATTGCGAATTTTGTGCCAATTAAGTGAAGGGATATTACACAGATACACTGAATAAAAATTGATTCTTTTGCACATTTACCCATAACTGTTGCTTCTTTTCAAAGGAAACAATTATTTTTCTTCCGAAATATCTCCATCCCTGAAGCGCTGCTCTAAATTAATTTTGTTCGCACAAGAGGCGGCTTATTAAAATTGTAACCAGAACACGATGCCAGCCCAGGGATATACCAGTGCACCTTCTGGCAGTGGTGGGCATAGAATCACAGAATGGTTACAACACTCTCCCTGTAGCCCTGTACCTTCAGGTACTTATCCAACTCCCTTAAGTTTCCCCTCACGTCGCCTTTGGTTCTTCTGCCAATCACCTTAAATCTGTGCCTTCTGGTTCTCGGCCCTTCCACCAATGGGAACGGTTTCTCTCTATCTACTCTGTCCGGACCCCTCATGATTTTGAACACCTCGATCAGATCTCCTCTCAACCTTGTCTGCTCCAAGGAGAACAACCCCAGCTTCTCCAGTCTATCCACGTCACTGAAGTCCCTCATCCCTGGAACCATTCTGGTAAATCTTTTCTGCACCCTCTCCAAGGCCTTCACATCCTTCCTGGAGTGCAGTGCCCAGAATTGGACACAGTGCTCCAGTTGAGGCCGGACCAGTGTTTTATAAAAGGTTCATTTTAATTTTGTCAGAGGTGGCTGACTCAAATTGCAAAGGCAGGAGAGCGCCAATTGGGAATTGCCCTTACCGGTTTCACCACGTCGTTTGGCCTGCTTTTCTGCTGCCGCCTTCCCCGAGCCCCTGCCGCCGCTGACTGCTTTCCTGGCGGCTGCGCCTCGTTTGGAATCCGTTTGAAGATGGCCGTCTGCAGCGCACGGGTTCTTTCTCTTCCCATCCGGCAGGGCAGGCTGTTCCACAGGGCCCCCTTTGCCCGACTGCGCCGAATGTTTTTTGCTATTGTGAGCCGACTGCGACCTCGTGGAATACCCCGGGCGGCCCGAAGCTGCGATGGCGGCGACACCGCGGGGCGCGGAATTGGCGCCCTTGGAGATCCCCGGCGTTTCCGCCGCGGCGTCGGCGGGCAGAGGGCTGCCTTTTTTCCTCTTCACTTTGCCGGCACCTTTGCCCGTGGCCTTGCAGCCTGTCGGTTTGCCGGCCGGCTCGGCCCTCCCCGACGCCTTGCGCGGCTCGCGGTTCGTTTGGCTCCGTGTCGCGGCCCTTTCCTTCGCCCCGGAGCGAGGAGGGGCCTTCCCGGCGCGAGCGCGCCCGGGCGCGGGACTTTTCTCCTGGGCCTTGCGCGCTTTAGACTTCCTTTTCTCCCGTGGGTAGGTCGCCTCACGGGGCTTGGACAGGCGCAAGGTCTTCTGCTCAGCGCCAAAGCTCCGACACAGCTGGAGGCAGTTACCCTGCAGCTTCAAAACCGTCGACACGGGCAGGATGTAGCTTTCAGGGTCGATGAAGTACGGGGAAAGCTGGTCCACCGATGTTCTCTGGCCATCACGGCGGGCAGGTGGCTCTCCGTTGTTGGGCGGTGAGCCGGCGGTGAGCTGTGGGCAACGGTCCGTGTCGTCGCACATGTGCTCGGAACTCAGGGGCAGCTCTGGAGTCACCTTGAAGTAATCGGCGAGGTGATCTTCAACCAGTTTGTTACACGGGATGGCCCAGGCGCCGGTGGATTTCAGCACTTTGGTCACGGCGTAGCCAATTCCGGGAAGGAGCGGAGCGATCCTGTCCGAGCACAGTGAAATCGGCCGCGTGCGAGTCGCCCCGTTTACCTCTGCGTGGACAAAGAAAGACAACATGATGCGGAGGCACAGAAAGCAAATTGCTGACATCTCAATGTTTAAGGTGTGCTGCAACTTCTTTGGTGGGGGGGGGACCTATTACTATAGCAGGTGTGAAAATAGCTCACTAACTGAAAAACATTCCAATTAGCTAACTGCTTTCGTCTTTCGGATGAGACGTTAAACCGAGGCCCCGTCTGCTCTCTCAGGTGGACGTAAAAGATCCCATGGCACTATCTCGAAGAAGAGCAGGGGAGTTATCCCAAGTGTCGTGGTCAATCAATATCACCAAAACAGATTATCTGCTCATTATCACGTAGCTGTTTGTGAGAGCTTGCTGTGCGCACATTGGTTGCCGCGTTTCCCACATTACAACAGTGACTACACTCCAAAAGTACTTCATTGGCTGCAAAGCGCTTCAAGACGTCCAGTGGTCATGAAAGGTGCTATATAAATGCAAGTCTTTCTTTCATGTTTAGAAATGTACACTTTTTTCCCCCTCCCTAAATGCTACCAGTCTGTATACTGTTCCCGACAAGTGGGCCAGCCAGAGCACAAGCTCTCCTGGTGGCTGGTGAAGATAGTGTAACAGACGGGCCACATGTTGATTACAGCTCCGTGCTGACCACAGCAATGCTGGTAGGATGATCTCTACACTTGGACTCGTCACTCTTGACCAAGGAAAGGAGGAATTATATAGCGCCTTTCAAGACCACCGGGCGTCTCAAAAGCACGTTACAGCCAATGAAGTACTTTTGAAGTGTAGTCACTGTTGTATTGTAGGAAACATAGCAGCCAACATGCGCACAGCAAGCTCCCACAAACAGCAATGTGATAATGACCAGATAATCTGTTTTTGTTATGTTGATTGAGGGAAAAATATTGGCCAGGACACCGGGGATAACTCCACTGCTCTTCAAAATAGTGCCATAGCATTTTTTATGTTCAATTGAGAGAGCAGGCGAGGCTTCAGTTTAACGACTCATCTGAAAGATGGCACATCTGACAGTGCAGCGCTCCCTCAGCACTGCACTGGAGTGTCAGCCTAAATTTTCTTGTATTCAAATCCCTGGAGTGGGACTGGAACCCACAACCTTCTGACTCAGAGGCAAGAGTGCTACCCACTGAGCCACAGCTGACACTAAAGGAGGGGAGGGCTGGGGGTGGGGGTTGGGAGGAAAACAATAAAAAAAAAAATCAATCAGGGGTCCCTACTCGCTCTCGAATGACCTACGACTGGAAAGTGCGGGGTATGAGTGAGGGCAGCAGCGAGTATTTGGCCCTACAGTTGAGCGACCCACCAATGCTCACTGCCTAGGCGGACAGGTGAAAAAACCCTCACTTGCATGATGCACAGGTGATGACTGGTACCTGCTAAACTGCACCAAACCAGGAGTTGATATCAGTAGAGCATCGGCAGATAAATAGAAAGGAAAAGGGCAAAAAAAAGTGTCTTTTTCATAGCTTCATAAGAACATCAGAACTAGGAGCAGTAGTATGCCATTTGGCCCCTCGAGCCTGCTCCACCATTAGCTGATCATCGACCTCAACTCCACTTTCCCGCCCGATCTCCACATCCCTTGATTCCCCTTCAGTCAATATTGTTTCACTACCGGCTGAATTTTGTCGGTTTAACCAAACATTTGGCAATCTATATATTCCCAACTGAGGCGGGCAGCAAATGTTCGAACCTGGACCGTACAAGAATTAACTGAAGATGATCAAAGAACAGTTTCCAAAAAAAAAGTCAACTGGTTTTTACAAACTATTTTTAACTTCATGATTAAGGGGCTTATAATAAATAGAAGCAGTAGACGACCATTTGGCCCCACAAGCCTGCTCCGCCATTTAATAAGATCATGGAAGCTGGATCATTGAATATATTTAAGATGGAGATAGACAGATTTTTGAGCGATAAGGGAGTAAAGGGTTATGGGGAGCGAGCAGGAAAGTGGAGCTGAGTCCATGATCAGGTCAGCCATGATCTTATTAAATGGCGGAGCAGGCTCGAGGGGCCAAATGGTCGTCTACTGCTTCTATTTATTATGTTCTTATGGACTCAGCTCCACTTCCCTGCCCACTCCCCAGAACCCTTCACTCCCCTTATCGCTCAAAAATCTGTCTATCTATGTCTTAAACATATTCAACGACCCAGCCTCCATAGCTCTCTGGGGCAGAGAATTCCACAGATGTTACAACCCTCCGAGAGAAGAAGTTCCTCCTCATCTCGGTTCTAAATGGGCGACCCCTTATTCTGAAACTATGCCCCCTCGTTCTAGTTATGTTGTTTGATGGTCCCGAGAGAGAAAAGGTTTACCTGTAATAAGCAAAACAAAGAGAGTCGGTACCTTTAAGGTGGGCAATTCTAGATGCTTTGAAAATGAACACCGCTTGCACTGCATTGGGAATAGCCCTGCTGGTTTCTGCATGAGATGAAACAAAATGGCCATTACTATGGACGGTTTCCTCAATTCAAGTATTCAAACATTCAACTTGTTCCTTATTTATATACTTACCACGAGCAGAACTGGACACCGAATCACTGAACAATATGAGCAGCCCCTGATCGTTTAAGCATTTTACAACTGCCTGGAAGAAATCACACACAACACACACACATTTGCAATTTTAGTGGGAAGGCAACTATACGGACACAGGTAAAAGGGGCACCGAAAGTTATTTGCGATGAACCACAACTTTTATTTAGATCGCGCCTTTAAAACATACAAGAAACAAATGAGGGGGGAAGAAGCAGACAAACAGCGAACTTTCAACAGGAGATTATTTGGAGTGCTGCAGGCCATTCAGATTTGTAACATGATCGCGCATGCTTTCTCTCCACCTACTGACCTGGGGAAAGTAGGGATTTTTTTGGATTTTTTTTTAAAAATAGAGCAAGCCCTCCCCCGATGCCGTTGCGAAATAGGAAGACAACACTGTAAAAGTCTGCTGCGTTTGACTTTACAAGCCTCCGAGCAGCTTGATTAGGGCCAGAAGTAGTTGCTTGGCTCAAGTCTGCAGCTGCAGTATTAATACAAGGTTCCTGATAAGCTTTAAAAAAGTCAGCAGCAGACTTTAGCGCTTTTATATCTCCATAAAATAGGAGATTATTGCGGTTAGGGAGGGGAGTAGGGGGCTGCACTGTCACTGTAAACGGATAGCCTCACCTCATGTCCCGCAGCATTTTGTCTACAGTTAGAATCAGAGGGGAGGGATTTTAACTCCAACAAAACGGGGTGGGTTGAGATCAGTTAAAAATGTGAGTCCCAATCCTAACCAGCCTGCTTCCGGTTTTAACGGAGGCGAGACGGAAGGTTGGGCAGCCAACCTGCTCCCAGGAGGCAGGTTTACACCTGAAGTATGATAATGAGGCTGGCAGCCTCTGCACTAACCTGCTGTGCAGGTTCACCTGCGGCCGGCCGGGATTCCCGGGCCTGGGATTTCCTTGCAGTTACAGCGAGGCGAGGGACTGGCTCTGGGAGCAAATCTTGTGGGGCCAGGAGGGTCGGGGTTGGTTCCTGCTGGTCCCCCAAGCTCCCCCACCATGGGATCAAACCACCAACCTTCCTCCCGCCCTCCCCCTCCATGGGCTCGCACCTACCTGGGGCAGCAGCCTATTATCCAGTGTTCCCCGCCCGACTGGAATTCCAGCCCGTCAATCAGGCTGACTTCCGGAGAGGGAACCTGGCACGTGATGTCGTTTAAACTCCACAACGGGCCTTCCCGTGCTCCACCAGCACATGGCCCGCTCCCCCGGCCACCCCTCCAGCACACAGCCCAATCCCACCCCCACCAGCACACGGCCCAATCCCACCCCGCTCCCCCAGCACACGGCCCAATACCACCCCGCTCCCCCAGCACACGGCCCAATCCCCCCCCCCCCCCCACCAGCACACGGCCCACTCCCCTAGCACACAGCCCAAACCCCCCCCCTCAGCACACGGCCCAATTCTCCCCCCCCGCCCATGGCCCCGCCCCCCCCACCAGCACACAGCCCCGCCGCTCTCCCCGCCCCCCCCCCCCCCCCACCAGCTCCCGGCCCACTCCCCCCAGCACACGGCCCCCACCCCCCCACCAGCCCACTCCCCGCCCCAACACATGGCTCACTCCCACCTTCCCCCCCCCCCAGCACACGGCCCCACCCCCCGACCAGCACCCAGCCCCGCAACTCCCCCCGCCCACGGCCCAATCTCCACCCCCCCCCCCAGAAAACAGCCCCATCTCCACCCCCACCCCCCCCCCCCCACCAGCACACAGCCTCACCACTCCTCCTGCCCCCGCCCCCCACACGGCCCGGCCCAGCCACCACCACCCCTCCCCTCCCCCCACGCTATAGAAATTTCGTCCATCATGCCTGTGCCGGCTCTTTGAAAGAGCAGACGGGCTTAATCCCCCCCGTCCCGCTCTTTGCCCCTAACCCTGTAGGTTCCCCATCCTCAGGTATCCGTCTAACTCCCCTTTTACAATTATCTCTGGAATCAGCTTCCACCACCTTTTCAGCTCGAGCGTTCCCGATCCCGACAACTCAGTGAAAAATATCTCCTCACCTTCCCCTCGCCATCTTTTGCCAATGGTTTTAAATCTATGACCGCTGGTTATTGACCCGCCCGCCAAAGGGAGTAGTTTTTCTCCATCAAAACCGCTCATCATCTTGAAAACCTCTTATTAGGTCACCTGTTAACCTTCTCTGTTCCAAGGAGAACAGTCCTAACTTTTCCAACCTCTCCTCATAACCGCAGTCCCTCGCCCAGTCGCAGAGCTCCTCCACAGAACGCCGCACTCGTTTCAGCGAAACCAATGCACTACATCGACATCTGGCAGGGCCTTACGCCCACCAAGTACCACTGAGCATCCCAGGTTCAGGGCGCTCGCCCACCTTTCCTTTCTCAATCAGTTGCTCCGGCAAAATTCAGTATGGACAAGGCGGAGGGCGCAATGCTCGTTCTACAAGCAGTTGATCCAACATTCTTTTGCTACTGGCTTTTGGGAGAATCTTTCGATTGTTGCATCATAAGGAAACAAATGATCAGTTGATCTGCCCTTTGTTGCCGCTGGTTGATAAGGGTCGCCAGGGCACTGAGAGAATGTGGAAATCGCAACCCATGTGGGGTGCTTGAAGAAGATGGCATTGACTCATGTAAGGGTGGGGGTGAGGGGGGGGCGGGGAAGGAGAGGAAGGGTGGAGCCGGGGAGAGGTCATTAGGGTTGGAGGAGGCGCTCGGGGAGTATAAACACTGGCACTTTCGGATGAGACGTTAAACTGAGGCCTCATCTACCCGGTCAGGTGGACGTAAAAGATCCCATGGCGCTATTTCGAAGAAGAGCAGGGCAGTTATCCCGGTGTCCTGGCCAATATTTATCCCTCAATCAACATCACTTTAAAAAAAAAAACAGATGATCTGGTCATTATCATGTTGCTGTTTGTGGGAGCTTGCTGTGCACAAATTGGCTGCCATGTTTCCGACAGTAAAACACTTCAAAAAGTACTTCATCGACTGTAAAGCACTCTGGGACATCCGGTGGTCGTGAAAGGCGCTATATAAATGCAAGTTTGCCTTTCTTTCTTTTAGACCAGTGTTGCCGAATTACCTTTCTCGGTGCAGTCAATTCTACTCGACACGGGATCTTTTGCGCCCACCTGCAACAGCAGACGGGGGCGTCAGCTTAACATCCGATTTGAAATACAGCAGCTCCAACAAATGCAGTACTCCCTCAACGCCACAGTGCCACCCGAGCCCATAGCTTTCCCACTCAAGAGGCGAGAGAGTGCGATTGCTTATCCCAGGCCAATGGAAAAGTGCCTTTAGTTCCCCACAAATACCAGCGTGCTGAATCCTTACCACATTCTTCTCCTTCATTTCATCCATTAACGGACCCAGTTGCGGGACTTCACGTCCTTCCGCGTATTCCACCAGCTCGTACCAACTGCAATACAATCCTTCCAAACAAACTGAGACAAAGTAGAGACCATGGGTCAGTTCCTCAGTCAAACATTGATTTTTGTCGCTGAACAGTGGAGCAAGTCCAATTTAATTACCTTCTTGAAAGTTGAAATTTTCTCTTTCAAACACGGCCAACGGCAAACTGCTTTTCAGTTCCCCAAAGTCCATCACATATTCAATCTCCAACTTTGCTGGTCTGAAAACACAAAGTGATTAAATCTTAATAGAAATAACGCACAATCAACACTATTTTATATATCGAAGAAATGCAACAGTGCAATGCCTACTGATTTTTTAGTCCTACATTACAACAGTGACTACACTCCAAAAGTACATTGGCTGAGACGTCCGTGAGGTGGTCGTGAAAGGCGGTATATAAATCCGAGTCTTTCTTTCTTCTTTTGGCAATCTAGTCACAAGCTGCACAGCCCTTTGTGACTTTCAACCGCGCTGCAACACACAGCCTTGTGCAATATTTAGCTTTCTGGCTGGAGACCCAGAGACCGCAGATTGGAGAGGGTTGGGGGGGGGGGTGGGGTGGAGGGGTGTAGGTGATAGGGGATGGGGGGGGGGGGGGGGTGGAAGAGTAGCTGTCAGGGATGTGGAGGGTGGGGGATGGGGTGCGGTGTATAGCTGTCAGGGATGTGAAGGGTGGGGGGAAAAAAAAAAGTGTAGCTGACAGGAGATGGTGGGCAGGGATTGTAGCTGACAGGGATGTGGCCGGGGGTGGGGTAGCTGATGGGGGAGTTGAAAGGAGTGTAGCTGACAGGGGATAGGGGGTCCTGACGTTCCAGGTCCCGAACTTCGTGTTAAAGGAGTGCAAGATGCCTGTGCGAGAGTTCTTTTGACGTGGGGTGGCCGTTGTACATCGGCTACCACACGGGCTTAGCCGAGCGAGGTCTTGGTCCAGTGGCAAGGGGGTCCAAGACGGCTGGAGACCAGGCACTGCTGTATGAGCCGAGTTGCCTACGGCGAGATGTGGGCCGTAAGCTCGGCGCCGAGTAGCGCCCTCCGGTGAGGCGGTTGGTGATACGAGGTTTGGCTGGGGACAGGCACTGGGAAGGTCAGAGGTCCATTTTGTGGGGTGGCGGTCAGGGTGTTCAGAGTGGAAGGAGGAGAGGTCAGGGCGGTCACAGCCATCGTGCTCACCACGTGCTGGGGGAGAAGAGGCCCGGTCGTCGCTGGAGGAGCGTGTGGCTGACGGGGGATTGAGGGGGGGGGGGTGCAGCTGATGGGGATGTGGAGGGGAGGGGGCAGCTGATGGGGGATGTGGAGGGGAGGGGGCAGCTGATGGGGGATGTGGAGGGGAGGGGGCAGCTGATGGGGGATGTGGAGGGGAGTGTGTAGCTGATGGGGGATTGGGGGCAGCAGCTGATGGGGGATGTGGAGGGGAGTGTGTAGCTGATGGGGGATTGGGGGAGTGCAGCTGATGGGGGATGTGGAGGGGAGTGTGTAGCTGATGGGGGATTGGGGGAGTGCAGCTGATGGGGGATGTGGAGGGGAGTGTGTAGCTGATGGGGGATTGGGGGGTGCAGCTGATGGGGGATTGGGGGGGGCAGCTGATGGGGGATTGGGGGGGGCAGCTGATGGGGGATTGGGGGGGTGGGGGGCAGCTGATGGGGGATTGGGGGGGGCAGCTGATGGGGGATTGGGGGGGGGCAGCTGATGGGGGATTGGGGGGGGGCAGCTGATGGGGGATGTGGAGGGGTGTGTGTAGCTGATGGGGGATTGGGGGGGGCAGCTGATGGGGGATTGGGGGGGGGGGCAGCTGATGGGGGATTGGGGGGGGGCAGCTGATGGGGGATTGGGGGGGGGGGGAACTGACATCGGTTGCGATCAGTCACCTCATTGCGAGGCCCAGGGTGAAGGAACTGGATGATATCTCAGCAATGGGACTGACAGCGACAACTGGCCCGAGAAGACTGGGCTCATCCTGGAAGCCAAAGCTGCTCCTTAAAATTGTGTGACGAGAGCAGGTCCTTCCAGGTGCTGGGAAAGGAATCTTCTGTCAAATTGTTAAAACAAATTATTTGCTTTGCTCTCTGCCATTGCCGTTTGCGGTGTGTTTACAAGGTGCCGGTATTGCAATCCCTGGCACCCATGGGTCTGGTATGAATTGGGTGTCACACCTCTCTGCGATGTGGGGCCATTCAAGCCTGCTTGGCAGTATGGTCAGATTATAATCGATGCAATACACACTGAAATTACAATACATTTTCACAACCTTTCAGTGAAAAAAAGAAAGAGAATGAAAAGACGGTTCTTTTTTTTTTAAAAAAAGAATCCACAAATGCACCAATGTGCCAAAGATTTCCACATGTACCACATGTGTGTACCATCTACAAGATGCACTGCAGCAACTCGCCAAGGTTTCTTCAACAGCACCTCCCAAACCTGCGACCTCTATCACCTAGAAGGACAAGGGCAGCAGGCGTATGGGAACACCATCACCTGCAAGATCACCTCCAAGTTACACACCATCCTGACTTGGAAATATATCTCCATTCCTTCATTGTCACTTGGTCAAAATCCTGGAACTTCCTCCCTAACAGCACTGTGGGTGAACCTTCACCACACGGACTGCAGCGGTTCAAGAAGGTGGCTCACCCCCTCCCAGTGCCCCTCCACATCCCCGGTCACCTTCTCGAGGGCAATTAGGGATGGGCGATAAATGCTGGCCTTGCCAGCGACACCCACATCCCTTGAACAATTTTTTTTAAACAAACTTACTAATTATCTCTTCATCGTGTGTCAGATTACCATTTCTGATCACCGTGCCTGCCACATGTGCTGAAAATTCTTTTCACACATGAACCTAACTTCTTACTCCTGCTGAGTGTCCGGAGGCTGCGAGGTTGGCAGCTGGGACTATGCCCAATGGGGCCCTCGCGAACTGAGGTGGCATTTGCCTCAGAGATACTGATGCCCTTGCAGCACCTTGGGTGTTCAATGCCTACAAGGCCCAGTGCCCACACTCCCCCCACCGCCCTCTGTGCTGGCACTGGAGGGGTCTGTACTGACAGCCACATGGTCAGCCACTGCCATGGAGTTTATCAGCAAAGCTGCCGTCACTTTCTCCAGCCAACTTGTGCTGGGCACGGGCTCAATTCGGTTAATGATCTAAGCGAGAACAGATCAAACAGTACCAATGGAGCTTGGCTGTTCTCGAGGGAATCCTTGGCTGCAGTCGCAACGAGCACTCTGGAAGCCGTGATCACCCTTGGAACCACCTCCTGGTCGACTGCTGAAGACGTTTTCCTGGACTGCCACATTCACCGGGGTTACCGGAGCACTGTGCAGTCTCTCCAAGTGATGCTGTACCAAGCTTATGGTGAAGCACTGCTCGAATGTCGCTAAGGCATCGTTCAATGGGTCCGAACTGAGTATAAGCTCTGCACAGGACCTGGCTGATTCCACGCCCTCCCGAACCACCAATCTGCCTCAGGGCACCCGATCGAAAGGGGAAAAGCAGAGGCCGTGAAAATCCACCCGGGAACTTCTCACTTCACCAGCTTCTTGCCAAGGCCGAGGGAAGGGGAAGGAAAAGGGGAAAGTGAATTATGTCACCCGGAGGGAAAATAAAGAGACTATCCTGGAGATGCCCAATACAGGGTAAGAAACGGTACATTATCACAGAGCGTTTCCTGGCCGGTATTTACAGCATAAGAAATAGGAACAGGAGTAGGCCTCGAGCCTGCTCCGCTATTCAGTAAGATCATGGCTGATCTGATCCTGGCCTCAACTCCACTTCCCCACCCGCTCCCCATAACCCTGGACTCCTTTATCGTTCAAAAACCTGTATCTCCACCTTAAATATATTCAGTGACGCAGCCTCCTCAGCTCTCTGGGGCAGAGAATTCCACAGATTTACGACCCTCAGGGAAGAAATTCCTCCTCATCTCCATCTTAGGGAAACATCCTCCCTGCATATCTCTCTCTCTCTCATCGAGGATGACTTGCTTCCATGCCAAAAAGGGGTTTCAGTGAAGGGACTAATATTCCAGGTCCTGAACAGCATATTGAAGGGTGGAAGATGCCTGTGCGTAGATATATTTATTTTTTTTTTAAAAACGTGTGGTGCATTACTCCAGGTGTGGTCTCACCAACGTCCTGTACAACTGTAGCAGGACTTCCCTACTTTTATACTCCATTTCCCTTGCAATAAAGGCCAACTTTCCATTTGCCTTCCTAATTACTTGCTGTACCTGCATACTAACTTTTTGTGTTCCATGCACAAGGACCCCCAGGTCCCTCTGGGGGTCCTTGTATAGCACTGGCGCTGCCCCCCACCCACCCACCCACCCGAGATCAGCTTGCCCGCCCTTCTTCGGTGATGGGGAATTGGTCTCAGCACGAGGGGATTCCACCTGGGCAACCCATCCAATGCCATTTCCGACAGAATTTGTCAAGAAAAAAAAAAACCTGTTGCTCCATCTCCTTAAACCGTAGACTTCTTCATATTAGATAGCCCAAGATCAACATCGGCAGCAACTTGCATTTATATAGTGCCTTTAACCAACGTTTCCGTTAAGCTGCACGGTCAGGCAGCGATCTGGGCATCCCGCAGAGGCCGCTCACCGACTTATAATTGGGGGGGGAAAAAACGCGCATGCGCAGAAATTTGAATGGGTCACACGGTCTCTTGAAGGGGCCGGGCACCCAAAAAAGAAATTACTGGGAACATCGCCTTTAATGTAGCAAAACGTCCCAAAGCGCTTCACAGAAGCGATTATCAAACAAAATTCGACACCGAGCCACACGAGGAGATATTAGGGCAGGTAACAAGAGGTAGGTTTTGAGGGGCGTCTTCAAGGAAAGAGAGGTAGAGAGGTTCAGGGAGGAAATGGTGGAGGAACAAAAGTGCAGACTTACAAAACAACTGGCATCAATGCACTGCCATTGGACTTCAGAGCTACACTGATGGCTTTGCTTTTGTTGATCAGTTTTCCTTTCCAAGGATAGTACTGCACTGCTAAACAGAAACAGTTGAGGTTAAAGCAAAAGAAGAGAACTTCATGTATACAGGTTAATACATCACAGAAGAACATAAGAATTAGGAGCAGGAGTCGGCCATTTGGCCCTTCGAGCCTGCTCCGTCATTCAACAAGATCATGGCTGATCTTCTACTTTAACTCCACCTTCCCGGCCTAGCCCCATATCCCTTAATTCCAAAAAATTTATCGACCTCTGTCTTGAATATACTCAGCGACTGAGCCTCCACAGCTCTTTGGGTAGAGAATTCCAAAGATTCACAACCCTCAGTGAAAAAATTTCTCCTCAGCTCAGTCCTAAATGGCCGATCCCTTATTCTGGAGACTGTGACCCCTAGTTCTAGATTCCCCAGCCAGGGGAAACACCCTCTCAGCATTAACCCTGGCATGCCCCTTAAGGTATAATTACAGGTTGAACCTCCCTCATCCAGAACTCCCTTATCCAGAACCATTCCCGGCCACTGGGTGGCGCATGCGCAGAACTCCGACATGAACAAATTGAAGTCCTTCCTCGCTACCGACTCCCGCAATCGCTGGCCTGACCCCGCGATCCCCCCACCCCCATGATCTCTCTGCCGCACTCCCAGCCCCAAGCCAGCCAGCCCCGATATCCCCTTGCACAGTACCTCTACCATCCAAGGAAGTTTGGCATGCAGGTACAGCAGGTGGTGAAGGCAGCAAATGGCATGTTGGCCTTCGTAGCTCGGGAATTTGAGTATAGGAGCAGGGTGGTCTTACTGCAGTTGCTGATACTGAATTCTGTGCCACTTTTTTGCTTCATTCACCATTTTATCAATAGCCCCTTGCAGCTTCCTCTGTTCCTCAGAATTACAGCGCTCCTCGTTTTAGTATTTCCTGTAGATTTGAATGCTACTCCCTCTGGCCAAATCGCTAAATAATTGAGCTACACGGTGAGCAGAAGCAGTGTCACACAGAACCCAATACAAACGCCAAGATACCGCGGGAGGCGGGAACTGTGAAATAAAAACAGAAACAGCTAGAAATACTCAGCAGGTCAGGCAACAGCTACGGAGAGGGAAACAGAGTTAACGTTTCCGGTCGATGAACTTTTCGGCAGAACTGGAAAAAGTTATAGAGATGTAACAGGTTTTAAGTAGGTGCCGAGGCAGGGAAAGGGGGGAGGGGAGGAAAGAACAAAAAGGGAAGGTCTGTGATAGGGCGGAAGGCAGGGGAGATTAAATGACAGAAAGTATGGGCTAGATTTTCCCCAACAAGTTTGGTCGGCGCACTGACCTTAAGCACGCCGACTTTGCGCGCTGGAAACGGCGCCGGCAAAAACCCGCCCCATCCTGGCCGTTGTGTGCAGTCTCTGGAGTCCTGGCGTGACGTTGATGTTGCAGTGGGGGGGGGGGGGGGGGGCGGAGCCAAACGCCGAAAACACTGCCGATACCTTCGCGCATGCGCAGCGGTGCCGGCCCCAACGTGCGCGCATGCGCAATAGACAGAGATAGAAAGAAAACTGACCTAAGTGGATTTGGAGTATGTTTTTGCTGGCCAAAGTGGCATAAATGGCCAAAGCTGACCCAAGTGTCTGGGAACGCCCCATTTTGGAAAAAAAAAACTGACCTAAAAAAAAAAAAATCATACCTAACTGACTTACTCTGGAGCAAACCTTTGGGGGAAAATGGCATTTTCTAACTTACGCCAGAAAAAACTTACTCCAAAAAAATTGATGCAAAGTCATGGCCAAAATTGGGCCCTATGATAGTACAAAGCAAAAGGACAAGTAAAGAAACAAAAGATGGTCTAGAAGAGGTATAAATGAGAACAGCAGAAACATCAACAGCTGCCATCTGAGAAAATTGGGAACAAAGGTTGTCAGAAATTGTTGAACTCGATGTTGAAGGCTGCCAAGTGCCTGATCGAAAGATGAGGTGCTGTTCCTCGAGCTTACGTTGAGCTTCGCTGGAACAGTGTAAGAGGCCGAGGACGGAGAGATCAGAGTGGGAGTGGAGCGGAGAATTAAAGTGACAAGCGACCGGAAGCTAGGGGTCACGCTTACGGACTGAACGGAGGCGTTCCGCAAAGCCATCACCCAATCTGCGTTTGGTCTCCCCAATGTAGAGACCATGTGTCATTTAATCTCTCCTGCCTTCCACCCCTATCACAGACCTTCCATTTCGTTCTTTCATCCCCTCCCCCCCACCCCCCCTTTCACTGCCTCTGCACTTGCTTAAAACCCGTTACATCTCTAGCTGAAACGTTAACTGCTCCTCTCTGCACAGATGCTGCCCGACCTGCTGAGTAGTTCCAAAATCTGTTATATCTCCAACTTGTTCCAGTTCTGACGAAGGGTCATCGACCTGAAACGTTAACTCTGTTTCTCTCTGCACAGATGCTGCCTGACCAGCTGAGTGTTTCCCGAACAGAACCCGGTGGGCACAGCTATCCACTTCAAACAAGCTCAGACATACTGCCCTTAACTCCGACTCAGTTTCCTCAATTCTAAACACTTTTTAACTCCAATTTGTTACCCTCCTAATTCCACAGCCCTTAAACCTTCTTGAATTAAGCAGTTCTGAATTAAATGTAGAGTGACCAGATTATCTTTTGTACCCTCTCCCCTTTATGTAATTTGTAACCGATCATTAAAACAAAACACATTACGATGTCACTGGAATATTACATCATTTATATCCCTTACATGATGCTGAACCATTGGATCTCACCCACAAACTCTCAAATCTTACGTCGGATCGGAAACATATCGGAATTAAAAGCAAAGTTCAAAAATGTGCGGTGTCCGTAGACTAAAACACTTCTTTAAAATAAGAACAGAAAATGCTGGAAACACTCAGCTGGGTCAGGCAGCATCTGTGGAGAGAGAAACAGAGTTAACATTTCAGGTCGATGACCCTAACGTCAGAACTGGAAAAAGTTAAGAGACACAACAGGTTTTTCTGCAGGTGCAGAGGCAGGGAAAGGGTGGGGGGCGGGGGGGGGGGGGGAAGGTCTATGACGGGAAGGAAGGCAGGGGAGATTAAGAGACAAAAGGTGTGACTACGCAAGGCAAAAGGAGATGATAAGTTAACAAAAGATGGGTGTAGAAGAGGTGTAAATGGAAATGGCTGAATAATCAACACATCAACAGCGGCCGTCTGGATAAAATGGGGGCAGGGGTTATGGTCTGAAATTGTTGAACTCGATGTTGAGTCCAGAAGGCTGTAAAGTGTCTCATCGAAAGATGAGATGCTGTTCCTCGGGCTTACAAGCATTTTCTGTTTTTATTTCAGATTTCCAGCATCCACAGTAGTTTGCTTTTGCACTTCTGAAATAAGGGTACGCGGTCTAATGCCCTGAATTGAAAGGAGAAGCGCTTTTACCTCGAGTTTCAGGAACGTGTCTGGTAAGGAGAAAAGTGAGAAAAATATTTAGATAACGTCACTTTGGGTTTTTAAAAAAAAAAAGGAATATCTGCACATGCATCTTGAAACAAAAATTGGCATTGCTCTGAAAGAGGAAAAACAAGAGAACTTACATCTCAATCTCTCCTGATTTTGCCATGATGCACTTGCTGTCACAGTACTCAAATGCCACAACAGCGTACGGGTAAATCTGTCGCGGGCACTGCAGAAGATCACATTGTCCAAACTCATACAAGTAATACTGGAACAAAGGGAAATCAAACTGGTCACCGACAGAGTACAAATGCCGTGAAGACTTTCGCGAAACGGGTCAGAATTATGCATTAATCAGGTAGGTAGCAATGCTGATCCAAGAACAAAACTTAAATATTGGGCCTAAAATTGCGGCCAATGTGCACGCGTGCCCGAAGAGGCCTCGCAAATGCCGGTTCTTGGCGCGCAACGCGCATACACCGAGAACTGGCTTTTGCGTTCTGTTGACAGATCGTACGCATCCGCGGGAGAAGGACATTCACGGGGCAGAGATTTGGGCTATTTGTCCAACTCTTGCCCAGCGAATGTCCTTCAAACGCTTTCGCCTGGTAAAAGCAGGCGTAGAGCTTACTTTTACCAGCGTAAGAGTTATAAAACGTATAAAAATTATTGATTAAATTTAATTTTTGTATTAAAACCCTGTCCAGTAAGTTAAGTTTATTTTTAATCCTATTAAAACATATTTAAAAAAAAAAAATTCTAAAACATTTAATTACATTCAATTTCAATTAATTTTAAGTACATGAGGTGTTTTTTTTAAAGTTATTTATTGTGTTGTGTTTCTTGTTTTTGGGGGTTATTCTCATTGGTAGTAATGGGAGCTCATACAAACAGAGTTCCCATTATCAATGAGAATAGAAACATAGAAAGTAGGTGCAGGAGTAGGCCATTCGGCCCTTCGAGCCTGCACCACCATTCAATATGATCATGGCTGATCATGCAACTTCAGTATCCCATTCCTGCTTTCTCTCCATACCCCTTGATCTCTTTAGCCATAAGGGCCACATCTAACTCCCTTTTGAATATATCTAACGAACTGGCCTCAACAATTCTCTGTGGTAGAGAATGCCACAGGTTCACCACTCTCTGGGTGAAGAAGTTTCTCCTTATCTCGGTCCTAAATGACTTATCCCTTATCCTTAGACTGTGACCCCTGGTTCTGGGTTTCCCCAACATCGAGAACATTCTTCCTGCATCTAACCTGTCCAATCCCGTCAGGGATACTCCATGTTCATTGGTAGTCCAGGCCCACGTGATCCAGGATACGAATACGATCCTGGACTGCGAAACTAGGCCTCCGACTGCAATCCCATGTTCCTCCGGGACCTCAAGGTATTTTCGTTAAAAATTTCCGGTCGGAGGCATTCGCCCGAAGGAAGCCTCCGACCGGAATTTTCGCCCAGTAATCAAGCTGAGTCAGAACTAATTTCTACAGATAAAACTTTATTAGCTGTGGGTCAACTAAAAAGTGAATTCTGAGAGGGAACAATGCCTGGATCATGCAACAAAAGACCAACGTTACCTGGGTCAGTTCAAAGGCTTGAAAGTGGCTGGTCCGGGAAGAGACTTTGTTGGTGTTGATAGAAACATGGCAGTTGTAGCCAGCGGACGGACTGGTCAAATCTGCGGTGTAGTTTTCAATCATCGACTTCACTCTGCCCTGTTAAATAAACAGAACAGCACTGGCTTCGCTCTCAAATAGGATTGTGTGGAAAGAAAACAGAAAAAAATTTTGCTTTTAATGCTAATTAAGCACAATCCTTCCTGTAGACCCTACAGAATGAGACATTCCGGCGATTTATTAATGTCGCGTACCCAGGGGTGAAATTGGCGAGTGAAATACCTTCAAAATTCACTCTCGACTCCAAGCAATCAAACAAAAAATTTACCGGGATCTGCCAGAGATGGTGGTGGAGGCAGAAACCCTCACCGCAGTTGAAAAAGTACTTGGATATGCACTTGAAATGCCCTAACCTACAGGGCTACAGACCAAGAGCTGGAAAGTGGGATTAGGCTGGATGGCTCTTTTTCAGTCGGCACAGAATCGATGGGCCGAAGGGTCTCCTTCCGTGCCGTAAATTTCTACGGTCCTATGATTTTTTTTTTAATTCGTTCCTGGGATGTGGGCGTCGCTGGCAATTCCAGCATTTATTGCCCATCCCCCCCCCCCCCCCAATTGCCCTTGAGAAGGCGGCTGCAGTCCGTGTGGTGAAGGTGCTCCCACAGTGCTGTTAGGAAGGGAGTGCCAGGATTTTGACCCATTGGCGATGAAGGAACAGCAATATACTTCTAAGTCGGGATGGTGTGTGACTTGGAGGGGGAACGTGGAGGCGGTGGCGTTCCTATGTGCCTGCTGCCCTTGTCCTTCTAGATGGTAGAGGTCGCGGGTTTGGGAGGTGCTGCCGAAGAAGCCTTGGCGAGTTGCTGCAGTGCATCCTGTAGATGGTACACACTGCAGCCAGGGGGCGCCGGTGGTGGAGGGAGTGAATGTTTCAACCTACATCATTCAGTCCTGGCGTGTGACCAGCTGCGTTCAACAGTTGGCAGTGTTCCATACAGCAAGGCTGCATTAATCCATATAACAGCAGTGAGATATGAGGCGTTTGAAAACGACAGCATAGAAACATAGAAAATAGGTGCAGGAGTAGGCCATTCAGCCCTTCTAGCCTGCACCGCCATTCAATGAGTTCATGGCTGAACATGCAACTTCAGTACCCCATTCCTGCTTTCTCGCCAAACCCCTTGATCCCCCTAGTAGTAAGGACTTCATCTAACTCCCTTTTGAATATATTTAGTGAATTGGCCTCAACTACTTTCTGTGGTAGAGAATTCCACAGGTTCACCACTCTCTGGGTGAAGAAGTTTCTCCTCATTTCAGTCCTAAATGGCTTACCCCTTATCCTTAGACTGTGACCCCTGGTTCTGGACTTCCCCAACATCGGGAACATTCTTCCTGCATCTAACCTGTCTAAACCCGTCAGAACCCGTCAGCATGCATGGTATAAACACGGAGCACTGCGGAGGTGCTATTTAGATGCAAGCACAAAGAACATTTTTAAAGCTGTGTCATCCGTGACTCAGTGGGTAGCACTCTGGCCTCCAAGTCAGAAGATTATGGGTTCAAGTCACACTCTGGAGACTTGAGCACAAAAAGCTAGGCTGGCACTCCAGTACTGAGGGAGTGCTGCACTGTCGGAGGTGCCGTCTTTCGGATGAGGCGTTAAACCGAGGCCCCGTCTGCTCTCTCAGGTGGACGTAAAAGATCCCATGGCATTATTTCGAAGAAGAGCAGGGGAGTTCTCCCCAGTGTCCTGGCTAGTATTTATCCCTCAATCAACATCACTAAAACAGATTATCCGCTCACTATCACATTACTGTTTGTGGGAGCTTGCTGTGCGCAAGTTGGCTGCACTTCAAAAGTACTTCATTGGCTGTAAAGCGCTTTGAGACGTCCTGGAGGTCATAAAAGGGGCTATATAAATGCAAGTCTTTTTATTTTTTTTTTAAATGTTAGAATAGGTGAGGAAATCAGGATCCAATTTCGACAGACCTTCTGTGGATTAGAGTGAATCACAAGGCAGCAAGAAGAAAATGGCTCCAATGCTGTGGCTGTGATTACAGGGATTATTCTAACTTGGTAAATTTAGATCCCCTGTGCAGCGAGAAAAGGTACAGCTAATAAAGGATGCGTTTGTTACACCATTTCCTCGGGGGCAAAGTTTAAGCAATCAAAGGCAGCTTGCGAACCTTGAGCAATGAATGAAACATCCTGTTGTACCAGTAGATCAAACAGAAGGATAATTTGCTGAAATCTCTAGCTACGATATGTGATGGGTCAAATAATGCAGCCCAGAGTGCATACGAACATAAGAAAAAGCAGGAGTAGGCCACTGTGCCCTTCGAGCCCGTTTCATCATTAAATTAAATTCTACCTCAACTCCACTTTCCAAAAAAATCTTAGCGATCTCGGTCTTGAATATACTCAACGACTGACCTTCCACAGCCCTCTGGGGTAGAGAATTCCAAAGATACACCAACCTCAGTGAAGAAATTTCTCCTCCTCTCAGTCCTAAATTATTCTGAGACTGTGACCCCTGGTTCTAGGCTCCTCAGCCAAGGGGGAAACATCCTCCCTGCGTCTACCCTGTCAGGCCCCTTAAGAATTCTATATGCTTCAACGAGATCACCACTCATTCTTCTAAACTCGAGGGAATAGAGGCCTAATCTACTCAATCTCTGCTCATTGAACAATCCACTCATCCCAGGAGCATAAACAGAGCATTGCATAACGGAGCATACTGCAGCATCGCTATCTGTCGCAGCAGTGCCAGAAAGATCCAAGACAAGTTTTATTTTTTTTGTGGGACGAATAAAAATAGAAAACAAATATTTAAGTTTGGCCAGGTTAGTGAACTTCAAAGAAAATAACACTTCTAGATCAAAAGGAGAAGATCGGGGTAGAACACAATCACAATGTCTTATTCTACTTACCTTAATTATTTTAAAAATGAGAATATAGCCACACTTTCCATGGTACCATGGTGTGGGATGAAGGAAGTCTGAATATTGACAAAGATAAACGCCTGTTAAATGAGAGGAAAAAAGGTGAAGTTACTTGGTGACGGCAGTTAACATGGTTCAAAGCCGACATGTTTTACAGAAGCCAATGCCTTAGTTCTTAAAACCTTGAACTTACTCCCTACAATATTAGAATATTGTAATCTGGAGGACCAGGGGATACGAGTTTAAACTGTGCAAGAGTGGGAATAGACCGGATGTTAGGTGTTTTTTTTCTTTTCCCGAAGAGTACATAGGAACATAAGAAACAGGAGCAGGAGTCGGCCATACGGCCCCTCGAGCCTGCTCCACCATTTAATAAGATCATGGCTGATCGGATCATGGACTCAGCTCCACTTCCCCGCCCACTCCCCATAACCCTGGACTCCCCTATAGTTCAAGAATCTGTCTATCTCTACCTTAAATATATTCAATGACCCAGCCTCCACAGCTCTCTGGGGTAGAGAATTCCAAAGATTCACGATCCTCAGAGAAGAAATTCCTCCTCATCTCCGTTTTAAATGGGCGACCCCTTATTCTGAAACTATGCCCCCCCCCTAGTTCTAGATTCCCCCACGACCCAGTCAAACCCCCTTGGAATCTTACATGTTTCAATAAGATCACCTCTCATTCTTCTAAACTCCATTGAGTATAGGCTCAACCTGCTCAACCTTTCCTCAGAAGACCACCCCTTCATCCCAGGAATCAACCGAGTAGCGAGCCTCTGGAATACATTGCCGGCCGGCGCGGTGGCTGCAGTCCTTCGAGATGGAGCAGGACCAGTTCGTGGCTGGGGCAGAGATCGCATCAGATGGAAGCCACTAATTTGCGGTCCAAGTGTGGGGGACTCTCTAACTTCGCTGCATGACTGACGCATGGCATCGTCCAACAGCAGCAGATGGCAAGTGGCCTGCGCGGGAACTCACGGTTGGTGCCCAGCCGTGCGCCTTAGGCGGAACCTTGCATAGAAGGCAAGTGTCTGTATAGATAACACTGGGGCCCTGCAATCTCCTGGAGTGGTCTCGAGCGCCTGAGGGGGGAGACGGAGAGGAATTTTCCTGGAGTATTTTTTTCCCTTAGTGGCCCTGGGGTTTTTCCTCTATCTTTGCCTCTCCCAGGAGAATACGTGGTTTGAGGGCTGGGGGGGGGGGGGGGGGAGGGTGCATAGGAAGTGTCCAGTCACAACGCTCTGCCCCTTGACTGTGGGGCTGGCTTGATGCACCAGCTGGTCATTTCCTGTCCGTCAATTTCGTATGTTTATATAGTCGTTTCGCCCATTATTTTAAGGACATATTTATTTGTACTGCCAAAATGGCCACCATGTTGCAACCTTTCTCTATGATTGGTCCCCTTGGAGGATAAGTCACACCCTGAAGTTTCACAGGAATGCATCACTGGAACCGCCCATCCCAAGGTCTCACTGACTTTGCAAATTGTAACTCGATTCACTTTGACTTCCTGAAGCGACAGAGGACAGAGCGCCCCAGAAAACAGCAAGGGCCAGCCAAAGTGCCTTACCCCAGTCCAAGTACATCCGCCCCACCATAGATGGGGCATTGTGTACGGATTGTTAACAGGTTTATTGGGTATGAAGTGAATAGTGACAGTGTCGTGACTTCTGGATATCATCCATTCCAACAATGTCCCTTGAAGGGGGTTGCAAGAATGTGATCCGTCTTTCCAGAGTTCCCTCTCTCCCCTCCGATCCCCCCGCCCGCATCTCTCTCTCTCAGCCTCTCTTTCACTTATTCCCCCACCCCCTCTCCCCCAGCCCCACTCTCTCTCACATTTCCCCCCCTCAAAAAGTCTCCCTCTCCAATCACTCTTCCCCCCCCACCCGCCTCTCTCTCTCTCCCCCCCCATCCTGCTCTCTGTCTCGTCTCCACCCCCCCCCACCACTCTACCTCCCCCTTCCTCAGTCTCTCTCTCCCTCCCTCCCCTAGGCTCGCTCTTTCTCTCCTTCCCGCTCCCCTGCCGCGGGGAGGCTCGGTCGGTCGCAGGGTCGCACTTCTCTCTCTCTCTCTCTCTCTCTATCTATCGGCTGCCTCCCGCCACCATCGGGCCTAGAGGGAAAAGAGGCGTGGCCTCAGGTCCTGCTGCTCACACCACGTGCATGGAATGATTCGGGCCCGGGGGGGGAGGAGCTTGAAAGGGGGCGGGGCTGGTCACCCATTGGTCAAAAAAGTGCAATGGGGGCAGAGCGTGACGGACACCTGTCTGTCAAAAAAAAGTGCAGTACAAATAGTTAGTCCCTTATGTTAACAGAGGCGTTTGGTTCAGTTTTACTGCTGCTGTCCCAGAATTGGCTTATTGCTGCGCCACTGCCTCATATTCTAATAAGTTTCCAAGCAGATTATTGTGTACATTTGTCACTGGGGGAGGGGGAGGGGGGGTAGATCCGGGTACAGTCTAACTCATGGCATTCATCGGCGTTGCAGAAAATTCCGGGCCAACACAAAGGTAGAAAAAAAACTAAATAAATAATAAGAGCTCCAATTGTGCACTTCACAGCTTCCACAACGCCACTTAATAATCACAATGGAAACTCACTCCCCATTATTAGTTTACCCTTCAGTCAGCATACTGCTTAAACCGCTGGAGTATTAAAAGATGGAAATACCCAGTTGTTTTTCAACAGGACCCTTAGCAAGTGTTGAACTACAAATTATCCACCAGAGAAAATACCGAGCGACAATCGAGTCCGTACACAAGATCTTCATGTAACTTTAAACCAATTGTCCGACTGCAATAAATTTGCATAAAATTGAAACTAAAAGGCAGTTTATTCGCCAAGTCTAGCTATCAGTGCACAGCCACGATAGAAACATAGAAAATAGGTGCAGGAGTAGGCCATTCTGCCCTTCGAGCCTGCACCACCATTCAATAAGATCATGGCTGATAATTCACCTCAGTACCCCTTTCCTGCTTTCTCTCCATACCCCTTGATCCCTTTAGCCGTAAGGGCCATATCTAACTCCCCTCTTGAATATATCCAATGAACTGGCATCAACAACTCTCTGCGGCAGGGAATTCCACAGGTTAACAACTCTCTGAGTGAAGAAGTTTCTCCTCATCTCAGTCCTAAATGGCTTACCCCTTATCCTAAGACTGTGACCCCTGGTTCTGGACTGCTCCAACATCGGGAACATTCTTCCTGCATCCAACCTGTCCAGTCCCATCAGATTTTTATGTTTCTATGAGGCCCCTTCTCATCCTTCTAAACGCCAGTGAATACAGGCCCAGTCGATCCAGTCTCTCCTCATATGTCAGTCCTACCATTCTGGGAATCAGTCTGGTGAACCTTCACTGCACTCCCTCAATAGCAAGAACATCCTTCCTCAGATTAGGAGACCAAAACTGAACATAATATTCCAGGTGAGGCTTCACCAAGGCCCTGTACAACTGCAGTAAGACCTCCCTGCTCTTATACTCAAATCCCCCAGCTATGAAGGCCAACATACCATTTGCCTTCTTCACCGCCTGCTGTACCTGTATGCCAACTTTCAATGACTGATGAACCATGACACCCAGGTCTCATTGCACCTCCCCTTTTCCTAATCTGCCACCATTCAGATAATATTCTGCCTTATTGTTTTTGCCCCCAAAGTGGATAACCTCACATTTATCCACATTATACTGAATCTACCATGCATTTGCCACTCACCTAACTTGTCCAAGTCACCCTGCAGCCTCTTAGCATCCTCCTCACAGCTCACACCGCCACCCAGTTTAGTGTCATCTGCAAACTTGGAGATATTACACTCAATTCCTTCATCTAAATCATTAATATATATTGTAAAGAGCTGGAGTCCCAGCACTGAGCCCTGCGGCACCCCACTAGTCACTGCCTGCTATTCTGAAAAGGACCCGTTTATCCTGACTCTCTGCTTCCTGTCTGCCAACCAGTTCTCTATCCACATCAATACATTACCCCCAATACCATGTGCTTTAATTTTGCACATCAATCTCTTGTGTGGGATCTTGTCAAAAGCCTTTTGAAAGTCCAAATACACCACATCCACTGGTTCTCCTTTGTCCACTCTACTAGTTACATCCTCAAAAAATTCCAGAAGATTTGTCAAGCATGATTTCCCCTTCATAAATCCATGCTGACTTGGACCGATCCTGTCACTGCTTTCCAAATGCGCTGCTATTTCATCTTTAATAATTGATTCCAACATTTTCCCCACAACTGATGTCAGGCTAACTATCCATAATTAGCCATTTTCTCTCTTCCCTCCCTTTTTAAAAAGTGGTGTTACATTAGCTACCCTCCAGTCCATAGGAACTAATCCAGAGTCTATAGAATGTTGGAAAATTAAGATGCAAGGTTATTAAATGATAAACTTTTATTTCTTGACAAAACGGGGCCATTTACTGGATGTAAAAGTAATACGCCTCTCTGCACTTTCTGCCATCATGTTTAGCTGTTGGCATGGCTCGCTGGTTTAATGCTCATTCTCCCGCCTTTGCCGACTCTTGCGTCAAACAACTCTGCAGAGTTGGAGCTGTGGTCGATTTCTCGCCATCTGCTCGGGGAGTTCTGTTCACAATCAATAGATGGGGACATTCTGAAGCTGACCTTTGTACGGCTGTGTGAGCCAAGTCTTCCCATGGATACCAATACACCTTAGAAATTCGACCAGGCACGACAGGGGTAGTCCCACATGCGAGCCAGAGCTAGGGCTGCAACACTGCAGCTCCAATTATCCAGCCTATACTCCCCTGCACGTGGGTCTTCCACTGCGATCGTGACAGTGCAAAATTGCCCCTCCTAGTTCAAAATTGCCCCTCCTAGTTCAAAATTGCCCCTCCTAGAATCAACTAGTTCAGTCCCCGGCATACTTTTCAGAGAAGTGTGCTAAATTTGTTTGGTTTCTTTGAAACCTCCTTTCCAAATGGAGTCTGACAGTGCTCACCTCAATGGGAGGAGGTTGCAATGAAAACCTTCAGAGAAGGTTCACTCTGTTGATTCCGGAAATCCCAATACTTGGTACAATAATAAAGTAATAAAGTATCGGAAGACACATCATTTAAAAAGGCAATTGTGAGCCCATCAAATCATCAGGCTCAATCTTTTCGGAAAACATTCATCGGTGAGGACAATTTGAGACACAATTCGCTGGATAAGCAGGAAATACATCCATTCTCGATCAGTGCGGGGTGGAGGGAGGGAGGGAGGGGGGGGTGACTTATGAGGAAAGGTTGAGTAGGTTGGGCCTCTACGCATTGGAATTCAGATGAATGAGAGGTGATCTTATTGAATAATGTATAAGGTTATGAGGGGGCTTGACAAGGTGGATGCAGAGAGGATGTTTCCACTGATGGGGGGGGGACTAGAACTAGGGGGCATAATCTTAGAATAAGGGGCCGCCCATTTAAAACTGAGATGAGGAGAAATTTCTTCTCAGAGGGTTGTAAATCTGTGGAATTGATTACCTCAGAGTTATGAAAGCTGGAACATTGAATATATTTAAGACAGAAATAGACAGTTTCTTAAATGATAAGGGAATAAGGGGAGCGGGCAGGGAAGTGGAGCTGAGTCCATGATCGGATCAGCCATGATCGTATTAAATGGCGGAGCAGGCTCGAGGGGCCAGATGGCCTACTCCTGCTCCTATTTCTTATGTTCTTAAAATGGGGGACTGGGACAATGCAGGGAGAGGTTAGTTACCTATCTTGTACAGTGTGAGAGCCGAGGTGGGGGTGGGAGGGGGGGCAGGGGGAGGGGAGCGGGAGGAGCTGGAATAAGCCAGATTTTCTGGTGTCTTTAGCTTGGGACATTTACACTTTGTTTGCAATATTGGAGGGAACAATCGGAAGACTGCTTAATGCCAGTTCAGAGGTACTTTCCTGGGGTCTCCCAGCAGAGAGATTCTGTGCTACTGAGCCTCGTACACACTCCCAACAAACGTGTCCAAGCTTGGATATGTGATACAAAGCAGTGCGTAAGATTCTCTTAAGGTATGAAACAGTCAATGATTTACTTACAGACTGGCACACCTAGCTAAGATATGCACACAGGCATTTGCAATGCAGGTCAAAGTTTAGAAGCAATAGTCGGATTGCTGGGATAAGCTTAATAATTAAACTGCAAATCCTCACGTTATGGCCAAAGGCAGGCATCAACTTGTAGCACAAACCAGATGTTCAACATGGTCTCTGAATAACAAGCTGATTTTTCAATCTTTTCACGTTTCTGACAGGATCAAAAGGAAGCATATGGGCTTACTTCCAGCAAAGGCGACTTTCCACTTCCTGCAATACAACAGGCACTCTGAGGTAACAGTGGGCCTCTGCGTTACTTTAGATACATATTGTAATGTGTAGCAAAAAAAAATTAAAATACCCTTCAGTGGATCTCCGAGAGTTGTGATGTTACTGCCCCCGTTCTGTAATCCTTCTTGACAGACAGTTTTTGCCTAAAACATTAAAACAAAAATCAAATGGCATCGAGAAAATGGGAAGTGTGGATATATTACAGCATATTAAACCCGTACAAACTCCATTCTATCTCTTGTGATACATAATTTTCTTCCTCCGATGCCTTGGACTGGACGCCACTTTCTCAGGCTATCCCAATTAAGAACACAAGAACGTAAGCAACAGGAGCAGGTGTAGGCCATTCGGCCCCTCGAGCCTGCTCCGCCATTCAATAAGATCCTGGCTGATCTTCAACCTCAACTCCGCATTTCCGCACTATCCCCACATCCCTTAGTATCCAAAAATCTATCGATCTCAGTCTTGAATATACTCAACGACTGAGCATCCACAGCTCTCTGGGGTAGAGAATTCCCAGATTCACAACGCTTTGAGTGAAGAAATTTCTCCTCATCTCAGTCCTAAATGGCCGACCCCTTATTGTGAGACACTGACTCCTGGTTCTAGACTCCCCAGCCAGGGGAAACATCCTCCCTGCATCTACCCTGTCAAGCCCTGTAAGAATGTTATATGCTCCAAGGAGACCACCTCTCATTCTTCTAAATTCTGGGGAATATAGGCCTAGTCTCCTCATTCCCTCCTCACTGGAAAATTCCCCATCCCAGGAATCAGTCTGATGAACCTATGGCAAGTATATCCTTCCTTAGGCAAGGAGACCAAAACTGTACACAATACTCCAGGTGCGGTCTCACCAGGACCCTATATAATTGCAGCAAGACTCTTTACTCTTATATAGTCCAATCCTTTTGTAATAAAGGCCAACATACCATTTGCTTTCCCAATTGCTTGCTGTACCTGCATGTTAACTTTCAGTGATTTATGTGCAAGGACACCCAGGTCCCTCTGAACACCAACATTTCCCAATCTCTCACCATTTAAAAAATACTCTGCTTTTCTATTTTTCTGACCAAAGTGGGTTTGACAGAACGAATGGCCTCCTTCTGTGCTGTAATCATTCTATGATTCTATAACATTCTCAAAGTTTAGATGAAATTAACAAAGCACTCAATATATCTGCTGCCCTGGTTTAGGAAGCTATTTGGACTAGTTAGATTATGTTACATATTTCCCTTACAACACACCCTCCCCCCTCTGTGTTTTCAATAGTACACAGCTATGCATTATAGTCTTTGGTGTAATAAATCAAAATATTTCAAATTTTTCCCCAAATAGAATTTTCTTTTGTCTTACCTGATCTTCTGTTTCAAACAGTAAAAACGCGAAGGATTCAGCAAGTTCTTCCTTATAGTATCCTTTCTCCTCCATATTCCGTCGGCAGGCATTGTACTGCAATTAATAAATTAAATGTTACAATCCCCTCCAAATTACAAAAAAAAATTTGGATTTGACAAACATTTATCATCATCATCATAGGTAGTCCCTCGAACGAGGATGACTTGCTTCCACAAGAGTTCACAGATGTTTCAATGGAGGACCCGATGTTTTAAAGCAATATTAAATATCTCTTGTGAAACAGAAGGCAGAATCACATGCTAATACAAGATCTTGGCCCGTATTGTGAGGTCAGCGACGAACAAATGGCGCGATACCGTTCATGTACCTACACTTGCCCACAGACTTTCTATGGGCGTTTGCATTGGAAGTTAGTGATTAGAAACCCAAAACAGCACGGCGCCATCTAGAGGGGATCTAGGACCTGTGTGAGCAGGCCAAGCAGCTGTGTGCCTCCTTAACCAATCGGATTGAAGAATCCTTACATGAGACACGCAGTGTAAACCAGGAAGTGCAAGTTAAAATATTTAATTCATTGCCAAATCATGTACAGAAAGTGAAATAAAGAGGGGGAAAAGAAAGATGGGATTAAGCGAGAGAGGTGAGAGAGACAGAAAGAAAACGTTTTTAAAAATTACATTTAAAAGAAATCTCCAACAATAATTCAAATGAGACTCCACATTTGTAAAAGTTCATTTTCAAGGTCAGAGAGGTTGTTTGACAGTAATTAAGACTTATCACACAGTTAAACAAATTCACATAGACTGGTATGGACAAGCCCTAACTTTTTCTGGTGTGGTTAGCGATTATCTATCACACAAGTACAGAAAATTCACGCCGCTCTATGTACTCCAATGGCAATTCTCTCAGCGAGGTACCAGTATAGCGAAGCCTCTGGAGGAGCAGGGCAAGTCAGGCAGCAACTTCCTGATTTCCGCGTTTACCTGTGTGTGTGCAGTCACTGGAAGTTGCTGTCTGATTTACTCTAATAACGGTGACAGCCTCACCGTTATTTTTACCACGAAATCTGGGCACTTCATTCCAAGTACACAACAACAGGTTAATGCCAGAAATACTTCCAGTGCCAACTTGCAATAGTGTTAAGTTAACTTTTAAATGGTGAACTGTTTTAAAATAAAAAGCATGGATGACATCTATTGAAACTGGAGCTAGCCTAAATTTATGTAAGATTAAACAGTTAGGCGGCGAAATTGGATTAGGCCCGAAAACAGGCGCGGGGATCGTGATGTGCGATCGGCCCACGTCCGTTGAAAGGAGTGCAGGTAGCACGCAAAATTCGTGCTGTCTTCTACTTTGCATGATAGCAGTGCACAGCCCAGCGCTGAGCGCACTATTGACGGGCTGTGCACTCAGCAGGGGGCCAAAATTCACAATGTTTGAGCAAGGCTAACTTTATTTATTTAAAGCTAGTCTGCACCTATTAAAGGCAGTCTGCACCTCTTAAAGGTAAGCTGCCTACTGGTTATCAAAATGTTTTAAAACTGCTTCACCACAAACCAAAATGGCTCAATAGGCCAGAGAAAGAACACCCATGCCTTTGTGCAGGGGGTGAACATGGAAAGAGAGGTCCTCTACCCACAGGGGGCCAGGAGGGCCTCCAGAAACACTAATAGGATGTGGGATCAGATCACCGAGGCGGTCATCGCCAGCAGTTGCGCCCCCAGGACATGGCTCTAGTGTTCAAAGAAGTTTAATGACCTCAGACGAGTGGTCAAGGTCAGTGAATGCATCTTCAAAAGCAGTGTCCGACCAACTGCACCACTAGCCTCTCACAATGCTCAGTGCACCACACTCCCATCACTCACCTACCAACAATCTCTACCAAACATGACTCACCTAGAATTCACAGCTTTACCTCACCCGCACACACTTACCACCGCTGTATGCCTTACACCCACATCTCACAGCTTGAACACTACATTATTCAACAATGACAGGCACATTACCAAGACACATTACACCACACTCACCGACACACTTCCCTTTCTCTTGCAGGAAAAGGTGGCACATAACCGGCAGGGGACAGGCCCATCTTCATGACCTCATCCCATGGCGGAGACGGTGCTGGCCATTGGCAGGGGCTCGACTGAGTCCCTGGCCAGTGGCGGGGGTGAACAAATTCAAGATGCCAGTATCCTCGTAGATTATCCTCCTCCTCACATCTCACTTCCCCCTCGTCCCACAATCTCTGCTCACGTACAAGCTGCACATGGTGTAAGCATGCACCTCTTGCTTCCTCCCCTGCACCCTCCTCACCACAACCCTAACCTTTGTGCCTTTCTCATTTCAGACACCCAAGAAATCCAGCCTGCCCAGACAGTGGTTGAACATGAAGAGGGAGAGGAGAGTGAAGAAGCATCATCACTCGATTTTACACTCCCATCCACCAGCTCGGATACATACACTGCAGCCATGGTGGGGGGGAAAGGGTAGATCAGATGCCAGCTCTCCAGAGGACGAGTTCGCACATGAGATCTGCTGCACAGGACTCGGATGAAGTCTCTGCTGAAGCAGCCTATAGAAAGAACGCTGATGGGTATTCACAACGAAATGCTTAATACACTGAAAGCCTGAATGCAATGCAAAGATGGTGTTCAGTTCCAGCCTTGCACATCGCATTGGGCAGAGCATGGAACCCATCCTTTCCAGTGTGCAAGGGCTTGGCAGATGCATTAACGCACTTGTGGGCCCAACTATCTGATGGCCGAAGTCTCCGCTTCCATTGCAGCACAAGTAGAAGCCACCCAACGTCGGAGTGCTGCAATGGATGCTCAGTCTGAAGTCATGCAAGCTCAGTTAGCTGCCACCCTGGCTGGGTTTACCAGTGTTGAAAGGGGCTTGCAGGGTTGCACAACAGTCGGTACTCCAGCAGATTACTAGCATTGCTGAGACACTACCCCTGGGGAGTAGCAATAGATCCATGGAAGATAGCCCTGCTGTCCCTCTCAACATTCGTGCTCCCACCACCGCCAGTGCCCTTGCTGTTGCCGGTCAGCCAGCCAGCCCAGACTGCTGCCGCCCATTCCGAAGTGATGCAGTCCCAAGCCGGGCCTACTAGACCCAGAGCTCCTCAGGGTGGCCCTGCAAGGTCCTCTGCAGCCTCCCCCACTGCAAGTTAGCAGCCTTCCACCAGCAATGCTGCAGCCAGGGGGGGCGCCGGTGGTGGAGGGAGTGAATGTTGAAGGTGGTGGATGGGGTGCCAATCAAGCGGGCTGCTTTGTCCTGGATGGTGTCGAGCTTCGAGTGTTGTTGGAGCTGCACTCACCCAGGCAAGTGGAGAGTATTCCATCACACTCCTGACTTGTGCCTTGTAGACGGTGGAAAGGCTTTGAGTCAGGAGGTGAGTCACTTGCTGCAGAGTAGCCAGCCTCTGACCTGCTCTTGCAGCCACAGTATATGTGTATTTAAAATGGACACATGGGAGCCCTGGAACCTGGCCTGCTAAAGAGGCTTCTTAAAGAGAGATGACACGTGTTTGTAATCTGGAATCTTTTGATTTAGATGAGCAAGACAAATTCATGAGGGACCAGTAAGCGGAGGTGCAATGACGCACGAGATGTTTTGTTTATACCTTTCACTATAAATGGGGTCAGGCTTACAGCACCATGTACTGGCACAGGTTCGGAAGTAAAAATTGAAGGACTGAATGTGACATTCTCCAACTGGTTTTCAAATCATGTGTGTAAATAAAGAAACCCAGGAATCTTTTTACAAACATGAAGAAAGAGCATTCATGCTGTTCACCGAGAACCATTCGGTGGAATAAAATTCCTAGAGTCTGCGCCTGTTCAAACTGCACCATCCAGGGAATTGCGGGCATGAAATGAAGGTACTCAAAAAGACAACTCGATAGTTATCTTCAACTCAGGCGACTGTGACTTTATAGAGTTTTTATTACGTTGGAAACCTTATTTTCAAACTACTTGCGGCTGAATGCGGGCAAAGGATGGCGGATAAAAAAAATTCAGAAAATATATTTTAAGCAATTCGATTGACTCCCTTTGCTTGGTTCAAGTTCGCCTTTCTAGGATATTTGCACATAACCAAATTACTAAATTCAAATCGCAATTGATAAATCTGCATACGAGCCAGTCAGCTGGGAGAAATGTACATCAACAGACATCGACTGGACAGTATTTCAATATAAAAGGAAGTGTGACACAGGAATGGTGATAACATTGGTAGATTTCACATTTTTTTGCCAGATAGATTTGAATAGAGAGTTTATTATGGATATGAGCAGAGGCTCCGTGGTGCTGTTATCACTCAGATCTACTGCAGGTATGAAAAGACAGAAAACCCTGAGCGCGTTTAAGGCAACGCAATGTGTAACAGGAGCACAGGAACAGGAGGAGACTTGCTCCGCCACTCAACTAGATCATGGCCGATCTATACCTCAACTCCATTTCATAGAATCATAGAATAGTACAGCACAGGAGGTCGTCATTTGGCCCATCGAGTCAGGGGCGGTTCTTTCGAAGAGCAAGCCAGTCACAGTCCCACTCACCCCACTTTTTCCCGACATTCCTACTATTTTTTCCTCCAAGTATTTAGCCAATTCTCTTTTGAAGGCTACTATTGAATCTGTACTCACTTTGCTCCATATCCCTCGATACTCTTGCCTAACAAAAATCTATCCAACTCAGTCTTCAGCTGTCCGGGCTCCAAGCTGTGGAATTCTCCCCACCTCTCCTCCTGCAAGACGTTCCTTAAAACTTACCTCTACATGTGCTGGTATCTCCTCATGTCGCTCGCTGTCATATTTTGTTTGATAACGCTCCTGTGAAGCATCTGGGGATTTTTTACTACGTTAAAGACGCACGTTGTTGTTGAAAGCTTCCATTGCCAGAGTCAGCAGGTAGCACACTCTCCTTAGTCAGAAGGTTGAGAGTTCAATTCCCACTCCAGGGACTTGAGCACATCAATCACAGCTGACACTCTCGACTTTCAGAAGAGACGTTAAACCGAGGCTCCGTCTGTCCTCTCAGGTGGATGTAAAAGATCCCATGGAACTATTTCAAAGAGCAGGGGAGTTATCCACGGTGTCCTGGCCAATATTTATCCCTCAATCAACTTCACTAAAACAGATTATCTGGTCATGATCACAGTGCTGTTTATGGGAGCTTGCTGTGTGCAAATTGGCTGCTGCGTTTCCCACATTACAACAGTGACTACACTTCAAAACGTACTTCATTGGCCATGAAACGCTTTTGAGACATCCGGTGGTCATGAAAAACGCTGTACAAATGTAAATCTTTCTTTCTTATCTTTTTGGGGCTAATATATTAGCATGGATAGAGGATTGGCTAACTAACAGAAAACAGAGAGTCGGGATAAATGGATCATTTTCCGGTTAGCAAACAGTAACTAGTGGTGTGCCGCAGGGATCGGTGCTGGGTCCTCAACTATTTATAATCTATATTAATGCCTTGGATGAAGGGACCGAGTGTAATGTAGCCAAGTTTGCTGATGATACAAAGATGGGTGGGAAAGCAAATTGTGAGGAGGACACAAAAAATCTGCAAAGGGATGCAGACAGACTAAGTGAATGGGCAAAAATTTGGCAGATAGAGTATAACGTCGGAAAATGTGAGGTTATCCACTTTGGCATAAAAAAATAGAAAAGGAGAAAAATTGCAAGGTACAGAGGGACCTGGGGGTCCTTGTGCATGAAACATAAAAAGTTAGCATGCAGGTACAGCAAGTAATCAGGAAGGCAAATGGAATGTTGGCCTTTATTGCAAGGGGGATAGAGTATAAAAGCAGAGAAGTCCTGCTACAACTATATAGGGTATTGGTGAGGCCACACCTGGAGTACTGCGTACAGTTTTGGAGTCCGTATTTAAGGAAGGATATACTTGCATTGGACGCTGTTCAGAGAAGGCTCACTAGGTTGATTCCGGAGATGAGGGGGTTGACTTATGAATATAGGATGAGTAGGTTAGGCCTATACTCATTGGTGTTCAGAAGAATGAGAGGTGATCTTATCAAAACATACCAGATAACGAGGGGACTCGACAAGGTGGATGCAGAGAGGATATTGCCACTCATAGGGGAAACTAAAACTAGGGGACATAGTCTCAGAATAAAGGGCTACCCATTTAAAACTGAGATGAGGAGAAATTTCTTCTCTCAGAGGGTTGTAAATCTATGGAATTCTCTGCCCCAGAGAACTGCGGTACTGGGTCATTGAATATATTTAGGATGTGCTTATTTGTACTGTAAAAATGGCCAGCATGCTCCAACCTTTGTCTATGATTGGTCCTCTTGGAGGATAAGCCACATCCTGAAGTTTCCCAGTGATGTGTAACTGGAACCGCCCATCCCAAGGTCTCACTGACTTTGCAAATTGTAACTCGATCCACTTTGACTTCCTGACGCAACAGAGGACAGAGCGCCCCAGAAAACAGCAAGGGCCAGCCAAAGTGCCTTACCCCAGTCCAAGTGCATGCCTCCCCCAGCTGAAGTGCCTCTCCCAGCTGAAGTGTCTTACCCCAGTCCAAGTGCATGCCTCCCCCAGCTGAAGTGCCTTACCCCAGTCCAAGTGCATGCCTCCCCCAGCTGAAGTGCCTCTCCCAGCTGAAGTGTCTTACCCCAGTCCAAGTGCATGCCTCCCCCAGCTGAAGTGCCTTACCCCAGTCCAAGTGCATGCCTCCCCCAGCTGAAGTGCCTTACCCCAGTCCAAGTGCATGCCTCCCCCAGCTGAAGTGCCTTACCCCAGTCCAAGTGCATGCCTCCCCCAGCTGAAGTGCCTTACCCCAGTCCAAGTGCATGCCTCCCCCAGCTGAAGTGCCTTACCCCAGTCCAAGTACATGCCTCCCTCACCCAACCATAGATGGGGCAGGCATTGTGTACAGATTGTTAACAGGTTTATTGGGTATGAAGTGAATAGTGACAGTGTCGTGACTTCTGGATATCATCCATTCCAACGATGTTACTTGAAGGAGGTTGCAAGAACGTGATCCGTCTTCCCAGTTCCCTCTCTCCCCTCCGATTCCCCCCGCCCCCCCCCCCGTGTCTCTCACTCTCTCCCAGCCACACACTCTCTCCCCTCCAATCTACCCCCACCCGTGTCTCTCACTCTCTCCTAGCCTCTCTCTCCCCTCCAATCTACCCCCACCCGTGTCTCTCACTCTCTCCCAGCCACACACTCTCTCCCCTCCAATCTACCCCCACCCGTGTCTCTCACTCTTTCTTTCTCGGATGGCGGAGCAGGCTCAAGGGGCCAAATGGCCGACTCCTGCTCCTATTTCTTATGTTCTTGCGTTGTCCTAGCATCCACCACCTTTTGGAGAAAGAGAGAACTTAAGGCAACAAAATGCGCAGAGTGGAAGAAACACAATTGAAAGGCTCCTGTAAGGCTGCAAATGGTTTCCCAACATTTATTTAATTACCTGCAGCAAGCAGCCACAAAGCATCGCCCTAATTATTTATTCAACTGGGACAATGAAAGTAAAACCAGGAACCCCGAGACCTATTTTAGGTTTCAAAAAGTAAAGTCAGGGCAGAATAAGCACAATTCAATTGAAAGGCTTTTTGCAGTGTGAGCAGCCAAAAAAGCTTTCCCACTATTTATTATTTCTTGGGCACAGAGAAAACACAATGGGGCCCCTGGGCATATTTACGGCAGCAAGTAGTAAAATCTGGGAAGAAACACGATGAGAAAATAATTAAAAGCTTCCTGCAAGGCTCCCTGGGCTTGGCTTCCATCTTCTTTACGCATCAGCAGCATCATCATAGGCAGTCCCTCGGAATCGAGAAGACTTGCTTCCATTCTTAAAATGAGTCATCAGATGGGTGAACAGTCCAATACAAGAGCCACAGTCCCTGTCACAGGTGGGACAGGTAGTCGTTGAGGGTAAGGGTGGGCGGGACAGGTTTGCCGCATGCTCTTTCCGCTGCCTGCGCTTGTTTTCTGCATGCTCTCGGCGATGAGACTCGAGGTGCTCAGCGCCCTCCCGGATGCACTTCCTCCACTTAGGGCGGTCTTTGGCCAGGGACTCCCAGGTGCCGGTGGGGATGTTGTACTTTATCAGGGAGGCTTTAAGGGAGTCCTTGTAATGTTTCCTCTGCCCACCTTTGGCCCGTTTGCCGTGAAGGAGTTCCCAGTAGAGAGCTTGCTTTGGGAGTCTCGTGTCTGGCATGCGGACAATGTGGCCTGCCCAGCGGAGCTGATCAAGTGTGGTCAGTGCTTCAATGCTGGGGATGTTAGCCTGGTCGAGGACGCTAACGTTGGTGCGTCTGTCCTCCCAGGGGATTTTTAGGATCTTGCAGAGACATCATTGGTGGTATTTCTCCAGCGACTTGAGGTGTCTGCTGTACATGGTCCACGTTTCTGAGCCATACAGGAGGGCGGGTATTACTACAGCCCTGTAAATCATGAGCTTGGTGGCAGTTTACGCACACTGCAAGCCGTCAGTAACCAGGATGGCATTGCGTGAATCAATAATTGTGATCGGGAAAAATAACGGCAGGCCACCCCCACGCCAGTACATTTCAAGCACCAAATTGTAAAATCTGAGCGAAGAATCATACCTTAAAGAACTTAAAAATCAAGTGTTTTCCTTGTATTGTTTTTTATATACGGGTGACATCGCTCGCGACTATCTTTATGGGAGCCCATGTGAGCTCTGCAGCTCGCGTGCTGTCGTTTCACCGGCTTTTAAATACAAAAAGAATACGCATGCGCTATTTTGAATGGGCTGCGCATTCCCTCAAAGGGGCTGCTCACTCAAAAAAGATTAAACGGAACATTGGGCCCATGTCCCATGTTTTAAAGACTTGCATTTATATATCGCCTTTCACGACCACCGGACGTCTCAAAGTGCTTTACAGCCAATGAAGTACGTTTGGAACATAGTCACTGTTGTAATGTGGGAAATGCAGCAGCCAATTTGCGCACAGTAAATTCTCACTAAATAAATAGAGGTTGTAACGTTTAAGGCAGTCAGTTTGCGAGTGTCTGTTGTTTCAGTGCCTCGTAACTTTTAGAATGTAAAATATTTGGGGCTGTCACGAATGTCCATATTTGCGAGTACTGTACGACCAAGGTGTGCGCGCGCGAATTAAACATACAGCAAGCAAAATTGGAAATAGCTATACCCAGGGAGGCTGAAGACAAGAACAGAGGTTAGGATTGAAAGCTGCTGGTTCCTTTCTTTCCAGGGGGACTGACAGGCAAGTGGAGGAAGTGGTACTTTGAGCCGTTAAAGAAATGTCAAGAAATATGCATTACTTTAACGGTTATCAGCTATAAAAAAAAAAGTTGCAGGAAGTGGGATAGAATGATGCAGAAACTGCTTGCAGTAGTATGAAAGTTGATGCAATACTAGTCAATTTCCTTTGGTGGCACAAAACAGGAAATCAAAACCAAAATGTAGTCTGGTTAGGAGGCAGGGGATAATTGGATGAGTGCATGAATATATAACTCAACTCCCATTTTAAAGTCAGAAATCTTGTCCTTACTGCTGTATGTTTCCACTATAAATATCTATGTCCACCTTTATAATGTGAAGTGCCGATGTTGTCAACCATCTTCAGCTGCTTCATTAATGATCTTCCCTCCAGCACAAGGTCAGAAATGGGGGTTTGCTGATGACTGCAGTGTTCAATTCCATTCACAACGTCTCAGATACTGAAGCCATGCCCGCATGCAGCAAGACCTGGACGACATTCAGGCTTGGGCTGGCAAGCGGCAAGTAACATTCACGCCACACAAATGGCAGGCAACAAGAGAAAGTCTAACCACCTCCCCTTGACATTCAACGTCATACCCATCGCCAAAACTCCACCGTCAACATTCTGGGGTCACCATTGACCAGAAACTTAACTGGACCAGCCACATAAATACTGTGGCTCCAAGAGCAGGTCAGAGGCTGGGCGAGTGTCTCACCCCCTGGCTCCCCAAAGTCCCGAGGAAGTCCCGCCCCGACAACGAAATTGGGGTTACCGTCCCAGAGAGGAAGTGGAGCAGAATGTCGCGCGCTCCACTTCCTCTCCGGGGGCCGGGGGGGGGGGGGGGGGGAGGGACTGGGGCGCTAACCACGGGGATTTACCAGTGCTATGCGGAGAGTCGCGTAGCACTGGCGTGGCGCACAAGGCCCTCCCCTTCCGTTAAAGGGGCAGGCGCGCTGCGAACTCTGCAATGAGGCGAGAGGCCACCGCTTCACCACGGAGCGGGCTGCCCGGCACAGAAGAGGAGTGCCCGGCTACAACATCACGGCACCGACCACGCGAACTCGACAAGGCAAGGCTGTGACCGGTAAGTCGGTCACAGTAAAAGAAAAAAAAAATTGCGCGCTGCACCAACCCCCCTTTCATTTTCACCCCGCGGGGGCAGAGTGCGGGCCGGTTCGCCACGTGCGATGCTGGTGCGGGCACTGCCCACGGCTGCCTCACGGGGCGCTACGGAAGTTTCGTTCCAGGGCGAAAACGGGCTACGCACGGAGAGGATGTCGTCATCACCGACGCAGCGGCCCAGGGTGCTACCGTCAGGGGCGGGTCACTGCCGGTTTGCGCCTCCGCTCACTCCCGCGGGAGGCAGTAGCGGCCTCATGCACCGGACAAGGTGTCGCGAGCACCTGCCAATGGGACGCGCAAACGACGCAATTTCTCCCCCGTTGTCTTTGCGAGGTTTGGGAGTTGCTTTCTGGTGGAATAAATAGGAGTTGAGTGGAGGTTCAGCCCACAGGGAAGGTTCCGTATGATGCGGTCATGTTAAGTGGTGGGAAGGGGCGAGATGGTCACGGCACTGTTCACGCAGTGGCCAGATGGGGTAGTCAAGAGAAGATCTCCTGTATCAGTATAGCATGAATGTGCTTTGCAACTAGGAATGAGCTTGATCTCCACAATCTCTTCAGGTTGCCGCTTCTGATCCTCAAGCAAACGCTGGACAGGAGCACCTTTACCTATCTGGTTTGTTGTTTTGCTGGGGTGGGGTGGGGGGGAAACGGGACACTGACTAGTTTTATCATGCGTTCCCGGTGAAGTCTCACCAGTTTTTTTCTCCCTCAGTTCCACCTTCTCTTCTTCCAGGAAACAAACCCAACATGCTGCGACGATGTTTCTCCTGGCTGAAGAGTCGAGAACTCAAGGGTCACAGGCTCAGGACAGGGGTTCGGCCATTTAGGACTGAGATGAGGAGAAATTTCTTCATTCAGAGGGTTGTGAATCTTTGAAATTCTCTACCCCAGGGCGCTATAGATGCTCAAGGCGGCAAGAATGAGAGCGATAGATTTTTCACACTAAGGATATGGGGATAGGGCGGGAAAGTGGAGTTGAGGTCGAAGATCAGCCATGATCTTATTGAATGGCGGAGCAGGCTGGAGGGGTCGAAAGGCCTTTTCCTGCTCGTTATGTTCATGAGACAAGATTTAAAACCAGACAACTCTAAGAAAAGCCAAGATAACCTGTGAGAGAAAATCCTGATGATTGTAAATGGCATCAACGCACATTAATTCGAAAGCAAAGTCCCAATATCGGTCACATTCTTTGTCGGCTTTAATACAATAATACCTGATCTAGAAGTTTTGCATTCTTCACTAATGTCACTTGGTTGTACTGAAAGTAACTCCCTGATGAGGCGTCTAGGTACGCCTGCTGCAAGATTGGCAGGAACTCGTGTGTGAACTCACTGGAGGCGAGCGGCACCATATGAAAAGTTTCTGCAAAAGAAACAAAAAAAGGACATAATATTGTGTGGCACGGCGACAGAGCTGTAGGTTTAATTTTGAAAATAGTTAGGTACTCCTCAACAATCACATTAAGTCTCAAAATAAAAAAAGAGTTTTTAGGTCTTAAAGGGCTAACTGTACACGCTCTACTATTCTCGCTGGGTTTTCTGAAAGGTTTGTTTCCAATTCTTTGAAAAATCATTAAATACCTGAAAACTGCAAAAGGTGCTGCCGACCACTATCTCAACTCATTTGACCATCTGACATTTAACACAGAGTAGTAATAACAGAGTATCAGTTTATAAATTAAAGAGTAGTCAATATACTTGAATAAAATTAAATTCAATTTTTGCTTCTTAAAAAAAAAAAATCTATATTTTTAATTAACTTCTAAATCAGGCACCATATTATTTTTGTCAGACGTTGGATTCCCACCAGACAAGCCAGCCTAGTATCACTTCTGCCCAGATCTTCCGAATGAAAACAACAGAGTGACTGCTGTCAACGAACTGGAAGCTGCTGCCAACGACCTTAAGCTGAACAGAAGCGTTCTGCGCCTAAATCTGTGCTGATTTAAGTATGAACTAGGGTACGGTAGCATAGTGGTTATGTTACTGGACAAGTAATCCAGAGTAATCCGTTGACTAACAATCCGAAGACACAAGTTCAAATCCCACCACGGCAGCTGGGGAATTTAAATTCAGCTAATTTAATAAATCTGGAATAAAAAGCCAGTAATGGTGACCATGTAACTACTGGATTGTTGTTAAAAAGCCCATCTGGTTCACTAATGTCCTTTAGGAAAGGAAATGTGCTGCCCTTACCCGGTCTGGCCTATATGAGACTCCAGACCCACAGCAATGTGGTTCACTCTTAACTGCCCTCTGAAATGGCCCAGCGAGCCGCTCAGTTGCACCAAACCGGTGCGACAAAGTCACCACACGGACTGCAGCGGTTCAAGGCGGCGGCTCACCACCACCTTCTCAAGGGGCAATTAGGGATGGGCAATAAATGCCGGCCTTGCCAGCGACACCCACATCCCATAAACAAATAAAAATGAATGCATAATACAGTCATATCGCATGCCTAAATCTATGGAGCCGTGGGCTGGTTTAATAATAGTGTGGGCTGGTTTAAGTATTAACGTACGACATTTCCGCGGGGGGAAGTTTGCGGAGATTTACTTGTACGGAGCTCGAACTCCGTGTGAAGGGAAGGGACGAGAAAATTAATACAAATGGACGTTTACTGTGTTTTGTTGGCACAGATTTTCTTTTTGTGACGTGGCTCTGACCGGCAGTGGTGATCTCCTTTCACCTCCCCCTCCCCGTCCTACTTCTCTGGAAGTGGTTCTTTGTAATGGCAACAATATTGTCTTTCCATTTAGCGAACAGCCAAAAAAGCACTGAAACTGCACATAGGCAATGGCTTCGCTGGCAGCAGTCACGCCCTTAAAACTACCCATACAGAGTTATTAAAATATTTCAATAATGTGTTGGCACCTACTCTTTTTTTTTAAAAAAGTGTCCGTGCAGCAGTCTCACTTTTGTAAATTCCCACCCATGCCGCAATGGTACCACAATGAAGCGTCTTTGAATGCAGTTCACCACTCCGCTGTTAATAAGGAGCGTGCATCAGAGACGGGCTTGCTGCGAGAATTCAATTCTCCTCGCTCACGATGGCAGTGATTTACTAATCCTGCGGAGGTGGTTTCAAGGGGCATTGGCAGCCGGCCAGTATCGCAGCTACTACACACTGTTCATGTGAGAGCCTGGACTGTGACACACTCTCATACTATTTGTCAGTGGCAACAGCACGATTCAGGCCAAGTCTATACTGGATGAGTATAGAAATTCTTTTTTTTTTTTAAAAAGGGACTCTTCCCATCCGATTCTGCCAAGGACCAGGCCATTGGTGCAATCAAATGAAAGAAAATCATGGCAGATGCTTGGCCATCAGTTGGGATCATTTCCTTTCCTGAATTTCTTCTTATGCGACTCGGTGTAAAATGTATCTGTTTTGTCTTATAACACTGCTGCGAAGCGCCTTGGGGTGTTTGACTGCGTTAAAGGCGCTATATAAATAACAGTTGTTCTGTTTTCCACCAAACCCCGCTCCCCCCCCTACCACCCCACACCACACACACACTATATAATTATTAGGTCCAGTCACTTTAAAGAACCTTGAACTTAAATGAGATACTGACCACCAAGACCAAAAGCCTTTTGTTGCCTAAGCTGAATCAGAAAAAGGATGGATTTAACTTGTATTAATCCACTGTCCCAAAGAAATCTGATGGAGTTTCATCCGATTCCAGAATTTACAGCACTGAAGAGATTTCTCCTCAACAGTTCAAGTTTTTCAGGCAGTTTATCTGGGGAAACTGGTTCACCAAGATAGAAAGTCTATCACCATGTCTTGCCATTGCAAGCATCTCAACTTTCACTGAGGATCTGTGTTACCTGTACAAGGCATCGCCCTTGTTTCAGGATCTAGAATTTTTACAATATGCCTATTGTAACCCTGCCTTTCGAGATGTGCCAAGAGAGCGTGCCAGGAAGGGACAGAATGTATAAACATAAAGGTGAATCAGAAAGTGGGGTCAAAGCAGGAAAAAAAATGGTAAAAAAACAAATTTAAAAGCTCTTTATCTGAATCATGCAGCATTCGTAACAAAATAGATGAGTTGACGGCACAAATAGATACAAATGGGTACGATCCGATAGCCATTACAGAGACCTAGTTGCAAGGTGACCAAGACTGGGAACTAAATATTATGGGGTATTTGACAATTCGGAAGGATAGATGGAAAGGAAAAGGAGATGGGGTCGGACTGTTAATAAAGGATGAGATCAATGCATTAGTGAGAAATGATATTGGCTCAGAAGATCAAGATGTTGAATCAATTTGGGCGGAGATAAGGAATAATAAGGGGAAAGTCGCTAGTGGACATAGTCTATAGGCCTCCCTAACAGTAGCTACACTGTTGGACGGAGTATAAATCAAGAAATAATGGAGGCTTGTAAAAAAAAGAACGGCAATAATCGTGGGCGATTTTAACCTTCATATTGATTGGACAAAGCAAATTGGCCAGGGTAGCCTTGAGGAAGAGTTCATAGAGTGTATTCAGGATAGTTTCCTTGAACAGTATGTTGCGGAACCAAGCTGGGAACAGGCTATCTTAGACCTGGCACTGTGTAATGAGACAGGATTAATAAATTATCTCGTAGTAAAGGATCCCCTAGGAATGAGTGACCATAACATGGTTGAATTTCAAATTCAGTTGGAGGGTGAGAAAGTTGGATCTCAAACCAGTGTCCTAAGCTTAAATAAAGGAGACTACAAAAGGTATGAAGGCAGAGTTGGCTAAAGTGAACTAACAAAATAGATTAAAGTATGGGACGGTTGATGAGCAGTGGCAGACATTTAAGGAGATATTTCATAACTCGCCAACAAAAATATATCCCAATCAGCAGGAAAGACTAAAAGAGATGGAGATCTGTGGCTAACTAAAGAAATAAGGGATGGTATCAAATTGAAAACAAGGACATACAAAGTGGCCAAGTCTAATGGGAGGCCAGAGGATTGGGAAACTTTTAAAAGCCAGCAAAGAGCGACTAAAAAAATAATAAAGAGAGGGAAGATAGATTATGAAAGTAAACTAGCACAAAATATAAAAACAAATAGTAAGAGTTTCTACAGGTACATAAAAAGGAAAAGAGTGGCTAAAGTAAATGTTGGTCCCCTAGAGGATGAAACTGGGAATTAATATTGGGGAACAGATAAATGGCAGAGACGTTGAACAAGTGTTTTGTATTTGTCGCCACAGTAGAAGACACTAAAAACATCCCAATAGTGGATAAGCAATGACTATCACTAAAGTAGTAGTACTTGGTAAAATAATGGGACTAAAGGCAGACAAGTCCCCTGGACCTGATGGCTTACATCCTAGGGACCTAAAAGAAGTGGCTGCAGAGATAGTGGATGCATTGGTTGTAATCTACCAAAATGCCCTGGATTCTGGGGAGGTCCCAGCGGATTGGAAAACCACACATGTAACGCCCCTATTTAAAAAAGGAGGTAGACAGAAAGCAGGAAACTATAGACCAGTTAGCCTAACATCTGTCGTTGGGAAAATGCTGGAGTCCATTATTAAGGAAGCAGTAGCGGGACATTTGGAAAAGCATGATTCAATCAAGCAGAGTCACCATGGTTTTATGAAAGGGAAATCATGTTTGACAAATTTGCTGGAGTTCTTTGAGGATGTAACGAGCAGAGTGGATAAGGGAGAACCAGTGGCTGCGGTGTATTTGGATTTCCAGAAGGCATTCGATAAGGCGCCACATAAAAGGTTACTGCACAAGATAAAAGTTCACAGCATTGGGGGCAATATATTAGCATGGATAGAGAACTGGCTAACTAACAGAAAACAGAGTCGGGATAAATGGGTCATTTTCCGGTTGGCAAAGTAACTAGTGGGGTGTCGCAGGAATCAGTGCTGGGGCCTCAACTATTTATAATCTATATTAATGACTTGGATGAAGGGACCGAGTGTAATGTGGCCAAGTTAGCTGATGGGTGGGAAAGCAAATTGTGAGGAGGATACAAAAAAATCTGCAAAGGGATATAGACAGGCTAAGTGAATGGGCAAAAATTTGGCAGATGGAGTATAATGTGGGAAAATTGAAGTCATCCACTTTGGCAGAAAAAAAATAGAAAAGCAAATTATAATTTAAATGGAGAAAAATTGCAAAGTGCTGCAATACAGAGAGACCTGGGAGTCCTTGTGCATGAAACACAAAAAGTGAGTATGCAGGTACAGCAAGTAATCAGGAAGGTAAATGGAATGTTGGCCTTTATTGCAAGGGATAGAGTATAAAAGCAGAGAAGTCCTGCTACAACTGTACAGGGTATGGGTGAGGCCGCAACTAGAGTACTGCATACAGTTTTGGTTTCCGTATTTAAGGAAGGATATACTTGCATTAGAGGCTGTTCAGAGAAGGATCACTAGGTTGATTCTGGAGATGAGGGGCTTGACTTATGAAGATAGGTTGAGTAGTTTGGACCTATACTCATTGGAGTTCAGAAGAATGAGAGGTGATCTTATCGAAACATACAAGATAATGAGGGGGCTCGACAAGGTGGATGCAGAGAGGATATTTCCACTCATAGGGGAAACTAAAACTAGGGGGCATAGTCTCAGAATAAGGGGCCGCCCATTTAAAACTGAGATGAGGAGGAATTTCTTGAGGGTTGTAAATCTGTGTAATTCTCTGCCCCAGAGAGCTGTGGAGGCTGGGTCATTGAATATATTTAAGGCGGAGATAGACAGATTTTTGAGCGATAAGCAAGTGAAGGGTTATGGGGAGTGGGCAGGGACGTGGAGCTGAGTCCATGATCAGATCAGCCATGATCTTATTAAATGGCGGAGCAGGCTCAAGGGGCCAAATGGCCTACTCCTGCTCCTAATTTTTATGCTTTATGTAACCATATCTAGTAGAGTACCTCATCAGAGCTCCCTGCTGGCACCTACTCATGCAATACTAATTTTCTTGCAGGAACTTGGTTCCATCATCAATGATAAAGTAGCTAACCACAACCCACTGCACGACATGACATACATCGACAGCTCGCGTCATACTGCTAATAGGGAAAATCTTCCGCCCCCACACACCGATTACCAGCCTTCAGGGATCAGCCATTCCTTTTCCTACAGCATACAGCAGTACAGTAACATTTCCTGTTTAGTGTGATTGCAGCAAACACTCAGTTCACAAGGTCGCCCCAGTTGAATCTGCACAGTTCGCCATTATCTCACCTAGTAGAGATCAACCAAACATTGGTTGTGGATTGGAGGTGGTGGTCTCTAGGTTGTTTTGCTCCAATGACAGAAGCATCTTTGTTCAGATAGAACAGCTGCCTTCATAATAAATGAGCTCAGGCCCAATAGACTGAAACTAAACATGCTTACACATGAAACTGTTTGATTTACAATCGGCAAGACAAACTTTTCTGCAATTTCAGCCTCTGAGACAGGGAAAGTCAGTGTGGCTCCCGTCACCTGGCACACTGTGGTTATAGGAACCAGTAAGACTGGATCAATTCTTGGACTCTCTGTTGAGATGCAACCTGGCTTGGCCATTGTTGCCTGAGCCACAGGGTCATTCATAGTTCTCCACTTCTTTAGATCTCCATTTCTGTAGTTCTCTGGAGCTCTAGTCATGCAGTTCGGGAGATAACCGGATCTGTAGTTCTGCAGTTAACTGGTCATCTATTTCTGCAGTTCTCTAATTCTCTAGTTCTATAAATCTGTAGTTCTCCAATTCTGTTTTTCTCTAGATCTGCAGTTCATAGAAACATAGAAACATAGAAAATAGGTGCAGGAGTAGGCCATTCGGCCCTTCTTGCCTACACCGCCATTCAATGAGTTCATGGCTGAACATTCAACTTCAGTACCCCATTCCTGCTTTCTCGCCATACCCCTTGATCCCCCTAGTAGTAAGGACCTCATCTAACTCCTTTTTGAATATATTTAGTGAATTGGCCTCAACAACTTTCTGTGGTAGACAATTCCACAGGTTCACCACTCTCTGGGTGAAGAAGTTCCTCCGCATCTCGGTCCTAAATGGCTTACCCCTTATCCTTAGACTGTGACCTCTGGTTCTGGACTTCCCCAACATTGGGAACATTCTTCCTGCATCTAACCTGTCTAACCCCGTCAGAATTTTAAATGTTTCTATGAGGTCCCCTCTCATTCTTCTGAACTCCAGTGAATACAAGCCCAGTTGATCCAGTCTTTCTTGATAGGTCAGTCCCGCCATCCCGGGAATCAGTCTGGTGAACCTTCGCTGCACTCCCTCAATAGCAAGAATGTCCTTCCTCAGGTTAGGAGACCAAAACTGTACACAATACTCCAGGTGTGGCCTCACCAATGCCCTGTACAACTGTAGCAACACCTCCCTACCCCTGTACTCAAATCCCCTTGCTATGAAGGCCAACATGCCATTTGCTTTCTTAACCGCCTGCTGCACCTGCATGCCAACCTTCAATGACTGATGTACCATGACACCCAGGTCTCTTTGCACCTCCCCTTTTCCTAATCTGTCACCATTCAGATAATAGTCTGTCTCTCCGTTTTTACCACCAAAGTGGATAACCTCACATTTATCCACATTATACTTCATCTGCCATGCATTTGCCCACTCACCTAACCTATCCAAGTCGCTCTGCAGCCTCACAGCATCCTCCTCGCAGCTCACACTGCCACCCAACTTAGTGTCATCCGCAAATTTGGAGATACTACATTTAATCCCCTCATCTAAATCATTAATGTACAGTGTAAACAGCTGGGGCCCCAGCACAGAACCTTGCGGTACCCCACTAGTCACTGCCTGCCATTCTGAAAAGTACCCATTTACTCCTACTCTTTGCTTCCTGTCTGACAACCAGTTCTCAATCCATGTCAGTACACTACCCCCAATCCCATGTGCTCTAACTTTGCACATCAATCTCTTGTGTGGGACCTTGTCGAACGTCTTCTGAAAGTCCAAATATACCACATCAACTGGCTCTCCCTTATCCACTCTACTGGAAACATCCTCAAAAAATTCCAGAAGATTTGTCAAGCATGATTTCCCTTTCACAAATCCATGCTGACTTGGACCTATCATGTCACCTCTTTCCAAATGCACTGCTATGACATCCTTAATAATTGATTCCATCATTTTACCCACTACTGATGTCAGGCTGACCGGTCTATAATTCCCTGTTTTCTCTCTCCCTCCTTTTTTAAAAAGTGGGGTTACATTGGCTACCCTCCACTCCATAGGAACTGATCCAGAGTCAATGGAATGTTGGAAAATGACTGTCAACGCATCCACTATTTCCAAGGCCACCTCCTTAAGTACTCTGGGATGCAGTCCATCAGGCCCTGGGGATTTATCGGCCTTCAATCCCATCAATTTCCCCAACACAATTTCCCGGCTAATAAGGATTTCCCTCAGTTCCTCCTCCTTACTAGACCCCCCGACCCCTTTTATAACCGGAAGGTTGTTCGTGTCCTCCTTCGTGAATACCGAACCAAAGTACTTGTTCAATTGGTCCGCCATTTCTTTGTTCCCCGTTATGACTTCCCCTGATTCTGTGGAACTCCAGTTCTACAGTTGTCTCGGTCACTTGGTGTGCAGTTCTCTAATTCTGCTCTTTTATAGTTCGCAGTTCTTTGTTTCTCTAGTACTGCAGATCTCTAGTTCTATATTTCTGTCATTCTCTGGTCCTCTAGTTCTCGCGTTCTCTAGTTATCTAGCCACAGGGTAAAACTGTGAACGCAACACCTAAAATCAGGATGGGTTGTTCGCAAGGCACAGATGAGGGAAACAATTCTGTCCGTCTAGCATACCCTCCACTAGAAACCAACACTCCCAGAATCCAAGTGCCTCCTTACTGATTCGAGAACTTGTTCCTCCACTGCCCCACCTAGAAGACTATTGCAGATATTAGTCACTCTGTGTGAAGTACCTCCTGACAACAGTCTTGAAGTTGCCTTTTGCTAGTTTGTGCGCATGTCCTTCTGTTCCAAAGTCATGGTTTATCTTGAAATAGTGCTTGCTATTTCATTTATTATCTTATGCACCGCTATGAGATGTTAAACCGAGGCCCCGCCTGCCCTCAAGCGGACATAAAAGATCCCATGGCACTATTTCGAAGAGGAGCAGGGGAATTATCCCCCGTGTCCTGGCCAATATTTATCCCTCAATCAATATCACTAAATCAGATTATCTGGTCATTATCACATCGCTGTTGGTGGGAGCTTTCTTAATCGCAAATTGGCTGCCGCATTTCCCACATTACAACAGTGACTGCACTTCGAAACATACTTCATTGGCTGTAAAGCACTTTGAGACGCCTGGTGGTCGTGAAAAGCGCTATATAAATGCAAGTCTTTCTTTTTATGAGCCTCTAACCTTTCACCTCTTTTCAAGGCTGGAGAATTAGCATTCCGCATAATTCAATCTCCACACCTCTTCCAGGGCTCAGATATTGCCCATGTGCTTTGTTGATCAGAATCAAACAAAGCAGTCAACCACACCACAGCACAATAGAGCTTCAGTACCGACAGTCTCATGCTGATTTGACAGTACGACAGCTCTGCATTCTACTGGCTTTGAAAACTGCTGCCCGGAACAGCTCAACACAATGGCCTGGACTTGCCTCTTCACGCTGCCGAGCATTCAGCCGATGCAGCTATAGGCAGTGAGGGAGTAGACAGCAGCAGGAAATGATGCAAGGACTCGCATTGCCGGATCTCTGCCCGTCTTGTCAACAGTTTAAACATTTGTTCCACCCAAAGCTGGAAACAGCCACTGTATTATTTCCGTCGTTACTCAATGCCGGATATAAATCACACCCAGACACACCGAATGTTCATCTTTACGAAGTGGCAGCAAATTTAAAGGGCCCCAAGCACCTTTTATTTCCTAGCCATTTTTGATTTATTCCCTCCACTGCTTCACCATCTTCGTGGGTGTGATGTATTTGCTTCATGGGCTCTTTGCTTAAGAATTCATAGCAACACGTTGCTATCAACAACTAGTTGGTTTATTAGCAACGGTTTCACAATCACACTACACATTACAGTTCAACTATTTTAGTTGTGCACTTTAAACAAATACCCCCTGCAAGGGGGCCCACACTCCAAAATAAATTTTTTCCAGTGCCTTTTGTTTTTGAGGGGGGGGGGGGGGGGGGGAGGTGTTTAGAGCGCTAAAAACAGAAATTATACAAGTGCCCTCTGGGCTAAAGCGCGGTGGGGTGGAGGGGGTGGGGGGCACTAAAACCGGCAAATTAAACTTTAGACATAAAATCAAATTAAAATTTGGTTGCCGGGGGTGATGATGCACTCCAGTCCCTCCGGCGTCCGCCTCTCGCGGAAGGCCGCGAGCGTACCGGTGGACACCGCGTGCTCCATCTCCAGGGACACCCTGGTTCGAATGTAACGGCAGAAGAGAGGCAGGCAGTCGGGCTGAACCACATTACCGGTTCACAGCCACTTGCCTCATCGTGGATCCCTTGAACCCAACTGGCTGGGGTTTTATTGAGTCTTGTGAACATCATGTGACTGGCTAAGCCACTCCCAACTCAACAGCTCGCCAACTATTTTTGATGAGAACTTTAAATCAAGTGCCCCCCTTTTTGTAAGGGCACTAGAATGCACAAGTGCCCAAATTAACATGGGAACTTTACCAAATTAAATTAAATTAAAATTCTGTTCCCGGGGATGATAATGCACTCCAGTCCCTCTGGTGCCCACCTCTTCAACAGCTCTACAACTATTTTGTAGAAAAAAATCAAGTGCCCGCTGATTAAAAGGGGGGGGTCAACAGCTCTGCAACTCTTTTTAGGGGGGGAACAAAATAAAAGTTAGATCAAGTGCCCCCCGATCTGGGGGACACTCCAGACACTTAACTGCCTCTTTTTTTAATAAATGTTTTTTTGTGGGTTTTTGTGTGATTTTTTTGGGGGGGCATTAAAACCATATATTTTACAAGATCAACAGCTCTACAAACCTGTGAGCATACTCACAGGTGCACACATTACAATTATGCATTCTGATTGAAACATAAGATTCTGAGGGGGATTGACAGGGTAGATGCTGAGAGGTTGTTTCCCCCTGGCTGGAGAGTCTAGAACTAGGAGGCATGTTCTCAGGATAAGGGGTCGGCCATCTAATACTGAGATGAGGAGGAACTTCTTCACTCAGAGGGTTGTGAATTTTTGGAATTCTCTACCCTAAAGGGCTATGGATGCTGAGACATTGAGTATATTCAAGGTTGAGATAGATAAGATTTTTGGACTCTTGGGAAAATCAAGGGATACGGGGATCAGATGAGAAAGTAGTGTTTAGATCGAAGATCGGCCATGATCTCGAATGGCGGAACAGGTTTGAGGGGGCGTATGGCCTACGCCTGCTCCTAATTCATATTATTCTACTGTGTGGCTTCCATTTTTACCCTCCATTTTAAAGAAGCCACAATGGTTTGGGAATATTCCATAATCTTTGTTTTATTACATAAGAACATAAGAAATAGGAGCAGGAGTAGGCCATACAGCCCCTCGAACCTGCTCCACCATTCAATAAGATCATGGCTGATCTGATCATGGACTCAACTCACTTCCCTGCCCGCTCTCCATAACCCCTTAATCGTTTAAGAAACTGTCTATTTCTGTCTTAAATTTATTCAATGTCCCAGCTTCCACAGCTCTCTGAGCCAGCGAATTCCACAGATTTACAACCTTCAGAAGAAATTCCCCCTCATCTCTGTTTTAAATGGGCGGCCCCTTATTCTAAGATCATGCCCTCTAGTTCTAGTCTCCCCCACCAGTGGAAACATCCTCTCTGCATCCACCTTGTCAAGCCCCCGCATAATCTTATACGTTTCGAAAAGGTCACCTCTCATTCTTCTGAATTCCAATGAGTAGAGGTGAAAGAGGCCGACAGCAAACTCGTGTTGGTGCACCAAGGCACTCAAGCTTCTAACTGATCCAGAAGCACTGCTCACAGAAGTTACACGATATGAAGGAAGCTAATGAGCTATAACAGAACTTTTAGGCCAAACTACAGCCCACTTCCTACTTGACCTCGTCCTCACCAATCTACCTGTCACAGATGCATCTTTCCATGACAGTATTGGTAGCAGCAACCACTGCATAGTCCTTGTGGAGATAAAGTCCCGTCTTCACACTGAGGGCATCCTCCATCGTGTTGTGTGGCACTACCACTGTGTTAAATGGGACAGATTCAGAGCAGATCTAGCAGCTTAAAACTGGGGATCCATGAGGCGCTGTGGGCCATCAGTAGCAGCAGAATCATATTCCACCACAATCTGCAACCTCATGGCCCGGCATATCCCTCACTCTACCATTACCATCAAGCCAGGGGACTAACCCTGGTTCAAATAGGAGTGTAGAAGAGCATGCCAGGAGCAGCACCAGGCGTACCTAAAAATGAGACGCCAACCTGGGGAAGCTGCAACACAGGACTACATGCATGCTAGCAGCAGAAGCAGCATGCGAAAGACAGTGCTAAGCAATCCCACAACCAACAGATCCGATCAAAACTCTGCGGTCCTGCCACATCCAGTCGTCAATGGTGGTGGACCATTAATCAACTGACGGCAGGAGAAGGCTCCATGAATATCCCCATCCTCAATAATGGCGGAGCCCAGCATGCGAGTGCAAAAGACAAGGCAGAAGTACCAAGTGGATGATCCATCTCGGCCTCCTCCAGAGTGCCCTACCGTCACAGAAGCCAGTCTTCAGCCAATTCAGTTCACTTCCCATGATATCAAGAAAAGGCTGAGTGCGCTGGATACAGCAAAGGCTATAGACCCTGACAACATCCCGGCTGTCATGCTGAAGACTCGTGCTCCAGAACTGGCCTTACCTCTAGCCACAACTACAACAATGGCATCTACCCGACAATGTGGAAAACTGCCCAGGTACATCCTGTCCACAAAGGTCAGGACAAATCCAATCCGGCCAATTACCGATCCATCAGTCTACTCTCAATCATCAGCAAAGTGATGGAAGGTGTCGCCGACAGTGCTATCAAGCGGTACTTACTCGTTAATAACCTGCCCACCGATGCTCAGTTTGGGTTCCACCACGACCAACCAGCTCCAGACCTCATTACAGACCTTGGTCCAAACATGGACAAAGGAGCTGAATTCCAGAGATGAGGCGAGAGTGATTGCCCTCGACATCGAGGCAGCATTTAACCAAGTGTAGCATCAAGCAGCTCTGGTAAAACTGAAGTCAATGGGAATCAGGGGGAAAACTCTCCACTGGCTGGAGTCATACCGAGCACAAAGGAAGATGGCTGTAGCTGTTGGAGGCCAATCATCTCAGCCCCAGGACATCGCTGCAGGAGTTCCTCAGGGCAGTGTCCTTGGCCCAACCATCTTCATCTGCTTCATCAATGGTCAAAAGGTCATAGGATCAGAAGTGGGGATGTTCGCTGATGACTGCACAGTGTTCAGTGCCATTCGCAACTCCTCAGATAATGAAGCAGTCCATGCCCACATGTAGCAAGACCTGGACGACATTCAGGCTTGGGCTGATAAGTGGCAAGTAACATTCACGCCACACAAGTGCTAGGCAGTGACTATCCCCAACAAGAGAGATTCTAACCATCGCCCCTTGACATTCAACAGCATTACCATCATTAAATCCCCAACATAATCAGCATTAGTCGATTCATATATTTCACGGTTGGTTCACATTTAGCCTCATTTTAGAGTGGTTTTAGTTCATTTTCCGAAAGAAAGGACATCTATGTCATAGTGCTCTAATTAGTAGCCCTACCTCTTCCTTTCTCCCTTCCCCATCCTCCTGAAAGTTTTATACCTAGCTATATTTAATTGCCAACCCTGACGTCTGCTGCAGCCATATTCAATATTGCTATTATCATAATTTTCTATCTGTCGTGAATAGCACGTTTAGTGAGTTAGTCTTACCACAGGTAAAAGTTACACAGACAGTGAATGGATGACCAACAGGAAGAGCAGTGGAAGGAAGGTAATGCAGACGTCCTCTGCGGTCATCCCCCTGCAAAACAGATACACCACTTTTGGGTATTGTTGGGGGGATGACTCATCAGGGCAGGGCAGCAGCAGCCAAGGCCATGGCACCGTGGGTTTCTCTGCTGCACAGGAGGGCAGGAAAAAGAGTGGGAGAGCTATAGTGATAGCTGCTTCTATTGTAAAGGAAATAGATAGATGTTTCTGCGGCCGCAATCGAGACTCCAGGATGGTATGTTGCCTCCCTGGTGCAAGGGTCAAGGATGTCTCGGAGTGGTTGCAGGACATTTTGAAGGGGGAGGGTGAACAGCCAGTTATCGTGGTGCATATAGGTACCAATGATATAGGTAAAAAAATGGGATGAGGTCCTACAAGCTGAATTTAGGGAGCTAGGAATTAAATTAAAAAGTAGGACCTCAAAAGTAGTAATCTCAGGATCACTACCAGTGCCACGTGCTAGTCAGATTAGGAATCGCAGGATAGCTCAGATGAATACGTGGCTTGAGGAGTGGTGCAGAAGGGAGGGATTCAAATTTCTGGGACATTGGAATCGGTTCTGGGGGAGGTAGGACCAGTACAAACCGGACGGTCTGCGCCTGGGCAGAACCTGAACCAATATCCTAGGGGGAGTGTTTGCTAGTGCTGTTGGGGAGGCGTTAAACTAATATGGCAGGGGGATGGGAAACTATGCAGGGAGACAGTGGGAAGTAGAATGGGGGCAGAAGCAAAAGATAGAAAGAAGAAAAGTAAAAGTGGAGGGCAGAGAAACCCAAGGCAAAAATCAAAAACGGCCACATTGCAGCAAAATCCTAAAGGGGCAAAGGGTGTTAAAAAGACAAGCCTGAAGGCTCTGTGCCTCAATGCGAGGAGTATTCGGAATAAGGTGGACGAATTAACAGCGCAGATAGCAGTTAACGGATATGATGTAATTGGCATCACGGGGACATGGCTCCAGGATGACCAAGGCTGGGAACTCAACATCCAGGGGTATTCAACATTCAGGAAGGATAGGCAGAAAGGAAAAGGAGGTGGGGTAGCGTTGTTGGTTAAAGAGGAAATTAATGCAATAGTAAGGAAGGACATTAGCTTGGATGATATGGAATCTGTATGGGTGGAGCTGCGGAATACCAAAGGGCAGAAAACGCTAGTGGGAGTTGATCACAGACCACCAAACAGTAGTAGTGAGGTTGGGGACAGCATCAAAGAAGAAATTAGGGATGCATGCAATAAAGGTACATCAGTCATCATGGGCGACTTTAATCTACACATAGATTGGGCTAACCAAACTGATAGCAATAAGGTGGAGGAAGATTTCCTGGAGTGTATTAGGGATGGTTTTCTGGACAATATGTCGAGGAACCAACTAGATGATTGGCTATCCTAGACTGGGTGATGTGTAATGAGAAAGGACTAATTAGTAATCTTGTTGTGCGAGGCCTCTTGGGGAAGAGTGACCATAATATGGTAGAATTCTTTATTAAGATGGAGAGTGACACAGTTAATTCAGAGACCAGGGTCCTGAACTTAAGGAAAGGTAACTTCGATGGTATGAGATGTGAATTGGCTAGAATAGACTGGCAAATGATACTTAAAGGGTTGACGGTGGACAGGAAATGGCAAACATTTAAAGATCATATGGATGAACTTCAACAATTGTACATCCCTGTCCGGAGTAAAAATAAAATGGGGAAGGTGGCTCAACCGTGGCTAACGAGGGAAATTAAGAATAGTGTTAAATCTAAGGAAGAGGCATATAAATTGGCCAGAAAAAGCAGCAAATCGGCAGACTGGGAGAAATTTAGAATTCAGCAGAGGAGGACAAAGGGTTTAATTAGGAGGGGGAAGAGAGAGTACGAGAGGAAGCTTGCTGGGAACATAAAAACTGACTGCAAAAGCTTCTATAGATATGTGAAGAGAAAAAAAATTTGTGACGACAAACATGGGTCCCTTGCAGTCGATTCAGGTGAATTTATAATGGGGAACAAAGAAATGGCAGACCAGTTGAACAAATACTTTGGTTCTGTCTTCACGAAGGAAGACACAAATAACCTTCCGAATGTACTAGAGGACAGTGGGTCTAGTGAGAAAGAGGAATTGAAGGATATCCTTATTAGGCAGGAAATTGTGTTCGGGAAATTGATGGGATTGAAGGCTGATAAATCCCTGGGGCCTGATAGTCTGCATCCCAGAGTACTTAAGGAAGTGGCCCTAAAACTAGTGGATGCATTTTCCAACAGTCTATCGACTCTGGATCAGTTCCTATGGACTGGAGGGTAGCTAATGTAACACCACTTTTTTTAAAAAAAGGAGGGAGAGAAAACGGGGAATTATAGACGGTTATACCTGACATCAGTAGTGGGAAAAATGTTGGAATCAATTATTAAAGATGAAATAACAGTGCATTTGGAAAGCAGTGACAGGATCAGTCCAAGTCAACATGGATTTATGAAAGGGAAATCATGCTTGACAAATCTTCTGGAATTTTTTGAGGATGTAATTAATAGAGTGGACAATGGAGAACCAGCGAATGTGGTGTATTTGGACTTTCAAAAGGCTTTTGACAAGGTCCCACACAAGAGATTGGTGTGCAAAATTAAAGCACATGGTATTGGGGGTAATTTACTGACGTGGATAGAGAACTGGTTGGCAGACAGGAAGCAGAGTCGGGATAAACGGGTCCTTTTCAGAATGGCAGGCAGTGACTAGTGGGGTGCCGCAGGGCTCAGTGCTAGGACCCCAGCTATTTACAATAAATATTAATGATTTGGATGAAGGAATTGAGTGTAATATCTCCAAGTTTGCAGATGACACTAAACTGGGTGGCGGTGTGAGCTGTGAGAAGGACGCTAAGAGGCTGCAGGGTGACTTGGACAGGTTAGGTGTGTGGGCAAATGCAGTATAATATGGATAAATGTGAGGTTATTATTGTGTTCCTAACACAGATGAGACTGCACACAGGGAGGTTAAAGTAACAGTGACCTCAGTCTTTAATAAGACACTCCAGAGTGAGGAACAGGCCTTAGGGGCCGGCTTATATACAGTGCTCCCAAGGGATGCTGGGATCCCTTGGGACTTCAGGGGATGAGCTCACTGGTGGCGGAACATGGGAGTGCATGCTTTACAAATACACATTATCCACTTTGGATGCAAAAACACGAAGGCAGATTATTATCTGAATGGCGGCAGGTTAGGAAAAGGGGTGATACAACGAGACCTGGGTGTCAAGGTACATCAGTCATTGAAAGCTGGCATGCAGGTACAGCAAACGAAGAAGGCAATGGTATGTTGGCCTTCATAGCGAGGGGTTTTGAGTATAGGAGCAGGGAGGTCTTACTGCAGTTGTACAGGGCCTTGGTACGGCTAAAGGGATCAAGGGGTATGGAGAGAAAGCAGGAAAGGGGTACTGAGGTGAACGATCAGCCATGCTCTTATTGAATGGTGGTGCAGGCTCGAAGGGCCGAATGGCCTGCTCCTGCACCTATTTTCTATGTTTCTATGTAATCAATGATTCTAGTACCACATTTTGTGGATTAATATACCCACAACTGGATCTGTAAAATTTTTGAAGAACTTGCACCAATGGAAGTACTTTCCTTCCTCCTCCCCACCGCCCCCCCCTCCCACACTTTTTACATCCTCATGATGGCCCAAAGTGCCGCATAGCCAATGAACTGCTTTTGAAGTGCAGTCACTTATTTTGTCAGCAAACTGGCAGCCCAATTGCACACAGCAAGGTCCAACAGATAACAATGAGATATATAACCAGTTCATTTGTTTTTTGGAGACTCAATGTTGGCCGGGACACTGGGAGAAATCCCTGCTCTTATTTGAATGATGCCACAGGATCTTTTATATCCACCTGAACAGGCGGGCGGGGCCCCTCAGCTTAATGTCTCATCCGAAAGACGGCACCTCCGACAGTACAACACTCCTTCAGTACTGCACTGAAGTGTCAGCCTAGATTACGTGCTCAAATTCCTGGACTGGGGCTTAAACCTTCTGACTCACAAAGCTACGACTGAGACAACCGGCCACTCTTTTCCCACATTACAACAGTGACTACACTTCAAAAAGTACTTCATTGGCTATAAAGCACTTTGAGACATGCGGCAGCCAAGAAAGGCGCTATATAAATGCAAGTCTTTCTTTCTTTCTTTCTCTTAAATCCTTAAAGGCTTAAACAGGGTAGATGCAGATGGACGGAGTTGTGGGACACATGCAACAGAAAGAACCATCCCCTCAGCACTAACCCAACAGCAGTGGGTCCCTGGCTTCGACCTCCCTCGAAGACAGCGCTCGACCCAATCCGCACACGGCACGGACGACGTGGCCAACTGCTCCACGAGTGGAAGAGGAGGGACGACCCGAAATGCGACTGTGGTCATGATTCCCAGACCGCAAGAACATAAGAATATAAGGAATTGGAGCAGGAGTCGGCCATTTGGCTCCTCAAGCCTGCTCTGCCATTCAATAAGATCATGGCTGATCTGATCTTGGCCTCAACTCCACTTCCCCGCCCGCTCCCCGTAACCCTTGACTCCCTTATCGCTCAAAAATCTGTCTATCTCCATCTTAAATATATTCAATGACCCAGTCTCCACTGCTCTGGGGCAGAGAATTCCAAAGATACACAACCCTCAGAGAAGAAATTCCTCCTCATCTCCGTTTGAAATGGGCAACCCCCTTATTCTGAAACTATGCTCCCTAGTTCTAGATTCCCCCACGAGGAGAAATATCCTCTCTGCATCTACCCTGTCAAGTTCCCTCATATGCTTCAATAAAGATCACCTCTTATCCTTCTAAGCTCCAATGAGTATAGGCCCAATCTGCTCAACCTTTCATAAGTCAACCCTTCATTTCAGGAATCAACTTAGCGAACCTTCTTTGAACTGCCTCCAATGCAAGTATATTCCTCCTTAAATAAGGAGACCAAAACTGTACACAGTACTCCATGTGTGGTCTCACCAATACCCTCTACAGTTGTAGCAGGACATCCGTACTTTTATACTCCATCCTCCTTGCAATAAAGGGCAACATTCCGTTTGCCTTCCCAATTACTTGCTGTACCTGCATGCTAACTTTTGTTGTTCCTTGTACAAGGACCACCAGATCTCTCTGTAACGCAACATTTTGTAATCTCTCTCCGTTTAAATAATCATTTGCTTTTTTATTTTTCCTACTAAAGTAGATAACCTCAGTTTCTCACATTATACTCCATCTGCCAAATTTATGCCCACTCACTCTATCCCTTTGCAGATTCTTTGTGTCCTCTTCACAACTTGCCTCCCACTTATCTTTGTATCATCAGCAAACTTGGCTACATTACACTCGTCCCTTCATTCAAGTCATTAACATAGATTGTAAATAGTTGAAGCCCCAGCACTGATCCCTGTGGCACCCACTAGTTACAGTTTGCCAACCTGAAAATCACCCATCTATCCCAACTCTCTGTTTTCTGTTAGTTAGCCAATCCTCTATCCATGTTAGTGTATTACTCCCAACCCCGTGAACTCTTATTTTGTGCAGTAATCTTTTATGTGGCACCTTATCGAATGCCTTCTGGAAATCTAAATACACTACATCTACTGGTTCCCCTTTATCCACCCAGCTCATTACATCCTCAAAGAACTCTAGCAAATTTGTCAAACAGGATTTCTCTTTCATAAAACCATGCTGACTCTGCTGGACTGTATTATGGTTTTCTTCATGTCCTGCTACTACTTCCTTAATAATGGACTCCAGCATTTTCCCAATGACAGATGTTAGGCTAATTGGTCTATCGTTTCCTGCTTTCTGTCTCCCTCCTTTCTTAAATTTAGGCATTACATTTGCGATTTTCCAATCCGCTGGAGACTCTCCAGAATTGCGGGAACTTTGGTAGATTACAACCAATGCATCCACTTCTTTTAAGTCCCTAGTATGTAGGCCATTAGGTCCAGGGGACTTGTCCACCTTTAGTCCCAGTAGTTTGCTGAGTACATTTTCTCTAGTGATAGTGATTGTTTTAAGTTCCCCACTCCCTATAGCCCCTCGATTATCTATTATTGGAATGATTTTAATGTCTTCTACCGTGAAGACCAATACAAAATATTTGTTCAAAGTCTCTGCCATTTCCGTTTCCCCATTATTAATTCCCCAGTCTCATTCTCCAAGGGACCAACATTTACTTTAGCTACTCTCTTCCTTTTTATATAAGCTCTTACTGTCTGTTTTTATATTTCTTGCTAGTTTACTCTCAATCAATCTTCTCTATTATTTTTTTAGTTGTCCTTTGCTGGTTTCTAAAAATTTCCCAATCCTCTGGCCTACCACTAATCTTCGCAACATTGTATATCTTTGTTTTCAATTTGATACTATCCTTAACTTCTTCAGTTAGCCATGGATGGCTCATCCTTTTCTTAAGAGTCTTTCTTTCTCACTGGAATATATCTTTGCTGAGAGTTATGAAATATCTCCTTAAATATCTGCCACTGTTTATCTACCATCTTGCACTTTAATTTATTTTCACAGTCCACTTTAGCCAACTCTGTCTTCATACCTTTGTAATTGCCTTCATTTAAGTTCAGGACACGAGTTTAAGACCCAAGTCTCTCACCCTCCAACTGAATTTGAAATTCTAACATGCTATGATCACTCTTCCCTAGAGGATCCTTTACTATCAGATCATTAATCCTATCTCATTACACATTACCAGATCTAAAATAGCCTGCTCCTTGGTTGGTTCCACAACTTATATTGTTGTAAGAAACCATCCCGAATACAGTCTATGAACGCTTCCTCTAAGCTACCTGGAACGCATCACATCAACCGGCCCACTAAGATCTGTTGCGGGAGGCACCTCATTCCTCCACTCGGCATCACAGAAGGCCATCAAATGGAGAGCCAAACTAGACACCCTGGTTATACAAAACAAGTGTAGATCTAAGCAAGTTAACTCTGAACACACGATTGACGACCCAAGTTCAAACTTGGTACATCTCACTTGAAACTGGAGATGGGACAGTTCAAGTTTCCTCACAGGTTATGTAAGGAATAATTGTTTAATCCATATGTATGCACCTCTCTGCATGGAGTTGTGTGCATTCTTGCCTCCGAGAAATAGTAGAATATTTTTTAATACTAGTTGATCTCCCTTTGCACATGGGGAGTGAAAACCAACAGTAGTTTTCAGTTAAAGTGGAGTTGGAGGTCCGGGGATAATTGGACCAGGGCACAGACAAATTCAATCCTTCTTTTAAAATCAATCATACATCTGTCTTTAGTTTTAGATTTTCACTATAAAATTCCTATCTACACACTTATAATGCAAACCTCCTATGTAAACCAACACGCTGTAATTTTGCCCTCCCACCAGAGGTAGTGCTATAGCATCACCACTGGGGCAGGGTGAACATAACATAAGAACATAAGAAATAGGAGTAGTAGGCCATTTGGCCCCTCAAGCCTGCACCGCCATTCAGTAAGATCATGGCTGATCTTATCCTGACCTCAACTCCATTTCCCTGCCTTCTCCTCATAACCCTTATTGTTCAAAAATCTATCTCCAGGTGAAAGAAAAGTCCACTTGTTTCATTAGCAAGCAATTTTAAAGCACCAATAACCTTTTCTCAGAAAGGAAATATAACCCAAGATTTTTTTTTTTAAATGGTTGTTACGCTTACAACGGCGGAATTCGACAAGGCCTCACTTTATGTTCAGAATAACTACACAGGACAAGAAAGGTGTATGCATTACACAACCAGCCCTTCACACATACACCCCGCTCTCAAACGGTCACCTTGTTGGAAATGTTCTGATAGCTCACAAATACAACTCAGCCTTGGCTGTATTAAATCATTAAAACTCCTTTCTTGTGATTTTTTTTAAACTATCACTGATAACTGAGGTAGAATGCAACTTTTAAGACAAGCCTGCAAGTTTGGGGAGGCTGATAGCAAAATGATCTCACAAATACAACCCAGTCTGAGAAAGGTTGAATCAGTAAAACTGTTCAAAGGATCCAAAAATACAACTCGGTCTTTGCTTCAATGAATTATTGTAATTTTAAAATAAATACAACTATATTCCTGACAACTTTTTAAGATAGGCCTGAAAGTTAGGGGAGGCTGATAGCTCAAAAAGATCTCGGAAATACAACTCGGTTCTTGGCTGTAATCAATCATTAAAAGTTATTTCTTGTGATTTAAAAGGAAAAAGTATATGACTTGTAACAATGCAACTTTTAAGACAGGCCTCAGAGATGGCGGGAGGAAGAGGCCATGTGTTTTTGCCCGCTGTAGCTGAGCACAATAGTGGGAGGAGATAGAGAGATAGAGAATTGGGAGCTTTGTGCCCAGGGCTGGGACTCACCTTGGCCAGAGGCACTTCCATCCCAGGCTGGGGGGCAAGGCTGCTGCTCGCAGGTGAGCGGCAGGCGAGCAGTGGACATGTTTTCCCTGGACTTGGTGGTGACCAGCAGCGTTTCAGCCCCTCGCCTTCATGCGTCCCCTTCGCCCCGGCAAAGGTGAGAGAGAAAAAGTTTCCTTTTTTTGTTGTATTTGCAACAATTGTGCTACAATTCCACGTGAGGTGGGGGGGAATCCCTGCCACTGGCAACAATCTGTCCGGGAAGGCTCTCACCGCCTCAGGTGTGGCAGCACCCACCGCAAAAAAAGCAAAAACTTGTGTTTGTACTTCCAGGGGTTCTTCTTTTTCGTTTTCGCAACCTTTCAAAACGCGATCGGCTTGCGTGCTCTCGGAAGAGGAGGAAAAAACCTAAAACGTCCCACCTAAGTGGTTCCTTGTGCCGAGGCGGAAGCACTATTTGAGCGAGGGGCAGAAAGAAAGAGAAAGCAAGCTGCGTACTTGGCCGCCACGAAAGGAGGAGCAAGTCAGGACTTCCTGAGCAAACTGCTCCACTTGTGACCTCATCCTGTCAGTGTGTGTCCTCGCAGCCAGCCGGGCCTCGCTATTCATTCCCATCAAACTCCAAGGGTCGCGCTACTTGTGGGGTTTTTCTTTTCCAAAACGTTACTTGTATAAAAAAAAATATATAAATAAAAGAGACGACTTTTTTCTTCGTTGCAACTTCCAAGACACAGTGTAACGTTCCCGCGCCAATTGTTGCCTTTTTCTAGCTGTTACAATGTTTCCAGGTGTTGCAATGTTTCCAGTTGTTTCAGTTTCCAGCTGTTGCAATGGTTCCAGTTCCAGTTTCCAGCTGTTGCATTGTTTCCAGTTGTTTCAGTTCCCAGCTGTTGCAATGTTTCCAGTTGTTTCAGTTTCCAGCTGTTGCAATGTTTCTAGTTGCTTCAGTTTCCAGCTGTTGCAATGTTTCCTGTTGTTTCAGTTTCCAACTGTTGCAATGTTTCCAGCTGTGTCAGTTTCCAGCTGTTGCAATGTTTCCAGTTGTTTGTTTCCACTGTTGCAAAATATTTCAGCTGTTGCAATGTTTCCAGTTGTTTCAGTTTCCATTGTTGCAATGTTTCCAGTTGTTTCAGTTTCCAGGTGTTCCAATGTTTCCAGCTGTGTCAGTTTCCAGCTGTTGCAATGTTTCCATTTGCTTCAGTTTCCAGGTGTCGCAATGTTTCCAGCGGTGTCAGTTTCCAGCTGTTGCAATGTTTCCTGTTGTTTCCGTTTCCAGCTGTTGGAATGTTTCCTGTTGTTTCAGTTTCCAACTGTTACAATGTTTCCTGTTGTTTCAGTTTCCAACTGTTGCAATGTTTCCTGTTGTTTCCGTTTCCAGCTGTTGCAATGTTTCCAGTTGTTTGTTTCCACTGTTGCAATGTTTCCAGCAGTTGCAATGTTTTCAGCTGTTACAATATCTCCAGCTGTTGCAATGTTTCCAGCTGTTGCAATGTTTCCAGTTGTTTCAGTTCACAGCTGTCACAATGTTTCCAGCTGTTGCAATGTTTCCAATTGTGTCAGTTTCCAGCTGTTGCAATGTTTCCAGTTGTCAGTTTCCAGCTGTTGCAATATTTCTAGCTGAGTCAGTTTCCAGCTGTTGCAATGTTTCCAGCTATTGCAATGTTTCCAGTTGTTTCAGTTTTGAACTGTTGCAATGTTTCCAGTTGTTTCAGTTTTGAACTGTTGCAATGTTTCCAGTTGTTTCAGTTTTGAACTGTTGCAATGTCTCCAGTTGTTTCAGTTTCCACTGTTGCAATGTTTCCAGCAGTTGCAAAGTTTTCAGCTGTTACAATATCTCCACCTGTTGCAATGTTTCCAGTTGTTTCAGAGTCCAGCTGTTGCAAAGTTTTGAGCTGTTACAATATCTCCAGCTGTTACAATATTTCCAGTTATATTTTTCCAGTTGTTGCAATGTTTCCAGTTGTTTCAGTTTCACACTGTTGCAATGTTTCCAGTTGTTTCAGTTTCACACTGTTGCAATGTTTCCAGTTGTTTCAGTTTCCACTGTTGCAATGTTTCCAGCAGTTGCAAAGTTTTCAGCTGTCACAATATCTCCAGCTGTTGCAACGCTTCCAATTGTTTGTTTCCAGCTGTTGCAATGTTTCCAGCTGTTTCAGTTTCCAGCTGTTGCAATGTTTCCAGTTGTGTCAGTTTCCAGCTGTTGCAATATTTCTAGCTGAGTCAGTTTCCAGCTGTTGCAATGTTTCCAGCTATTGCAATGTTTCCAGTTGTTTCAGTTTTGAACTGTTGCAATGTTTCCAGTTGTTTCAGTTTTGAACTGTTGCAATGTTTCCAGTTGTTTCAGTTTTGAACTGTTGCAATGTCTCCAGTTGTTTCAGTTTCCACTGTTGCAATGTTTCCAGCAGTTGCAAAGTTTTCAGCTGTTACAATATCTCCACCTGTTGCAATGTTTCCAGTTGTTTCAGAGTCCAGCTGTTGCAAAGTTTTGAGCTGTTACAATATCTCCAGCTGTTACAATATTTCCAGTTATATTTTTCCAGTTGTTGCAATGTTTCCAGTTGTTTCAGTTTCACACTGTTGCAATGTTTCCAGTTGTTTCAGTTTCCACTGTTGCAATGTTTACAGCAGTTGCAAAGTTTTCAGCTGTCACAATATCTCCAGCTGTTGCAACGCTTCCAATTGTTTGTTTCCAGCTGTTGCAATGTTTCCAGCTGTTTCAGTTTCCAGCTGTTGCAATGTTTCCAGCTGTTGCTGTGTTTCCCGTTGTTACAGTTTCCAGGTGTTGCAATGTTTCTAGTTGTTTCAATGTTTCCAGCTGTTGCAATGAAAAGAAAAAAAGACTTGCATTTATATAGCAACTTTCATGACCACCAGACGTCTCAAAGCATTTTACAGCCAATGAAGTACTTTTGGAGTGCAGTCACTGGAAATGCAGCAGCTAATTTGCACACAGCAAGCTCCCACAAACAGCAATGTGATAATGATCAGATAAATGTTTCTAGTCGTTTCAGTTTCCAGGTGTTGCAATTTTCAGTTATTTGTTTCCAGCTGTTGCACTGTTTCCAGTTTTTACCGTTTCCAGCTGTTGCAATGTTTCCAGCTGTTACAGTCTCCAGTTGTTTCAGTCTCCAGGCGTTGCAATGTTTCTACTGCTGCAGTGTTTCCAGTTGCTTCAGTTTCCAGCTGTCACACTGTTTCCTGTTGCTGCAGTTTCCAGCTATTCAAATATTTCCAGTTGCTGCAATTTCCAGCTGTTATAATGTTTTCAACTGTTATAGCTTTCAGTTGTTACAATATTTCCAGCTGTTAGTATTCAGTTGTTTCAATGTTTCCAGTTGTTACAGCTTCCAGTTGTTACAATGTTTCCCGTTGTTTCAGTGTCTCCGGTTGTTACTTTGTTTATCTTTGAGTGGGGCTGCTGTTCTCAGCTTTGCGTCACAATGGGGAACCTCCTGTCTCCGCGAGATGGAACGACCGTGTTGCCCTCACAGCGGCGCAAGGTCGTCCCTTAAATAGCGCAATCTTTCCTATGGTTACCTAATCACTTTTCTTATGTATGATTTAAAATGCATCACGTTGTCATCCATCCTTCCAAAAAAAAAACACCTGAAATGGTCGGCGACATGTGCAGAGAGGGAAAATACATCTTCAAAAATCCAAACTCCTCATTTACTACAGGGGGTACGGTCGTGTAGTGTATGACATCGTAATTACAGCACAGAAAGAGGCCATTCAGCCCAACATGCTCCACAAGAGCCTCTTTCCACCTCTTCTTCTAACCCCATCAATATAACCTTCTATTCCAACCCACCATGTGTTTATCTAGCTTCCCCTTAAATGCATCTATGCTATTCACTTTAAGTACTTCGAGTTTCTCATTCTCCAGATAAAGAAGCTTCTCCTGAATTCCCGATTGGATTTATTAGCGGCTATCTTGTATTTATGGCCCCTAGTTCTCGGAGCAAACCCGCCTATTTCCACCTCCGCAACATCACCCGACGCCGATCCTGCCTCTGCTCATCTGCTGCTGAAACCCTCATCCATGCCTTTGTTACCTCTAGGCTTGACTATTCCAATGCACTCCTGGCTGGCCTCCCATCTTCTTCAACAACAACAACAACGTATTTATATAGCACCTTTAACGACGCTGAGCCACATAAGAAGAAATTACAGCAAGTGACCAAAAGCTTGGTCAAAGAGGTAGGTTTAAAGGAGCCTCTTGAAGGAGGAAAGAGAAGAAGAGAGGCAGAGAGGTTTAGGGAGGGAGTTCCAGAGCTTGGGGCCCAGGCAACAGAAGGCACGACCACCGGTGATTGAGCGATTATAATCAGGGATACTCAAGAGGGCAGAATTAGAGGAGCGCAGACATCTCGGGGTGATGTGGGACTGGAGGAGATTACAGAGATAGGGGGGGGGGGCAAGGCCATGCAGGGATTTGTAAACCAGGATGAGAATTTTGAAATCGAGGTGTGGCTTAACCGGAAGCCAATTTAGGTCAGCGAGCACATGGGTGATGGGTGAGCGGGACTTGGTGTGAGTTAGGACACTGCAGCCGAGTTTTGGATGACCTCAAGTTTACGTAGCGTAGAATATGGGAGGCCAGCCAGGAGTGCATTGGAGTAGTCAAGTCTAGAGGTAACAAAGGCATGGATGAGGGTTTCAGCAACAGATGAGCAGAGGCAGGTGCGGAGACAGGCGATGTTACGGAGGTGGAAATAGGCGGCTTTAGTTATGCCACAGATATGTGGCTGGAAGCTCATTTCAATGTCAAATATAACACCTAGGTTGCGAACAGTCTGGTTCAGCCTCAGACAGGAATTGGGGAGAGGAGTGGAATCAGAGGCTCGGAAATGCAGTTTGTGGCGGGGTGTCATGTATGATGCTTACGGTCACTAGACACCAGGGGGCGCCACTGTCGGAGGTCATCATGCTGCACGCCCGTGCGTGCAGGCCCTGGTATATAACTGCGGGTACCATGTCTTGTAATCACTTTGGGCGCGAATAAAGTGGACCAGGTTTACACCTGAGTGAGTTTACAGTAACAAGTCTTTTGAGATATACTTAACATTTGGTGACGAGGTAACTTAAGAACCTTCACATGCACAATGGGCACTATTGGAATTCTGGAGAGATTCGTGGATGGCGAGGATTGGGCGGATTTTATCGACCGCCTGGATCAGTATTTTGTGGGCAACAACATAGAGGTGCCAGGCAGTTTTCCTCACTGTTTGTGGTTCAAGAATATATGGCCTCATGAAGAATCTGCTCTCGCCTGCACATCCAATGGGCAAAGAATATAAGGATTTGTGTGCTTTGGTACATGACCATCTCAAGCCAAATGAGGGGATCATCATATCACACTATCGCTTCTGCACACATGTTCATGCTGAGGGCCAGGATGTGTCGGGATTCGTTGCCGACCTTCAACCTGTTGCGTATGCTTCGAGAAGTTTGTCAAAAGTGGAACGAGCTTACAGCATAGTAGAAAAAGAAGCTTCGGCCTGTGTGTATAGGGTAAAACAAATACTTCAGTACCTGTGTGGTCTTCGCTTTGAACTTGAAATGGATCACAAGCCACTCATTTCATTGTTTTCGGAAAACAAAGATATTAATACCAATCCATCGTCCCGCATTCAAAGATGGGTGTTGACGCTGTCTGCCTATAATTATGTTATTCATCACAGACCGGGCACTGAGAATTGTGCAGATGCACTGAGTCATCTGCCTTTGCCCACACCAGAAATGGTAACACCTCAACCTGCAGATCTACTGTTAGTAATGGAGGATTTTGAGATTGAAGGTACCCCTGTCAATGCTCAGTGAGTTAGGATCTGGACCAGCCATGACCCTATTTTATCGGTTGTAAAACATTGTGTCCTCAGTGGTGATTGGTCTGCAATACCCATGGCGATGTGTGATGAGACCAAATCTTACAACCGTCACAAAGATGAACTGTCCATTCAGTCAGATTGTCTACTGTGGGGCAATCGTGTTGTCATGCCCAGAAAGGCAGAGAAAAATTTGTACGTGAACTACTACATGCACTCATCCTGGCATTGTCATGATGAAAGCCATTGCCAGGGCTCATGTTTGGTGTCCTGGAATTGACTCTGATCTGGAATCATGTGTGCATCAGTGCAATACTTGCATGCAGCTAAGTAAAGTGCCAGCGGAATCTCCACTGAGTCTTTGGTCATGGCCATCTAAACCATGGTCGAGGATATACATCGATTTTGCGGGCCCTTTCCTGGGAAAGATGTTTTTTGTTGTGGTGGATGCATATTCAAAGTGGATAGAGTGTATTATTATGTCATCCAATACGTCCACAGGTACCATTGAGGGCCTTCGTGTCATGTTTGCTACTCATGGTTTGCCTGACATTGTTGTGAGCGACAACGGATCTTGCTTCACAAGTTTGGAGTTTCAAAAGTTCATGAAACTCAATGGTATTAAACATGTGAGGTCAACCCCATTCAAACCTGCTTCTAATGGTCCAGCAGAGCGTGCTGTTCAAATGATCAAGCAGAGCATGAAATGTGTAACTCAAGGTTCACTGCAGACTCGTTTGTCACGCATATTGCTTAGTTACAGGACAAGACCTCACACGCTTACCGGGGTCTCCCTCTGCTGAACTACTGATGAAGAGAAGTCTCAAGACCAAGCTCTCTCTTGTCCATCCCGATTTGAATGATCGTGTTGAAAACAGACATCAAAGTCAGCAATTGTATCATGATCGTGCTGCTGTGTCACATGATATATCTGTCAATGATCCGGTTTATGTATTGAACTATGGTCAATGTCAAAGTGGATCGCTGGTACTGTCACAGCCAAGGAGGGTAACAGAGTGTTTATTGTCGTGCTCAAGAATGGGCAAACATGCAGGAAACACATTGATCAAGTGAAACTGCGGCACACGGATGAACTAGAACTGCTTGAGGAAGATGACCAACCAACCAATGGTCATTCATCAGAGGACTTTGCTGTCATTACCGAACCTGGACTTTCAGTCTCTGACATGGTCATTACCACTCCCATCAGATCGGCTACTCATCCTCCAGTCATAACTGACTCAGAACGCTCGCCCAGAACTGGAGTTGAACTGAGATGATCAACTCATGATCGGAAAGCCCCAGACTGTCTTAATTTGTAAAGAGGCTGATACTACGATCTTGAAGGGGGATGTTGTCATGTATTGATGCTTGGGGTCACTAGACGCCAGGGGGCGACACTGTCGGAGGTCATCAGGCTGCACGCTCGTGTGTGCGGGCCCTGGCATATAAGTGCTGGTACCATGTCTTGTAGTCACTTTGGGCACAAATAAAGTAGAACAGGTTTACACCTGAATGAGTTTATAGTAACAAGTCTTTCGAGTCATTATACTTAAAGGCAATGGCTTCGGTCTTCCCAATATTTAATTGGAGAACATTTCTGCTCATCCAGCATTGGCTGTCGGACAAGCAGTCTGACAATTTAGAGACCATGGCGTGATTGAGGGAAGTGGTGGTGAGGTAGAGTTGGGTGTCGTCAGCGTACATGTGGAAACTGATGCCGTGTTTTCAGATGATGTCGCCAAGGGACAGCATGTAGATGAGAAATAGGAAGGGGCTAAAGATCGATCCCTGGGGGATACCAGAGGTAATGATGCGGGAATGGGAAGAGAATCGATCGCAGGTTATTTTCTGGCTATGGTTAGATAAGAATGGAAATGGCCAAGTGCCGTCCCACCCAGCTGGACGGTGGTGGAGAGGAGGATGGAGTGATCAACCATGTCAAAGGTTGCAGACCGATCGAGAAGGATGAGGAGGGATCATTTATCTTTGTCACAGTCACAAAATCATTTGTGACTTTGATGAGAGCCGTTTCGGTACTGTGGCAGGGGCAGAAACCTGATTGAAGGGATTCAAACATGGAGTTCTCAGAAAGATGGGCACGGATTAGGAGGTGACAACATGTTCAAGGACTTTGGAGAGGAAAGGGAGGTTGGAGATGGGGCAGTAGCTTGCAAATGGGGTTAAGGGTTGTTTTTTTAGGAGAGGGTTGATAACGGCAGATTTGAAGGAGAGGAGGACAATACCTGAGGAGAGAGAACCGTTAACAATGTCGGCTAACCTGGAAGCCAGAAAAGGAAGTTGGATGGTCAGCAGTTTAGTGGGAATAGGGTCAAGGGAGCAGGAAGTGGATCTCATGGACAAGATGAGTGTGGAGAGATCAAGAGGGGAGATCAGAGAGAAACAGCAATGTTCAAGAGGCCGGCCTCTATATTCTTGAGCTTGCCCTCTATAATCTTCCAACGTCTATAATCTTGAGCTCATCCAAAATTCTGTTGCGCATGTCCTAACTCGCACCAAGTCCCGTTCACCCATCACCCCTGTGCTCGCTGACCTACATTGGCTCCCAGTATGGCAACAGTTCAATTTTAAAATTCTCATCCTTGTTTTCAAATCCATCCATGGACTCTCCCCTCCCTATCTCTATAATCTCCTCCACCCCTACAACCCTCATGAAATCTCTGTGTTCCTCCAATTCTGCCCTCTTGAACATCCCCTATTTTAATTGCTCCACCATTGGCGGCCGTGCCTTCAGCTGCCGAGGCCCTAACCTCTTGAATTCCATCGCTAAACCTCGCTATCTCTCCTCCTTGAAGACGCACCTTAAAACCTATCTATTTGATCAAGCTTTTGGTCACCTGTCCTAATATCTTTTTTTTTACAATTCCCCAGCCCCCTTTTATTCTCTTTCCCATGCCAGCTGGTGATGATAAATATATTCAAAAGGGAGTTAGATGTGGCCCTTACGGCTAAAGGGATCAAGGGGTATGGAGAGAAAGCAGGAATGGGGTACTGAAGTGCTTGATCAGCCATGATCATATTGAATGGCAGTGCAGGCTCGAAGGGCCAAATGGCCTACTCCTGCACCTATTTTCTATGTTTCTATGATTCTGTCATTCACCCCCCCATCTAAACTCATCTTTTGTTTCTTAACTTGTGCCATTACCATCTCATTTTGCACCATCCCTTTTGTCTCTTAATCTCTCCTGCCTTCCACCCTCTCACAGACCTTCCCTTTTGTTCTTTCCTCCCCTCCCCCCTCTTTCCCTGCCCCTTCATTTCCTTAAGAATCTGTTACATCGCAAACTTTTCCAGTTCTGACAAAGGGTCACAGACCTGAAACGTTAACTCTGTTTCTCTCCACAGATGCTGCCTGACCTGCTGTGACTTTCAGCATTTTCTGTTTTTATTTCAGATTTTGTTTTTGTACTAATATCTCTTAATGTGGCTCGCTGTCAAATTTGTTTGCTAACGCCCCTATGAAGCACTTTGGGACATTTTACTATGTTAAAGGCACTATATAAATGAAAAGTTGTTGTTGCTGTGGTTCTAGTCTCCCACACAAGTGGAAACATCTCCTCTACTTCTACGCTATCGAACCCATTCATAATCTCGCAGACCCTCATCAGGACATCTCTCAGTCTTTTCTCTTTTCTAGAGGAGAAAGGTCCAGCCTATACAATCTTTCCTGATAGGCATAACCTCTCAGTAGTGTCCTGGTTATGTCACTGCACTAGTAAACCATCTGAGGAAAAGAGTGTTTGAAGACCTGACCCTCAAATCTACCAGCAAGCTCATGGTCTACAGGGCTGTAGTCATACCCTCCCTCCTGGTATGGATCTGAGGCATGGACGATGCAAGTCTTCCTCGATTCCGAGGGACTGCCTATGATGATGATGATGATGATGAGTAAACCAGAGGCCTGGACTAATAATCCAGAGAATGCAAGTTTAAATCACAATAAATAAAAACAGAGAATGCTGGAAATACTCAGCAGATCAGGTATCATCTGTGGAGAGAGAAACAGAGTTAATGTTTCAGGAACTGGGAAATGTTACAAATGTAGCAGAATCATCAACAGCTGCCATACAAAATATTGGGGGCAGGGGTTATGATCTGAAATTGTTGAACACAATGTTATATCCGGAAGTGTCTAATTGAAAGATGAGGATCCGGTCTCACTTCCTCGAGACCCATCTTCTGTTGTTTGTCCCATTACCACTCTCTTTTGCCTTGCACCATCATCCCTTTTGTCATTCAATCTCTCCTGCCTTCCACCCTGTCACAGGCCTTCCCTTTTGTTCTTTCCCCCTTTCCCGGCCACTGCACCTGCTTAAAACCTGTCACATCTGTAACTTTTTCCAGTTCTGACAAAAGGTCACCGACCTGAAACATTAACTCTGTTTCTCTCTCCACAGATGCTGCCCGACCTGCTGAGCGTTTCCAGCATTTTCTGCTTTTATTTCGGATTTCTAGCATCCGCAGTGTTCTGCTTTTACATCTCACCGTGTCAGTTTGAGCATTTGAATGCAAAAGGAAATATAAAATACAATAAAAATGACCATGAAGCTGTTGGATTGTAAACATCAAACTTGCAGTAGAATTTGTTTTTTAACACCACACTGAGCAATCAGTAACCACAAGCATCACAGCTCAATAACAACATTGAAAGCATGCTGACGACACAACTTAAGCAGGCATCACGAATTAATAAATGCCTTCTCCTCCAATCAATACGTTCATAACAGCAGCGGCCACAGCAACACGTGCATAAACTAACCGAGCAATAGGCACTAGTGAACTAAGACATTCACAGAGCGATAGGCACACGAGCAAATCAATAAATGAGTGGAGCAACAGGCACTAGTGAATTAACAAATTGATAGGGCAGAGGAGACCTTTAGTTTGCCACCACTGCTTCCTGCCCCTGCAGATGTGCACTAACTTTGTTTTTTACCAGTGGTTCATTTTTCAAAGTGCTATGTGATTATCTTGCATTTGCCTACTGTAAAGGTATGATTAAAAAAAAAACTAAAACTAAAAGGCTCATTAGCTAAGAAATTAAGCGTCTTGTTTAATAAGACCCTTAATCCATTATAGGTGCTTCTAAGTGTTCCTGTACTTTAAGAATTCAGTAGTGATTTCAATTTAAGAATTCAATGTGAAAAGAGGTTGCTGGGAACAAAGTTGTAAGGGAATCAGCGGGGTGCAGTTTAATAAGAGGTCATAGGTGAGGTCAGGGTTATGCTGGGGTGAGGGGTCATATTGAGTGAGGGGGAGGTGGGGGTGGGGGTGAGACCAACTAATATATCACCAATTAAAGTTGGGATTCAGGTAAGCTCAGCTTGAGAGCAGGTGGCCTGAATGGGGAAATAGGCCTGCAAACAGGCAAGGTGAAAAGCCCAAAAAATAGTTTTTTAAATACCTGAAAATTGGGCAATTGGTGCAGGGGGAGACCAGAAACCGGGCAAAGTGATCTCGTGTGTCCCTTTCATTGGCTAACAAAGATAAAATGGGTTTTAAATACCCAATAAATGGCGGGTAATGGTTACTGGCTGGGAGACTCTACGATTCATATGACATAAGAACATCAGATACAGGTGCAGGAATAGGTCATACGGCCCCTTGAACCTGCTCCATCATTCAATAAGATCATAGAATCAAAGAATCATAGAAATTTACAGCACGGAAGGAGGCCATTTCGGCCATCGTGTCCGCGCCAGCCGAATAAGAGTTATCCGGCCTAATCCCACTTTCCAGCTCTGGGTCCGTAGCCCTGTAGGTAATGCCACTTCAAGTGCACATCCAAGTATTTTTTAAATGTGGTGAGGGTTTCTGCCTCTACCACCCTTTCAGGCAGTGAGTTCCAGACCCCCACCACCCTCTGGTGAAGAAATTTCCCCTCTTATCTCCTCTAAACCATCCCCCAATTCTTTAAATCTATGCCCCCTGCTTGTTGACCACTCTGCCAAGGGAAACAGGTCCTTCCTATCCACTCTATCCAGGCCCCTCATAATTTTATACACCTCAATAAGGTCTCCCCTCAACCTCCTCTGTTCCAAAGAAAACAGACCCAGCATCTCCAATCTTTCCTCATAAGCCAAAATTCTCCAGTCTTTAATTCTCTGGAGTAGAGATTTCCAAAGATTTACGACGCTCTGAGAGAAGAAATTCCTCCTCATCTCCGTCTTAAATGGCGATCCCTTATCCTGAAACTATGCCCCATAGTTCTAGATTCCCCTATGAGGGGAAATATCCTCTCAGCATCTATCCTGTCAAGCCCCCTCAGAATCTTATATGTTTCAATAAGATAACCTCTCATTCTTCTAAACTCCAATGACTAGAGGCCCAACCTGCTCAATCTTTCCTCATAAGACAGCCCCTTCATCCCAGGAATCAACCTCGTGAACCTTCTCTAAACAGCCTCCAATGCAATATATCCCTCCTTAAATATGGAGACCAAAACTGTACGCAGTACTCTGGGTGTGGTCTCACCAACAGTTGCAGCACGACTTCCCTACTTTAAAACTCCATCCCCCTTGCAATAAAGATCAACATTCCATTCACATTCTGTAGTCTCTCTCCATTTAAATAATATTTTGCTTTTCTATTCTTCCTACCAAAGTAGGTAACCTCACATTTCACACATTATACTCCATCTGCCAAAATTTTGCCCACTAACTTAACCTATCTATATCCCTTTGCAGACTCTTTGTGTCCTCCTCACAACTTGCTTTCCCACCTATCTTTGTATCGTCAGCAAATTTGGCTACAATACACTCGGTCCCTTCATCCAAGTCATTAACATAAATTGTAAATAATTGTAAATAGCACTGATCCCTGTAGCACCCCACTAGTTATAGTTTGCCAACCTGAAAATGACCCATTTATCCTAACTCTCTGTTTTCTGTTAGTTAGTCAATCCTCTATTCATGCTAATATTTTACCCCCAACACTTAATCTTGTATGTAACACCTTATCGAATGCCTTCTGGAAATCTAAAGACAGTACATCTACTGGTTCCCCTTTATCCATGCTGCTTGTTACATCCTCAAAGAACTCTAATAAATTTGTCAAACACGATTTCCCTTTCATAAAACCATGTTGACTCTGCTTGACTCTATATGATTTTTTAAATGTCCTTGTACTACTTCCTTAATAATGGATTCTAGTATTTTCCCAATGACGGATGTTAGGGCTAACTGTTTTATAGTTTCCTGCTTTCTGTCTTCCTCCTTTCTTGAATAGGGGTGTTACATTTGCGGTTTTCCAATCTGCTGGAACCTTTCCAAAATCTAGGGAATTTTGAATGATTACAACCAATGCATCCACTATCTCTGCAGCCACTTATTTTAAGAAACTAAGATGCAGGCCATCAGGTTCAGGAGAATTGTCCCATTAGTTTGCCAAGTTCTTTTTCTCCAGTGATAATTTCCTCCCTCCCTTTTCCCATTATTAATTCCCCAGTCTCATCCTCTAAGGGACCAACACTTACTTTATCTACTCTCTTCCATTTTATATACTTGTAGAAGCTCTTACTGTCTGTTTTTATATTTCTTGCTTGCTTATTCTCATTATCTATTTTCTCCCTCTTTATTATCTTTTTAGTCATCCTTTGTTGGTTTCTAAAATCTTCCTAATCTTCTAGCCTATTACTAATCTTTGAAACATTGTATACCTTTTCTTTCAATTTGATACCATCCTTAACTTCCTTAGTTAGCCATGGATGGTTCATCCTTCTCGTAGAGTCTTTCTTTCTCAATGGAATATATCTTTGTTGAGAATTTTAAAATATCTCTTTAAATGTCTGCCACTGCTTATCTACCGTCTGACCTTTTAATCTATTTTTCCAGTCCAGTTTAGCCAATTCTGTCTTCATATCTTTGTAATTGCCTTTATTTAGGTTTAAGACATCAGTTTCAGACCCAAGTTTCTCACCCTCAAACTGAATGTGAAATGCTATCATGTTATGATCACTCTTCCCTAGACGATCGCTTACTATGAGATCATTAATTTATCCTGTCTCATTACATATTACCAGATCTAAAATAGCCTGTTCCCTGGTTGGTTCCACAATGTATTGTTTTAAGAAACTGTCCCGAATACACTCTATGAATTCGTCCTCAAGGCTACCTTTGCCAATTTGATTTGTCCAATCTATATGAGGATTAACATCACCAACAATTATTGCAGTACCTCTCTTAAAGCTCCCATTTGATTTAAACTCTGTCCTACAGTGTAACTACTGTTAGTGGCCTATAGACTACTCTCAGCAGTGACTTCTTTCCCTTGCTATTTCATATCTTCACCCAAACTGATTATACCTCTTGATCTTCTGAGCCGAGATCATCTTTCACTACAGCACTGATCCCATCCTTTGTTAACAGAGCTACCACACCTCCTTTTCCTTTCTGCCTATCTTTCTGAAATGTCAAGTACCTCTGAGTATTCAGTTTCCAACCTTGGTCACTTTGCAACCACTTCTCTGTAATGGCGATCAGATCATACCCATTTATTTCTATTTGTGCCATCAATTCATCTATCTTGTAATGAATGCTGCATGCATTCAGATAAAGGGCCTTTAATTTTGTCTTTTTACCATTACCATTTTCCCCTACGCCGACCATATTTGCTGGTGCATTCTTATGTTTGTACGCTTTGTCCCTTCCTCTCACACGCTTGCTTTCACTACCCATATTGCTACCCTGCACTATTACCTTGTCCTTTATCTTTAACTTTCTAAATTTCCCCTCACCAGACCCCCCACCCCCCCCATTTTTTAGTTTAAAGTCCTATCTACTGGTCACACTGCCACTTAGTGGCTGGAGCATGCAACACAGTGTGACAGGACACTGTTGACTGAAGAAAATTGCTTTATTAATGTTTATATCTCATTTTTACATTGTAAATGTTGTCATGATTTTTAGTAGCCTTTTTATGTCAACAGGAAGTAAGGTTGTGAACAGGAAGTACATGCCATATGCAAGATTTTTGATATACAGGTATATGTACACATATTTAAATTTATTAAATGTATAAAATATATTTCACAAAGTAGGAGACAAGGAGCAAGATGTTATTTGTTGTTAAAATATTTTTGCAACACATTTTCCAAAAAAAGCCATAATCTGAGATGACAACTGGAAAATCGACAGCAAATGAATTCCAATGAAAAAGAAGGGCGGTAAGAGAAGGGATAACCAGCCGTGGATAACCAGGGAAATTAAGGAGAGTATCAAATTAAAAACCAATGCGTATAAAGTGGCCAAGGTTAGTGGGAAAATAGAAGATTGGGAAAATTTTAAACGACGGCAAAGAATGACTAAGAAAGCAATAAAGAAAAGAATGATAGATTACGAAGGTAAACTTGCGCAAAACATAAAAACGGATAGTAAAAGCTTTTACAGATATATAAAACGGAAAAGTGTGACTGAAGTAAATGTTGGTCCCTTGGAAGATGAGAAGGGGGATTTAATAATGGGAAATGTGGAAATGGCTGAGACCTTAAACAATTATTTTGCTTCGGTCTTCACAGTGGAAGACACAGAAACCATGCCAGAAATTGCTGGTCACAGGAATGTGGGAAGGGAGGACCTGGAGACAATCACTATCACTAGAGGGGTAGTGCTGGACAGGCTAATGGGACTCAAGGTAGACAAGTCCCCTGGTCCTGATGAATTGCATCCCAGGGTATTAAAAGAGATGGCGGAAGTTATAGCAGATGCATTCGTTATAATCTACCAAAATTCTCTGGACTCTGGGGAGGTACCAGCGGATTGGAAAGCAGCTAATGTAACGTCTCTGTTTAAATAAGGGGGCAGACAAAAGACAGGTAACTATAGGCCAGTTAGTTTAACATCTGTAGTGGGGAAAATGTTTGAAACTATCATTAAGGAAGAAATAGCGGGACATCTAGATAGGAATAGTGCAATCAAGCAGACGCAGCATGGATTCATGAAGGGGAAATCATGTTTAACTAATTTACTGGAATTCTTTGAGGATATAACGAGCATGGTGGATAAAGGTGTACCAATGGATGTGGTGTATTTAGATTTTCAAAAGGCATTCGATAAGGTGCCACACAAAAGGTTACTGCAGAAGATAAAGGTACGCGGGGTCAGTGGAAATGTATTAGCATGGATAGAGAATTGGCTGGCTAACAGAAAGCAGAGAGTTGGGATAAATGGGTCCTTTTCGGGTTGGAAATCGGTGGTTAGTGGTGTGCCACAGGGATCGGTGCTGGGACCACAACTGTTTACACTATACATAGATGACCTAGAAGAGGGGACAGAGTGTAGTGTAACAAAATTTGCAGATGACACAAAGGTTAGTGGGAAAGCGGGTTATGTAGAGGACACAGAGAGGCTGCAAAGAGATTTAGATAGGTTAAGCAAATGGGCTAAGGTTTGGCAGATGGAATACAATGTCGGAAAGTGTGAGGTCATCCACCTTGGGAAATAAAGCAAAAAAAGGGAATACTATTTGAATGGGGAGAAATTACAACATGCTGCGGTGCAGAGGGACCTGGGGGTCCTTGTGCATGAATCCCAAAAAGTTAGTTTGCAGGTGCAGCAGGTAATCAGGAAGGCGAATGGAATGTTGGCCTTCATTGCGAGAGGGATGGAGTACAAAAGCAGGGAGGTCCTGCTGCAACTGTACAGGGTATTGGTGAGGCCGCACCTGGAGTACTGCGGCAGTTTTGGTCGCCTTACTTAAGGAAGGATATACTGGCTTTGGAGGGGGTACAGAGACGATTCACTAGGTTGATTCTGGAGATGAGGGGGCTACCTTATGATGATAGATTGAGTAGACTGGGTCTTTACTCGTTGGAGTTCAGAAGGATGAGGGGTGATCTTATAGAAAAATGTAAAATAATGAAAGGGATAGACACGATAGAGGCAGAGAGGTTGTTTCCACTGATCGGGGAAATTAGAACTAGGGGGCACAGCCTCAAAATACGGGGGAGCCAATTTAAAACCGAGTTGAGAAGGAATTTCTTCTCCCAGAGGGTTGTGAATCTGTGGAATTCTCTGCCCAAGGAAGCAGTTGAGGCTAGCTCATTGAATGTATTCAAGTCACAGATAGATAGATTTTTAATCAATAAGGGAATTCAGGGTTATGGGGAGCGGGCGGGTAAGTGGAGCTGAGTCCACGGCCAGATCAGCCATGATCTTGTTGAATGGCGGAGCAGGCTCAAGGGGCTAGATGGCCTACTCCTGTTCCTAATTCTTATGTTCTTATGTTCTAAAACAGTCAGAATCTGAGAGAAAAAATAAGTTATCTCTTCAGATGGGAATGATAATCAAAACTGAATGTGGAAAAATATCCCTTCTTCAGGAAACATCTTACACACACATTTGAACACCGATGTGATCAGCCACCAGGATGTGTTCTTTGACCGCTTATCCCTGGAACTCCCTCCCTAACAGCGCTGTGGGAGTATCTTCAGCACACAGACTGCAGCAGTTCAAGAAGGCGGCTCACCACCACCTTCTCAAGGGCAAGTAGGGATGAGCAATAAATGTCGGCCTTGCCAGTGACACCCACATCCCGAGAATGAATTTAAAAAGAAGATCAATCATTAAAAGAGCCAGCCTCCCTTCAAGACTTTCACCGATGCTATAATGGTGCTGTGTCTGAGGTATCTCTGCGTGGCCCTTTCTTTTCTGGTCTATGAAAGTTTACTCATGTCCCCCAGGTATAAGTTTGTTGTTTGCAGCTCTTGGACTTGATGATTTTGCAAGAACCACAATGGCTTGCCGTTGACAATGCAGTAATCATTTGTTCCAGGTGGAGCTACCCTTGTTTATGTGGATCTGTGTGGTGATACAGAGCAAAGTATTGAGGCAAACAAGATCATACCTTAAGAACTTCAAGTTTAAATTGGATCAAGTCCACTTATATTATGGACTACTTTAAGCTTACAACATTTCATGTGAGGCATTTCACCTCAGTTAAAGTATCTGTTATGAATTCATATCTGTGCCTTTTTAAACAAACTGGAATGTTGAAATGTTGATCATTTGCAAGTTTCCAGCTGCAGAAAATTAGATTGCCTTTCTTGTCAGTTTTCTTGAATAGAAAATCCTTTGGGGTTATTGCCCAGGTTACAATTAGGAAGGATTACAAAGCAGCCCTGCCACTCCCAAGATACTCTTGTGGTTTCTGACAGTAAACGACACATGTGACTCTCTCTTGTGTGCCCAATAGAAATACCAGATCTCTTGAGTGTTGCTAAGTTCTTTTTCCCCAGGAGAAATGAGGGTAATATATAATTAATGCGGAAAGTGGTACCAACAACTGCAATAACAACTATAAATCATAAACAAAAATAAGTGCCAGTCATCACTGGAAGAAACTGATTTAATCATATGCATGGATGAATTTCATAAACTTTATAATGCTCCTACTTTCTGGATAACTCTGTGAGTATAAGAACATAAAAGCATAAGAAATAGGAGCAGGAGTAGGCTATTCGGCCCATCGAGTCTGCACCACCATTCAATATGATTATGTGACTGTTTTTCTGTCGATTTTCCACCTGTCATCTCAGATTATGTTTTTTTTTTGAAAATGTGTTGCAAAGATATTTTAACAACAAACAACGCCTTGTTCCTTGTCTCCTACTTTGTGAAGTATATTTTATGCATATAAATATAAATTTAAATATGTGTACATATACCTGTATATCAAAAATCTTGCATATGGCATGTACTTCCTGTTCACAACCTTACTTCCTGTTGACATAAAAAGGCTACTAAAAATCATGACAACATTTACAATGTAAAAATGAGATATAAACATTTATAAAGCAATTTTCTTCAGTCAACAGTGTCCTGTCACACTTTGTTGCATGCTCCAGCCACTAAGTGGCAGTGTGACCAGTAGATAGGGCTTTAAACTAAAAAATGGGGGAGGGGGGGGAGGGGTCTGGTGAGGGGAAATTTAGAAAGTTAAAGATAAAGGACAAGGCAATAGTGCAGGGTAGCAATATGGGTAGTGAAAGCAAGCATATGAGAGGAAGGGACAGAGCGTACAAACATAAGAATGCACCAGCAAATATGGTCGGCATAAGGGAAAATGGTAATGGTAAAAAGACAAAATTAAAGGCCCTTTATCTGAATGCATGCAGCATTCATTACAAGATAGATGAATTGATGGCACAAATAGAAATAAATGGGTATGATCTGATAGCCATTACAGAGAAGTGGTTGCAAAGTGACCAAGGTTGGGAACTGAATATTCAGAGGTACTTGACATTTCAGAAAGATAGGCAGAAAGGAAAAGGAGGTGTGGTAGCTCTGTTAATAAAGGATGGGATCAGTGCTGTAGTGAAAGATGATCTCGGCTCAGAAGATATATAATCAGTTTGGGTGGAGATATGAAATAGCAAGGGAAAGAAGTCACTGCTGAGAGTAGTCTATAGGCCACTAACAGTAGTTACACTGTAGGACAGAGTTTAAATCAAATGGGAGCTTTAAGAGAGGTACTGCAATAATTGTTGGTGATGTTAATCTTCATATAGATTGGACAAATCAAATTGGCAAAGGTAGCCTTGAGGACGAATTCATAGAGTGTATTCGGGACAGTTTCTTAGAACAATACATTGTGAAACCAACCAGGCTATTTTAGATCTGGCAATGTGTAATGAGACAGGATAAATTAATGATCTCATAGTAAGCGATCGTCTAGGGAAGAGTGATCATAACATGATAGCATTTCACATTCAGTTTGAGGGTGAGAAACTTGGGTCTGAAACTGGTGTCTTAAACCTAAATAAAGACAGAATTGGCTAAAGTGGATTGGAAAAATAGATTAAAAGGTCAGATGGTAGATAAGCAGTGGCAGACTTTAAAGAGATATTTTTAAATTCTCAACAAAGATATATTCCATTGAGAAAGAAAGACTCTACGAGAAGGATGAACCATCCATGGCTAAATAAGGAAGTTAAGGATAGTATCAAATTGAAAGAAAAGACATACAATGTTGCAAAGATTAGTGATAAGCTAGAAGTTTAGGAAGATTTTAGAAACCAACAAAGGATGACTATAAAGATAATAAAGAGGGAGAAAATAGATAATGAGAGTAAGCAAGCAAGAAATATAGAAACAGACAGTAAGAGCTTCTACAAGTATATAAAACGGAAGAGAGTAGCTAAAGTAAATGTTGGTCCCTTCGAGGATTAGACTGTGGAATTAATAATGGGAAAAGGGAGGGAGGAAATTATCACTGGAGAAAAAGTATTAGGCAAACTAAGGGGACAGGTCCTCTGAACCCGCTAGAAACATAGAAACATACATAGAAAATTAGTGCAGGAGTGGGCCATTCGGCCCTTCGAGCCTGCACCACCATTCAATATGATCATGGCTGATCATGCAACTTCAGTACCCCATTCCTGCTTTTTCTCCATACCCCTTGATCCCTTTAGCCATAAGAACCACATCTAACTCCCTTTTGAATATATCTAACGAACTGGCCTCAACAACTTTATGTGGTGGAGAATTCCACAGGTTCACAATTCTCCTCATCTCGGTCCTAAATGGCTTACCCCTTATCCTTAGACTGTGAGCCCTGGTTCTGGACTTTCCCAATATCGGTAACATTCTTCCTGCATCTAACCTGTCCAATCCCATCTGAATTTTATATGTTTCTATGAGATCCCCTCTTATTCTTCTAAATTCCAGTGAATATAAGCTAGTCGATCCAGTCTTTCTTCATCTGTCAGTCCTGCCATCCCAGGAATCAATCTGGTGAACCTTCGCTGCACTCCCTCAATAGCAAGAATGTCCTTCATCAGATTAGGAGACCAAAAAATACACAATATTCAATGTGTGGCCTCACCAAGGCCCTGCACAACTGCAATAAGATCTCCCTGCTCCTATGCTCAAATCCTCTCGCTATGAAGGCCATCATGCCATTTGCCTTCTTCACTGCCTGCTGTACCTGCATGCCAACTTTCAATGACTGATAACACCCAGGTCTCGTTGCACCTCCCCTTTTCCTAATCTGTCACCATTCAGATAATATTCTGCCTTCTTGTTTTTGCCACCAAAGTGAATAATCTCACATTTTTCTACATTATACTGCATCTGCCATGCATTTTCCCACTCACCTAACATGTCCAAGTCACCCTGCAGCCTCTTAGCATCCTCCTGCCAGCTCACACTGCCAACCAGCTTAGTGTCATCTGCAAACTTGGAGATATTACATTCAATTCCTTTGTCTAAATCATTAATATATATTGTAAATAGCTGGGGTCCCAGCACGGAACCCTGCAGTACCCCACTAATCACTACCTGCCATTCTGAAAAGGACACGTTTATTCCTACTCTTTGCTTCCTGTCTGCCAACCAGTTCTCTATCCACATCAATACATTACCCCCAATACCATGTGCTTTAATTTTGCACACTAATCTCTTGTGTGGGACCTTGTCAAAAGCCTTTTGAAAGTCCAAATATACCATATCCACTGGTTCTCCCTTCTCCACTCTACTAGTTACATCCACAAAAAATTCTAGAAGATTTGTCAAGCATGATTTCCCTTTCATAAATTCATGCTGACTTGGACCGATCTTGTGACTGCTTTCCAAATGTGTTGCTATTACATATTTAACAATTGATTCCAACATTAGCGCTGGAACACACTTGTTCACTTTTGGAGCTGAACAAGGGGTGGCCGAGCCATGGAAAATTTTTGGCGCTAATGGCCACAAAAAGGTGGGGGGAGCACCAGCTTTCCAGCGGTACTGAATTTCGGGGCCATGGGATCATGTTTCTGAGCCCCTATCAGGTTCGTGGCCTAGATGGTGATTATAATTGTGATAGGCAATGATCTATCTATATGCACTCATAATTTGTTTAAATCGAAACCAGCCACCATAGTTCAATCTATCCACAGACACAATTATTGGTTACGAACCATGTCTTTGAAGAATAATTGAGCAAGATGTACTTTCTCTTACTTTGAATCTGTTGCTGTGCAATAGTGACTGCTCTGATACTCATAGAGCAGCTATTCTGCAATTGAATCTTGAACCTCTTAGCTTTGATCAAAAGTATCAGTAATTGAGAAGGTTTTTGCAGTCACTGCTCTGTTACCTTTCAAATCAAGAGTGGTTTGGTTAATTTGGAACAAATACAACATTAGGAGCTATTGAACCATGATAGAATATAGGAGGCTAGAGTTACCTTATTCAGGTCATATATATGCACCACTATAATGGATATAGCCTGCTACATAAGAACTAACAAGATCTGTTCTGCTGATCGTCTCATGCAAAATGTGTATTCTGACTTCCCTCTTTACAGTTTAGAAATGATTTAGCAGTTGCAAGTTTGTTTGTAAGGCTGTGTAGAAACAAGTATTAATAGTGTGACTTCCTGAAATGGCTGTGATTCAGGTTTCCCACATTTCGTCTTTGAACATCCTATTATGGTTTTTAGGGCTTTCTGCAGCTCGGTGTCAAATTTTTAATCTCATTATACTCCTGTGAGGCGCCTTGGGACATTTCACTACGTTAAAGGCGCGAAAAAATACAAATGGTTGTTGTTGTTCAACTGAGGCAGGCTATCTGCTGTCTAGTCACTGATTCCTCTCCAGTTGTTCCTAAGGCCATGTAAATACAAATATTAATAGTTTGACTTCTTGAAATGGCCACGGTTCAGATTTCCTAAATTTTGTAAGGAACACAACTCCTCCCCAGCCACCCTCTCAAGCTGGATCAGACTGTTTGCAATCTTAGCATATCCTTCGATCCTGAATTCAGCTTTAATTTACTCATCCTATCCATTACTCAAACTGCTTACACTCTTCCCTATGGCATGATCCATTTCTACCTCTAAATCTGCCCCTTCACCACTAAAACCTTTTATATGCTTATGTGACTTCCAGTCTCTTGGAGGCCGAAATTGCCCGTTTGGGGCGGATAATTGGAATTAGATGGATAATTACCGCCGGGATCCATGGGGCGAGGAATAGAGGGAAATTGTCCTCTTTTCCCGGAGAAAATCATCGAATGGAAGTGAGTCAGGAGCGGGGCGGAAGGCAGGGGGTATCATAAGCGCAGCGCTGAGCATGTCAACATGACACCCCTCCCCTTCGCTTAAAGGGGAGGGATGCTGCGAGGCCTACTGAGCCATCAGGGAGGGCTTCGGCCAGGCCAGTGGCCCGGCACCCAAGAGGCCATGGCCGCCATTGTCGAGCCGCCTGCAGAGTCGGCCGCCAATTAAAACAAAATGGCAGCCGCGGCGGCGCGCCCACCGCTTTAAGGGTGGACATGCCGCCCAGCCACTGGCAGCTTTCCGCCGCACAAAGCTGTCGACAAGCGGTTAATCGACTATTTGCGGGCAATGCCGCTTCCGGGGCCGTGCGCGCTCTAATGATGCCATCATCGCCGTTCACACAGGAGCAGGATGGATACCTTCTCCGCCTCAAACAATCCAAGCGCAATGTCCCAATCATCGGAGACTCCACCCGACTGGTGAGAAAAATTATTTCGGCCCCGTTACCGTTGGAACTGCTCTTGCAAAAAGGCCCAATTTCGGCTCCCTAATATTCCAAAATCCTCTTCCATTTTCTTCCCTCCATGAACTCTGACTTGTCCAAAACTGCTGCTTGTGTTCTCTCCCACACTGCCTCATTCGTCCATCGCCCTATCCTCACTGATCTTCGCTGGTTTCCTGTCCCCTAAGTGTATTCAACTTAAAATCCTCATCCTTATCTAGAAACCCCTCCAAGAATCCAGCCTACCGCTGCAAGCATCTCCAGATCTATAATCTTTCCCAAACGCTCCATTCCATTGTTTCTAGCCTTCTATCCATCCTCCCGACCATCTCTTTGCCCCGCCATCGTTTATAGAGCCTTCAATCGCCTCTCTCCTGCTGTCTGGAACCCTTTCCTCCTCTCTCTCCACCTTTAAAAAAAAATGTCAAAACCCACCTCCTCTGCCAAGCCTTGAGACTCATATTTGTTTTGTTAAAGGCACTATACAAATTCAGTTCTTTAATTAAGAAGAAATACACCTTATTAGGCTGTGAAAGTTGTGTTATGATCTACAAATCAGATTATTTAAAAGTTGAAATTAAACAATAGTGAGATTCAGTATAACCAAGATTATAGAACATTTAAATTTGCACAACCTCAGATACAAAATAATGAGACTAATATTTTAACAAACCCTCTAATAATACTGATCAGAGCGTGTAGAATTTCTATGTAAGGTTTATAACAAGGTTAATATGTCCAACGCATTCCTGGCTGGCCTTCCGCATTCTACCCTATGTAAACTTGAGGTCATCCAAAACTCGGTTGCCCGTGACCTAACTCGTACCAAGTTCCACACGCCCATCACCCCTGTGCTCGCTGACCTACATTGGGTCCCAGTTAAGCAATGCCTCGATTTCAAAATTCTCACACTTTCAAATCACTCCATGGCCTCACCCCTCCCTATCTCTGTAATCTCCCCCAGCCTCACAACCCCCCCCCCCCCCCGAGATGTCTGTGCTCCTCTAATTCTGCCCTCTTGAGCATCCTTGATTATAATCGCTCAACCATTGGTGGCCATGCCTTCTGTTGCCAAGGCCCTAAACTCTGCCTAAAACCTACCTCTTTCATGCCCTAATTTCTCCTACTGTGGCTCGGTGTCAAATCTTTTGTCTCATAATACTCCTGTGAAGCGCCTTGGGACGTTTTTCAACAATTGTACATCCATGTCTGGAGTGGCATGTAAATTGGCCGGAAAAAGCAGCAAACCTGAAGACTGGGAGAAATGTAGAATTCATCAGAGGAGGACAAAGGGCTTAATTAGGAGGGGGAAATAGAGTATGAGAGGAAGCTTGCCAGGAACATAAAAACTGACTGCAAAAGCTTCTATAGATATGTGAAGAGAAAAAGATTAGTGAAGTCAAACGTAGGTCCCTTGCAGTCAGATTCAGGTGAATTTATAATGGAGAACAAAGAAATGGCAGACCAGTTGAATAAATACTTTGGTTCTGTCTTCACGAAGGAAGACACAAATAACCTTCCGGAAGTACTAGGGGACCGAGGGTCTAGTGAAAAGGAGGAACTGAAAGAAGTCCTTATTAGGCGGGAAATTGTGTTAGGGAAATTGATGGGATTGAAGGCCGATAAATCCCCAGGGCCTGATAGTCTGCAGCCAGAGTACTTAAGGAAGTGGCCATAGAAATAGTGGATGCATTGGTGATCATTTTCCAACAGTCTAGCTACTCGGGATCCGTTCCTATAGACTGGAGGGTAGCTAATGTAACAACACTTTTTAAAAAGGGAGAGAGAAAACGGGTAATTATAGACCGGTTAGCCTGACATCAGTAGTGGGGAAAATGTTGGAATCAATTATTAAGGATGAAATAGCAGCGCATTTAGAAAGCAATGACAGGATCGGTCCAAGTCAGCAAGGATTTATGAAAGGGAAATCATGTTTGACAAACCTTCTGGAATTTTTTGAGGATGTAACTAGTAGAGTGGACAAGGGAGAACCAGTGGATGTGGTGTATTTGGACTTTCAAAAGGCTTTTGACAAGGTCCCACACAAGAGATTGGTGTGCAAAATTAAAGCACATGGTATTGGGGGTAATATACTGACATGGATAGAGAACTGGTTGGCAGACAAAAAGCAGAGAGTCGGAATAAACTGGTCCTTTTCAGAATGGCAGGCAGGGACTAGTGGGGTGCCACAGGGCTCAGTGCTGGGACCCCAGCTATTTACAATATACATCAATGATTTAGATGAAGGAATTGAGTGTAATACCTCCAAGTTTGCAGATGACACTAAGCTGGGTGGCAGTGTGAGCTGTGAGGAGGACACTAAGAGGCTGCAGAGTGACTTGGACAGGTTAGGTGAGTGGGAAAATGCATGGCAGATGCAGTATAATGTGGATAAATGTGAGGTTATCCACTTTGGAGGCAAAAACACAAAGGCAGAATATTATCTGAATGGCAGCAGATTAGGAAAAGGGGAGGTGCAATGAGACCTGGGTGTCATGGTACATCAGTCATTTAAAGTTGGCATGCAGGTACAGCAGGCAGTGAAGAAGGCAAATGGCATGTTGGCCTTCATAGCTAGGGGATTTGAGTATAGGAGAAGGGAGGTCTTACTGCAGTTGTGCAGGGCCTTAGTGAGGCCTCACCTGGAATATTGTGTTCAGTTTTGGTATCCTAATCTGAGGAAGGACGTTCTTGCTATTGAGGGAATGCAGCGAAGGTTCACCAGACTGATTCCTGGGATGGTTGGACTGACATATGGGGAGAGACTGGATCAACTGGGCCTTTATACACTGGAGTTTAGAAGGATGAGAGGGGATCTCATAGAAACTTATGATTCTGACGGGACTGGACCAGTTAGATGCGGGAAGAATGTTCCCGATGTTGGGGAAGTCCAGAACCAGGGGACACAGTCTTAGGATAAGGGGTAGGTCATTTAGGACTGAGATGAGGAGAAACGTCTTCACTCAGAGAGTTGTTAACCTGTGGAATTCCCTACCGCAGAGAGTTGTTGATGCCAGTTCATTGGATATCTTCAAGAGGGAGTTAGCTATGGCCCTTATGGCTAAAGGGATTAAGGGTTATGGAGAGAAAGCAGGAATGGGATACTGAGGGAATGATCGGCCATGATCTTATTGAATGGTGGTGCAGGCTCAAAGGGCGGAATGGCCTACTCCTGCACCTATTTTCTATGTTTCTATGTTTCTATATTTTATGACGCTAAAGGCGCTATATAAATACAAGTTGTTGTTGTTGTTGTCCCACAGAGCCTTCCATTGTTTGCCTCTGCACCAACAAGAGCTGAAGAATTGACAGAAAGCTGTCAAACAAGAATCTCTGTATCTGGGCCTGGGCTGTCAATACACCTGTAGAAACACCACATGGAACATCTCCACCTTAACATGAGAACCATGGTATTTGAGTTCAGGTTTCACAGGCTGTTTGTCAGATACCTAGTTGGTTTTTATAAAAAACAAAGCTGACTCCAGCAAGCCAAACAAAATAAGTGTTTGTAGCCTGAGGGCTGTAATATTTTGCTGTAAGGCTAAAATCAGTCAAAATAGTTGAGATGTTAATTTATTGTCTAATAAATGGCAGGCCAGCACACTGGCATTTTCTCACGTGTGGAGGATATGGATTCCCAACCTACATAAGAACATAAGAAATAGGAGTAGGCCATTTGGCCCCTCGAGCCTGCTCCGCCATTCAATAAGATCATGGCTGATCTGATCTTGGCCACAACATCACTTCCCTCCCCATAACCATTGACTCCCTTATCATTCAAAAATCTGTCTATCTCCACCTTAAATATCTTCAATGACCCAGCCTCCACAGCTCTCTGGGGCAGAGAATTCCACCGATTTACGACCCTCTGAGAGAAGAAATTCCTCCTCATCTCTGTTTTAATGGGCGGCCCCTTATTCTGAAACGATGCTCCCTAGTTCTAGATTCCCCCACGAGGGGAAACATCCTCTCTGCATCTACCCTGTCAAGCCCCCTCAGAATCTTATATGTTTCAATAAGATAACCTCTCATCTTCTAAACTCCAGTAAGTACAGACCCAACCTACTCAACCTTTCTTCATAAGACAACCCCTTCATCTCAGGAATCAACCCAGTGAACCTTCTTTGAACTGCCTCCAATGCAAGTATATCCCTCCAAAACTGTACACAGTACTCCAGGGGTGGTCTCACCAACGCCCTGTAAAACCTACAGAGACCTGAGCCTGCAGTATGAAAATTTAAATGATTACCAAAATTCCCGAAATAGATATCAAAAATTGTTTGTCAGCTGTGGCTCAGTGGGTAGCATTCTCATCTCTGAGTCAGAAGGTTGTGGGTTCAAGGCCCACTCCAGAGACTTGAGCACATAATCCAAGCTGACACTCGTGTGTAGTTCTGAGGGAGTGCCGCTTTTTGGGTGAGATGTTAAACCGAGGCCCCGTCTGCTCTCTCAGGTGGACGTAAAAGATCCCACAGCACTATTTCGAAGAAGAGCAAGGGGGTTATCCTGATGGCAAGTTGGATCCAAAATTGGCTTGGAGGTAGGAAGCAAAGGACAATGATTGATGGATGTTTTTGTGACTGGAAGGATGTTTCCAGTGGGGTTCAGTACTAGGCTCAGTACTAGGTCCCTTATCAACTATTTAGATTTGAATATAGGGAGTATGATTAAGAAGTTTGCAGACAACACACAAATTGACTGTGTGGTTGATAATGAAGAGGAAAGTCATGGGCTGCAGGAGGATATCAATCTCCTGGTCAGGAGGGCAGAGCAGCGGCAAATGGAATTTAATTCAGAGAAGTGTGAGGTGATGTACTTTGGAAGGGCTAATAAGGAAAGGGTATACACATTAAGCGGTAGGCCACTTAATAGTGTAGATGAACAAAGGGACCTAGGAGTGCTTGTCCACAGATCCCTGAAAGTAGCAGGCCAGGTGGATAAAGTGGTTAAGAAGGAATACGGAATGCTTGCCTTTACTGGCCGAGGCATAGAATATAAGAGTAGGGAGGTTATGCTTAAATTGTATAATACTTTGGTTAGGCCACAGCTGGAGTATTGTATGCAATTCTGGTCGCCGTATTATAGGAAGGACGTGATTGCACTAGAGAGGGTGCAGCGGAGATTTACTAGGATGCTGCCTGGAATGGAGAATCTTAGTTATGAGGACAGATTGGATAGGCTGGGTTTGTTCTCATTGGAACAGAGGAGGTTGAGAGGAGACCTCATTGAGGTGTACAAAATATTGAGGCTCTATTTCCATTGGTGGAAGGGTCTATTATGAGGGGGCATAGTTTTAAGGTGGTTGGTGGAAGGTTTAGAGGGGATTTGAGGGAGGCTTCTTTACACAGAGGGTTGTGGGGATCTGGAACTCGTTGCCTGGAAGGGTGGTGGATGCAGAATTCCTCACCACTTGTAAGAGATGGTTGGTTGGGCACTTGAAGTGCAGTAACCTGCAGGGTTACGGAACTAGAGCTGGTAATTGGTATTAGACTGGATGACCTTTTGTTGGATGGCGCAGACATAATGGTAAGTACTGCAGGGAATAGAATACGGCCAGGGTGATCTCCTGGACTAGTTTTGGTCGCCTGGATGGGTCGGAGAGGAACTTTCCCAGATTTTTTTCTCCCTAAATTGGCCTGGGTTTTTATCTGGTTTTTGCCTCTCCCAGGAGATCACATGGCTTTGAGTGGGATGGAGTGTAGAATGTTTCAATATAAGGGGTGTCGCAGTCATGTGAGGCGGATTGTTTGGGCTGGGTGCTCTTTGCCTTTCCATCATTGTTTATAGGTTTATTTGTAACATTTAGGACTGCTGACCAAGGGCCGTGCGGCTCTTTGTTGGCCGGCGCGGACACGATGGGCCAAAATAACCTCCTTCTGCACTGTAAATTTCTATGTTTCTATGTTTCTATGCCCTGGCCCATATTTATCCCTCAATCAATGTCACTGAAAACAGATTGTCTGGCTATTATCACACTGCTGTCTGTGGGAGCTTGCTGTGCGCAAATTAGCTGCCGCGTTTCCTACATTACAACAGTGATTACACTTCAAAAGTATTTTATTGGCTGTAAAGGGATGTCCTGAGGTCAAGAAAGGCGCTATATAAATGCAAGACTTTCTTTTCCTTTTTTTTATGACTTGAAGAGTGGCAGATCTTCCGACCGTCACAATTCTACTTACATAAAACTTTAATGCCACTTTTGGATTGGGTACTCACTGTAGCGATGAGGAATGGCGAGGTACCAAAGATTATTGACATTCACTGAGTTGTACGCCAGCAAGCGTCTGTGTCTTCAGGAGAGGAGGGAAATAATTTGGGAGGTAACCTAATTTTTTAAAAATTGATTATTTCCAATCAAGGTGCGGGATATCAGTGGGGCTCACATCGTTTCTGCTCTCTGAATTCAGTGCCCAAATATGGTCATCTTAAGTCTGTTGTAGAATGACTGTGAACAGTATTCTTCCCCTCAGTGAGACAGTTCCACTTCCCGTACTAACCATCCGATTGTCCTGCTGAGTGATTAACAATAATTTAATTATTGTCTTTTTTTGTACGTTTGAGACTGCCTCATAAAGAATACACTTGGAATCCTTAAAGCCAAAGGTTTCATCCTATCACGCTGTTTTTGGATCCTAATCCTAGTGAACAAATATATGTACACAAATGGTGAAGGTGACAGAGCAGGTTGAGAAAGCAGTTAAAAAAGCATACAGGATCCTGGGTTTCATAACTAGAGGCAGAGAGTACAAAAGCAAGGAAGTTATGAAGGACCTTTTATACACCATCATCATAGGCAGTCCCTCGGAATCGAGGAAGACTTGCTTCCACTCTTAGCATGAGTTCTTAGGTGGCTGTACAGTCCAATATGAGAACCACAGTCTCTGTCACAGTGGGACAGATAGTCGTTGAGGGGAAAGGTGGGCAGAGAGCCTGGTTTGCCGCACGCTCCTTCCGCTGCCTGCGCTTGATTTCTGCATGCTTTTGGCGATGATACTCGAGGAGCTCAGCGCCCTCCCGAATGCACTTCCTCCACTTAGGGCGGTCTATGGCCAGGGACTCCCAGGTGTCAGTGGGTGTGTTGCATTTTATCAGGGAGGCTTTGAGGGTGTCCTTGTAACGTTTCCTCTGCCCGCCTTTGGCTCGTTTGACGTGGACTCGTTCTGAGTAAAGCGCTTGCTTTGGGAGTCTCGTGTCTGGCATGCGAACTACGTGGCCTGCCCAGCGGAGTTGATGAAGTGTGGTCAGTGCTTCAATGCTGGGGATGTTGGCCTGGACGAGGACGCTAACGTTTGTGCGTCTGTCCTCCCAGGGGATTTGCAGGATCTTGTGGAGGCATCGCTGGTGGTATTTCTCCAGCGACTTGAGGTGTCTACTGTACATGGTCCACGTCTCTGAGCCTTACAGGAAGGCGGGTATTACTACGGCCCTGTAGACCATGAGCTTGGTGACAGTTTTGATGGACTGGTCTTCAAACACTCTTTTCCTCAGACGGCCGAAGGCTGCACTGGCGCACTGGAGGCGGTGTTGGATCTGGTCGTCAATGCCTGCTCTTGTTGATAGGAGGCTCTTGCGAGACAGGGCCACGCCGTGGATCTTGATGTTTGGGGGGCAGTGCTATGAGGCAAGGACAGGCTGGTGGAGGACCTTTGTCTTACTAATGTTTAGCGTAAGGCCCATGCTTTCATATCCCTCGGTAAATACGTCGACTATGTCCTGGAGTTCAGCCTCTGTGTGTGCACAGATGCAGACATCGTCCGCGTACTGTAGCTCGACGACAGAGGTTGGACTGGTCTTGGACCTGGCCTGGAGGCGGCGAAGGTTGAACAGCTTCCCACTGGTTCTGTAGTTTAGTTCCACTCCAGCGGAGAGCTTATCAACTGTGAGGTGGAGCATGGCAGCGAGGAAGATTGAGAAGAGGGTTGGGGCGATGCTTGACCCCGGTCCGGATGTGAAACTGGTTCGGCCTCAACTGGAGTATTGTGTGCAATTCTGGGCACTGCACTTTAGGAAGGATGTGAAGGCCTTCGAGAGGGTGCAGAAAAGATTTATAAGAATGGTTCCAGGGATAAGGGACTTCAGTTATGTGGAGAGACTGGAGAAGCTGGGGTTGTTCTCCGTAAAGCAGAGAAGGTTGAGAGGAGATTTGATAGAGGTGTTCAAAATCATGACGGGTCTGGACAGAGTAGATAGAGAGAAAGTGTTCTCAATGGCGGAAAGGTCGAGAAGCAGAGGAAACAGATTTAAGGTGATTGGCAAGAGAACCAAAGGCGGCATAAGGAAAAACAGTGGGTTAGGATCTGGAATGCACTGTCTGAAAGGGTGCTGGAGGCAGACTCAATCGTGGCTTTCAAAAGGGAATTGGATAACTGCCCAAAGGAAAAAAAATTACAGGGCTACGGGGAAAGGGTGGGGGAGTGGGACTAACTGAAGTGCTCTTGCACAGAGTCGGCATGGGCTCAATGGGCTCAATGGCCTCCTTCTGAGCTGTAACCATTCTATGATAATAACACCAGTGTGCTAACCCACTGTGGCACATTGTGCTTTCTCTCTCTTTATTCTCTCTCTACCCCCCCACCCCTCCCCCCTCCCCCCACCATCACTCCTTCCCACCCATGTGCTTTAATTTTATCTTTATTGATTCCTTCGTGGTCACCTCCAGATTTCTCCAAGGATCCATATTTGGCCTCCTCCGCATCTACATGCTGCACCTCTGTGACATATCCATAGATATAGGCTCAGCCTCCACATCTATGCTGATTATATCCAACTTTATCTCCTCATCATTTTTTTGAAGATCTCCTTATTGTAAAGTTGCCTGACAAACATTAAGCCTTGGATGAGTCAAAACTTCCTATAAATTAACACAGAGGAGACTGAAGCCATTCTCTTCAGACCTGGCAAAAACTCCACCCCCTCCCTGGCTATTTATTTAGACTGAACTAGACTTGAACACAGTCTCGATGTTCTGCTCTATCCAGATCTGAGTATTAAACCCCATATCCTACCCACTGCCAAGTCTGCTTACTTCCACCTCTCCTTACCCCGACTGACATCAAAACCCTTAACCATGCCTGTACAGAATTTTTCACTTCCACCCTCCATAAACTCCAATCATCTAAAACCTCATCGGCCACTTCCTGCCCCACTCTAAACCCTGTTCATTCAGTATCTGCATCCTTATTGACCTATGCTGGCTCTCTGTCCCCCCAACAGACTGAAGTTAATATTCTTATCCTTGTTTACAAATCCCTCCATGGCCTCATCTCGCACTACTCTCAAAGCGTCTCCATCCTTCCATCCTCTCCCATGTCCTCCAACTCCAGCTCCTGTGCCCTCCCCCTCCCCCACTCCACTTTCAGTGACAGACCCTTCTGAAACCTCAGCCTTCTTTTTGGAACTCTCTCCCCAAATCCCTACACCTCGCTCCCCACCTTTCAAAAGCCACCTCACAATACATCTCTTTGACCAGCTTTTGGTCGCCTGCACAGAGGCTTGCCTTTCTCCTCTGTGTACCATCTTAGGACATTTTTCTACTTAAAAGCACTATATAAATGCAAGTTATTCTTGATTCCTGCACTAATATAGTTGCAGCTAAATTCAAATGCGCAAATAAAAATATTAGTTCCATGAGAAAAATCTTCTTTGTTTTACTCCTAGAAATAGAGACCATTTTAGTCTTGTCATGTTTTCTTTTGTTTTAGTCTTACTTTAGTTATATTCTTCAATTTGAAACAAATCTGTCAATTGGTGCAAATTTTAATCTTGTCTTTCATTCCAAAATTTTAGTCATATTTTAGTTTTCGTCTTGGAAAATCTGTTCTTCATTAAATTCATTTTTGCTTTCCATTTTTTAAAATTCTAGTCCTTTTAGGAGTACTTTTTTTTTTCAAAATTTATGTATTTTAAAAATATAATTGTTATTTTATTTCTCATTGAGCCACAAGAAAGGTTGTGAAATATTGGCGCTGAAATAACAATGACGACTTTATTTGTCTGTTTCAATTTCCAACAATTGACACTAAAGTTAAGGCTTACTGACCAGTGTGGTTTATGTTTATATATCCAGGATGAGAAGAGGCCATCAGACCCATATGTGTTCACCCCTAATCTTATGCTGATTTGTTGCCAATGTGTCAACCATCCCTGTAATGTATTTGCTTCATGGGTTCTTTGCTTAAGAATGCATAGCAACACATTGCTATTAAGAACTAGTTGGTTTATTAACAAAGGTTTAACAATCACGTTACCAGTTCATCCACTAGGCTCCCAACTGCATACCTCATCGTGGATGACGTAGGCCCAACTGACTGGGGTTTTATTGAGTTTTGTGAAAATCACGTGACTGGCTAAGCTACTCTCAGTGGAACAGCTCTACAAATCTTTGAGCATCCTCACCGTTGCATACATTACAATCCCCTACCCCCATCTCCTGGGAGAGACAAAAAAATATAGACCTGTAGCCAACTTCAAAGTGACACTAGGAGAAGCTTCAAAGCAGGTAATGCATGCGATAGAAGGATATCAAGAAAACAAAAGAAACTGTCATTAAAAACGATTCTTTATTGGATCTATTCATGAATATCTGACATTTATAGCCCCTAGTTTTGTTCACCCCCACATAAATTTATCATAAATTAACAGGTCTTGATACCACATTTCACCTGAAACTTCTACCACGACCAACCAAATTGAGTTCAATTTTAAATCTGTATTGCAAAAGAAATAATGCACCTGCTAACTTACCAGGCAGCTGACTTTTTCTCTCATTGTGTCAGCCAGTGGCTCAGTGGGTAGCACACTTGTCACCGAGTCAGCAGGTTGTGGGTTCAAGTCCCACTCCAGGGACTTCAAGCACATAAATCTAGACTGACCCTCCAGTGCAGTGCTGAGGGAGTGCTGCACTGTCGGAGGTGCCGTCTTTCGGATGAGATGTTAAACTGAGGCCCCGCCTGCTCTCTCAGGTGGACGTAAAACATTCCATGGCACTATTTCGAAGAAGAGCAGGGGAGTTCGCCCCAGTGTCCTGGACAATATTTATCCCTCAATCAACATAACAAAAACAGATTATCTGGTCATTATCACATTGCTGTTTGTGGGAGCTTGCTGTGCACAAATTGGCTGCCGCATTTCCTACATTACAACAGTGACAACACTGCAAAAGTACTTTGAGACGTCCGATGGTTGTGAAAGGCGCTATATAAATGCAAGTCTTTCTTTCTTTAATTTCGCTGCCCCTTGCAAAGTCAACACCTCATCTTCATTAGGCAAGCAATGTGACAGCATAGAATCTTACAGCACAGAAGCAAGCCATTCGGCCCATCATGCTTGTCCTGCATCTTTGAAACAGCTAACCAATTAGTACCACTCTTTCCCTGTAGTCCTGCAAACCTTTTGCTTTTCAAGTATATTCCCTTTTTAAAGTTATATATTGAATCTACTTCCATCACCCTTTCAAGCAGCGCATTCCAGATCATAACAACTCGCTGTGTTAAAAATAAATTCTCCTCATCTCCCCTCTGCCTCTTTTGCCAGTTATCTTAAAGTTGTTGAACACTTAAAAAAAATACATAAACGGAGCAAACCAAAAAATGATAATACAGTACCAGACTAATAGATTTTAAAAGCAGATGGGGCTGAAATTCAGCTCCCCAATAAGGCCCGTTGCCGCCTGTTTGTGGCGGCCATGCGGCAGAGTCGAGCGGCCGCCGATTTCTGGTCGAATGGCCGCCGCAAGCTAAATTCAGCTATGGGGTTTTTCTGGCAGTCCCCACTTCCGCCCTACCGCTGCTGACTGGCCATGTGTGCATCATCAGTGCACGCACTGCCAGGATCCCCCCCCCCGCACCTCCTGCAAAATTTAGTGAGCAATATATTATTGGCGCTGAGCGGTGTCCCCAACAGCTTTTCCAATTGGTGCATCGTATATGCTTTCTCTCTCCCTGGCTGTGCAGCTGCCATTAAAGATGGCCGCAGTCGCCATTTTATTATTTTTACCGGCCGACTTCCATGTCGCCCGGACTATTGCGCCCCCGGGTTCAGCCGGGCCGCCAACAGGCAGCCTGGCACCACCTCTTGTGTGCCAGGCCGCTGGCCCGGCCGAAACCCTCCCTGGTGGTCCAGTGTCCAATCGCGACTGATGGCCGATTCTCTCCCTTTTAGCGGAGGCGAGATACGTGGTTATGCAAACGTGCAGTGACGTCACCGCCGCTCCGCGGCTGAGTGACAGCGGCGGAGAATCCGTCCCGCCTTCACTTCTGCCCCTCACCAGCACTGACCGCCGCACTGCTGCCCCCTTTATGACCAACTTCTTGGCCAATTCAAAAAAAAAAGCCAAAGAGGTGAATTTTGCGAAACCAAAACTGCGGTTAAAAACTCTTCAAAAAAGGTAGGAGTGCCAGCTTTCCGGCAGGACTGAATTTCGGCCCCGATGTTTTTAACTGCAGAGGTTATGACATGTTCCCATACTGGAAGGGGAGTGAAAAAGCAAGGTTACTCTGTGATATGTGTATTCGGCATGGAGTTTGCCTTCTGTTACTGAGCAGAACTAAGCTATACGCAGAAAAGATTTACAAGAATGGTTCCAGGGATGAGGGACTTCAGTGACGTGGATAGACTGGAGAAGCTGGGATTGTTCACCTTGGAGCAGAGAAGGTTGAGAGGAGATTTGATAGAGGTGTTCAAAATCATGAGGGGTCCAGACAGAGTAGATAGAGAGAAACTGTTCCCATTCTTCTTAGGCAGTCCCTCGGAGTTGAGGATGACTTGCTTCCACACTAATATGAATTGTCAGGTGACTGAAGAGTCCAACGTGGGACCTACAGTCTCTGTCATAGGTGGGGCAGACGGTGGTTAAAGGAACGGGTGGATGGGGAGCCTGAGTTGCAGTACGTTCCTTCTGCTGTTTGCGCTTGGCTTCCGCTGGCTCCCGGCGAAGAGGCACGAAGTGTCCAGCGCCTTCCCGGATGCTTCTCCTCCACTTAGGGCGATCTTGGGCCAGGGATTCCCAGGTATCGGTGGGGATGTTGCACTTTTTCAAGGAAAATTTAGGCTGTCCTTGAAAGCGTTTCCTCTGCCTACCTCGAACTCGCTTGCCGTGTCGGAGCTCCGAGTAGAGCACTTGTTTTGGGAGTCTCATGTCGGGCATGCGGACGATATGGACCATCCAGCGGAGCTGATCGAGCGTGGTCAATGCGTCGATGCTGGGGATGTTGGCCTGAGTGAGAGCACTGACATTGGTGCGTCTATCCTGCCAATGGATTTGCAGGATCTTGCAGAGGCAGCATTGGTGGTACTTCTCTAGTGCTGCCTGCTCTACATGGTCCATGTCTCTGAAGCATATAAGAGGGTGGGTATCACCACTGCTCTGCAGACCATGAGCTTGGTGCCGGGTGCTATTGACGGAAGGGTGGCGAACCAGTGGACACAAACTTAAGATGATCGGCAGAAGAACCAAAGGCAACAGGAGGAAAAAGCTTTTTACGCAGCGAGTGGTTAGGATCTGGAATGCACTGTCTGAAAGGGTGGTGGAGGCAGATTTAATCGTGGCTTTCAAAAGGGAATTGGATAAGTAGCTGAAGGAAAATAAACTGCAGGGCTACGAGGAAAGGGCGAGGGGAGTGGGACTAACTGAAATGCTCTTGCAGAGAGCCGGCACGGACCCACGGACCAAATGGCCCCTTCTGTGTTGTAACCATTCTATGATATATCAATTCCATATTTCATTCTCAATGCAACAAGCCAGGGATCAGTTTAAAAGGCCAATAAAGTTTAACTAAAAGAAAGTTTAACATTCATATAGCGCCTTTCTCGACCATTGAATGTCTCAAAGCACTTTACAGTCAATGAAGTACTTTTTGAAGTGTAGTCAATGTTGTAATGTAACTAGAAATAATCTATCCTATATATATAAATAGGGTTTAAAATAAAGGGGTGGTTTACTAACTCAAACAGTCCTCTGCCATTCTGTTCTGACCATGTGCTGCTGTCCTGTGTAAATTATTGTTTTTTTTCTTTAACCACGAGTGTGGTGCCATTCACTTTGCTTTTGTAATGCCCGTAGATGTTATTGAAAATGCATTTCCTTCATTTCAGAAGGTGTGCTGTGTGAACTGCCGATCATATTTCATCATTGCTGGATTCCAGTTTGAACTTGTTTTATAGGGATGGGCAAGGACTGGCAGTGCTTCACTCAGGTTTTTATTTAGTAATAATAGAGGATTAAAAGTTAGATTTTAGAAAGAAATGCTGCATATATCTTGGCCATTGCCTTTGTACCATTGATTTTAATTTCTTGAACTTGCTATAAATTTTGGTGACGGCCAATTGTGTCCAACAGGCAGCATTTAATAATTTTCTGCTAGTTTTTCCAATATTGGCAGAGGTGAAATTTCTGCTATCTGGTTCTTTGTGACCATTTGTTTTTCGATCATAAGTGGCATTACTGTTACTTAAGCCGAATTGGTAATTTTCCTGATGTTTTATACATATGGATTCACACATTTGTTTTTGACATTGAGCATAAACAGGACAGGCATTCCTCCAGGGAATTTGATATTTTTGCGAATGTAGCAACTGGAATAAGCACAAGTTTTAAACAAAACGTGCTCCATGTTTATGAAGAGCTCGACATTTAAAAAACGTAAGTTTGTAGCATTACAGATGCACCCAGTATTCAGCATGTATTTTATCGTGTTAGTTTCACTCATCTTTCCAACGGTTCAGCAGTTACAAATTAATGATTAAAAATTAGCAGTCCCGTCCGAATTTTATATGTTTCTACGAGATCCCCTCTCATTCTTCAAAACTCCAGTGAATACAGGCCCAGTCGATCCAGTCTCTCCTCATCTGTCAGTCCTGCCATTCTGGGAATCAGTCTGGTGAACCTTCGCTGCACTCCCTCAATAGCAAGAATATCCTTCCTCAGATTAGGAGACCAAAACTGAACACAATATCCCAGATGAGGCCTCACCAAGGCCCTGTATAACTGCGGTAAACCTCCCTGCTCCTATACTCAAATCCCCTAGCTATGAAGGCCAACATACCATTTGCCTTCTTCACGCTTGCTGTACCTGCATGCCAACTTTCAATGATTGATGTACCATGACACCCAGGTCTCATTGCACCTCCCCTTTTCCTAATCTGCTGCCATTCAGATAATATTCTGCCTTCCTGTTTTTGCCTCCAAAGTGGATAACCTCACATTTATCCACATTATACTGCATCTGCCATGCATTTGTCCACTCATCTAACCTGTCCAAGTCACCCTGCAGCCTCTTAGTGTCCTCCTCACAGCTCACACTGCCACCCAGCTTAGTGTCATCCGCAAACTTGGAGATATTACACTCAATTCCTTCATCTAAATCATTAATGTATATTGTAAATAGCTGAGGTCCCAGCACTGAGTCCTAAAGCACCCGTTTATCCCGACTCTCTGCTTCCTGTCTGCCAATCAGTTCTCTATCCACGTCAGTACATTACCCCCAGTACCATGTGCTTTAATTTTGCATACCAATCTCTTGTGTGGGACCTTGTCAAAAGCCTTTTAAAAGTCCAAATACACCACATCCACTGGTTCTCCCTTGTCCACTCTACTAGTTGCATCCTCAAGAAATTCTAGAAGATTTGTCAAGCATGATTTCCCTTTCATAAATCCATGCTGGCTTGGACCGATCCTTTTACTGCTTTCCAAATATGGTGCTATTATATCTTTAATAATTGATTCCAACATTTTCGCCACTACTGATGTCAGGCTAACTGGTCTATAATTACCCATTTTCTCTCTCCCTCCTTTTTAAAAAAGTGGTGTTACATTAGCTACTCTCCAGTCCATAGGAACTGATCCAGAGTTGATAGAATGTTGGAAAATGATCACCAATGCATCCACTAGGGTCACTTCCTTAAGTACTCTGGGATGCAGATTATCAGGCCCCGGGAATTTATCGGCCTTCAATCCCATCAATTTTCCTAACACTATTTCTCGCCTAATAAGGATTTCCTTCAGTTCCTCCTTCTCACTGGACCCTCGGTCCCCTAGTATTTCTGGAAAGTTATTTGTGTCTTCCTTCGTGAAGACAGAACCAAAGTATTTGTTCAACTGGTCTGCCATTTCTTTGTTTCCCATTTTCAATTCACCTGAATCTGACTGCAAGGGACCTGCGTTTGTCTTCACTAATCTTTTTCTCTTCACATATCTATAGAAGCTTTTGCAGTCAGTTTTTATGTTCCCAGCAAGCTTCCTCTCATACTCTAATTTTCCGCTCCTATTTAAACCCTTTGTCCTCCTCTGCTGAATTCTACATTTCTCCCAGTCCTCCGGTTTGCTGCTTTTTCTGGCCAATGTATATGCCTCTTCCTTGGATTTAACACTATCCTTAATTTCCCTTGTTAGCAACGGTTGAGCCACCTTCCCCATTTTATTTTTACTCCGGACAGGGATGTACAATTGTTGAAATTCATCCATGTGATCTTTAAATGTTTGCCATTGCCTTTCCACCGTCAACCCTTTAAGTATCACTTGCTAGTCTATTCTAGCCAATTCACGTCTCATACCATCGAAGTTACCTTTCCTTAAGTTCAGGACCCTAGTCTCTGAATTAACTGCGTCACTCTCCATCTTAATAAGAAATTCTACCATATTATGGTCACTCTTCCCCAAGGGGCCTCGCACAACAAGATTGCTAATTAGTCCTTTCTCATTACATATCGCAGTGTGGGCTGGCCTGTGCTGCCCCTGAGCCCTCGCGTCTTTGGGCCCCAGATTCACGCAACGTACGGCGGCCCGGCCCGGAAATTGGCGTGGTCTCGACCTGCAAGACCACCAGCGGGCCGGGGCCATTGAGGGAGCAGCGTGCGGCGGCATACCACTGCAGAGAGCAGCGCGTGCTGCTGCAGGAGTGACGGCTACGAAGCCAGGTCGCTGACTGCAGTGTGGGCAGGCACAGCAAGAGGGGAAAAGGAGGGATTTATTAGTGACTACCTTATGTGGCACAATTGAGATCAGGAAACATAGGTGCAAGAGGGAGGGATTCAAATTCCTGGGACATTGGAACCAGTTCTGGGAGAAGTGGGACCTGTACAAAAGGGACGGTCTGCACTTGGGCAGGACTGGAACTGATGTCCTAGGGGTAACATTTGCTAATGCAGTTCGGGAGTGTTTAAACTAATATGGCAGGGGGATGGGAACCTATGCAGCGAGATAGGGTGAAGTAATATGGAGTCAGAAACAGATGGTAGAAAGGTAAAAAGCAATAGTGGAAGGCCGAGTAAACAAAGGCAAGAAACAAAAAGGGCCACACTACATCATAATTCGAAAAGGACAAAGGGTGTTAAAAAAACAAGCCTGAAGGCTTTGTGTCTTAATGCAAGGAGTATCCATAATAAGGTGGATGAATTAACTGTGCAAATAGATGTTAACGGATATGATGTGATTGGGATTACAGAGACGTGGCTCCAGGATGATCAGGGCTGGGAACTCAACATCCATGGGTCTTCAACATTCAGGAAGGATAGAATAAATGGAAAAGGAGGTGGGGTAGCATTGCTGGTTAAAGAGGAGATTAATGCAATAGTTAGCAAGAACATTAGCTTGGATGATGTGGAATCTATATATGTAGAGCTGCAGAACACCAAAGGGCAAAAAACGTTAGTGGGAGTTGTGTACAGACCTCCAAACAGTAGTAGTGATGTTGGGGAGGGCATCAAACAAGAAATTAGGGGTGCATGCAATAAAGGTGCAGCAGTTATCATGGGAGAGTTTAATGTGCCTACAGATTGGGCTAACCAAACTGGAAGCAATACGGTGGAGGAGGATTTCCTGGAGTGCATAAGGGATGTTTTCTAGACCAATATGTCGAGGAACCAACTAGGGGGGAGTCCATCTTAGACAGGGTGTTGTGTAATGAGAAAGGATTAATTAGCAATCTCGTTGTGCGAGGCCCCTTGGGGAAGAGTGACCATAATATGGTGGAATTCTACATTAGGATGGAGAATGAAACAGTTAATTCAGAGACCATGGTCCAGGACTTAAAGAAGGGTAACTTTGAAGGTATGAGGCATGAATTGGCTAGGATAGATTGGCAAATGATACCTAAGGGGTTGACTGTGGATGGGCAATGGCAGACATTTAGAGACCGCATGGATGAACTACAACAATTGTAAATCCCTGTCTGGCCTAAAAATAAAAAAGGGAAGGTGGCTCAACCGTGGCTGTCAAGGGAAATCAGGGATAGTATTAAAGCCAAGGAAGTGGCATACAAATTGGCCAGAAATAGCAGTGAACCTGGGGACTGGGAGAAATTTAGAACTCAGCAGAGGAGGACAAAGGGTTTGATTAGGGCAGGGAAAATAGAGTACAAGAGGAAGCTTGCAGGGAACATTAAGATGGACTGCAAAAGTTTCTATAGATATGTAAAGAGAAAAAGGTTAGTAAAGACAAACGTAGGTCCCCTGCAGTCAGAATCAGGGGAAGTCATAAAGGGGAACAAAGAAATGGCAGACCAATTGAACAAGTACTTTGGTTCGGTATTCACGAAGGAGGACACAAACAACCTTCCGGATATAAAAGGGGTCAGAGGGTCTAGTAAGAAGGAAGAACTGAGGGAAATCCTTATTAGTCGGGAAATTGTGTTGGGGAAATTGATGGGATTGAAGGCCGATAAATCCCCAGGGCCTGATGGACTGCATCCCAGAGTACTTAAGGAGGTGGCCTTGGAAATAGCGGATGCATTGACAGTCATTTTCCAATATTCCATAGACTCTGGATCAGTTCCTATCGAGTGGAGGGTAGCCAATGTAACCCCACTTTTTAAAAAAGGAGGGAGAGAAAAAACGGGGAATTATAGACCGGTCAGCCTGACATCAGTAGTGGGTAAAATGATGGAATCAATTATTAAGGATATCATAGCAGCGCATTTGGAAAGAGGTGACATGATAGGTCCAAGTCAGCATGGATTTGTGAAAGGGAAATCATGCTTGACAAATCTTCTGGAATTTTTTGAGGATGTTTCCAGTATAGTGGACAAGGGAGAACCAGTTGATGTGGTGTATTTGGACTTTCAGAAGGCTTTCGACAAGGTCCCACACAAGAGATTAATGTGCAAAGTTAAAGCACATGGGATTGGGGGTAGTGGTGCTGACATGGATTGAGAACTGGTTGTCAGACAGGAAGCAAAGAGTAGGAATAAATGGGTACTTTTCAGAATGGCAGGCAGGTTCTGTGCTGGGGCCCCAGCTGTTTACATTGTACATTAATGATTTAGACGAGGGGATTAAATGTAGTATCTCCAAATTTGCGGATGACACTAAGTTGGGTGGCGGTGTGAGCTGCGAGGAGGATGCTATGAGGCTGCAGAGTGACTTGGATAGGTTAGGTGAGTGGGCAAATGCATGGCAGATGAAGTATAATGTGGATAAATGTGAGGTTATCCACTTTGGTGGTAAAAACAGAGAGACCGACTATTATCTGAATGGTGACAGATTAGGAAAAGGGGAGGTGCAACGAGACCTGGGTGTCATGGTACATCAGTCATTGAAGGCTGGCATGCAGGTACAGCAGGCGGTTAAGAAAGCAAATGGCATGTTGTCCTTCATAGCGAGGGGATTTGAGTACAGGGGCAGGGAGGTGTTGCTATGTACAGGGCCTTGGTGAGGCCACACCTGGAGTATTGTGTACAGTTTTGGTCTCCTAACTTGAGGAAGGACATTCTTGCTATTGAGGGAGTGCAGCGAAGATTCACCAGATTGATTCCCGGGATGGCGGGACTGACATATCAAGAAAGACTGGATCAACTGGGCTTGTATTCACTGGAGTTTAGAAGAATGAGAGGGGATCTCATAGAAACGTTTAAAATTCTGACGGGTTTAGACAGGTTAGATGCAGGAAGAATGTTCCCAATGTTGGGGAAGTCCAGAACCAGGGGTCACAGTCTAAGGATAAGGGGTAAGCCATTTAGGACTGAGACGAGGAGAAACTTCTTCACTCAGAGAGTTGTTAACGTGTGGAATTCCCTACCACAGAGAGTTGTTAATGCCAGTTCATTGGATATATTCAAGAGAGAGTTAGATATGGCCCTTACGGCTAAAGGGATCAAGGGGTATGGAGAGAAAGCAGGAATGGGGTACTGAGGTGAACGATCAGCCATGATCTTATTGAATGGTGGCGCAGGCTCGAAGGGCCGAATGGCCGGCTCCTGCACCTATTTTCTATGTTTCTATGTGTGCGCACTCGGTCTGTGCAGCAGAGCTGGTCTCTAGTTAGTCTTGGGTAATCCTTGCCACTGGACCAAGACCTAACTCTGTCAAGGTGTGCAACGGCCACCACACGTTAAAAAAATCCAAGCACAGGCATCATCCACTCTTCACGATGTAGTTCGGGATCTGGAATATTAGGTCCTTCATTGAAACATCTGTGAACTTATCCATTTTTGGCATGGAAGCGAGTCATCGTTGCTTCGAGGGACTGCCTATGATGATGATTATGATAATGAATAAATCCAATTGGGAATTCAAGAGAAACTTCTTTCACCAGAGAGTGGTTAGAATGTGGAACTCGCTACCACGTGGAGTAGTTGAGACGAATAGTTTAGATGCATTTAAGGGGAAGCTAGATTAACACATGAGGGAGAAAGGAATCGAAGGTTACGTTGATAGGGTGAGATAAAGTAGGGTGGGAGGGGGCTCATGTGGAGCATAAATACCAGCATGGACCAGCTGGGCCGATTGGCCTGTTTCCGTGCTGTAAATTCTATATAATTCTCAGGGACCGAAGGAAAATGTGAGGGAGCACTGTTAACATAAAAACATAAGAACATAAAAAATAGGAGCAGGAGTGGGCCATTTGGCCCCTCGAGCCTGCTCTGCCATTCAATATCATGGCTGATCTGATCTTGGGCTCAGCTCCACTTCCCTGCCCATAACCCTTCACTCCCTTATCGCTCAAAATTCTGTCTATCTCCACCTGAAATATATTCAATGACCCAGCCCTCCACAGATTTACGACCCTCTGAGAGAAGAAATTCCTCCTCATCTCAGTTCTAAATGGGCGATCCTTTATTCTGAAATTATGCCCCCTAGTTCTAGATTCCTGCACGAGGGGAAACATCCTCTCTGTATCTACCTTGTTAAGCCTCCTCAGTAAAGAAACATAGAAATTTACAGCGCAGAAGGAGGCCATTTCAGCCCATCGTGTCCATGCCAGTCGACAAAGAGCCACATGGCCCTCGGTCAGCAGCCCTGAAGGTTACATATAAATCTATGAACAATGAACAATGGCAGACAGGTAAAGAGCCCAACCAGTCCACTCCACACAACCGCGATACCTCATGTATCACAACATTTTATACTCCACCCCACCCGGAGCCATGCGATCTCCTGGAAGAGGCAAAAAAAGAGATAAAAACCCAGGCCAGTTGGGGGAAAAAATCTGAGAAAATTCCTCTCCGATCCATCCAGGCGATCGAAACTAGTCCAGGCGATCAGTCTGGCCGTATAAGATTCCCTGAAGTACTTACCATCGTATCTGTGTCGACCAACAAGAGGTTACCCAGTCTAATCCCACTTACCAGCTCTAGGTCTGTTACCCTGCAGGTTATGGTCCTTCAAGTGCCCATCCAAGCATCTTTTAAATGTGGTGAGGGTTTCTGCCTCTACCACCTTGCTTGGCAGTGAGTTCCAGACCCCCACAACCCTCTGCGTGAAGAAACTTCCCCTCAAATCCCCTCTAAACCTTCCACCAACCACGTTAAACCTATGCCCCCTCATAATTGACCCCTCCACCAAGGGAAATAAGCCCTTGCTATCCACTATATCCAAGCCCCTCAAATTTTTATACACCTCAATGAGGTCTTCTCTCAGCCTCCTCTGTTCCAAGGAGAACAAACCTAGCCTATCCAAACTCTCCTCATAGCTAAGATTCCCCATTCCAGGCAGCATCTTTGTAAATCTCCTCTGCACCCTCTCCAGTGCAATTACGTCCTTCCTATAATAAGGCGACCAGAACTGCACGCAGTAGTCCAACTGTGTCCTAACCAGTGTATTATACAATTTAAGCATAACCTCCCAGCTCTTGTATTCTATGCAAGCATACGTTTCAATAAGATCACATTCTTCTGAACTCCAATGAGTCTAGGCCCAACCTGCTCAACCTTTCTTCATAAGTCAACCCCTTCATCTCAGGAATCAACCTAGTGAATCTTCTCTGAACTGACTCCAATGCAAGTATATTCCTCCTTAAATAAGGAGACCAAAACTGTGTGCAGTATTTTAGATGTGGCCTCACCAATACCCTGTACAGTTGTAGCAGGACTTCTCTGCTTTTATACTCCATCCTCTTTGCAATAAAGGCCAACATTCCATTTGCCTTCCTGATTAATTACTGCACCTGCATACTAAATTTTTGTGTTTCATGTACAAGGATCCCCAGGTCCCTCTGTACTGCAGCATTTTGTAATTACTCTCCATTTAAATAATAATTTGCTTTTTTTATTTTTCCTGCCAAAGTGGATAACCTCACATTTTCCCACATTATACTCCATCTGCCAAATGTTTGCCCACTCACTTAGCCTTTCTATATCCCTTTGCAGATTTTTTGCGTCCTCCTCACAACTTGCTTTCCGACCCATCTTTGTAGCATCAACAAACTTGGCTACATTACACTCGGTCCCTACATCCAAGTCATTAATATAGATTGTAAATAGTTGAGGCCCCAGCAGCGATCCCTATTGCACCACACTAGTTACTGTTTGCCAACCGGAAAATGACCCATTTATCCTGACTCTCTGTTTTCTGTTAGTTAGCCAATCCTCTATCCATGCTAATATATTACCCCCAACCCCGTGAGCTTTATCTTGCGCAGTAACCTTTTATGTGGCACCTTATCGAATGCCTTATGGAAATCCAAATACACCACATCCACTGGTTCCCCCTTATCCAACCTGCTCATTACATCCTCAAAGAACTCCAGCAAATTTGTCAAACATGATTTCCCTTTCATAAAAACATGCTGACTCTGCTTGACTGTATTATGCTTTTCCAAAAGTCCTGCTACTGCTTCCTAAATAATGGATTCCAGTATTTTCCCAACGACAGATGTTAGGCTAATTGGTGTATAATTTCCTGCTTTCTGTCCTCCTCCCTTTTTAAATAGGGGCGATACAATTTGCGGTTTTCCAATCCGCTGGGACCTCTCCAGAATCTAGGGAATTTTGGTAGATTACAACCAATGCATCCACTATCTCTGCAGGCACTTCTTTTAAGACCCGAGGATGCAAGCCATCAGGTCCAGGGGACTTATCCACCTTTAGTCCCATTATTTCCCTGAATACTTTTTCTTTAGTGATAGCGATTGTATTAATTCCTCCCTTCCTATAGTCCCTTGATTACCCATTATTGCGATGTTTTTAGTGTCTTCTACCATTAAGACAGATACAAAATATTGTTCAAAGTCTCTGCCATTTCCCTGTTCCCCATTATTAATTCCCCAGTCTGTTGCTTGGTGTCTCTTGATTTCTGAGCAACAATGAAAAACAGCTTGGGCGCAGGATTGTCCATCTGCCCCAAGTGCCCACTTGTCCTTGAACAGTGCATGTTGTACAGAGCTCGAGAAATAAAAAAGGGAGAGTCTCTCACCCTTGTTACTTTGAAAGCACAACTCGTTGGTTTGTATAGGTGTTCGAGCATATTGCATCACGGGGTGGAGGGACCGATTCCTGACCTCAATTGGACTGTGTTGGAAGGGCTGAGAGGGTGTCATTCTAAGTAGATCTGAGGAACTTTCTCATAAGAAGGGAGATAGCAAAGGACTTAATTGCTCTTGTGCACCTCTTAAGGGGCTCAATTTTCCTCAAAGCCGTTTTTTGGGGCCCAACTACGGCAAAAAAAAATCCAACTTTCCCCGTTTGAATTGTTCATTTTGGTGCTGCCTAGCTTTGGGGATGGAGCCTAAGATCTGCGCCAAAAAGGTTGGGTTGCCAGGGTAACCAGGGACACACTGCGGGCTGAGGCTGGAAAGTGACACATACAACACATTCTGGCCAGCTCACAGCAACCTGCACAAGCACCTTACACATTGCAGCAACTTACCAGCATTAAAGTATTAAAATGTTTATGCCAAAAGTCTATCCCCCCCCCCCTTTCCCCTGACTCCCTCCCAGTGCCCGGTGCTGTTCCTAACCCTGGCCAAAGGGCCTCCCCGTCCCGGTACCCGCTACTAGCCCTGGCCGAAGGGCCTCCCGATGCTGGTACCCGTGACTAACCCTGGCCGAAGGGCCTCCCCCTCCCGGTACCCGCTACTAGCCCTGGCCGAAAGGCCTCTCGCCCACTCTCCCCTCTCCTCTCCCGCTCTCTCTCCCTCTCTCCCACTGCTGTCCGGGCCGTGGAACTGTAACTGCCGCACTGATTCTCTTACCTGCGCCGATTTTATTAACTGCCCAGAAGGTTTTTCCACAGCCCTAAGAAAAATTGGAGTAAATCGGAGCAGGCCAAACTTGTTGAAATGGCCAGAATTGGTGTGGGTGGCCAATGAGGTAAAAAAAAAAAACAAACATAAAAAAATCATAACTAATTGAGTTACACTGGCGCACAATCTTTGGGGAAACTGGGATATTTTAATTTAGGCCAAAAAAAGCGGCGCGCACCAAGAAAATGGCCAAATAACTGGGGAAAATTGAGCCCATGAATGGCTGCAGAGGTTGGTACAGCTCTGAGAGTAATGCCACCTTATGGTGGGGGTGACTGAACTAAATGGTGAAAAAATATTTTCAAATTGCCAAAAAAATGTTTTCTTATGAAACATTACAAACATTTAAGGCACAATTTAGTTTGAATATATCTAATATGGTTGCCAACATTTATAGGGAAGAGATGTACATGGAACCATAGACATTCACAGCACAGAAAAACATAGAAACATAGAAAATAGGTGCAGGAGTAGGCCATTCGGCCCTTCGAGCCTGCACCACCATTCAATAAGATCATGGCTGATCAGTCACCTCAGCACCCCTTTCCTGCTTTCTCTCCAGAAGGAGGCCATTGAGCCCATCATTTCTGTGCTGGCTTATTCCGAGCACAATCCAAACCTAATCCTCTTGCCTCGTTCTTTCCCCACACCCCTCCCCCACCCTTTCCCCACACCCCTCCCCCACCCTTTCCCCACACCCCTCCCCCACACCCCTCCCCCACCTTTTCCCCACACCCCTCCCCCACCCTTTCCCCACACCTCTGCCGTAACCTTTGGCTCAACTAATCCCTGTGACAGAGTAGTCTTGCTTCAGCAACTCTCTGGATAAAGACATTTCACCTAACCTCTCCCCTCACTCTTTCTAGCGACAATTTAAAAATAGTCCCAGACTCCCAAAAGGGAATAAATAGTTTGTTTTTGGTTTTTTATCCTGTAGCAACTTCCTAATTTAAAAATAATCCATTAATCTCCTTTTAGCCATCTGTACTCCGGCCCAAGTATCTCGAGTTTTAATGCAAGTCCCGTAAACAGTGCACTTGCAGAATTACCTTCAGGCAAAAATGTCAAATTCCAACACATACCACAAAAGGGTGGGAGTAGCAAGATTTAAAATTAAATTTAACAATTTTTAATAACGTTTTTTTCCTACAATTTTTACAAAACATTCACGGCACAAGAAACAATTAATAGGATGTGTAACTGAACCAGGCAAAATCATCAGGAATACAAAAGCAAAATACTGCGGATGCTGGACATCTGGTGGCTTTCAAAAGGGAATTGGATAAATACCCGAAGGAAAAATATTTGCGGGGCAAAGGGCAAAGGGCAGGAGAGGGGGAGGGGGAGGGGGACCAGCTGACGTGCTCTTGCAGATAGCTGGCACAGGCTCGACGGGCCGAATGGCCTTCATCTGTGCTGTAACCATTCTATAATTCTATGAACTACTCAGCAAGTCAGGCAGCATCTGTGGAGAGAGAAACAGAGTTAACATGTCAGGATGATGACCCTTCATCAGAACTGGAAAATGTTGCGGATGTAACAGGTTTTAAGCAAGTACAGGGGCAGGGGAGGAAAGAACAAAAGGGAAGGGATGTGATAGGGTGGCAGGCAAGAGAGATTGAATGACAAAACGGATGGTGGAGCAAGGCAAAAGGAGGTGGTAATGGGAGAAGTAAAGAAACAGAAGATGAGTCTAGATAGGGTGTAAATGGGAATCAGCACCTGCTGCCCGAAAAGATGGCGGCAGAGGTTACGATCATCAGGCATATCAGGTGTGCCTCAGTGCGTAGCACTCTTGTCTCGGAGTCAGAAGGTTGTGAGTTCAAGTCCCACTCTAGGGACTTGAGCACAAAAAATCCAGGCTGACACTCCAGTGCAGCGCTGAGAGAGCGCTGCACTGTCGGAGGTGCCGTCTTTCAGATGAGACGTTAAACCAAGGCCCTGTCTGCTCTCTCAAGTGGACGTAAAAGATCCCATGGCACTATTTCGAAGACGAGCAGGGGAGTTATCGCCAATGTCCTGGACAATATTTATCCCTCAATCAACATAACAAAAAAAAAACAGATTATCTGGTTATTATCACATGGCTATATGTGGGAGCTTGCTTGTGTGCAATTTGGCTGCTGCGTTTCTTACATTACAACAGTGACTACACTCCAAAAGTACTTCATTGGATGTAAAGCGCTTTGAGACGGCCAATGGTTGTGAAAGGCGCTATATAAATCCAAGACTGTTATATATGCAGACTATAGATATACTCTCTGTGCAGTCACTGTATAGTTGCATAAGATGGAGATTGTTTACCTGATGTACTGTCAATAAGGTTTACACTGTGTATATACTATGCTGGCACCACTAGAGGGTGCAACTGGTGGAGACCGGGGTCTCCTGCCCTGGTGGCAGGGGCTGTATAAAAGGGGAGCCACCATGCGGCTGCCTCACTCGAGAGTTTGGAATAAAGGACCAAGGTCACTACAGTTTGAGTACAACACATTGCGTCATAGAGTCATTCAGAAGTACATTACAGACTTACTAAAGTCTTTCTTTGTTTCTTTCCATGTGACATCCTGTTAAATATTATTGCACTCAGGGAAATGTTTGCTTTTGTTTTTAGAGGGCTGAAGAACTAGAAGAATCATTATTACTTTTAGCATTATATTTGCATGAAAAGGAAATATATGCACCTTAATTTCCTGTCTACACTGTCAGACCATTATGTGCAGGCTTAAACTAACAGATTCATTTTCAAGTAAGGTCGTTGAACAAAAATACACAGCAAAGAAACCAGTAATGCTGTACATGACTGCTGCTGGTTAAGGAACTGTACCCCAATACACTTAAAAAAAAAATTTGGAAAGAAAACTAAAATCCATTGTGGCATGCAGGCCACTTCTTCAACGAATGGAAAAGCAAAGTTTGCGGGTGGCAGCAAAGACTTTGGGCTGGATTTTTGGTTCTGCTCGTTTCTGGGCGGTAATGGTAGCGGGGCGGTAAGGTTTGCACCCAGGAATAGTTTGCGTCTCAGTCAACAAAATTCAACAGCTGGGCCCTGAGTGTGGGGGCGGAACGCTAAGGGAGGCGATACACACCTCTCTCAGGGCGCTAGGCCGGCTTAGCAAGCGGAAAATCCCGAGCTAAACAGCCGGCCTCAGAGCACGCTAAGAGAGGCCTGTGGGGGCGAGGGGGCAGAACACCAAAAACATTCCCAATAAATAACTCACGCCACCACAACATAAATCGCAAAAATAAAGACTATCACATTTACCTGAGGTGGACATTACTTACCTCACTGCGGCCTGCACAGCTTGGACCGTCCGCTTCCACAGGCGGTCCTCCCAGCAGGGCGCTCCACGCAGCGCCAAGGATCGGACGGCAGCCAAAAGTCAGAGGCGTTGCACCGGACCGGCTCGCCTCTTCCAGGCGGTACTGCTCCGCCCCCTCCCCCATCGAAACCGGCACCGAAAGTCCCGGCAGGGTGATGGAAGCTGGTCACCCGCCTGGAAGTGCTTACCGTCATCATTGCCGCCTCTCCAGGGCGCTAACGGGCGGAAGGAGGCCGGAAATCCAGCCTTCTGTTGTAAAAAAAAAATCTCACACACACACACCGCACCCCTAGATTTCTTCCTGCGTTACTCTTAAATTTGTTGCTGGGCTATGTCTGTAAACATACACAATAATCTGTTAGAATTGTGTTAACTTATACGTTGTGAAATAGTCCAAAAGCGTTCTGACTAACGATCTTAATATTGTGTCATTAATATTGTGTAAGCTGAAGCAAACCTACTCTGAAAAAGCATGCACCATTAATAAAAAAGAATTGTTCCGTCTAAAACCATCTGACACAAAAAGGCAGATGTGCAGCATATTAATAAGATGCACATTTGCTGCTCATAGCTGTGATTCACAGTGCAGTTGATCATGGGCCAGAGGATTTATTTAGTAGAGAAATGCCAGGAAAATCTTGGCAGTACTGTTGTGTCCTTGATTATTTGCATAAGTATCTGCTCCAACATGCAATGCAGTAATATCATTTCATAGAATCAGAGAATAGGACAGCACAGTAGAAGGCCATTCGATACCCATTGAGTCTGCCTCAAAATACAAAAAAAAAGCTACCTATTAAATATCAATGTAAACAACAATGTGAATGAAAAATGGGTCTAAATTGATTGCTCTTCGAAAGAGCTTGCACAGTCTCAATGGCCCGAATGGCATCCTTCTATGATTCTAACTACACTGCTAAGAAAACACAATTCTGCTTTAAGACGGCCAATCGCTTGTTTAAATCAATCTCTGATTCACTTCGTTACTCGGATGCTATTATCTTCGGAGATTTTATTTTTAATTCTCCAAATTACTATCAGTTCTGCTTCAGTCTGCAGGCTACTGTTTGTATACGACCTTTAAGAAAATGGTGACTCTGGCTCCGTGCAGTGTCCTTTTGAGGTGGAGCAGAGGGAGGGGAATTGTTTGAGATTGTGTAATAACTTGTCTGTCCAGGTTTACTCATTTGCAGTGAGACGCGTCTCAAGTTGCTTTAAAAATACAACTTTCCTGAGGTTAGTGAGCCATGTGTAGGTAGCTTTACAAGCATGAGCAGCCAACCCCAGTATGTCACCCAACTTCATCTGTGATTGTAGATGGTAAGTGTTGGCAGACTATCAAACCAATGAAAAGCATCACAGCTGAGTCCATCATCCACATGCATTATTTCCAGTAAAAAGAATCGCTGGCTAGTGATCGGTGACCTTTGCAAATGTTTTCTTTTCCTTCCTTGGCAACACTCATAGAGACTGTACTGCCACCCAGCTCATTCAACATGTTATGTCTTGAATAAAGAATCTGACCAGATACTGTAAGCTCAAAGTAGTGTGTGACCCTAGTCCTTTATTGCAGGTCTCCAGTGTGCCTCTTCAGTGGGATCCCTTGGGACTCCAGGGGAATGAGCCCTCTGGTGGTTAAACAATGTATTTGCAGGTTTACATATATAACAACACTCCCGCTCCCCCAAAGTCAATAGTGTAACTATTTACAATGTGAGTCGATCTGGGGCTTTCCTTTCCCTGGTTGATCGTCTCAGTGCAAATGCTGGTTTTGGTTGAGTCCTTCCAGCTCGTTGGCCACGAAGTATTGGTCGAGTCACTCCACAAAAGTTTCCCAATCATCTCCCTCCGAGAATTTCTCCAGGATGCCAACGGTTCTCTGCATTATTGCGGTGGGGTTCGTAATCTGTATCTCGTCGTCAGTTATTATGTCTTGAATAAAGAATCTGACCAGATACTGTAAGCTCAAAGTAGTGTGTGACTGTAGTCCTTTATTACAGGTCTCCAGAGTGCCTCTCCAGTCTGTGAGGCCTCCTTATGTACAGGTGCTCCCAAGGGATTGTGGGATCCCTTGGGACTCCAGGGGATGAGCCCTGTGGTGGTTAAACAAGGTATTTACAGGTTTACATATATAACACAACACATATCAGCATCCAACACGGAGCTTCCTGGACTGAGGCAGCATATCACACTGTGAGATGCATTCCTGAGCTATCAGGAAAGCTGTCAGCTGTGGCTCAGTGGGTAGCGCTCCCACCTTTGAGTCAGAAGGTTGTGGGTTCATAGCCCCACTTCAGGGACTTGAGCACAAAAATCTAGGCTGACACTCCAGTGCAGTAACAGAGGGAGTGCTGCACTGTCGGGGGGGGTGGGGAGGGTGGTCTTTTGGATGAGATGTTAAACCGAGACCCCCTCTGCTCTCTCAGGTGGACGTTAAAAAAAAAATCCCATGGCACTATTTTGAAGAAGAGCAGGGGAGTGATTCCCAATGGCCAATATTTAGCCCTCAATCAACATCAGTAAAACAGATTATCTGGTCATTATCACATTGCTGTTTGTGGGAGCTTGCTGTGCGCTATTTGGAACATAGGAACAGGAGTAGGCCATTCAGCCCCTCAAGCTTGTTCTGGCTACCGTGTTTCCGACATTACAACAGTGACTACACTTCAAAAGTGTTTCATTGGCTGTAAAGCACTTTGGGACATCCTGAGGTCATGAAAGGCGCTATATAAATGCATGTTTTTGGTTTTTTTCTTTTTATGTAGATCTTAATTCGCCCAATTTGACTTTTGGTATTACATAATCCTGGACCTTTGGTACCTCACCCCCATGTTGAAGTTTTTAAGTGTGAGCCTGGCAGGAGTCATCAGCTAGCAATCCTAAGATGGAACCAATGCTCCCCCTAAGGTGTGGGCCTATATGGCCATGCAGCAATCTTCAATGTATAGCCCATTGAAATAAACAGGCCACTCACAACTTCGTCAGTTGATAACTCAGAGGAGTTTGTAGCCCGCCCAGTACAGGTAGAGCATCCCACATCTGGAAACCTCGGAACTGAGGCCGTTCCAGATTTCGGGTATTTCTGGATTTCGGAACGTCTTTCTATAGTCCTTTGCTGCTCTCCCTCTCTTGTGTTGTTATTAATCCAGAGTCTCCTGTATCTGTGTGAAGCTAGTCTGATCTACTGTATTGTTTTGCCTTGCTGAAACTGATTGGACAGTCTATTACTTTTCGGCAATAACCATCCACAGTAGATTTTAGGATGTTTGCAAAACAAAATTCACAAAGCAAGATTGAAATTGCATCTAAATCATGGCAGGCTTTGCGGAGTTTCACCAGGGTCCTGCGGCAGCGGTTTTAGGCGGACCGACGGCGTGCAAGGCTGGGGGTGCCGCCGTCGCTGTACTTTGGACTTTTGGCGCGCCCGTGTTCTGGCCAAGGGAAGACGCCCGGTGGGGGGGGGGGCGGGGGAAGATCATAAGAACATAAGAATTAGGAACAGGAGTAGGCCATCTAGCCCCTCGAGCCTGCTCCGCCATTTAACAAGATCATGGCTGATCAAGAACCTGCGTTGTGGACCCATGAGCAGTGGTGCCTGTGGGTGTGAAGACCTGCAAGAAGAGCTAGGTTGGAGTTTTTGTTTTTTGATTCTTTTTCGGCGATTTAGTGGGTGGGAGTTTTGTGAGTTTTTGTTTTTTTGTCTTTTGGACTTTCCCTGGGCCCAGCTCGTGGCGGTAATCGGCTTGGAAGGGTGTCTGGATTTCGGAGCATTTTCCGGATTCCGGATGGCTCCGCCATGGATCAGCTGAGAGCCGTTTCAGTACTGTGGCAGGTGTGGAAACCGGATTGGAAGGATTCAAACATAGAATTGCGGGAAAGATGGGCACAGATTTGGGAGGCAACAACGCGTTCAAGGACTTTGGAGAGGAAAGGGAGGTTGGAGCTGGGGCGGTAGTTTGAAAGAACTGAGGGGTCAAGGATTGTTTTTTTGAGGAGAGGGGTGATGACGGTAGATTTGAGTGAGAGGGGAGCAGTACCTGAGGAGAGAGATCCATTAACAATAGAGGGAACATTGGCTGGAACCCTGGGTGTATCTACCCTTCCTAACCCACAGGTTAGGATTGCCCTGTAAATCCCCTGGGAGCACAGACGCACCAACATTAGTATCCTCAATCAGGCCAACATCCTCAGCATCGATGCACTCGACCAGCTCCGTTGGGCGGGCCACATTGTTCGCATGCCCGACACAAGACTCCCAAAGTAAACGCTCTCCTCTGAACTCCTACACGGCAAGCGAGCCCCAGGTGGGCAGAGGAAACGTTTCAAGGACACCCTCAAAGCTTCCTTGATAAAATGCAACATCCCCGCCCTAGGTGGAGGAGGTGCATCCGGGAGGGAGCTGAGCACCTCGAGTCTCGTTGCTGAGAGCATGCAGAAAACAGGTGCAGGCAGCGGAAGGAGCGTGCGGCAAACCAGACTCCCCAGCCACCCTTTCCCTCAACCACTGCCTGTCCCACCTGTGACAGAGACTGTGGTTCCCATATTGGACTGTACAGTCACCTGAGAACTCACTTTTAGAGTGGAAACAAATCTTCCTCAATTTCGAGGGACTGCCTATGATGATGATGATGATGAACCCACAGGGGCATTAAATCAAACTGTAAGCGCCTTGGGATGCTTTACTACGTTAAAGGTGCTATACGAGGATCTTGGCACCCTCTGTGAGGTTCAAGCACCATACTAAAGGATACATTTACCCAGTGAGCCAGGGTTGGAGGGAGGTTGTAACTGATTTGTAAAAACCACCTTCCATACCAGTGCTTCCGATATGTCTTTTTCTTTCCTCAACCAAGGATTCCCCTTTACCGTGGTTGACATTGCCCTCGACTGCGTCTGTTCTATTTCCCACATTTCTGCTCTCACCCATTCCCCTCCCTCCCAGAACCACGACAGCATTCCCCTGGTCCTTCACCTTTCACCCCACCAGCCTCCACGTTCAACGGATCATCTTCCGCCATTTCCAGCGTGATCCCACCACCAATCGCATCTTCCCCTCCTGCCCCCTTTCAGCGTACTGAGGGGACCGCTCCCTCCGCAACACCTTGGTCCACTACTCAATCACACCCAGCACCCCCTCCCCTTCCCACTGCACCTTCCCGTGCAAGCGCAGGAGATGCAACACCTGCCCATTTACCTCCTCCCTTCCCACTGTCCAGGGCCCCAAACACTCCTTCCAGGTGAATCAGCGATTTACTTGCACTTCTTTCAATTTAGTATACTGTATTGGCTGCTCACGATGTGGTCTCCTCTACATTGGGGAGACCAAACTCAGATTGGGTGACTGCTGAGATGCAGAACACCTCCATTCAGTCCGTAAGTGTGACCCTGAGCTTCCGGTCGCCTGTCACTTTAATTCTCCGCTCCACTCCCACTCTGATCTCTCTGTCCTCGGCCTCCTATACTGTTCCAATGAAGCTCAATGCAAGCTCGAGGAACAGCACCTCATCTTTCGTTTAGGCACTTTACAGCCTTCTGGACTCAACATCGAGTTCAACAATTTCAGACCGTAACCCCTGCACTAATGTTTTTTTCTCTGTTGTTTTCTCTCTTTCCCATGGCAATTGTTGATGATTTTTCCATTTACACCCCACCGAGACTCATCTTTTGTTACTTAACTTGTCCCATTACCATCCCTTTCGTCTCTTAAATTCTTCTGCCTTCCATCCTATCACAGACCTTCCCTTTTGTTCTTTCCTCCCCTCCCCCCTTTCCCTGCCCCTACACTTGCTTAAAAACCTGTTACATCTCGAACTTTTTCCAGTTCTGACGAAGGGCCATTGACCTGAAACGTTAACTCTGTTTCTCTCTCCACAACTGCTGCCTGACCTGCTGAGTATTTCCAGCACTTTGTTTTTATTTCAGATTCCACCATCCATAGCATTTTCTTTTGTTTTAAAAGCGTAGATGCTCATAGCTTCAAAATGTTATTTATGTTAGAGAGTTAAAAAAATATTTTTTAACTGTTCCTTTCTGTCTTTTTTTTATCTCTCTCTCTTAATCACATCCTTTTTTTCCTTTCTTTATTTCACTTTCTGTACATGATTTAGCAGTGAATTAAATATTCTAACTTATACTTCCTGGTTTACACTCTGCACTGCTCAGTAACAGTTCCTCAATCTGATTGGTTACAGAGCTGCACAGTTGCTTTCCCTGTTCACGCATGTCCCAGATCCCCTGTAGAGGGCACTGCGCCGAAATGGCTTTCTAATCACTGCAACCTCGAGTGCGAAAGCCTGTAGGCAAAGTGTGTGTAATTAATAGTATAGAGCTGTTCGTTCGCCAGACCACAAAATTCAGGCCAAGATCTTATATTAGCAAATGATTGCCTTCAGTTCCACAAGACATATTTAATATTTAATTCTCCACCACTCTGACCTTCTCACGAAGCTCAACGGAAGCTCGGGGGAAACAGCACCTCATTTTTCGATTAAGCACTTTACAGTCTTCCGGACTCAACATTGAGTTCAAAAATCTCAGATCATAACCACTGCTCCCATTTTTGTTGGTAATGATTTGTCATTTTCAGCCATTCTGGACCCATCTTTTGTTCCTTGTCCCATTATCACCCCCTTTTGCCTTGCACCATCATCCATTTTGCCATTCAATCACTCCTGCCTTCCACCCTATCACATCCTTTCCCTTTTGTTCGTTCTTCCCCTCCCTTCTTTCCCTGCCTCTGCCCTTGCTTAAAATCTGTTACATCTGTAACATGTTCCACTTCATCGACCAGAAACGTTTACTCTATTTCTCTCTCCACACGGGCTGCCTGACCTGCTGAGTATTTCCAGTATTTTCTCTTTTACTATTGCCTTGTGAAATCCAGATGTTTTTTTTTTGTAATTTGGAAGAGATTGTGGCATGTTATTTATTAATTACAGCACTATGCCTGTCGGCTGGATATGAAGGAAAAAGGATATAGGGAGGTGGAACCGGAAGAGTCCTTGGCTGGCAACTGCACCTCTGACTACAAAATGTTTCTAACTGGGAAAAAGAGGCATCATTGCCAGTACTCCATGAGTTTTGTAATCAGGCAAGAGTATTTTTTTTAAATACCATAAATCTAATTCTGTAAATGCCTCCCCTCTTTCAATCTCATTGAATCTGCAACTCCGCCCATTAGCTGTGAGCATCTTAGATTTTAATGGGCGGAATTGCAGATTCAATGAGACCAAACACACACACCACAGCCACTTCCGCATGTCAATTTCGTCACATGGCCTATCGCTGTCCGCATGCGCAGACGCCGCCTGATGTTGCACCGCAGTGTAGCGAGTTGCCCAGAGCCACGTGACGCGGAGCCCAGCTAGTGCGGGCCAAGATAGGAAGTCGCGACAGATACACAGAGCTGCACAGAGGGATGGGAGACATCAGTGAGTAGTAACGGAGTCAGGGGACCCCCACCGTGCGGGCACTGGCCCAAGCTTCCCGGGGAGATGGCTTGTCTGGCGCCGCAGCAGCATTCTTATTTTAACTCGCTTTCTTGCTTGTTTACCTGCTTGTCAACAACAACAACAACAACAACAACAACAGCAGCAGCAGCTTCTTGCATTAGGTAGTGCCTTTAACAACAACTTGCATTTATATAGTGACTTTAACAACAACAACTTGCATTTATATCATACCTTTAACGGAGTAAAACCCCCAGAGGTGCTTCACAGGATCATAATCAGCCAAAAACTTTGAAGCGAGCCAAAGTAGGAGATATTGGGCCAGATGACTAAAAGCTCAGTCAAAGAGGTAAGATGTAAGATTTAAGGAGTGTCTTAAATATGGAGGGAGAAGTGGAGAGGTTTAGGGAATGAATGCCAGAACTAGGTGTGTAGGGAGCTGATGCATGGCCGCCAATGATGGAGCGATTAAAATTGGGGATGCTCAAGAGGCCAGAATTAGAGGAGCGTAGAGTTCTTGGAAGATTGTAGGGCCGGTGAAGGTTACAGGGATAGGGAGGGGCGGCCACATGGCGGGATTTGAGCACAAGGATGAGAATTTTAAATTTGAGGTGTTGGCGGACTGGGAGCCAATGTAGGTCAGTGAGCACGGGTGATGGATGAAAGGGACTCGGTGTGAAATAGGATACGGGCAGCAGAGTTTTGGATGAGCTTCAGTTTATGGAGGATGGAAGATGGCCAGAAGACCATTAGAATGGTCGAGTCTGGAGGAAACAAAGTTGTGAATGATGGTTTCAGCAACAGATAGGCTGAGGCAGGGGCAGAGATGGACGTTTTATGGAGATGGAAGTAGGTGGTCAAGGTAAGGATATGGGTTGAAAGCTCAGCTGAGGACGCAGAGATTGCGAACAGTCTGGCTCAGAGTGGCCAGGAAGTGCGATTGAGTTTGTGGCGGGGGCTAAATATGATGGTTCTGGTCTTCCCAATGTTTACTTCGGAGGAAAGTTCGGCTCATCCAGGACTGAATATTGGACAAGCAGCGTGAGGGGTCTGAGACTGGAGGGGTCGAGAGAAGTGGTGGTGAGATAGAGCTTGAGTGTCATCAGCGTACATGTGGAGCCTGATGTTGTGTTTTTGGATATCACTGAGGAGCAACATGTAGATGAGAAATCGGAGGGGCCCAAGGATAGATCTTTGGGGGACTTCAGAGGTAACGGAGCAAGAAGTGAAGCCATTGCAGTAGCTAAAACTGGATAGGGAAGAATGGAATCAGGCGAGGGAAGTCCCACTCAGCTGGACGACGGAGGAGAGGTGTTGGAGGAGGATGGTTTGGTCAACCATAACAAAGGCTGCTGACAGGTTGAGAAGGATGAGGAGGGATAATGCACCATGGTCACAGTCACCGAGGATATCATTTGTGACGCACATCACTTGTAATTAACGTCGTTAAAGGGTAAACCAGATTTATATATGTATATAAAAAAAAAGAGGAGAGTTTGTTGTCGGATTATCATATCTGCTTTTAATTTTGTTTTGTGAAAATATTGAGGACTCATCAGATTCTATCAATGCTGCTACAAGGAAATTAGCACGACAGATTAATCTTTCCTTTTGTATTTAAGGAACGGTGTAGCACTGCAGTTCTAATTGAAAGAGTTCAAAGCTGTCTTTGTTAACGTGCATTTAATTAAATTAAGTCAATCCCCAAATGTACCATCCAGCAGGGAATTGAGCCGTACAGTCGAGCGAGGCCCCAGGATTGAATCCTGGACAGGTCCAGTCTGAGCCATTCTAACTTCCCGTGCAGCAACTGGCCTCCGCAGACAAAGGCTCCGCATCCTTAGCGCTTTTCCGTGAACCCGAGTGAAAAGTGTGTGTGCGGGGATATCTGAGGATAGAATCAGGCTGACGTGATGCCTCTCCATGTCCAATAGCCTGCTGATGCACATTGTACAGGTTTTCCCACATAACAACAGTGACTACACGCCAAAAGTTCTTCATTGGCTATAAAGCGCTTTGAAATGTCCGGTGGTCATGAAAGGCGCTATATAAATGCAAGTCTTTCTTTACACATGAGCATCTGTCATTTGGGTGACCAAAGAGCAGCTCATGCCAGTGGAACCAAACCTCTGCACAAGTCAGTATCCTGAGGAAGGGAGGGCAGAAGCAGGGGAAAAAATTATATTAATTGTCACTTGTCCTCATTCAGGATGTTTTTGTAAACGTGGATATCGGGGTACAATACCATCATGGTTATGTAAAGAAGCTGGACTAATAACCCAGAGAATGTGAGTTCGACTGCCCGTGTCCTAACTTGCACCAAGTCCCGCTCACCCATCACCCCTGTGCTCACTGACCTACATTGGCTCCCTGTTAAGCAATGGCACGATTTCAAAATTCTCATCCTTGTTTACAAATCCCTCAATGACCTCACCCCTCCCTATCTCTGCAATCTCCTCCAGCCCTACAACCCCCTGAGATATCTGCACTCCTCTAATTCTGGCCTCTTAAGCATCCCTGATTTTAATCACCCAACCATTGGTGGCCTTGCCTTCAGCTGCCAAGCCCCTAAGTTCTGGAGTTCCCTCCCTAAACCGCTCTGCCTCTCTAATCTTTTAAGCCGCTCCTTAAAACCTACCTCTTGGACCAAGCTTTTGGTCATCTGCCCTAATTTCTCCTTATGTGGCTCGGTGTTTGTTGAAGAGCCTTGGGGACGTTAAAGGTGCTATATAAATATAAGTTGTTGTTCAGATATCACCACTGTGGTTTGAGAATTTGAATTCAATTAAAATAAAAGCTGCTTTTTTTAAAAAAAAGTTAAATTGTCATTTAAAAACCCACCTGGTTCCCTAATGTCCTTGTAGAGAAAGAAACCTGCCCTTGTCGCTGGCTGAGGTGAGCTAATTCGAGACAGAGCAGGGATCAGACCTGGGCACTGCCTGGCCTATATACCACAGCTTACACTGGATAATCTTGCAGAGCTGTTGCGAGCTGCAGATTGCACTCGTTGCAGAAGTTGGATAATGTGGAAATCGGGTGAGAATAGAACTGGGTTTGACTGTAATGATAACACCACCTCCCTCCCCACCCCCGCATTCAAATAGAACACCAAAACTCTCTGCCCAGCACAAGTCAGAAACAGCCCCTTGGACAAGGTGACAAATGAATCACCTCCAAGTCAGAAGGTTGTGGGTTCAAGTCCCACTCCAGAGACCTGAGCGCACAAATCTGGGTTGATACTCCAGTGCAGTGCTGAGGGAGTGCTGCACTGTTGGAGGTGCCGTCTTTCGGATGAGACGTTAAACCGAGGCCCCGTCTGCCCCCTCAGGTGGACGTAAAAGACCCCATGGCACTATTTTGAAAAAGAGCAGGGGAGTTCCCCCCAATGTTCTGGCCATCATTTATCCCTCAACCAACATCACAAACAGATGATCTGGTCATTATCACCTTGCTGTGAGCAAATTGGCTGCCGCATTTTCCACATTAAAGAAAGAAAGGATTTGTATACATATAGCTCCTTTCACAAGCTCTGGACACCCCAATGCACTTTACAGCCAATGAAGTATTTTTTGAAGCGTGGTCACTGTTGTAATGTCCAAAATGCAGCAGCCAGTTTGCGCACAAGCAAGCTCCCACAATCAGCAATGAGATAATGACCAGATAGTCTGTTTATTCGTGATGTTTAGTGAGGGATAAATATTGGCCGAGAAGAACTCCCCTGCTCTTTGAAATAGTGCCAGGGGATCATTTACGTCCACCTGAGAGGTCAGACGGGGCCTCGGTTTAACGTCGCATCCGAAAGACGGCACCTCCGACAGTGCAGCACTCCTTCAGCACTGCACTGGAGTGCCAACCCAGATTTATGTGCTCGGGTCTCTGGAGTGGGACTTGAACCCACAATCTTCTGACTTGGAGGTGTTTACAATTGTGACTACACTTCAAAAGTACTTCATTGGCTGTAAAGTGCTTTGGAACATCCTGAGGTCGTAAAAGGTGCGATTATAGATGCAAGTCTTTTACCTGAATGGTGATGGCACCTGTAGGACTGTACGATGGCAAGGAGTCAACATATGGAGGAGAAGGAAGGAGATAAAATTGGTGGGGAGGGAAGGTGTGAAATAGAAAATCTAGAATCCAGATTAGGACATCTAGGTCACTTTTTTTTAAACTTGTGGACTTCCACAACCATTGGAACCAAAATCCCACAAAAATCAGCTCATTCAAGGCAGTAGCAACTGACTTAAATGTTATAACATCTATTTTGATGTGACTCAGTCTTAATAACACAGCTTAATTTGCTGTTCATGCTGCAAAGGAATAAGTACTTAAAGTAATAACCTAATCTGAGGAAGGACGTTCTTGCTATTGAAGGATTGCAGCGAAGTTTCACCAGACTGATTCCTGGGATGGCAGGACTGACATAAGAGGAGAGACTGGATCAATTGAGCCTTTATACATTGGAGTTTAGAAGGATGAGAGGGGATCTTATAGAAACATATAAGATTCTAACAGGACGGGACGGGACAGGTTAGATGCAGGAAGAATGTTCCCGATGTTGGGGAAGTCCAGAACCAGGGGACACAGTCTTAGGATAAGGGGTAGGCCATTTAGGACTGAGATGAGGAGAAACTTCTTCACTCAGAGTTGTTATCCTGTGGAATCCCTGCCGCAGAGAGTTGTTGATGCCAGTTCATTGGATATATTCAAGAGAGGTATGGCGAGAAAGCAGGAAAGGGGTACTTGGGGAATGATCAGCCATGATATCATTCAATGGTGGTGCAGGCTGGAAGGGCCGAATGGCCTACTCCTGCACTTATTTTCTATGTTTCTATAACGATATATATATCAACGCGAGACTGATTGTATTCACAGGGCTTCAGACCAATTAAGCGGATGGTCTTGTGCGTGGGAGATAGATAGTTGTGCTACACTGAGCAGAAATATGTGAAATTAGCTCTTTAAATGTAAATGAATTCACTAAAATGGTTTGTATTAAATGTGTACACTATGAAATGATGACTGGTTAGTATTTTACTGTCCAGTCACTGAAAGTATCCAATCTTGGCTCTTTCACTGTCTCATTTTCACTTTCTGTTGTTCACTTTCACTTTCTGCTGCCGTTTCTCTTTTTATTTTAGTCTCCCTTATGTTGTTTGTTTTACACTTTGTTCCTTTGCTTCCTCTATCTCTATTTTCCTTCTTCCACTATCCCGTCTTTTGCGCTCTCCTCCCCCCGCCCCCAGCTCTCCTCTCTTTCCGCCCCCCCCCCCCCCCCCCCGCCAGCTCTCCTCCCCCTACCACACGCGAACCATGCACACGTTCTCCACTAGGTTGTGTTCTATAACACTTTACATAACTTGCATAGTATACACAACAAAAGATACGGGTGTCGAAATTGATCAAAGGCAAGTTCCGCCCATTTACCGTCGAAAAGGCCGCTAAGATCCTGACGGTACTTTGTGCGGAACTTTGGTCAAAAAATACAAATAAAAGCACCCAACGGGAAAAATGAGCATTGAAGATGGATTTTTGGCAGTCCTGGTCAAATTAATTCTGAGGCTAGAGTTGGCTTAGGGAGGGGGGAAAACACAAAAAATATTTTTTCAAAAAGTAAAAAATAAAACAGCAGAAAGCATTCAGAGGACCCTTTTGCACTGAATCGCTACAAAAGAATCTTAAAAAAATGTTCACTCACTTTTTTTTTTGCAGGGTTTCATACCCACTGTCCATCAAAAGGCTGATCTGACTGGGCATTTTTTTTTTAAAGAAATACTCTGGCGGGAGCGGTTTTCCCAGCATTGCATGGCAGCGGTTCACTCTCCAGCAGTATTTTGAAACCGCCGACAGAAGACTGCAATGAATTTCCCAACAAATGAAAGGCAAGGAAATGCTGCCGAAAAACCCGGTGGTACCCTGCGGTTGGCTGATCAATTCCTAGCCCAAAAACTTATTTTTCCATATTTACAAATCAAACTTAACCACTGGATTCTGTTTCAAAGAGGATACCTTTGTTCTTGAACCAAACTTTCCAAACTTGTTTTAGGACTTAGTCTCATTCTAGCTTGAGCCTGAGGAGAGTTTTTCCTCGAGCTACATTTTAACTCTCTACAACTTCAGACTGTCTGTCTGCAACACTCTGACTCAGACTTAAATTCACTTTCTCCTGAACTTGTTCCTACCACATCTGATGTGGGATTTGCTACTGATAGTCTTGTTACAAGTAGACTATCTAACTCATGAGAAATAATCAAATCATTCCAACTTTCAACTCCTTCCACATCTGTAGGTAAAATATGATCAATGTGAACAAACTTGACCTGTCCATGGTGATGGTTCATCACTCTAACCTTCTGATTCAATTTCACGCTTCTCTCTCTTTACCTCTATCATGGCTCTCTTTCTGTCTTGATTGTTTCTCTTCTGACTGTGCCAAGTTTGGCTTTAACAACGAGAACCTGGTTCGTGGCTGTCATTTGAGAAACAACTCTGCTGATGTTCTACCAGTAGTTGTATGAGGAGTATTACAATAAGTAATCAGAGAATTTGCCAGTTTGTGGTCCAACGTCAACTGCCATTTCCTTGGATTTGGATTCCAACATTTGCTTGATGAGGGCACGGTTTACAATTTGTACTGTGTGCTCTGCTGCACCATTTGAAGCAGGTATGGTGGAACTTTGGTATGTTTCACACCATTTCTGCTCATGAACTTCAAATTCTTCTGATCAAAATTGCGGCCCATTATCGGACACGATTTCTTCTAGGAGGCCATATGAAGAAAACAATCTTCACATTGTCTAGTATTTTACTTTTGTTTTCTGCATCGGAAACACCTCTACCCACTTCGAATGACTGTCAATCACTATGAACAATTGCTGTCCTTCTAGCTCAGCAAAATCTACATGTAACCGTTGCCACACCCTGGGAGGCTATTTCCATGGCTGAAATGGTACAGATGGTGGTTTCTTGCGCACAGATAGTCAGTGTACAACATGCCAAACGATGTACTCTACTTTATCTAAGCCAGGCCACCATAAGTAACTGCGTGCAAAGCTCTTGGTCAAGCACATTCCCAGGTGCTAGTCATGAGTATCTCCGAACAATTTGTACCTTTGGGATTACTACTGTTACACCCCACATGATACAATCTTTATCCACTGACAATTCACTCCTACAAATGAAGTATGGATGAATATCTTTCTCTGACACCTGGTTTGGCCATCCATTTGCTATGTAATCATACACCTTTGACATAACTGGGTCACGTTTGGTTGCTCTTCAGCTGTGACTGGCAGCTCATCAATGTATGAGAAATGGAACACTTCTACCTTAGATTTAATATTCTCAGTTCCTAGTCTTTTGAGTTCTTGCTCAACCTTGAGTGCATATGATACGGGACATGGCTAGCAGTAAAACTGGTCTTGCGTCCTTCTGCACTCTGACACTCACGTTGAAGTCTTGGATCGAACTGTCTGTTTTGCAGAACACCTTCGGATACTGCTTGATGACATCGTCTTTCGATGAAAATTTTGTTTCCCCACACACAATATAATTCCAATCCAGCTTCAGTGATCCCAACCAATTTCTACCTATCAAGGCAGGCTTGTCTCCTGTCATTACTATGAGAGGCGAGCTCTGAAACTGATCCTTGTATTTCACTGGTATGGTGATACTTCCTACAACAGGGATTTGCTCTCCTGAGTAGCCTCGCAGTTCTAGCTTCGATTTCTTCAGTTGAAAATCACGCAACTCGTCGAGATATAACTATTCTGATATTACACTCGCGGATGCACCAGTGTCGATTTCCATGGGTATCCAGGTTTCTGCAATGTCTACTTGGATGACGACACTTCGCGAATCTCTGTGAGATATCTTTGTGCTCTTGATAACGTGTATGTCCAGAAACTCCTCATCCTGTTGTTTGTCTTCAATGCTATGTAGTGTCTGGCAATTTCTATTTCTAGCATTGAAAGTCAGATTACTCTGCAGTCAGCATGCCTTCGCAAGATGGCCAGTTTTCCTGCAGCAGAAACACTCTGCCTTCACATATAGACAGCTTTGAGCAATGTGTTGTCCCAGGCACTAATAGCACAACTTCAATGTATTGTTACCGTGGCCAGTTGCTGAGGCCTTGGGGCACAACGGCCTTTTACTTTTAACCTGCAGATGATTCTCCTCGGTTGTCTGATGACTGGAAATGGAATGAAATTCTCGGGAGTACCGGTCAGCCATATCCATCGACATAGCTGTCTGACAAGCTAAATCAAAAGTTAAATTAGGGGTTGTCAACAATTTCCTTCTGATTACTTCATTTTTCAACCCACAAACAAAGTGGTCACGCAATGCTCGGTCCTGAACGTTTCCGAAATGACAGTGAATGGATAGCTTTTTTAAAGCTACAATGTACTCGCTGATACCCTTGTCATTCAATTGATTTTGTGCCTCAAAACGATAACTTTCAACAATTTCCCGGGGCTCAGAACTGTAGTGCTGAGAATCTCCATCAGTGGTGTGTCCTTTGGCTTGCGGGAACAAGCACATTTTTCAGGGTTTTATACACCTCGGGGCCTGCTTCAATCAAGAAAATAGCCCGTTTCCTTTCTAAAACCACCCAGTTATGGTTTTCGTCACGGCGTCTTCGACAATACTATTTGCGATGAAAAACATTTCTAGCCACTCCACATACATTCCGAAAGAGTCTCGGTCATGATGGGACTCACCCAAGTGCCCTATTATTTCCATAGGCGCAGCCATCTGGTCTCTGTGTGCTTGAAATTTACCTCGGATTTTTAGCTGTTCTGCAAAACAAAGAACCTCTCAAAGTCTCTCTGTCGGTTGGCAGGATTATCCACCAACAAAAATATCAGCTAGGGAATCCAAAAATCCTATCCTACGTCACCAATATGTGATATCTTTAAGACATCACTAACAAACAAACACACTACACAAGATGGCTCTTAACAGAAACTGTCATCATGTGACTTTTCCACATAACCCTTTATTATCAATACATTAGTAGGTGCATTATATCAGTAGTCCGTTAGGTGGAGCTCTACAACACTCCCCACCTTGCTCTCTTCTTTTTCCTTCCCCCCACCACCGGCCCCTCCTGTTGCTCTCTTTCCCCTCCCTCGTCCCAACCTCCTACCTCTGCACACGAGATCAGAGTCAGAGGAATGCAGTTCCGGGGGCTGTTTGTAGCACTGAAAGAGGTGCTAGAAAAAGTGGAGATAGAAAAAGTGATGTAAACACTCGGGGACCAGGAGTCAATGTAGATCTAGATGTGGGAAAGGATATGGGTAGTATGGTTTTGAATGAGCTGAAGTTGATGGGTGGAGGATTGGAGGGCGAATCTGGAGGCATGAATGAGGGTTACAACAGGAGATGTAGTGAGGCGGGGGTGAAGTTGGACAATATGCAGGTCTTTGTGATGGAGAGGATATAGTCAGTCCTCAGCTTTCCCTCTGAACTTTCATTTTCACTCTGACTTTCACTTTCTATCTATCTCTGTCTCACTCTTTCAATTTCTCTCTCTTTTACATTCCTTGCTTCATCTTTCCTTTTTCTAACTGTTATTTCCACCTTTTTCTTTCACCCACTTGCTGTCTCTTTTTCTTTTACTTTCCTTGCTCATCCCTCTCCTTTCCCATCAGATTTTCGCTGGCTCCTGTTGTTTTTCTCCCGACCTGTCTGACATTTACTTTTGCAGCCACACTCTTGTACACGCCCTTCATTTTGTGTGTACGCACTCACTCACTCGCTCTCTCACACTCATTTTCTCTCTCTAACACCCCTCCTTATCCTTTCTCAATGCTTCCCCTATTTTCTATGCTTGATTATTATTAATTATTAGTTCTTGAGTTTTAGTTTGATTTTAAGATTCTCGTCCTATCCAAGAATCTGAATCCTTTCCTCCTACATCATCATGCCAGCCATGCATTGACCTCTTTACCTCACTATAATTATCACTCCACCATTGGCGGCCGTGCCTTTAGCTGCCTAGACTGCTCTGGAATTGCTTCACTAAACCTCTCTACCTCTCTCCCCCCTTTTTAAGATGCTCCTTTAAACCCACCACTTTGATCAAGTTTTTGGTCATTGGCCCTAATTTCTCCTTATGTGGCTCGGTGTCATTTTTTGTTTGATAATCGCTCCTATGAAGCGCCATGGGATGTTTTACTACGTTAAAGGCGCTATATAAATACAAGTTGTTCCTGTTGTTATACTTACTATCATATAGCGCCAGAAATAATCCTGAGATTGCTACTGTTAAGCTGCTGCTCTTTAAACTATCTTCTAATTCCTGAAACCTCCTTTACAGAACCTCAATTTGAGACCTTGGTCTGTCTGTGTTATTGGTTACAACTAGAACCATGGCTTCTGGCCGTTCTGGCACACGGCACAGGAACAGTCAGGGAAGGGTCAGGAGACTGTCTTTGTTTCTCGATCCCTCTCTCTAACACTCACTCTTGCTTTCCTCCTCTTAACACTTTCAACGCTTTTGTCTGCCTGACTCGTACCTGCTTGTACCACAGAACTTATTTCGTCCTATCTCGACTCCTGTTTTTTCTCCCCTTGTCCACTCTCTTCCCACCTACATTCGCAACTCCTCCGACGCCCTCCGTCACTTTAACAGTTTCCAGTTTCCCGGCCCCAACCGTCTCCTTTTCACCATGTACGTCCAATCCCTCGACACTTCCACCCCCCACCAGGGTGGCCTGAGGGCGCTCCACTTCCTCCTCGAGCAGAGGCCCAACCCGTCCCCATCCACCGCCACCCCCCCCTCCGCCTGGCTGAACTTGTTCTCACATTGAACAACTTCTCCTTTAACTCCACTCACTTCCTCCAAATTAAAGGTGTTGCTATGGGAACCTGCATGGGTCCTAGCTATGCTTGCCTTTTCGTGGGATATGTGGAACATTCTTTGTTCCAGTCCTACTCGGGTCCCCTCCCTCACCTCTTTTTCCGGTACATTGATGACTGTATCGGCGCCATTTCCTGCTCTCGCTCTGAACATGAAAATTTCATTCACTTTGCATCCAAATTCCACCCTTCCCTCACCTTCACATGGTCCATCTCCAACTCTTCCCTTCCCTTCCGCGACTTCTCCGTCTCCATCTCTGGGGATAGGCTTTCGGCCAGTATTCACTATAAGCCCACTGACTCCCACAGCTACCTGGACTACACGTCCTCCCAGCCCGCTTCCTGTAAGGACTCCATTCCATTCTCCCAGTTTCCCTATCTACGTCGCATCTGCTCTGACAACGCCATCTTTCACACTAGTGCCTCTGACATGTCTTCCTTTTTCCTCAACAGAGGATTCCCCTCCGCCGTGGTTAACATGGCCCTCAACCATGTCTGTTCCATTTCCCGCACCTCTGCTCTCACCCCCTTCCCCTCCCTCTCAGAACCATGACAGGGTTCCCCTTGTCCTCACCTTGCACCCCACCAGCCTCCACGTTCAACGGATCATCCGCCGCCATTTCCACCTTCTCCAGCGTGATCCCACCACCAAATCACATCTTCCCCTCCCCTCCCCTCTCAGCATTCCGAAGGGATCGCTCCCTCCGCGACACCCTGGTCCACTCCACAGTCACCCCCCAGCACACCTCCCCTTTCCACGGCACCTTCCCGTGCAAGTGCAGGAGATGCAACACCTGCCCTTTTACCTCCTCCCTTCCCACTGTCCAAGGCCCCAAATACTCCTTCCGGGTGAAACCGATTTACTTGTACTTCTTTCAATTTACTGTACTGTATTCGCTGCTCACGATGTGGTCTCCTCTACACTGGGGAGACCAAGCGTAGATTGGGTGACCGCTTTGCGGAACACCTCCGTTCAGTCCGCAAGTGTGACCCTGAGCTTCCGGTTGTCTGTCACTTTAATTCCCCGCTCCATTCCCACTCTGATCTCTCTGTCCTCGGCCTCCTACACTGTTCCAACGAAGCTCAACGTAAGCTCGAGGAACAGCACCTCATGTTTCGTTTAGGCACTTTACAGCCTTCTGGACTCAACATCGAGTTCAACAATTTCAGAGTGTAACCCCTGCCAATCTTTGGCTCCTCACCCCCCTCCTCCACCCCCCCCCCCAAGCCTGTTTCCTTTTTTTCTCCTTGTCTCTAATGGCAGTTGGTCATTATCCCGCCATTCACACCCTATCTTGACTATGTTTTTCTAACTCCTGGCATTACCATTTCAATTTGGGCCATCATCCCTTTTGTCTCTCTAATCTCTCTTGTCTTCCAGCCTATCACAGACCTTCCCTTTTGTTTTTTCTTCCCTTCCCCCGTTCAGTGCTTGTTAAGAATGTGTTCTTTTCGACCACACTCCAGTTCTGAGGAAGCGTCATCGACCCGAAACGTTAACTCTGCTTCCTCCCCACAGATGTTGCCTGACCTGCTGAGATTTCCAGCATCTTCTGTTTTTATTCCAGCATCTGCAGTATTTTTGTTTTTGTGTGACCATTCTTCACATGTGAAGCACTCACCCCTCTCTCCTTTCTCTCTCTCTCTCTCCTTGCCTGCCTGGCCAGTGGTGGGGTGTGTTATGGGCAGATTATATAGAGGGAATTGAATACCTTACAAAGCCACTATTAACTTTTATCTCTCTCAATTCTTTCCAAGTCTTAACTGGACCAGCCACATAAATACTGTGGCTACAAGAGCAGGTCTGAGGCTGAGTATTCTGTGGCGAGGCGAGTGTTTTACCTCATCACTCCACAAAGAACAAGGGCAGCAGATACAAGGGAACACCACCACCTCCATGTTCCCCCTCCAAGTCACACACCATCCTGACTTGGAAATATATCGCCGTTCCTTCATCGTCGCTGGGTCAAAATCCTGGAACTCCCTCCCTAACAGCACTGTGGGAGTACCATTGTGTCAATCGCAGATAAGGCCATCTCTGATCATTTCCTCATATTACTTTCCACCCACATCCCCTTTCCAACCCCCCCCTCCCCAAAACTTACCTCCTTCTGTGTCCGCCTCTGGGAAAAAAAAAAACTCTCCCGACTCTCTTACAACTGCACTTATCAACTCCACTTATCACTGCACTTATCAACTCCAAACTGTCCAGCCATTGGCCCTCCCTTCACCAGGACATTTCTGCAACTACCAATCAGCTCAATCACACCCTCACCACCACCTTTGATGCCCTAGTCCCTGTTTAAACAATTACTTGCTCTCACCCTGGCCGTTCCCCTTGGTACAGCCCCGATCTTCACTCCCTTAAGTCCAAGGGACGCAGACTGGAACAGACGTGGCAGGCAACTGGTCTGGCCATTCACCGCCAGATCTGGCTGAACCACATAAAGCGGTATCGGGTCCTGCTCTCGTCGGCCAAAATCACTCGCTGTTCCAGAATCATTCTGGAATGTAAAAATAACCCTCAGTTCTATTCTCCACTGCCTTTTTAAAGCCCCTCTCCCCAGACTCCACCCTCACCTCCGACAATAAGTGCGAGGAGCTCAAGGACTTCTTTGTCATGCAGGTGCAGCAGGCGGTTAAGAAAGCAAATGGCATGTTGGCCTTCATATCGAGGGGATTTGAGTACAGGGGCAGGGAGGTGTTACTACAGTTGTACAGGGTCTTGGTGAGGCCACACCTGGAGTATTGTGTACAGTTTTGGTCTCCTAACCTGAGGAAGGACATTCTTGCTATTGAGGGAGTGCAGCGAAGGTTCACCAGACTGATTCCCGGGATGGTGGGACTGACCTATCAAGAAAGACTGGATCAACTGGGCTTGTATTCACTGGAGTTCAGAAGAATGAGAGGGGACCTCATAGAAACATTTAAAATTCTGACGGGGTTAGACAGGTTAGATGCAGGAAGAATGTTCCCAATGTTGGGGAAGTCCAGAACCAGAGGTCACAGTCTAAGGATAAGGGGTAAGCCATTTAGGACCGAGATGCGGAGGAACTTCTTCACCCAGAGAGTGGTGAACCTGTGGAATTCTCTACCACAGAAAGTTGTTGAGGCCAATTCACTAAATATATTCAAAAAGGAGTTAGATGAGGTCCTTACTACTAGGGGGATCAAGGGGTATGGCGAGAAAGCAGGAATGGGGTACTGAAGTTGAATGTTCAGCCATGAACTCATTGAATGGCGGTGCAGGCTAGAAGGGCCGAATGGCCTACTCCTGCACCTAGTTTCTATGTTTCTATGTCTCTAAGATTGAGACCATTCATTTGGCCGCCTCTGCCTCTTCCCTTCCCCATATCACCAGACCAACCATCCTCCAAGGATCCCCCCTGCCCTAGCCCTGAATACACATCTTTCTCCTGTTTCTCTCCATTCCGAGCTCATCCTGTGCATGAGACCCACTTCCTGTTCCCTTGACCCTATTGCCACCAAACAGCTGACCACCCAACTTCTTTTTCTGGCGCCCATGTTAGCTGACATTGTTAATGGCTCTCTCTCCTCAGGTACTGTTCCCCTCTCCCTCAAATCTGCCATCAGCACCCTTCTCCTCAAAAAAACAACCCTCAACCCTTTGCAAACTACTGCCCCATCTCCAACCTCCCTTTCCTCTCCAAAGTCCTTGAACATGTTGTCGCCTCCCAAATCCATGTCCATCTTTCCCACAATTCCATGTTTGAATCCCTCCAGTCTGGTTTCCAAACGGCTCTCCTCAAAGTCACAAATGACTTCCTTAGTGAGTGTGACAAAGGCAAATTATCTCTCCTTGCCCTTCCTGACTTGTCTGAAGCCTTTGACAGGGTTGACCACTCTATCCTTCTCCAACGCCTCTCTACCATCGTCCAGCTGAGTGGGACAGCAATCGCCTGGTTCCATTCTTATCTACCTAATCGTAGCCAGAGAATCACTTGCAAACAGCATCTCTTCCCACCCCTGCATCGTTGCCTCTGGTGTCCCCCAAGGATCTCTCCTTGGCCCCCTCCTATTTCTCATCTACATGTTGCCCCTTGGCGACATCATCCCAAAACACAGTGTCAGTTTCCACATGTACGCTGATGACACCCAGCTCTACCACGTCTCTCGACCCCGCCACAGTCTCTAAATTGTCAGACTGCTTGTCCGACACTCAGTTTTGGATGAGCAGAAATTTTCTCCAATTGAATATTGAGAAGACTGAAGCCATTGATTTCGGTCCCCGCCACAAACTCCGTTCCCTAGCCACTGACTCCATCCCTCTCCCCAACTTCTGTCTGACGTTGACCCAGACTGTTAGCAACTTTGGCGTCATATTTGACCCTGAAATGAGCTTTAGACCACATATCCACAGCATGACTCAGACCGCCTATTTCCACTGCCTCAGCTCATCCGCTGCTGAAGCCCTCACCATGCCTTTGTTGCCTCTAGACTTGACTTTTCCAACGCACTTCTGGTTGGCCTCCCACATTACACCCTACGTAAACTAGAGGTGATCCAAAACTCGGCTGCCCATGTCCTAACTCACACCAAGACCCGCTCACCCCTGTGCCCGCTTACCTACATTGGCTCCCGGTTAAGCAAGGCCTCGATTTCAAAATTCTCATCAGTATTTTCAAATCCCTCCGTGGCCTCCCCCCTCCCTATATCTGTAACCTCCTCCCACCCCTCGAGATGTCTGTGCTCCTCTAATTCTGCCCTCTTGAACATCGCTGATTAAAATCACTCAACCACTGGTGGCCGTGCCTTCTGTTGTCTAGGCCCCAAGCTCTGGAGCTCCCTCCCTAAACCTCTCCGCCTCTCTAACCTCCTTCAAGAAGCTCCTTAAAACATACTTCTATGTACTAATTTGTACTTTTGCGGCTCGGTGTCAAATTTTTTTATCTCAAAATATTCCTGTGAAGCGCCTTGGGACGTTTCACTACGTTAAAGGCGCTATATAAATACAAGTTGTTGTTGTTGACTGAATTGACTTAAGTCATTCATGGAGGAGTCTTCCCTGTATTTTTCCATCCAGTAAAGGAAGCCAATGAAAGGAACAGCAACAGTGAAGTCTGCATAATGGCCCAGATCTTGCTGAAAAGATAGAGGCTGTGTTACAGAAAAACATTAAGTTTTTTTTTAAAAAACGAGTGACTTTACTTCACATCTATTTTCTTCTTTAGGTTTTTGGGCTGACCGAACACCTGTGCACGAAGCAGTCAAACAAAACCAGATCTTTAAGCTGCAGCAACTGATTGAAAGTGGAGCCTGCGTGAACTTAGTTACCGTGGACTCCATCACCCCGCTGCATGAGGCGAGTCTGCGTGGGCAAATCCAATGTGCACAAATGCTGCTTGCTGCAGGAGCACAGGTACAGTCTGGACTCTGGCTCATTCAATGCCGTTGTGTGTTTGTGGTGTTCCCTCAATAAATACATTGGGGGTATTTTTTTTTGAGAAACCTGAGTAAAAGGAGCTGCGGCTTGTAGTGGCAGAACATCACTAAAGGTAGGCGAGAGGACCAGGCAAAGCGAGATGTTGCAGTTAAGTGAAACCAAGATTGCGTTTTGAACACTTGTAGCTTGTAAGATGAAGGGAAGGGTCAGGAAGGTCAAGACTTGGAGGTCGTGGAAAAGAGCAAGATTTGTGTAATCTCGATTTCAACATAGTGAGGATGTAGGAAGAAGAAAGCGTGTGTAGGATGTAGTATTTGGAGCATAAGAAGAACATGAGAGGAATGTTCAGAATGGCATATCATTGGCAAATGAAGTTCAACACCGATAAATATGAGGCATTACATTTTGGTAGAAAGAATAGGGAGGTCACTTATTGCTTGGAGGGTGCAAATCTAGGTGGGGTAGAGGAACAAAGGGATCTCGGAGTACAAATACACAAATCACTAAAAGTTGTGACACAGGTTAGCAAGACCATTTTTAAAAAAGCAAACCAAGAACTAGGGTTTATTTCTAGAGGTATAGAATTGAAAAGTAGGGAAGTTACACTAAACCTGTATCGAACCTTGGTTAGACCACACTTTTTGAGTACTGCGTACAGTTCTGGCCGCCATATTATAAAAAGGATATAGAGGCACTGGAGAGGGTGCAGAGAAGATTTACAGGGATGATACCAGAAATGCGAGGGTATACATATCAGGAAAGGATGAACAGGCTGGATCTCTTTTTTTTTTCTCTTGAAAAAAGAAGGTTGAGGGGTGACCTAAAAGAGGTCTTTAAATTTATGAAAGATTTTGATAGAGTGGATACAGAGAGAATGTTTCCACTTGTGGGGAAGAGCATAACTCGAGGCCATCAATATAAGATGGTCACCAAGAAATCCAATAGGTAATTCTGGCTATGCTGCTTTCCAGAGTGGAAGAACTTCCCAACACTTATAGCCTACAGCATCTGAAGTGAGTAAATCCATCACATGGTGTGGTACTGAAGCTGTGAAGACCAGAAGGCCCAGGTTCAGTCCCTGGTTAATGCTAATGCTACAATTGTATGCCGTGTTCTTGGGTTAGGAAGCGGAAAGTTAGCCAGAGATCCCGCTCTTGAAGCACAATTTAAAAAGTGTGTGTGCATGAACGTCGGGCAAGGGCCAGATTAGTTTTGACTTGATTGTGGTCCAGCCAACACTCGCTGCCTGGAGGATTGGCCACTTGCAACGCAACGCAACGCCACGTTGCTCTTTCACCAGATAAACATTCTGGGGTTCCTGGGCATCAAAGGCCAGATCATTTGTTCCAGTAGTACAATGCGGATTTAGGAGGATATTGCCTGGTATGAGGGAATACAAATACAAAGAAAGACTTGGAAAAATTAGGTCTTTTTTTTCATTGGAATAATGCAAATTGTGGGGCGATATAATAGTGTTTAAAATTATGAAAGGATGGGTCGGGGTAGATAGAAGCAGAGTGTTTCCAATAGTTGATGGGGTCAAAGATGAGGGGCCATGGATACACGATTAAACGTAGGAGGTTTAGAACATGCAGCAGGAGAAACTTCACACACCGTGTTGAGAGGATGTAGAATTCACTTACAGGATTAGTGGTTGAGGCACAGTCTGTGTCAACATTCACGATTGGCTAGGCTAGGTGGCTGAAGGAAATCATCATCATAATAGGCAGTCCCTCGGAATCGAGGAAGACTTCCTTCCACTCCTAAAGTGAGTCTTTTGGTGGCTGAACAGTCCAATGCAAGAGCCACAGACCCTGTCACAGGTGGGACAGACATTTGTCGGGAGAAGGGGGAGGTGGAACTGATTTGCCACACGCTCCTTCCGCTGCCTGCGCCTGACCTCTTCACGCTCGCGGCGTTGAGACTCGAAGAGCTCAACACCCTCCCGGATGCACTTTCTCCACCTCGGGCGGTCTTCGGCCAGGGTCTCCCAGTTGTCAGTGGGGATGTTGCACTTTACCAGGGAGGCTTTGAGAGTGTCCTTGTAACGTTTCCTCTGCCCACCTTTGGCTCGTTTACCGTGAAGGAGCTCCGCATAGAGCAATTGCTTAGGGAGTCTCATGTCTGGCATGCGAACTAAGTGGCCTGCCCAGCGAAGCTGATCGAGTGTGATCAGTGCTTCAATGCTGGGGATGTTGGCTCGGCGAGGACACTGATGTTGGTGCGTCTGTCCTCCCAGGGGATTTGCAGGATCTTGCGGAGACATCATTGGTGATATATCTCCAGCGACTTGAGGTGTCTTCTGTACGTGGTCCATGCCTTTGATTCATACAGGAGGGCAGGTATTACTACAGCCCTGTAGACCATGAGCTTGGTGGTAGATTTGAGGGCCTGGTCTTCGAACACTCTTTTCCTCAGGCAGCCAAAAGCTGCACTGGCACACTGGAGGCAATATTGAATCTCCGCATCAATGTCTGCTGAAGGAAAAGGGGTTGAAGGGATATGGAAGCAAGGTGGGTAAATGTGATTTTTTTTTTTTTTCCCCTCGCCATTCGAGCAAATGGTTTGAAAAACCAACGGGGGCTGGTCGGGCCAAATGGCCTGTTTCTGTGTTGGCCATCTTCACGCAGTACAAATTCTGTGAGCGGCTTCAGCAAGTTGAGCGAGTGAGACGTGACAGCCACTGTTATTCTGCAGCACACCTCAAACCCTAGCATATGAGTCAGCATCCTTGCAAGGGTGGGGGGAGAGGGGAAGGTCTACATGAGGAACGAGCTCTATGAATCAATGACTATACCTGCAGGGAAACTGGTTGCTGAATCATGATGTGTATCACCTCATTCCTGTTTCAAGGTCGTCCCTTCAGAATCTTTATGCCAAGCGTTGGATTAAATATTAACGAGCATAAATAGTGGCCATGAATGTGAACAAGATCTTTCTCATGAACCTGTGCATGCATTGGATTCCACCCAGCCTTAATCTGAGCGGAGATCTGGCAAGTGGTGCCACGTGAAATATATTTTGTGTGTACTGCGGGCCGAGTGGATGCATCTTGTTTGGCAGCTGTTGCAGATGTGCTGATCAAGGTGCCTTGTGACCTGGAGCATTTAGAACATAAGAACATAAGAATTAGGAACAGGAGTAGGCCATCTAGCCCCTCGAGCCTGTCCACCATTCAACAAGATCATGGTTGATCTGGCTGTGGACTCAGCTCCACTTACCCGCCCGCTCCCCGTAACCCTTAATTCCCTTATTGGTTAAAAATCTATCTATCTGTGACTTGAATACATTCAATGAGCTAGCCTCAACTGCTTCCCTGGGCAGAGAATTCCACAGATTCACAATCCTCTGGGAGAAGAAATTCCTTCTCAACTCGGTTTTAAATTGGCTCCCCCGTATTTTGAGGCTGTGCCCCTTAGTTCTAGTCTCCCCGACCAGTGGAAACAATCTCTCTGCCTCTATCTTGTCTATCCCTTTCATTATTTTAAATGTTTCTATAAGATCACCCCTCATCCTTCTGAACTCCCAACGAGTAAAGACCCAGTCTATTCAATCTGTCTTCATCAGGTAACCCCCTCATCTCTGGAATCAGCCTAGTGAATTGTCTCTGTACCCCCTCCAGAGCCAGTATATCCTTCCTTAAGTAATTCAGAGCGATTAGTAAAAATAGCTGTGGTAAAAACAGAAAATGCTGGAAATGCTCGGCAGGTCGGGTAGCATCTGTGGAGAGAAAAAGAGAGTTAATGTTTCCGGTCGTTGAGATTCCATCAGAACTAGTTGTACTGGTTGGCCAGGAGTCGAGTTTTACAATAAAGAACAAAGGTTGGTTCTTTTTTTTCTTTTAAACTGTTGAATTTCCTGTTCAGTTGCAAAACGCGGTGTAATGCATAGGAATTATGAGAGAAAAGACAGGGCAAACAGACCAGAGATTTGGAAAGAATTTTGTGGGAGATACGCTCAGACACTGAATTAGGTCAGCCCTGGCCCAGCGGGTAGCACTCTGACCTCCTGAGTCATAAGGTCGCGGGTTCAAGTCCCACTCCGGGGACTTGAGTGCAAAACTCTAGGCTGACACTCCAGTGCAGTACTGAGGGAGTGCTGCACTGTCAGAGGTGCAGTCTTTTGGATGAGACGTTAAACCAAGGCCCCATCTGCTCTCAGGTGGATATAAAAGATTCTAAGGCAATATTTGGAGAAGAGCTAGGGAGCTGTCTCCGGTGTCTAATATTTATCCCTCAATGAACATCACTAAAAACAGATTATCTAGTCATTATCACATTGCTGTTTGTGGGAGCTTGCTGTGAGCAAATTGGCTGCCGCATTTTCTACATTACCACAAGGAGGACAGACGCACCAACATTAGCGTCCTCGACCAGGCCAACATCTCCAGCATTGAAGCACTTGATCAGCTCCACTGGGCAGGCCACATTGTCTGCATGCCAGACACGAGACTCCCAAAGCAAGCGCTCTACTCGGAACTCCTTCACGACAAACGAGCCAAAGGTGAGCAGAGGAAACGTTTCAAGGACACCCTCAAAGCTCCCTGATAAAGTGCAACATCCCCACTGACACCTCGGAGTCCCTGGCCAAAGACCGCTCTAAGTGGAGGAAGTGCATCCGGGAGGGCGCTGAGCACCTCGAGTCTCATCGTAGAGAGCATGCAGAAATAAAGCACAGGCAGCGGAAAGAGCGTGCGGCAAACCTGTCCCACCCACCCTTTCCCTCAACGACTAACTGTCCCACCTGTGACAGGGACTGTGGTTCTCATATTCAACTGTTCAACCACCCAGGGACTCATTTTAAGCAAGTCTTCCTCGATCCCGAGGGACTGCCTATTGTGTATCGAAGAACTCCACGAGGCTGAGTACTGTGAGCTAAACTTAGTGTGACCTTAGTCTTTATTACAACTCCAGAATACCTAAACAACATGGCAGCCAACCTTTTATACCAGCCCTGCACATTTGTGTAGGTGACCATTAGGACTCCAACAGTCGCGCCCTCTGGTGGCAAGTATTACATAGTTACATACATAACACCTATGATGATGATTACCACAGGGACGACACTTCAAAAAGTACTTCATTGGCTGTAAAGCACTTTGAGAGGTCCGGTGGTTGTGAAAGGCGCTATAGAAATGCAAGTCTTTCTTCTGTTGGCGTTAAAGTATTTTTTGCTGGGTTTGTAGGAAACTTGTGCCAATCAGAAAAGCGTCCCGCTTTTTCTTTTGTGCTCTGGTACACTTGAGATGTTACCCACGTTACATGCAAGATTTATGATTGGTGGCCGTGTTTTCAACCATTTAGGCCCCAGGTTCTGGGATTACTTCTCTCAACCCTGCCCGATAATACAGCGCTAAGGAACTATTCACGGAGGCATTCTGGAAATCTCCTGATTTCCCATATGGCCATTCTGCCCCTGGGGGAATAGCCACCTAAGCACCTGATGTTGACCATTGGGTTGATTTTTGAATTAAGGGCTCAGATTTTGCTGAAGCGGGGCATCTCACGGCATGCACTGTTAGCTACATAAGAACATAAGAAATAGGAATAGGCCATACAGCCCCTCGAGCCTGCTCTGCCATTTAATACGATCATGGCTGATCCGATCATGAACTCTGCTCCACTTCCCTGCCCGCTCTCCATAACCCCTTATTCCCTTATCGGTTAAGAAACTGTCTATCTCTGTCTTAAATTTATTCAGTGACCCAGCTTCCACAGCTCTCTCGGGCAGCGAATTCCACAGATTTACAACCCTCGGAGAAGAAATTTCTCCTCATCTCAGTTTTAAATGGGCGGCCCCTTATTCTAAGATCATGCCCTCTAGTTCTAGTCTCCCCCATCAGTGGAAACATCCTCTCTGCAGCCCCCTCATAATCTTACATGTTTCGATAAGATCACCTCTCAGTTTTCTGAATTCCAATGAGTAGAGGCCCAACCTACTCAACCTGTCCTCATAGGTCAACCCCCTCATATCCGTGAACCTTCTCTGAACTGCCTCCGAAGCAAGTATATCCTTAAATATGGAAACCAAAACTGTACACAGTATGCCAGGTGTGGCCTCACCAACACCCTGTATAACTGTAGCAAGACTTCCCTGCTTTTACACTCCATTCCCTTGCAATAAAGGCCAAGATTCCATTGGCCTTCCTGATCACTTGCTGTACCTGCATACTATCCTTTTTGTGTTTCATGCATCAGGACCCTCAGATTCCGCTGTACTGCAGCACTTTGCAATCGTTCTCCATTTATATAATAACTTGCTCTTTGATTTTTGGAGTCTAGAGTCAGATATAGGCCAAACCGGGTAAGGACGGCAGATTTCCTTCCTTAAAGCACATTAGTGAGCCAGATGGGTCTTTATGACAATCCGATAGTTTCATGGTCACCATTAATGACACCAGCTTTTTATTCCCCATTTATTTAATTAACTGAATTTAAATTCCCCAGCTGCCGTGGTGGGATTTGAACTCGCATCTCTGGATCATTAGTCCAGGCTTCTGGATTACTAGTCCAGTAACATAACCACTATGTTACCATTGCCTTGGGCACGCTTAATGGGCAATTAATGTGCAAGTGCAGCAACTTCATGTAAATTACAGGGAGGTTTAAAAACGAGATCCCGTTTTGGCGAAGTTAATGGCGGAGTGGCGCCAATCGGCCAGCAACTTGTGGCGATTGGCAATTCACCGGGTATCTCTTCGTCGCTACACATTGCAGGCCATTTTGTGCATTAATAACGGCCTGCGCCGTTCAAATGCTGTTTTTTAAAAAAATTTTAATAAGACCTGTACATTTCACGGTTGAAGACCCGCTTGATCGAGAAATTTGAATTCACTATTAGCCAATAATCCAAATTTAAGAGGTACAACTTAAGCAGTGGAATTCCAATGAGAGTCGGTTTCCCCCCTTCCCTTCCACAATTTGGATACAGATACTTCAAATTAAGAGTGGATTGCAATGGTCTAAATTTGTGACTGCAGTTTGCTCACTGCCCTGATGTAAGCAGTGCTTCACACTGATTCCAGCAGCTGCAAGGGCTGAACTTGCATTGCAGCTTGGAGGCGATTTTCAGTGTTGGCGTGCCTGTGTTTACATGTTCCTCATGTTTGACTAACATGGTAATCGGAGGAAACTTTTTGTTTCCTGTTGTTTCAGATTCTGTGACCTGTGACCCTTACACGCAGTAAATGTTTTGCCGTATGCCGTCAAACGGTTTTACTGCACAGTGACTCCGACTGATGCAATCCTCAGTTGTTTTTTTTCATTTGCTGAAGCTGCTGAAAGTATCGGGTTACTTCCGGGAGCACTCGTGGAATTTGTACTGGGTGAGGCAATCTCCCCGAGCAAAGTGCGTGCGCCTGGTACTTGCTGCTCAGAAGATCAAAACATGTTTATCTGATAAGTGTGACACAACAAAGTAGAAAAATGAAGCTTATTGATGTACCGTGCATCATGATGCTTAACTCTTTTGCACTCTAGGTTCCCTCCACCACCAGTAAATCTGGTCTTACCATCTTGGGCAAGCACCAGAAAGATTTGCAATTATATAGCACCTTCCAAGACCTGGGGATGTCCCAAAATACATTTTTTGAAGTGCGGTCACTGCTGTCGGAAATGCAGCAGCCAATTTGCACACAGCAAGGTCCCACAAACAGCAGTGTGATAATGACCAGATCATGTGATTTTTTTTTTTTAAGTGATTTTGATTGAGGGATGAATATTGGCCAGGACAAAACCCTGGAATAAGTTCAGAACTGGCTGCATGCTGTCATAGGGAGGACTGTAGATTGTTTCTGGATGGATGACATATGATAGGCCAAATGATTTTCATCTGTATCTATTGACTCTCTGAATTACTCCTTGCGAGCTTTCTAACCAGTAGCTTAATTCAAATCTCTAATAGTGCTCAACAATTGCAATGAAACACCAATCTTTAAAAAAAATTCGATCCGGGATGTGGGCATCGCTGGTAAGGCCGGCATTTATTGTCCATCCCTAATTGCCCCTTGAGAAGGTGCTGGTGAGCTGCCTTCTTGAACCGCTGCAGTCCGTGTGGTGAAGCTGCTCGCACAGTGCTGTCAGGGAGGGAGTTCCAGGATTTTGACCCAGCGACGATGAAGGAACTGCGATACATTTCCAAGTCTGTATGGTGTGTGACTTGGAGGGGACCGTGGAGGTGGTGGTGTTCCCATGCGCCTGCTGCCCTTGTCCTTCTAGGTGATAGAGGTCGGGGATTTAGGAGGTGCTGCTGAAGAAGCCTTGGCGAGTTGCTGCAGTGCTTCTATTCCTGGGCAAGAAACCAAAATGGTAATGCTTTTGGGAGGCCCAAGCTCAAACAGGAATGTGAAATGACAACCAGAAAAGATTTTTAAATTTGAGATGTTATTGTGAAACCCATGGTACAATAAAATGCCCAGATTCAGCGCATTACTTTCTGTTTCCATACAATGCACATGCAGCCACTGATATGCACAGTGAGTTTCATTACTTGACTATGATGTGTGTTGGATAATCCTTATCCTTTTAATAACAGATTCGTGAAAGATGGAGACAGTAAACGTCTGACAATTGACTTAATTTATTATTTCAAAACATTACAAATAGAGCAGTACACCCAGTCCCACATATAGAAAACTCATGTGTAAAGAACTCCTCGGGAATCGTGTCCAGGCCATTCACAGTACCTCTCCTAGAGGTAGCTAAAGTTCCTAATCAAGTTTTGTCTTTTTTAATAAATAAATATATATATATATATATTATATTATCTGCTCATTATCACATTCTCACATTGCTATTTGTGGGAGCTTGCTGTGTGTAAATTGGCTGTCGTGTTTCCTACATTACAACAGTGACTACATTTTTAAAAGTACTTCATTGGCTGTAAAGCACTTTGGGAAGTCTGGTGGTCGTGAAAGGCGCTATATAAATGCAAGTCTTTTTTTCATTTTAAAAATTAGCATAAATTGTCTCATTCTTGTTGCGCTTAATTTTGTTGGGCATCTTGTAACCCTTGGGTTGTCAAACAGTTTGCTGAACACACACTCAACCAAAGGGGGCCTCACCCGTGTCAATATCCTGTTCAATTGTCTGAAGTTTCTTCCGTCTCCGGTGTTATCTCAGCAACCTTTGCTTCCTCCCATTGCTTTACGTAAACCATGACTGTTCTAGAGTGTCACTGTGATCACAAGATAAGATCTACAAGCATACAGTTTTGTTCCACTCCTTGTGGTTTAACCATAATTGCTACATTAGCTGCTCCGTTTTCATTCTGTATTACAACAAACATTTCTGTCTCTCAGGTCGATGCCAGAAACATTGATGGGAGTACTCCGCTTTGTGATGCATGTGCTGCTGGCAGTATCGAATGTGTCAAGCTGCTGTTGAACTATGGAGCAAAGGTGAATCCACTCCTCTTCGCTGCATCACCGTTGCATGAGGCCTGCATGATCGGTAAGTTACAAGTACCGTACGCTTTCCTAATGATCCGTAATTAAAACATGCTTTGTGTAAACGAGGTAAATGTCTCTCAACACCAAGCAACAACAACTTGCCTTTATAGAGCACCTTTAACGAGGTAAAATGCGCTTCACAGGCGTGTCGTCAAACCAAACTTGACACCGAGCCGCATAAGGAGATGTTGGGGCAGGTGACCAAAACTTGGTCAAAGAGGTAGGTTTTAAGGAGCGTCTTGAAGGAGGAGAGAGAGGCAGAAACATGGAGAGGTTTAGAAACATAGAAAATAGGTGCAGGAGTAGGCCATTTGTCCCCTCGAGCCTGCACTGCCATTAATAAGATCATGGCTGAACATTCACCTCAGTACCCCTTTCCTGCTTTCTCTCCATACCCCTTGATCCATTTAGCCGTAAGGGTCATATCTAACACCCTCTTGAATATATCTAATGAACTGGCATCAACAACTCTCTGCAGTAGGGAATTCCACAGGTTAACAACTCTGAGTGAAGAAGTTTCTCCTCATCTCGGTCCTAAATGGCTTACCCCTTATCCTTAGACTATGTCCCCTGGTTCTGGACTTCCCCGCCATCGAGAACATTCTTCCTGCATCTAACCTGTCCAATCCCGTCAGAATTTTATATGTTTCTATGAGATCCCCTCTCATTCTTCTAAACTCCAGCGAATACAGGCCCAGTCGATCCAGCCTCTCCTCATATGTCAGTCCTGCCATCCCGGGAATCAGTCTGGTGAACCTTCACTGCACTCCCTCAATAGCAAGAACGTCCTAGGCAGGAAGATCCTGAGCTTGGGGCCTGGGCAGCTGAAGGCACAACCGCAACTGATGAAGCATTGAAAACCGGGAATGTGCAAGAGGCCGGAATTGGAGGAGCGCAGAGATCTCGGAGGGTTGTAGTTCAGAAGAATGAGAGGGGACCTCATAGAAACGTTTAAAATTCTGACGGGGTTAGACAGGTTAGATGCAGGAAGAATGTTCCCAATGTTGGGGAAGTCCAGAACCAGGGGACACAGTCTAAGGATAAGGGGGAAGCCATTTAGGACCGAGATGAGGAGGAATTTCTTCACCCAGAGAGTGGTGAACCTGTGGAATTCTCTACCACAGAAAGTTGTTGAGGCCAATTCACTAAATATATTCAAAAAGGAGTTAGATGAAGTCCTTACTGCTAGGGGGATCAAGGGGTATGGCGAGAAAGCAGGAATGGGGTACTGAAGTTGCATGTTCAGCCATGAACTCATTGAATGGCGGTGCAGGCTAGAAGGGCCGAATGGCCTACTCCTGCACCTATTTTCTATGTTTCTATGTAGGGCTGGAGGAGGTAGGGAAGGTCCAGGCCAGAAACGCTGACTTTAAAAGAAGAATGAGAATTCTAAAATGGAGGCATTTCCAGACTGGGAGCCAATGTAGGTCAGCGAGCACAGGGGTGACGGGGCTTGGTGTGAGTTAGGATATGGGCAGCAGAGAATTGAATAAAAAAAGCATGCTTTTATTCATCCCCAAGCCATTGATGTATAATCCCAAAAAAGGAAATTGTATGCATTATGGACATTGCAGGGCACAACTTTACCCAGCATTCCAATAAGGTAATTCTAGAAATGATTGAATGAAAAAACTCTTCAAAAAAAGAATGGAACACTCCCCTCCCATTCCTCCTAAGCTCCAAATATATAATCTTTATTTGTTTTTCCTCCATCCTGCATCCTTGCTACGTTGAAACCAAGATTCGTCAGACAGTTCCCTACTCTTTCCAAGACTTCGAAACTGTGAACTGCGTGCGTCTCTCAATCCTCTACACTGGCTTTTAAAGTCTAAGCTCGCCATCACCTAATCACTGCTACTTGATGTATCTAGTCATCGCTCCTTGGTGCTGTCCTACACTGGGTCCTGAGCCTTGACCCATATTTCTCGATGAACAAATTTCAAACTTGGCAAAGTATAATAGATTGTTGGCAAATTCATTGTTTTAATTGGCTTGTACAAACGGTATAGCACCTCTACATACCAATGGCACACCGATAGTCTTCATGTTCTTTGAGATCTGTGTGAAGGGATGCAAGAGTGGACTGAGGTCCAACAGATTGGCTTCCAATCAGCTGGAACTGATCAAGGTTGCCACTTTCCCCAAAACCGTTTTTTTGAAGAATATGTTATGATCCAAGCAACTAAAGAAATGGGAATGATTATACAGATTGATAAGTCGTCGTGTAGATTTTTACAAATGGTGTCACATTACTAGCTGAAACAGAAGAGAATTAAATGTTGATTAATTTAAGAAGAAAAGACAAAACTAAGTTTGAAGATCACTTCTCCCTCAAGCCTGTTCTATTCAGTCTTGAATCATACAAAATATCATATACAGTACATACAAGGATCTAGAATAAGTAACTGGATTCAAGTAGAATTGACAGATGATGTCTCAAAGGATTTGGGGAGCAGAATAGCAATGGCAATTCTAATCTTCAATGTTTGGGAAATCTGGAAAGGTGGAATTGTTAGTTTGAACATCAAGGTATACTCGTTGAATGGTCCACTCCCATCTACTGCGATGCATTACATGGAATCCTCTGTTCATTAGCATGGTCATGTAAAGAACAGTAACAGTTTAGATTGAAGTAGAAGAAGGTATGAAGCATAGCCAGTTTAGATGAAAGCAATTGGTGGCAAATGTCTTGAGAACACTAGATTCTAGTCGACCTTAATACCTATCCATAGATTAATATTAGGAATACAGTGCCGGGGATCTTATCCCTGCAAAGAGCCAAACTAGTAAATTGTTGGAAAATTTACAAATAAATACAAGAAAGGTGTCGTAAACTGGGGTATGGGATGGGGAGGACTGTGAAATATTCTTACTGCATCACTAACACTCTACAAGATAGTTCCAGCAGAAACTGCCAGACATGACCCTTTATAAAAAAGGAGGGAGAGAGAAAACAGGGAATTAAAGACCGGTCAGCCTGACCTCAGTAGTGGGTAAAATGATGGAATCAATTATTAAGGATGTCATAGCAGCGCATTTGGAAAGAGGTGACATGATAGGTCCAAGTCAGCATGGATTTGTGAAAGGGAAATCATGCTTGACAAATCTTCTGGAATTTTTTGAGGATGTTTCCAGTAAAGTGGACAAAGGAGAACCAGTTGATGTGATATATTTGGACTTTCAGAAGGCTTTCGACAAGGTCCCACACAAGAGATTAATATGCAAAGTTAAAGCACATGGGATTGGGGGTAGTGTGCTGACGTGGATTGAGAACTGGTTGTCAGACAGGAAGCAAAGAGTAGGAGTAAATGGGTACTTTTCAGAATGGCAGGCAGTGACTAGTGGGGTGCCGCAAGGTTCTGTGCTGGGGCCCCAGCTGTTTACATTGTACATTAATGATTTAGACGAGGGGATTAAATGCAGTATCTCCAAATTTGCGGATGACACTAAGTTGGGTGGCAGTGTGAGCTGCGAGGAGGATGCTATTAGGCTGCAGAGTGACTTGGATAGGTTAGGTGAGTGGGCAAATGCATGGCAGATGAAGTATAATGTGGATAAATGTGAGGTTATCCACTTTGGTGGTAAAAACAGAGAGACAGACTATTATCTGAATGGTGACAGATTAGGAAAAGGGAAGGTGCAACGAGACCTGGGTGTCATGGTACATCAGTCATTGAAGGTTAGCATGCAGGTACAGCAGGCGGTTAAGAAAGCAAATGGCATGTTGGCCTTCATAGCGAGGGGATTTGAATACAGGGGCAGGGAGGTGTTGCTACAGTTGTACAGGGCCTTGGTGAGGCCACACCTGGAGTATTGTGTACAGTTTTGGTCTCCTAACTTGAGGAAGGACATTCTTGCTATTGAGGGAGTGCAGCGAAGATTCACCAGACTGATTCCCGGGATGGCGGGACTGACCTATCAAGAAAGACTGGATCAACTGGGCTTGTATTCACTGGAGTTCAGAAGAATGAGAGGGGACCTCATGGAAACGTTTAAAATTCTGACGGGTTTAGACAGGTTAGATGCAGGAAGAATGTTCCCAATGTTGGGGAAGTCCAGAACCAGGGGTCACAGTCTGAGGATAAGGGGTAAGCCATTTAGGACCGAGATGAGGAGAAACTTCTTCACCCAGAGAGTGGTGAACCTGTGGAATTCTCTACCACAGAAAGTAGTTGAGGCCAGTTCACTAAATATATTCAAAAGGGAGTTAGATGAAGTCCTTACTACTCGGGGGATCAAGGGTTATGGCGAGAAAGCAGGAATGGGGTACTGAAGTTTCATGTTCAGCCATGAACTCATTGAATGGCAGTGCAGGCTAGAAGGGCTGAATGGCCTGCTCCTGCACCTATTTTCTATGTTTCTATGTTACATCAGTAGTTGCATTGCCACAGTAGTCCACTAGTGAGAGCTCTATTACAAGGACCAACCCCATGAGTCGAAGTATCAGAGAAAGTGATCAATCATCTGTCTTTATGGTAATGACATCCTGGTTCAAACCATTAACGCAACCGTGATCATTCATCTCCTTGACCTGTGCCTAGTAAGCTATAAATCTGTCCCTTCCATTACCAGCCTGTACAATGACAACTGCTCCTCTGATATTTTCTGTCAAGATGAGTCTACGTTATGGCTTTGAAACATGTTCGTCAATGGAAGGAATCAAAAGTACATGATGATTTTTTTTTTTCCCTGGCTAACAAAATGGACTGGTCTGCTGATTTTGTTCTGTACCCGAGCGAAGGTGAGCGGGCAGATCGGAGGATCTCCTTTTCGGACTGCTCCTGGGTCGGGCCAGTGTTGGCCATTAATGGGTCCGGACAGCAGGTGATCGTTCGGCCCGACTGCCTCTCTTCTGCGGTTATGTTCGCACCCGGGTGTCCCTGGAAATGGAGCATGCCAGTACACTTGAGGCCTTCTGAGAACGGTGGGCATCAGAGGAACTGGAGTGCTTCATCACCCTGGAAACAAGGTCTTATTTAAATTCTGTTTAATTGGTTGTGCCTCTTTTTTGTTTACTGGTGAGGGCACCAGCCATCAATGTAAAAGGTATTGTGTACCCAACTGTCGGGAAGTCATAGTGAAGTTCTTCTCCGCTGTGATGCCCCATGTAGTGGGGCCCCTGACCTCTAAGGCAGGCCATTGTGGGAGTGGGGGAAGCGATTGATGGAGACATCCTTGCACGGAGAGGGGAAAGTTTGGAGACTCAGCTGATCTGTGCATCTCCAACTGATCAGGTGCACCCAGCAGAAACCAACTACCCGCCTGTCCTGTCAGCCAAGGAACAGGTGAGCGGGTGAACCGGAGAGGGGTGGGGGGGTGAGCAGCACGAAAGGATACAGACTGTTCTGTTTCAATCTCTAATTTCCTCTGATTTTTGTGTTTCAGGTAGTTCGGAATGCATGAAACTGGTCATCGATGTAGGCGCAAACCTGGAGGCTTTCGATTGCCACTTTGGAACCCCATTGCACGTGGCTTGTGCAAGGCCATATGTCGACTGCGCAAAGGTGTTGCTTAATGCGGGTAATGCTTTTTTCTCAAAGCTGCAATGGCCTACTTGAAATTTATAGCCTCCCTTTGTGGATTTTTGCCGCGCTTAAGATGACATAAGTGCCAGCGAGTGGAACACTTCTCATTTCTGCACCCATTGTCAGTATTGAAGGGAAAAAAAAATGCATTTATATAGTGCCTTTCAGGACATCCCAAAGCGCTTTACAGCCAATGAAGTCCTTTTGGAGTGTAGTCGCTGTTTTAATGTGGGAAACGCGGCAGCCAATTTGCGCACAGCAAGCTCCCACAAACAGCAATGTGATAATGACCAAATCACCTGTTTTAGTGATGTTGATTGAGGGATGAATATTGGCCCCAGAACACCGGGGATAACTCCTCTGCATAGTGCCATGTGATCTTTTACATCCACCTGAGAGGGCGTTTTAACGTCTCATCCAAAAGACGTCACCTCTGACAGTGCAGCACTCTCTCAGCACTGCACTGGGGTGTCAGCTTAGATTTTGTGCTCCAGTCTCTGGAGTGGGACTTGAACCCACGACCTTCAGAGGCGAGAGTGCGACCCCACTGAGCCATAGCTGACGGTGCTCCTGGTCAGTTGTAGGGCAGGTCGGGTGTAAAAGGCAAACCCGCCCTATTTTGTCGCGGCAATCTGCCTCAACCACAAACTCCCAGAGCACCCCCTCCCCCTCCCCAAGCACCAGAGGGGATCCATCCATTCCCAACACCCGGTGATCGTCGTGACCAGTCTGCTCGAGATTGAGTTTGTGTTGAGTTTTGTTGGTGTGGGAGGCTGTAACATGCTTTGGGGCATCCCGAGGATGTAAAAGGTGCTTTATCATAGAATTATAGAAATTTGCAGGAAGGAGGCCATTCAGGCCCATTGTGTCCGCACCGGCTGTCAAAGAGCTATCCGGCCTAATCCCACTTTCCAGCTCTTGGTCCGTAGCCCTATAGGTTACGGCATTTCAAATGCACATCCAAGTACTTTTTAAATATGGTAAGGGTTTCTGCCTCTACCACCCTTTCAGGCAGTGAGTTTCAGACCCCCTCCACACTCTGGATGAAGACATTTCCCCTCAAATCTCCTCTAAACCTCCTACCAATTACTTTAATCTATGCCCCCTGGTTGTTGACCCCTCTGCCAAGGGAAATAGGTCTGTCCTATCCACTCTATCCAGGCCCCTCATAATTTTACACACCTCAATAAGGTCTCCCCTCAGCCTCCTCTGTTCCAACGAAAACAAACCCAACCTACTCAATCTTTCTTCATAGCTAAAATTCTCGTAAATCTCCTGTGCCCCTCTAGTGCAAGTTTACTCTTCTGTTTTTGAAAGTGATTATTCTGTTCCAGGTGCGAATGTGAATGGTGCTAAAGTCCACGAAACTGCTCTTCATCTTGCAGCTAAGGCCAAGAATGCAGATTTGATCAAAATACTAATCGACTACGGAGCCAACGTTTATGCAAAGGACAATCGAGGGAGGATGCCTTTGGACTACACGCACTCCGGATCCCCTTCCTGGGAGTGCTTGGAGTACTACCAGAGTAAGGGCGTTGATCATGAAGCAATTGTGTACCATGGGTTTAAAAAGTGATTGCGTATGGTTAAATCCACCGCCCAGTGTGAACCCAGGAATACAGATCAGGACAGTCCCAAATTGGATCACCGGTATATGTAGGGTGAGCTGATCTTGCAGAGGATGGCAGTACAGACGCTACAGTTCACCTCCATGCCACTAGGTTAGGAAGGGGAGGTGGGGGACCACTATCCACTGACCCCTGCTGGAAAGCAAGTTAATGTAGCTGTTGGGTTTGCCAACCTTCCTGGATTATCCTGGAGTCTGCAGGAACTAGAGATTAATCTCCTGGATACTGCTGTGAGCAACCAGGAGAAACGTCATAGGAACTGGACTTGGCCATTTGGTCCTTTGAGCCTGCTCCGCCATTCAGTGAGATTATGGCTGATCTGTACCTCAACTCCATCGATCTCAGTCTTGCAAATTTTAATTGATCCAATGTCCACGGACTTTTGGGAGAGAGAGTTCCTGTTTTTCATTGGCCTTTGCTTCCTGAATTTCATTCCTTTTATTATTTTAAACACCTTGATTAGATCACTCCTCAACCTTCTAAGCTCAAGGGAATAGAAGCCAAGTTTATGCAACCTGTCCTCGTGTGTCATCCGTGGCTCAGTGGAGTGGGACTTGAATCCACAACCTTCTGACTCAGAGACTTGAGCACACAAATCTAGGCTGATAGTCCAGTGCAGTGCTGAGGGAGCGCTGCACTGTCAGAGTCTTTCGGGTGAGACATTAAACGGAGGCCCTGTCTGCCCCCTCAGGTGGACGAAAGAGATCACATGGCATTATTTCGAAGAAGAGCAGGGGAGTTGTCCCCAGTGTCCTGGCCAATATTTATCCCTCATTTAACATAACAAAAGCAGATTATCTGCTCATTATCACATTGCTGTTTGTGGGAGCTTGCTGTGCACAATTTGGCTGCCGCGTTTCCCACATTACAACAATGACTACAATTCAAAAAGAACTTCATTGTCTATAAAGCACTTTGGGACATCCGGTGTCGTGAAAGGCGCTATATAAATGCAAGTCTTTCTTTTCTTTCTCATAATTTAACCCTTTAAGCCCTGGTATCATTCTGCTGAATCTGCGCTGTACCTCGTCTAGAAATACATTGCCTTTACTACTTGAGCTATTCTCCTTCCCCCAGTCTATGTGAAACTTTAAATCCCTTATTGGGCCCAAGTTTCCACAAGAAAAAAAACTGGCGCCCCTCCGAGCTGGGCGTCCGTTTTTCGCGTCTAAAACGGCGCCTAAAAAAATCCTCGGTATTCTCCACCGACTTGCAGGTCCTGTGGCACTCGGCGCAGCCGGCACGAGCTGTGGGGGGGGCGGAGCCAGGTCCCTGCGCTGAAAACAGTGCCGGGACCTCTGCACATGCGCGCTACAGTGGGCACACAAGTGCAGTAGCTCCAGGCGCCGAACTGTGTGGGAGGGGCCCGAAGCACGCAGCCCCTAGCCCTGGCCCAATGGCCTCACTGGGGCTCCTCCCACGGCCAGCTCCTGCTCCCCCCCGACCAGACCCGACACTCGCTCCCCCCCCCGCCCCGCCCCCCCGACACCCGCTCTCCCCGCCCCCCCCCCCGCCCCGACCCGACACCCGCTCCCCCCCCCCTGACCAGACCCGACCCGACACCCGCTCCCCCCCCCCCGCCCCGACCGACACCCGAGACCCGTTCCCCCCCCCCCTGACCCGACCCGACCCGACACCCGCTCTCTCCGCCCCCCCCCCCCCCGCCCCGACCCGACACCCGGTCCCCCCCCGCCCCGACAGAGACCCGAGACCTGCTCTCCCCCCCGCCCCGACCCGAGTCCCGCTCCCCGACCCGAGGCCCGCTCCCATCCCCCCCCCGACCCGACACCCGCTCCCCCCCCCCCCGACCCGACACCCGCTCCCCCGATCCCCCCTCCCTCTCTCCCCCCCTCCCTCTCTCCCCCCCCCTCTCTCCCCCCCCCCTCTCCCCCCCTCCCTCTCTCCCCCCCCCTCCCTCTCCCCCCCTCCCTCTCTCCCCCCCCCTCCCTCTCTCCCCCCCCCTCCCTCTCCCCCCCCTCCCTCTCTCCCCCCCCTCCCTCTCTCCCCCCCTCCCTCTCTCCCCCCCTCCCTCTCTCCCCCCCTCCCTCTCTCCCCCCCTCCCTCTCTCCCCCCTCCCTCCCTCTCCCCCCCTCCCTCCCTCTCCCCCCCTCCCTCTCTCTCCCCCCCTCCCTCTCTCTCCCCCCCTCCCTCTCTCTCCCCCCCCTCCCTCTCTCTCCCCCCCTCCCTCTCTCTTCCCCCCCTCCCTCCCTCTCTCCCCCCTCCCTCCCTCTCTCCCCCCCTCCCTCCCTCTCTCCCCCCCTCCCTCCCTCTCTCCCCCCCTCCCTCCCTCACTTTTCCCCCCCCTCCCTCTCTTTTCCCCCCCTCCCTCTCTTTTCCCCCCCCCCTCTCTTTCCCTCTCTTTCCCCCCCCCTCCCTCTCTCTCTCTCCCCCCCCCTCTCTCCCTCCCTCTCCCTCCCTCTCTCTCCTCTCCCTCTCTCTCTCTCCCTCCCTCTCTCGCTCAGCGGCACGAACAGCTGCAGAATTCTCCCTGGCTGAAGCACTTTCACACAGGTAGGAAGATGGTTTATTTAATCTTTTTGTTGGCTTATAAATGTTTATTCAGTTTGGATTTATTTGTATAATATTTGTAGAAGTATAAATAAGGATTTATTGTCAAATTCCCCCCCTTCCCCCCCCTACCTCGTTCTGGACGCCTAATTTGTAACCTGCGCCTGATTTTTTAATGTGTAGAACAGGTTTTTTCAGTTCTACAAAAATCTTCACTGGCTCCATTCTACTTTAGTTTGGAGTACATTTTCACTGTGGAAACTTTCAAATCAGGTGTCAGTGGCCAGACACGCCCCCTTTTGAAGAAAAAATTCTGTTCTAAACTAGAACTGTTCTACCTGACTAGAACTGCAGAAAAAAAAATGTGGAGAATTGCGATTTCTAAAATAGTCCGTTCTCCACCAGTTGCTCCTAAAAAAAAAATCAGGCGCGAATCATGTGGAAACTTGGGCCCTTAATAACCACTTTGTATTTGCTACATGCTTCCCTGATCTCTGTATTTATATATTACCCCCACTGCATGACTACTATCAGGAAGTCAACAGATAACTCCTACCAGAGACTTGCATCCTTTACTGTTCCTCAGCTCTACTCCTTATGGCCCTGAAATTGCAGTTGGAAGCTTCCCGCGAGCGAATGCCTCCGATCGACAGGAAACGTACGCACCTATCTGGGACCACCAGATTTTTGGACTCTTGCGGTCCTGAACCTGCACGCGTAGGCCTGTGTAAAAGCTCACGCATCCCAGGGTCACACGGGATTCACAAGCGTCCCTGGGATCACGTGAGCCGGTCCAACCAATCACATGGAATCCCTATAAGCATAATAGGAATGACATTTAAAAAAAACACTTTCACACAACCTAAATAAAATTAATTAAAATACAATTTAATTAAACATTTAAAACAAAAAATTCATTTTTTGAAAACCTAATTTTAAAGATTTTAGAATGTTTAAATGATTTTTTAAATTATTTTAATATTTAAATCCTTCCGCTGGTAAAAGAAGGCCCTACACCTGCTTCTACCAGGCGTAAGGTTTTGTGGGCTTCGGCTGGGCAAATAGCCCAACTCTGTGCCAGCGAATGTCCATTTCCCGGGGATGTGGTGGATCTGTCCAGCTGAAATGTTTTCGTGTATGTACATTGCATGCAGAAACCTGGAACTTGCGTGGCACTAGCGGCCGCATACGCTGTGTGGCCCGGAATTTCCGGGGCCTATGTTTCCACAGCCTGATCATCCTTACTGAAATCCCTTCTGTCAGCTGATGTAACTGAGTCGATTGTTACTGCCGCCCCTGTCATAATTTACCAAAATTGTAAACCTGAGGACACCCCACTAATTAGCCTGTTATTCAAGATGCTATAAGCTATCCCAGACCTGGCTGTGCTTTTTCCTGATTCTAGTTAGTGTTTTTAAAAAAAAAATATAGAGCTCCTATTCACCAGCAACTAACTGCAGGAAAAGTTGGCCGTTAGTGTTTCTTCATACCAAATTCCTCAAACAATTTACTTTGGTCTTTTATTTGCTTATGTAAGCCACTGTAAACTCATTGTGTGAAATAGTTTGAGACATTCTGACTGAGTAACTCAGTGCTATACAAGTGCCAGTAGTTGTTGTAACATGTGAATATACTGCCACTGTGTGGTAGTTTGAAGGAACAGGCAGCAGCTATCTCTCTTTCTCTTGTGCTCTGCACTTCACACAACAAACCAGCAGGATACCGTTTTGGGTGGGGGGGGGGGAAGTTAACGATCGACTTTTTAGTTCTGTTTCAGATTTTACCTCTAAGCACCTTTTTTAATTCAGGGTCTGGGAGCAGTAGTCAGGGGAGATGGGGTGTGGAATCTGAGAGCGGTCCCAAACATAGAAACATAGAATAGGTGCCGGAGTGGGCCATTCAGCCCTTCGAGGCTCCACCACCATTCAATATGACCATGGCTGATCATGCAACTTCAATACCCCATTCCTGCTTTGTCTCCATACCCCTTGATCCCTTTAGCCATAGGGGCCACATCTAACTCCCTTTTGAATATATCTAACAAACTGACCTCAACAACACTCTGCGGTAGAGAATTCCACAGGTTCACAATTCTCTGAGTGAAGAAGTTTCTCCTCATCTCGATCCTAAATGGCTTACCCTTATCCTTAGACTGTGACCCCTGGTTCTGGACTTCCCCAACATCGGGAATATTCTTCCTGCATCTAACCTGTCCAATCCCATCAGAATTTTATATGTTTCTATGAGATCCCCTCTCATTCTTCTAAATTCCAGTGAATATAAGCCTAGTCGATCCATTCTTTCTTCATATTTCAGTCCTGCCATCCTGGGAATCAGTCTGGTGAACCTTCGCTGCACTCCCTCAATAGCAAGAATGTCCTTCCTCAGATTAGAAGACCAAAACTGTACACACTATTCAAGGTGTGGCCTCACCAAGGTCCTGTACAACTGCAGTAAGACCTCCCTGCTCCTATACTCAAATCCTCTCACTATGAATGCCAACATGCCATTTGCCGCCTTCACCACCTGCTGTACCTGCATGCCAACTTTCAATGACTGATGTACCATGACACCCAGGTCTCATTGCACCTCCCCTTTTCCTAATCTGTCACCATTCAGATAATATTCTGCCTTCCTGTTTTTGCCATTAAAGTGGATAACCTCACATTTATCTACATTATACTGCACCTGCCATACATTTGCCCACTCACCTAATCTGTCCAAGTCACCCTGCAGCCTCTTGCTCAAACAAATATGACCTGACTTTCCCTGACCTGTTACTATCTCTCAGCTGACGCCATCACTGTCAACCGTGGGTCCTGAATGTTTATAACACACAATGCACTTCAGATTTTTGTGGTAAGGGTATCAAGCAATATGTAGAAAAGGTGGGTAAATGGGTAAATCCACCAGTTAAACATTTCCCCAAGGCTCATTAGCTATCTCTGCTATGATTGAACCTGTTTTATAACTCCCAAAATATGAATGGGTACTTGCTGAACGGTGTTGAGGAGTAAATGCCACCGTAGTGATTTTTATGTGGATGTGTTTAATGCACTTGCTGCCAACAGAAGGATAGACAAGACTGAACAGAGCTGAAACTCCTCGCTTATCCCTCCCTAATTGAATGGACTACTCCTGTTCCTGTGTCACGTGTACAGTTAGAAAATACAGTATTAAAGCACAGATGATGCTTAAAAACTGGCCATGGGTCGGGGTCTGGGCTGGTGAGCCCAGGAACACTGCGGGGGGAGGCCGTGGGTGCAGGGGAGTTGGTCTGACTCCCAGGAATGGGGTGGGGGCAGATCGACCATTGGGTAGAAACAGTGTCGAGGTGTGGCAGGTAAATGTGAGCCGAGAATGGTTCCCCGTAGCTCTGAGTGTCACGCAAACCCAAGCCCCAGGCACCCCGTTTCAAAGGGGAAAACATAATCACAGAAAATCATAGAAAATCACGACACGGAAGGAGGCCATTTGGCCCATTGTGTCTGTGCCGGTAAAGTTGATCTCGCTGCTAGCAGAGAATGGTTTTGATCCAATGACCTCTGGGTTATGGGCCCAGCACGCTTCCACCACGCCACTCTGCTCAGCTGATTCATGGGGCTGGGGCTGAAATTGTGGTCGGAGGCTTCCCGCGGGCAATTGCCTCCGACCTGAAACATTTCTACGAATTTACCTGGTGGTCCGGGAGGAGCGTGGGATTCCGGTGGGAAGGCCTTCTCTTGTTGCGCTGTGAAGCGCGCTCCCGTCCTCCAGGTTCCAACGCAGAAGGTGCAGTCACATGTGACTGCTCAACCAATCAGGTACAGTATTCCATAGCTTTCCCATTAGTAGCAATGAGAACTCCGTATCTACAAGTTCTCATTGATATTAATGGGGGAAAAAAACATTTACACTAAACACACATAATAAAAAGTAAAAAACAGACCTCACAATTAAAATTAAAGTTAATAAATATCTTATAGAAAAAATTTTTTGAGTTTTTAAAGTTTTTTTAATTATGGTTAAAAATAAATGTAACAGTGCGCAGGGTTTTTTTTTATAACAATGTGTTTTTTAAATTTAATTTAATTATATTTTAAACACTTGCGCCTGTAAAAGTCGGCTATGCGCCTGCTTTTTGAGGCGCAAGAATTTTGAGGACATTTGCCGGGCAAGATATGGGTAAATCCCGCAATCTTGCCCGGGCAAATATCCTCGCTCCCGAGATGCGGATCATCTGCCCAGCTCCAACTTGACAGATCGGAAAAGCCAGTTTTCAGCGCATGCGCATTGTGTGCTGAAAACCGTCTTTTCTGATGTCTTCCCGGGTCCCTCGAAATTTTGTAAAGACCCGGAGAAGCTCCAGGCCATTAATGTCAGTGTTATGTACAAATTAAAATATTTTAACAATATTTTTGTTGATGAATTTGTGTGTTAAGTTGCATTTTAACCTGTTGGTAGTTCACGAGATAAAGGTTGGCGGGTGGGGTGATATGACAATCAAAAGAAAATTCTGAGTGTTTAGTGTAATTTGGTTCAATAGATATTTATAGATTTTGGTTGCATTTTATGATTTGTTGAAAGTGAAATTTGAGTGAATATGCTGAAGTGGGAGTGAAAAACTGTGAGTGAATCGAAGAGTGTGACACAAGAGTGTGACCTGACCAACAGGAAGTGCACGCTATCATAATTTAAAAATATAGTGGATTTTATATAGGAGGAGTGTGTGTGTGTCTCTCTCAATTATTGCTCTTAACCAATGTGTTTGTTTATATTTTAGGGACGCCACACAGTTTGTCACACCACTGCAGAGTGACCCTAAGAAAAGCCCTTGGCCCTGGGAGATTGCATGCTATCCACCAGTTAAACATTCCCCCAAGACTCATCAGCTATCTCTGCTATGATTGAACCTGTTTTATAACTCCCAAAATATGAATGGGTACTTCAAAGATTTGCTAAACAGTATTGAGGAGTAAATGCCATCTCAGTGATTTTTTTGTGGACGCGCTTAATGCACTTGCTGCCAACAGAAGGATAGAGATGAAATTGAACCGCGCTGAAACTCCTCACTTCTCCCTCCGCAACTGCAGCTTGAAATGACCTCTACGTGAAAACGTTGCCTCTCAACCATTAAGGTCAATTTCACTTTGCGTTCCTGATGTTTTTCTTGATGGCAGTAGAAAGCACTTTTAAACCTCTGCTCCAATTGCTAAATTGAAATTTTGCATGTACAATTAGGAAGTTTTTAAACTTGGCACCATGGAAGTCTGTGTTACTTTACGGAGTGTCCATTCACACCACTGTGTCAGTCATTGAGTTGGAGACGGGGCGGGACTTGAGGCAATGTATTTTGTGGCAAAGTCTCTTTACTCAACACACAGCAGAGCAAACACCGTCTATTTACGGAGTCTATTTAAAAAGAGCCTGCGGCAAACGGAACTTGTGACTGAAACTACGGCAACTTCTCCTGATAAAAGCAGTGGGGGGGGGGGGGTTTCCAGCAAAATGCAGTGAATGGATCGTTACATAATACAAATTATATGTGTAAAATCAATTCCAGTCACCTGCAACCGTGTGGTCTCCAGGAGTGATTAATGGGGGGGATTCCTCAATCACCTCCATTGTGCCCGGGAATTGGGTGTCACTATTGGCAGCCATTACTTCAATGACTGTGAGAGTTCAGAACCTGGAAATTTCATTGTATGATGTTGTATAAATATTTAGCATGTTTTTTTACACCTTTGTGTCCACTTACTCTTCACTACAGTTTAATTCACTCCTTTGCTATTTTAATCGAGGTATTTTGTTAAACAAATTCATTTCTGGGATGTGGGTGTTGCTGGCAAGGCTGGCATTTATTGCCCATCCCAAGTTGCCCGTGTGAAGGTGGTGGTGAGCCACTGCCTTGAACTGCTGCAGTCGGTGTGAATGATCTCCCACAGTGCTGTTAGCAGGGAGTTCCAGGATTTTGACCCAGTGACAATGAAGGAACGGCGATTATATGACCAAGTACGGATGATGTACAACTTGGAGGTGACAATGTTCCCATGCGCTTGCTGCCCTTGTCATTCTAGGATGCTGGAGGTTGAGGTGTTAACACCTCTGTTAAAATGGTAGACTGAGAAATATGATACGAACAGATTAGGCAATATTACATTTTTTTCTGCATCACTTTCCCTGCTTGACTATCGATGTACCGTATGATAATGAAACAGTGTTACAAGGCAGTTAGGTTACCGAGTTAACTGGTGACATCGAGGACCATGAGAGAATGGCTCAAGCCGCTATACCGAGTTAATATTTGAGGCTGGAATTATGCGCCAGCCTTTAACTTGGAATCATCTGTTTGGTAAAGTATCGGAGTCCAGGACATAAGGGGCATTCATTCAGTTGAGTGCTGGGGTGGTGATGTAGAGCACTAGAGAGATGAGCTTCCATAACGCGAGGCCTTTTCTGTTCCTTCACTTTCTTTTGATGGATTTGAGTTTTAAACTTGTTTTGGGAGGAGTTTGTGATGCATTTGTAATTCTTGCCCTACTTTAAATTCTCATCCTTCTTTATAAATCCCTCCATGGTCTCGCCCCTCCCTATCTCTGTAATCTCCTTCAGTCTCACAACCCCCCTGAGAGATCTGCGCTCCTCTAATTCTGCTCTTTTGACCATTCCTGATAATCGCTCAACCACCAGAGACCGTGCCTTCAGCTACCTGGACCCTAAGCTCTGGAACTCCCTAAACCTCTCCCCCTCTACCTCTCTTTCCTCCTTTAAGCCGCTCCTTAAAACCCACCTCTTTGACCAAGCTTTTGGCCATCTGCCGTAATTTCTTATGTGGCTTGGCGTCAAAATTTTGATTTTGTCTTATAACACTCCTGTAAAGCACCTTGGGACGTTTTGTTACGTTAAAGGCGCTATATAAATACAAGTTGTTGTTGTTCTGGCCACGGTGTTCCAGAAGCTTGAGGAGACAAATGCAACCAGAGTTCCACCTATGTCACTCTTGATGTGGCTGTTCGGGGACATACAAGATCAGCCCAGTGATATTATTCCCTCTGCTTCACTACTTCCCCCCCTCTCAGCACCTTCTCACCGTGACAGATTAATACCGTGAGGATTAATACCTCAGCTGAGTGAAGCCTATATGCCCAGGCTTATGGATTCATCTGTTGCCCACCTCCTTTGTTTTTATCAATAAGCGGTAACCTAGCCATGAATGTTCTACTCCTAGTCTTAATCGCCGCCCACTGACCTCGGTGTTTTCCTGACGCTTTAAGCCATTCCGATGTCTGTCGATGCACAATAATTGCAGTGTTTCCCTGTCAGTTAATTACCAATAGTGCGACAGAAGAGTGATACAGTGAGTCTGTTTATCTGGTCAGAGTCGGGGGTTTTGTATAAAGAAAGACTTGGATTTATATAGCGCCTTTCATGACCACCGGAAGTCTCAAAGCGCTTTACAGCCAATGGAGTACTTTTGGAGTGTAGTCACTGTTGTAATGTGGGAAACGCGGCAGCCAAATGCAGAATATTAAGTAGAGCAACCTTTTTTAATCTGTTCAGCTGCCAGTGGATGGCCTGTGATTAATACTGTGAAAATGGAGGACTCACCTATTTCAATGCTCGCTGAATGCAGTTATACTTTGTGTTGCTTCAAAGTCACTATAGAACATCAGTCACTGGAACCCCCATTCCCAGGCAGTGTCAAGCCAAGTTTCAAGAATACTTGCACTTCCATTGCACCTGCTGCTCACTTCACAAACTGAAACAAAAACCTTTAAGAAAGCATTTGCGCCTGCGTTGAAACCCCCGGGTGGAGCTCTGTGCCCATGGAGAGCTCTTTTGTGATGGCGGAATTGCAAATTTGTAGTCTGAGCTATAATTAGGTGCAGCAAGGTGCCAATCGCTCACTGACCAGTGCCACAGTATAACTCCAATTGTCAGTCTTTGGTATTCAGTTATTCCTGACCTGCCCCAGGCCCTGTTCCCCGTTCTGGCAAAGATGGCAATCTAAGATCAAAAGAGGATGGAAATCTTCTGAAGAAATCGCGGTTCATAAATGTCGGAATCTGAAAGAACTCCTCTTTTAACCCCTCTCTTCCCCCATCCCCCCAGAGATCCATGAGGGGCTGAGGCGGGGCAGAAACGAGTGCAATTACCTCTGCTCCTGGCTGCCCTCTTCGCTGCCTTCTGCTCACTTCTGGGGCAAGAAGACAAAAAGAGTGCCCTGAGAGAAATTGGTTCAAAAAAACTTTCCCTCAATCTTCAGGCTGACCCCAGGACCTCTGAGTCGGAAGGGCGTGGGTTCAAATCCCACTCCAGGAACTGGAGCACAAAAGAATCTCGACTGACACTCCAGTGCAGTGCTGAGGGAGTGCTGCACTGTCGGAGGTGCCGTCTTTCGGCTGAGACATTAAACCGAGGCCCCGTCTGTTCTCTCACGTGGACGTAGAAGATCCCATGGCACTATTTAGAAGAAAAGCAGGGAAGTTATCCTCAGTGTCCTGGCCAATTTTTATCCCTCAATCAACCTAACAAAAAAAAAGAGATTATCTGGTCATTATCACATTGCTGTTCGTGGGAGCTTGCTGTGTGCAAATTGGCTGTCGTGTTTCCCACTTTACAGAAGTGACTACACTCCAAAAGTACTTCATTGGCTGTAAAGTGCATTGAGATGCCTGGCAGTCGTGAAAGGTGCTATATAAATGCGGGCCATCAGGGGTCCTGGCTCGAGCACAAACATTAGTTTTTTAGGTGCCCCTCTGCAGGAACTTCCCATAGACCAGGAACACCCTAAACCTTTATATTGGGTCTCTACCCTTTTTGCCTGTTCGCTTCACCTGGGAACTGGTGCCATTAAGAGTAAAATCTCCCTCTCGTCTCTTATTTTACGGGAGTCTTGAAGAGCAACAAACGAAAACTGTTCTCTGAAGGAAATGTTACTGAATATGCTGGGGTTACAATGGGAACTGGGTAGATGTTATGTACAAGTTTATTTTTATGGGATGTGGGCATCATTGGCAAGGCCAGCATTTATTTATTTTTTTTTAAAATTCGTAGCCAATCTTTCCAATTCTTTGTCAAATCACAAACGCCAGAGGTCACCTTGCACACATCAAGGATACTCTGCGCCAATGCTCTTAGCCAAAAGGCCTAGAGCCACTGCACCGTTCCTGGAAGTACTGCAATACCAGGTTCGTGCCATGGAGGTGGATGGGTCAGGCCCCCCACACACCTATTTCAAGGCCAGCATTTATTGCCCATCAGAAGGGGGTGTGAGCCGCCTTCTTGAACCATAGAGGGCAGTTAAGAGTCAACCACATTGCTGTGGGGCTGGAGTCACAGATAGGTCAGACTGGGTAAGGACAGCAAATTTCCTTCCCTGAAGGGGATTAGTGAACCAGGTTGGTTTTTATGACAATCCAGTAGTTTCATGGTCACCTTGCTTTTTAATTCTATATTTATTTATTAACTGAATTTAAATTCCCCAGCTGCCATGGTGGGATTGGAACTTATGGTCGTGGATCATTAGTCCAGGCTTCTGGATTACTAGTCCAGTAACATAACCATTACACTACCATACAAGTCTTTTTCAAAAGGAAAAAAATTACCTGTGTAAAAAAACAAAGTAGAATTGTTAATATAAATTTTAAGCATGGGAATAATGTTTTTTAATTATTACATTCATTCTGTGTAGAATGTTTTTTCCTCTGTGAAATATGTAAATATGTAATTCTTGGAGATGTTTGGGAACTGCTATGACATCACCATTAAAATGCTTGTCTGCAGTGGAGTGAGTAAGTGTGATGTTTCCTTGGCTTGCCTGTTTAGCAGCCTACATTTACTGGAAGCTGCTTGTAAGTGGAATGCAGCCAGTTAACAGTGTAGGATTTAATCATAGAATCTTGCAGCACAGAAGGAAGCCATTCAGCCCATCACGCCTGTGCCTGAAATTAGCTTCCGACCACATATTCGTGGTATAACTAAGACCTCCATAACATCGCTCGTCTCCACCCTTGCCTCAGCTCATCCATTGCTGAAACCCTCATCCATGCTTTTGTTACCTCTAGATTTGACTATTCCAATGTACTCCTGGCTGACCTCCCACATTCTACCCTACGTAAACTTGAGGTCATCCAAAACTTGGCTGCCTGTGTCCTAACTCGCACCAAGTCCCGTTCATCCATCATCCCTGTGCTCGCTGACCTACATTGGCTCCCGGTTAAGCAACACCTCGATTTCACAATTTTCATCCTTGTCTACAAATCCCTCCATGGCCTTGCCCCTCCCTATCTCTGTAATCTCCTTCAGCCTCACAACCCCCCGAGATATCTGCGTTCCTCTAACTCTGCCCCCTTGAGCATCCCTGATTATAATCACTCAACCATTGGTGGCTGCACCTTCTGTTGCCTAGGCCCCAAGCTCTGGAATTCCCTGCCTACAGAGGGCGCTCAGGAAGGCAGAGAGATTCCATACAAATTTAATTCAGCTTTGCATCGACAGGGAATTCAGGAAGGCTTGCAGCCTCGGGCTTTCTCAATCGTGACATCGAATGGTGTGTGTATTTTAAAAAATCTCATAATACTCCTGTGAAGCGCCTTGGGACATTTCACTATGTTAAAGGCGCTATATAAATACAAGCTGTTGTTGTGTATCCAAATTTCAAATTGTTAGCTAACCCCTGGATTCACAAATTTAAATTTTCTTGAAGGTTTGACCACTCGTGGGCTGCTGGTCGGGCTGGGCTAGATTGAATGAACGGTCTATTCAATCTTTCCATTATGTTGTTCTCATGTCTTAAGTGGACCTTAACACAATGGAAAGTGCTGTGTGATAGTTTTCTGTTAATAGGTGAATAATTCTGAGGGATAATGTCCCAGTGATCAACTTTTGACTAAAACCACCTTCTAAATGGCCATAGTCCTTTGTAATCACTTATAATGAGAACGTTTGTAGATAACCAAGTGGCAGGCTGAGCATTCACCAGTATAAGCACAGCTAGGTGGACAGTTAAAGACTTGCATTTATATAGTGCCTTTCACAACCACCGGACATCTCAAAGTACTTTACAGTCAATGGAATACTTTTGGAGTGTAGTCACGGTTGTGATGTGGGAAATGCGGCAGCCAATTTGCGCACAGCAAGCTCCCACAAACAGCAATGTGATTTTGTTATGTTGATTGAGGGATAAATATTTACCAGGATACCGGGGATAACTCCCCTGCTCTTCAAAACAGTGCCATGGGATCTTTTACGTCCACGTGAGAGAGCAGATGGAGCCTCAGTTTAACGTCTCATCCAAAATATGGTACCTTCAACAGTGCAGTGCTCCCTCAGCACTGCACTGGAGTGTCAGTCTAAATATTTTTGAGCTCAAGTCGCTGGAGTAGGACTTGATCCCACAACCTTCTGACTTTGAGGCAAGAGTGCTACTCACTGAGCCACAGCTGACACTGAAATTCTGCCACCCTGTCCTCATGATGTACCTCCAACCTACAACATTTACCTCTGCTACAACAGTATACGACCTCTCCATTTCCTGCACAAGGCATCATTTTAGCCATGTCTCTGTGAAGTTACCAATTAATGCTTCGCCATGAACACTTTTGTACTCAAGGTACACCCACGAGGAACAGGGCTACTGTCATTCATTCATGGGCTACTGTTTAATTCATTCGCTTTCACAGCCAGCAGAGAGCGAGTAAACCCAGCATTTCAGGTTGGGCTTCATTTGATCCTGAGATCCAAGAGTAATCTGCAAATTTGATCATCATCATCATCATCATCATTATAGGCAGTCCCTCGAATCGAGGATGACTTGCTTCCATGTCAAAAAGTTCACAGGTGTTTCAATGATGGACCTAAAATTCCAGGTCCGAACGAAATCTTGAAGGGTGGAAGATGCCTGTGCGTGGATTGTTTTAACGTGTGATGACCGTTGCACACCAGCCACCACACGGGCTTGACAGAGCTAGGTCTTGGTCCAGTGGCGAGGATTGACCAAGACGACTGGAGACCAGCTCTGTGCACGGACCTAGTGCGCATACATATCGCAGTGTGGGCTGGGCCCGTGCTGCCCCTGGGCCCTCGCCTCTTCTGGGCCCCGAACTCACGCATCTCCTGGGCCCTGATCACATCGCTCTACAGTCTCTCGCCGCTCCTTCGCCCTGACCTCGCCGCTCCTGCAGTACCTGCCCATGCTCCAATCAGCGACCTGGATCTTGGTGACGTCCCTTTTCACTGCCGTTGATCTCCTGCTCCAGCACGTGCTGCTCCCGTGAGTAGTATGCTGCTACACTGCTCCTTCCGCTTCCTGGCCTGCTCCGATGGTACTCGCAGGCCGGGGGCCGCTCAGACTGCCGGGCTAGGCCGCCACGCTGCTCCTTCTGCTCCCCGGTCTGCGAACACCCGCAATGCACAGTGATAATATTTCCTCGTATACCTTCCCCTATGTAAGTAGTTTATTAACGGAGGATACAAAGCGTGTTGGAGACAGCAGTGGAGTGGCCAGGTGAAATACAAATAACACACAATCACCAGAGTGCATTATCTTCCCACTGGATTACTAGCCTGGTGAATGGTTTTGAAATGGTTAGGCACAGATTTAAATACATACTGCCGATGAAGGTGAATATGTGAGGAGTGATTGCGTGGGCACTTGGGGTTATATCACACAAAGGGGTGATGAGCGGGTTGTTTTAAAAGTAGTCTCTAACAGTATGGGATCTTATTTTTGGTGTTAACATGAACTATGGTATGAGGAAAGGCCACTCCATGTACTGTCTACTCAATGGTGGACTTAAGTCCAACCCGTCAGTTCTTGAGAGAACGCCATTGACACAAGAAAGGAGTGTTTTCCACAGCCTATTTATAAACTATATATTTTATAAACATATTGACAAGTCCCATTCACCCATCACCTCTGTGCTCGCTGATCTACATTGGCTTCCAGTTTAGCAACGCCTCGATTTCAAAATTTTCATCCTTAATTACACAATTTTTTTTTTCCTTTTGAAAAAGACTTGTATGGTTGTATGTTACTGGACTAGTAATCCAAAAGCCTGGACTAATGATCCAGGGCCACGATTTTCAGATTGTAAATGCTCCAGGTGATCGGGAATTTCGTAATATCCTTCGAATTCTAGGAATTAACCTTTTACAGTGGACCCCCCCCCCCGGAGACACGGCATGTGAGATCAAGCATAGGTGGGTAGGGGTTGAAGTTCTCTTTAAGCGAGTTGGATAGACACACCACCAACGAGTATAGCTGAAGACTGACTACAAATTGCAGTTCTGTTTCATTCTTGTCTACTTTTCAATCCTCTTCTCCTAAAAGTGCTGACTCTTGCAATCCAATTCCAACAGCTGCCACCTTCCCTTCAGTATTTCTGCTAAGCCAGCATTCTTCCTGTGTGAGTGGAGAGAGGCTGTCTGACAATGGGGGTGAGGGAAATCCCAACCAGCCTGATCTGATCCTGACCCAGTCTACACACATGCATCTTCCAGTAGCAGTCACTGGATGGCAACCAAGAGCTGGAAACCTGACTTGACTATTTCCCCCCTCTGTAACCCAAGGGTGCTGCTGCACGAACTGAGATCATCTAACTCCCTACAGATCAGGAATTATAGCTGGGATCTTTCTGATCTCGAGAGCCATACTTGGCACTAAGCCTATGGGACATATACAATCACAATCTCATCGGGGGAAATCTTAACCCCCAAAATCGGGTGGATTTGGGTGGGGTGAAAGTAAAATTATGCAAAGTCTCAAACCCGCACCGAACCCGTCTCAAATCCGCCTGCTTCCAGTTCTAACGGAGGCGGAACGGGGTGTGGTCAACCAACCCACTCGCAGGAGGGGAGGTCCCTCATTTAAATATTTTAATGAGGCTGAAGGATCCCTTGCTGATTGTGTCACTGATCTAATAATTGACTATCATTAAAATCTAATAAACAGATTGGCCTGACTGGATCTTGTATCACTCACACCTTGTCGAACCAAGTCCCCCTGCCTGCGAGTATTGCACTGATAAATCTCATTGCTTTACCTGGATGGGGGGAAAATGAGTACAAGAAAACGCTATGGAGGAGAAGCTTTCCTATAATCCATAGGGCTAGTGAAAGTCCTATGTTTAAAACTATAGGGCTGGGGAAGATGGGGGCCAGGTTACACACCTATGTTCCTGTTACTTTTTTAATTTATTCGTTCCTGGGATGTGGGCATCGCTGGCAAGGCCAGCATTTATTGCTCATCCCTAGTTTCCCTTGTGGTGGTGGTGAGCCGCCTTCTTGAACCACTGCAGCCCGTGTGATGAAGGTACTCCCACAGTGCTGACTTTGTCGCACCGGTTTGGTACAACTTAGCGGGTCGCTGGGCCATTTCAGAGGGGCAGTTAAGAGTCAACCACATTGCTGTGGGTCTGGAGTCATATATAGGCCAGACCGGGTAAGGGTGGCAGATTTCCTTCCCTAAAAGGACATTAGTGAACCAGATGGGTTCTTATGACAATCCGGTAGTTTCATGGTCACCATTACTGATACTAGCCTTTTTATTCATTCCAGATTTATTTAATTAACCAAATTTAAATCCCCCCAACTGCCGTGCTGTGAAGCATGAGACGGAGAACCCCAATTGAAGAGAAGAGAGATTTAACGAGGAGATGTAAATACCAAATGCACGCCCGCGATGGTTCATTTACTGAAGGCAGTGTGTTGTGTGAGCTGTGTAGCTTGGGGGTCTTGTAGTGTAGTGGTTATGTTACTGGTACTAGTAATCCACTGATCTCATGACATCAGTTCAAATCCCACCATGGCAGTTGAGGAATTTAAATTCAGTTACTTAAATAAATCTGGAATAAAAAGCTAGTATCAGTAATGAAGGACAACCTCAAAACCTCCTTGATAAAATGCAACATCCCCACTGACACCTGGGAATCCCTGGCCAAAGACCGCCCTAAGTGGAGGAAGAGCATCTGGGAGGGCGCTGAACACCTTGAGTCTCGTCACCAAGAGCATGCAGGAAACAAGTGCAGGGAGCGGAAGGAGCGTGTGGCAAACCAGACTCCCCACCCACCCTTTCCTCCAACCACTGTCTGTCCCACCTGTGACAGAGACTGTAATTCCCATATTGGACTGCACAGTCACCTGAGAACTCACTTTTAGAGTGGAAGCAAGTGTTCCTCGATTTCAAGGGACTGCCTAAGGTGATGACTTTTGAAGTGTAGTCATTGGTGTAATGTAGGAGGAGGAAAAATATTGGAAGAATTGGAAAGTACAGAAGGGCACACATACAGATAATCACCTACCCCATCCCATCTTTGCAACCTTCCCCATTCCAATAATCCAGCCCTCACCCTCCACCCTTCTGACTGGCTTGCAGTATATACCTCTGTCCTGATCTTCCACCATCAGTGTAGAGAGAGAGAGCATTCAGCCATCATGATCTTTAATGTTCTTTTAGGGAAGGAAATTTTCCATCCTTACCCGGTCTGGCCCATACATGACAACAGACCCACAGCAATGTGATTGACTCTTAACTCGCCTCCGAAATGGTGGCTTACCGCCACCTTCTCGAGGGCAATTAGGAATGGGCAATAAATGCTGGCCTTGCCAGCAACGCCCACATCCCATGAACGAATAAATACAATAAAGTTCGGGAAGGTCCCAGCTCTGATCCCCAGCCTCTGCTGAGTTACCTGATTTCAGGTCAGTGGCAGCAGGTCTAAATTGGCATCAGTACTTCTGCAATAAGGAGGGGAGGAAAGAGAAAAATTAGTAGCCGGGGTTCGTGCTCCTGATTGAAAGTGCGCATGCCTGGACCTGGGGTGAAGACAAGATTTAACGCAGCTGTGAAGTCTCTTACAGTCGAATTCCTGATGGCACTCGCCGTCGAGGCTCACGCATGTAGTCTGCTTCATTGGGGAAGATACCAGAAGGCAACTGGTGCTGTACTCCAGCAAAAGTTTGGAAAATTCAAGGGAGGTAGGGGCAAAAGAGGAGAGGATTGAGAGAAAACAAATTAAAGAAAATAAATTCACCACACGATGCAGTTGAACAGATTGACTATTTCCACAAGCCAACTGTCGGAACTTAACTTATGTACTTGTGGTGTATAGAAGTGATGAAACATCTTGTTTCCACAAGTGGGGAATATGTAGGCACTGCTATATTGAAGTGGTAGAGAGGAGAGGGAAAGGTCAATCACGAGCAACTTTCTTGATGCATATATACAATGCTAAACATAAGAAATAGGAGCAGGAGTAGGCCATACGGCCCCTCGAGCCTGCTCCGCCATTCAATAAGATCATGGCTGATCTGATGTTGGCCTCAACTCCATTTTCCTGCCTGTTCCCCATAACCCTCGACTCCCCTGTAGTTCAAGAATCTGTCTACCTCCGCCTTGAATATATTCAATGACTCAGCTTCCACAGCTCTCTGCGGTAAAGAATTCCAAAGATTCATGACCCTATCTAGGGCTAGAAGTTTGTTTTTTGGTCATCGTGATTTTTTTCCGGTATTTTTCCGTTAATCACACCGGCATTTTTAAAAGGCCGAACATTCAGGAAAAAATGCGCCCAGCGGTAAAAATCAGCGTTGCACGAAGATTTGCAGCAGAAACCGTGAATTTTCTGCAACTTTTCTCCGAGACCGATACCACTGCGAGTTGGGTCCCGGGAAGGGGGAAATCATCAATTTTGTTTCCATAACAAAAAGTAAAAAATCACAAAACATTCCCAAGACCCTGTTCTAGCGAATCGCTGCAAAAGAATTAAAAAATAAAAACTTTAACTTGTCTTTTTTGCAGGCCGTCATACTTACTGCTGTTTTTTGGGGCTGCAACACAGGTTTTTTTCCCAGCGTTTTTTTTGGTCCTATCTACGGGTCACCGCTGAGCCAAATATCGGGCGAAAGCGCTTTTTTCAGACTTGCACGCTGGCGGTCTGCTCCCCAGCGGTATTTCAAAACTTCCGGCGCAAGATTTCGGGGAATTTCCCGCTGCACTGTTTACCGCCAAAAACAGCGAAATATCACCGAGAAACCCGGCGCACGGTTGGGGAATTTTGGTTGTAGCAAGATTAGTCTGAAGGGACTCAAGTCCATTGGACCCCCACCCCATCTACAAACACTCTGGGCCAGCTATATTATTGCCATCAATCTATGCTGATGCAAAAGGGCTTCAATGGGCTTAGTGTGTGAGTGTTAACTGTGGCTCAATCAGTAGCACTCTGAGTCAGAAGGTTATGAGTTCAATCCTCACTGTCAGAGGTACTGTGTTTCAGATGAGATGTTGAACCAAGGTCCTGCTTGCTCCCTCAGATGGACATAAAATACCCCATGGCACTATTTTGAAGAGGAGCAAGGGATTATCCCTTGTATACTGGCTAATGTTTATCCCTCAATCAACATCACTAAAAAACAGATTATCTGGTCATTATCACATTGCTGCTTGCTGTGTGCAAATTGGCTGCCGCATTTTCTACATTACAACAGTGACTACACTTCAAAAAGTACTTCATTGGCTGTAAAGTGTTTTGGGACGTCCTGAGGTCATGAACGGCGCTATAGAAATGCAAGTCTTTCTTTTCTTTGAAAAGGACATTCAGCATTCTGATTGCGTGCTGTACAAAGCTGTAACCCAATCTGATTCAAACGGACAAAGCACAACGTTTGGATTCGGTTTTTTTTGTTTTTACTTTTTTAATGAAATGCAGGATTAGCAAAGCAATTGTACTCTTCCAGGTCGCATGGGGATTAAATGTCAAAGTTTAAGAAACAATAAAGGATTGCTAAATTAGATAATCTTAGTCCCAACAAAGTGGAGGTGGGGTGGGGTGGGGTGGGGTGGGGTGGGGTGGATGCGAGGAAGATAACTTATAAAATATATAATCAACCAGGGTTCCCATCCCTTACTACCTACTGACCCCTGCTGGAAAGTGTGTGCAGAGATGGCCACAGAAAACAAGCATTGGGTTGAGATCTGATGCTCTCTGCAATCAATTAGTCTATTGAGAATCACTGAATGACATCATCATAGGCAGTCCCTCGGAATCGAGGAAGACTTGCTTCCACTCTTAAAATGAGTCCTTAGGTGGCTGAACAGTCCAATACAAGAACCACAGTCCCTGTCACAAGTGGGACAGATAGTCATTGAGGGTAACAGAGTGGAAGATGCCTGTGCGTGAGTTCTTTTAACGTGGGGTGGCCGTTGAACACCGGCTACCACACGGGCTGAGCTGAGCAAGGTCTTAGTCCAGTGGCAAGGGGGTCCAAGACGACTGGATACCAGGCACTACTGTATGGGCCTAGTTGCCTACGGCGAGATCTTGGCCGCAAGCTCAGCGCTGAAGAGCGCCCTCCCTCTACCCTTCTGACTGGCCTGCAGTAAATGCCTCTGTCCCTATCTTCCACCATCAGGGTAGAGAGGGAGCATTCAACCATCCCTGGCTTGCTTTCTGGAACTCTTTCTAAACCACACCTCTGCCCTGCCTGTAAAAGCCCCTCACACCCTAGCTTTTCCAGTGCACCTTCTAATCACCTCTCCTACTGCTGCTCACTGGCAGCTTTCCCTGCCCTTTTTCCGTGAAACACTTTGGGACATTTCGCTACGGTACTGAACCTGTGTAAGTGCAGGTTATCGCCACTACTAATGGGTGCACATAGCATTCCTTATGCTCTACACGTTATAATTATTTTCTGAGATAAACCCATTGCCTACAATGGCCACCGTAGCCAGTATAGAGCAATGTACCATTAACAGGACAATGTACTTCAGAATGACTTTGATGCAGGGCATAAAACCTGTACAGACAGGTTGGAATAGTCTGGAAATATCCATTGTTTGTTTTCAAAACAGATTGAGTGTGTTCTGAAGCTTTTTTCCACAAATCTCCAACAGAAGCACTATTGTGTGTAACTTAAACTACCTTTATATTGGCACGGTTTTATTTAGAATGCGGGAGACTATCTCTTTAAATTTCCATTAATAGAGCGGGTATTCTTCCTAGACGCAGGTTTTGGTGGAATCTATCGGGTTAAGGGAACTGGATTTAGCACAAATGCCATGAGCCAGCTCACAAATCTGATTTTAACAAACATCAAAGTAAAAGCATCCTCATCCTGTCCCATGCATCTGCAATCTCAATGCTGTGAGGCCTAATAAGGACAATCAGCGGGTTGGATCCCTCTCTTCTTGTTTCGTCCCAACCAGGGACGGATTAAGCATGGGCCCCAACCCCACCAAAGAACATCGGCCCACCAAATAAATGTAGGAAAAAAAATATAAGGCCTCCCAAATAAGCTGAATAGAATAGAGAATGAGAGGAAAAACAAGACCAAGGAAAATAGATTCATTTGTTTCTACCGATATACAGAAGTACCTATATACACTAATGTACCGATATACCCAAGTACCTATATACACTAATGTACCGATATACCCAAGTACCTATATACACTAATGTACCGATATACCCAAGTACCTATATACACTAATGTACCGATATACCCAAGTACCTATATACACTAATGTACCGATATACAGAAGTACCTATATACTCTAATGTACCGATATACCCAAGTACCTATATACACTAATGTACCGATATACCCAAGTACCTATATACACTAATGTACCGATATACCCAAGTACCTATATACACTAATGTACCGATATACAGAAGTACCTATATACACTAATGTACCGATATACCCAAGTACCTATATACACTAATGTACCGATATACCCAAGTACCTATATACACTAATGTACCGATATACCCAAGTACCTATATACACTAATGTACCGATATACCCAAGTACCTATATACACTAATGTACCGATATACAGAAGTACCTATATACTCTAATGTACCGATATACCCAAGTACCTATATACACTAATGTACCGATATACCCAAGTACCTATATACACTAATGTACCGATATACCCAAGTACCTATATACACTAATGTACCGATATACAGAAGTACCTATATACACTAATGTACCGATATACCCAAGTACCTATATACACTAATGTACCGATATACCCAAGTACCTATATACACTAATGTACCAATATACAGAAGTACCTATATACACTAATGTACCGATATACCCAAGTACCTATATACACTAATGTACCGATATACCCAAGTACCTATATACACTAATGTACCAATATACCCAAGTACCTATATACACTAATGTACCGATATACAGAAGTACCTATATACACTAATGTACCGATATACCCAAGTACCTATATACACTAATGTACCGATATACCCAAGTACCTATATACACTAATGTACCGATATACCCAAGTACCTATATACACTAATGTACCGATATACAGAAGTACCTATATACACTAATGTACCGATATACCCAAGTACCTATATACACTAATGTACCGATATACCCAAGTACCTATATACACTAATGTACCGATATACAGAAGTACCTATATACACTAATGTACCGATATACCCAAGTACCTATATACACTAATGTACCGATATACTGAAGTACCTATATACACTAATGTACCGATATACAGAAGTACCTATATACACTAATGTACCGATATACCCAAGTACCTATAGACACTAATGTACCGATATACCCAAGTACCTATATACACTAATGTACCGATATACCCAAGTACCTATATACACTAATGTACCGATATACAGAAGTACCTATATACACTAATGTACCGATATACCCAAGTACCTATATACACTAATGTACCAATATACAGAAGTACCTATATACACTAATGTACCGATATACCCAAGTACCTATATACACTAATGTATCGATATACCCAAGTACCTATATACACTAATGTACCGATATACCCAAGTACCTATATACACTAATGTACCGATATACCCAAGTACCTATATACACTAATGTATCGATATACCCAAGTACCTATAGACACTAATGTACCGATATACCCAAGTACCTATATACACTAATGTAGCGATATACAGAAGTACCTATATACACTAATGTACCGATATACCCAAGTACCTATATACACTAATGTACCGATATACCCAAGTACCTATATACACTAATGTACCTATATACACTAATGTACTGATATACAGAAGTACCTATATACACATGTACCGATATACAGAACACAATATATACTAGCCTGTTTTATTTCATATCTTATTGAGAGAAATTTGCATATATGTATAGGAATCTAGTATTGCAATGTTACCAGAACCAGAATATATACTTGATACAGAATATATGCTTTCATTGTTGAATATACTCAGAATCAGAAACGTATACGTAATGTGATGAACATGAACAAACAGAACTATCGGCCCATTTGGATCACTTTGCCCCAGGCCCATCTGGCCCTGATCTCAACACAGGATTCAGTTCCTGGATCTGCATTTTTAATCTTTTTTCAAATTATGTTTTAACAACTTTGACTAGAACCCATGATCCTACTTAATTAACATTATGGCAAAATGTGCCTATAAAGTGCGCGTTTGCGATTTCACTGTACCGGATGAAATCTTCACCCTGTGAGTCTAGTCTTGAGAAAATTTGCATTGTACCAGCTGCCATTCTTGTAATGTAATATAGTCATTGGTAACGGAAATAATGAATGTCCAGACTGAATCTCCTTCAATAAGCTCTGCTCCCTCATTGCCCTTTCCCTCTGCTTTTCCAAATTATTTGGTTTATAAGGACAATGGCGTCTATTATTTTCATCCTGACACAGCTTTGTGAGTGTAAATATGGCGGGGACCTTACATTACAAGTGTTAGTGCTTGTCACCAATAATGAGGATTAAATCATAGAATGATACATTCGGTCCATCCTGCCTGTGCCGGCTCTTTGAAAGAACTGTCCTATTAGTCCCACTCCCCATGTGTTTAATAAGAAGAGACTTCAAGCATGTTGGAGATCCCAAATAAAATAAAAAGCGCTCATATAGCACATCTGAAACAAAAAAGGTAGATTAGGATTTCAAATATGAGCCTTTGTTATTAGTTGTGGTGAAGAACTAGGCTTGAAATATTAACCAGCAGTTTCCCTCTTTATATCAACAAGATCACAAGATATTTACAAAGGGCCATTCAGCCCATTTAGGCCATCAACTGGGAAAAAGCTCGAAAGTCCCACAATATCAACATCAATTTGGTCCTCAAATACATCCAGGGTTTTTGCCTGTACTATTCTATTCTGAGGTCCATTCCATGTATTGATCACTCTTTGTTAAGAACTTCCTGTATCAGTCCTACATGCTCCATTATACTAGTTTGCACCCATGGACTCTGGTTCGACTCTTATAATTAAACTTTTAAAAAATTCATTTATGGGATGTGGGCGTCACTGGCAAGGCCAGCATTTATTGCCCATCCCTAGTTGCCCTTCAGAAGGTGGTGGTGAGCCGCCTTTTCGAACCGCTGCAGTCCGTGTGGTGAAGGTGTTCCCACAGTGCTGTTAGGGAGGGAGTTCAGGATTTTGACCCAGCGATGATCGAACGGCCGATATATTTCCAAGTCAGGGTGGTGTGTGATTGGAGGGGAACTTGCAGGTGATGGTGTTCCCATGCGCCTGCTGTCCTTGTCCTTCTAGGTGGTAGAGGTCGCGGGTTTGGGAGATGCTGCCGAAGAAACCTTGGCGAGTTGCTGCAGTGCATCTTGTAGATGGTACACACTGCAGCCACGGTGCGCCGGTGGTGGAGGGAGTGAATGTTGAAGGTAGTGGATGGGGGGCCGATCAAGCGGGCTGCTTTGTCCTGGATGGTGTCGAGCTTCTTGAGTGTTGTTGGAGCTGCAACTCATCCAGGCAAGTGGAGAGTATTCCATCACACTCCTGACTTGTGCCTTGTAGATGGTGGAAGGTCTTTGGGGAATCAGGGGGTGAGTTACTTGCCTAAGAATACCCAGCCTCTGACCTGCTCTTGTAGCCACAGTATTTGAAGTATTTTTTGAGATTTATCTTTTCCATCCTGTAGGTAAGATCATTTGGCAGATGCTTCCTCTTAAAGCTGCAAAGCCCAAGTTTCCCCAGGTTTTAACTCTTTTCTGCAGTCTATTCAATGTTTGAATGTCTCCCTTGAGTCTCGGTGACGACAACTGGACACAATGTTCAAGGTGTGGTCTGGCCTGAGCAGTTCGAGCATGGTTTTCTCTGACGTATCATCCATGTTATACGTGGTAATTTGTTGACGTGTGTGAAACTAGATTCAGTGTAATCCTCTGGGATTTTGACAAAGGAAAATGAGTTTGAAACGCTTTCTTTATCTGTCTGCATCAATGAGAGGAGAGGACACGCTCCAGTTTATTCAACTTGCGTCAGACAAATGAATATTTCAATGTGAGCCAGATACTGATAATAGACGTTGTTCCATCACTAACCTATTTTGACATATTAGTGAAGCTTTGAAAATGTTACTTGACGTCAATGATTTAAAGAGATAATTTGTACTGTTGGAATTTAGCATTGGGCTGGCAGTCCCAAGATGATAATCTGGAAATCAGTTTTTCCTGCATTAGTTTTGATTGCCTGAGGAAAGCAGGGGGGTGGGGGGGAGGGGGTGTGGGGAGTCGGAGAGGAATTTCCCAGATTTTATTTCTCAAAAGCCTGGGTTTTTTCCTGTTTTTTCGCCTCTCCCGGGAGATCACATGGCATTGGGTCTATAATCATCATCATCATCATCTTCATCATAGGCAGTCCCTCGGAATCGAGGAAGACTTGCTTCCACTCCTTGAGTTCTTTGTTGGCTGAACAGTCCAATACAAGAGCCACAGTCACAGGTGGGACAGTGGTTGAGGGAAGGGGTGGGTGAGACAGGTTTGCCGCACGCTCTTTCCGCTGCCTGCGCTTGATTTCTGCATGCTCTCTATATATTGTGATGCACAAGGCATGGCAGCTGTGTGGGATAGGCTGGATGGACCAAAGGTTCTTTTCCTGTCCGTCATTGATTGTATTTTAAAGTGGCAATCATTGGTGCGAAATGACAAGTTATAAAGCAAGAAAGAGAGGGAGCGAAACGGAGAGGAAGGGGTTTTCGATTCAAAGCTTATGAACAGACATTTCCATGCAACATCTTAGTACAAGCATTTACCAATTGGAAATACGCAGAACTGCTAACCAGGAACAAATCAGGATGGGCTTTTTTCAGTACATTATGGAGTTTTACTTAGGCCTGCTGTATTTGGTGATGATGTTGTTGGTCAGGTCACCGAGGATCAGGAGAGACGTGACAGCCTCGATCTTTCCGGGAGTGCTATTTGTGAGAAGGCAAGTGGGAAGCTTCGGTCCTGATGCACTGGAAGATATAATTGACAATATAATTCTGATTCCTCATGGCATGTGAGGAGGTACCAGTGTCAGGGTGAACCTGCTTCATCACTTTTACATGTAGGTCGGGTAGCTCTACCTTCTTGCTTTTCATTACCCCTCGGCTTAATTTTCAACATAGCTTCCTGGTCTTGGAGAACGGGGCTACCTTTGCTGGAATGGAATGAGAAGTTATATAATTCATGCTTTCTTTAAGCCAAGGTCCTCAGCTCTGGAATTCCCTCCCTAAACTTCTCCACCTCTCTTTCTCCCTTTAGGACGTTCCTTAAAACCTCTTTGACCAAGCTTTTGCCTTAATTTCTATTTATGTGGCTTGGTGTCAAATATTGTTTGATAACGCTCTTGTGAAGCGCCTTGGGACATTTTACTACATTAAAGGCACTATATAAATACAAGTTGTTGTTGTTGCAAGGGTATTTGGAGCAATGGTAATTTATAAATGACTTTTTGAATACCAAAAGACTTTGCCAGCCTTCAAAACACCATCTTTTTTTTCATGTAATATGGAAACAGTCAGTTGTCAGTTGTTTTAATTGTGCAGACACCCGAATCAGGCAGATTTATTTGCTGAGTAAAATCAGTGATCAAATTTTAACATATATAAAATGTTATTTATATACTCATACAATATACATGTATGTTCGGTCTCCTTGGATCTGTGGTTAAAATGATAAAGTAAATGTTCTATAAAAACAGATCACACTGGAAAAACACAGCAGGTCAATCTGCAACTGTCATAGAAAGACTTGAATTTATATAGCGCCTTTCATGACCACCGGATGTCCTAAAGTGCTTTACAGCCAATGAAGTACATTTTGAAGTCACTGTTGTAAATGTAAGAAATGCGCACAGCAAGCTCCCACAAACAGCAATGTGATAATGACCAGATCATCTGTTTTTGTTATGTTGATTGTCAAGACATTTTGTGTGTGTCTCTTTATACAGGCAGCAAACCTTTCTACATCAAAAGGTCTGTACCCGAAGCATTAACTTGGCTTTTTTCTCTTTACTGGTGTTTTTATTGTTGGTTTCTTTACATCAGATGCAATGAGGCATGTTTACAAATGTTCACACCCAAATTGTTACGTTTGGAATAACTCCACAAGACTGTGCATCTTAAGTTCAAACTGTTGTTACCTTGGTCTCTTTAATGTAACTCCAGAGTCCAGAAGCAGCATGGTAGATTACCTTGTATACCTGCTTGCCCTGGGTACACAAGTGACCCTTAGGTCGCCCACAGGTGTGCCCCCTGGTGGCAAGTCTTACACATTGGTGAGGTTTACATACATAACATCACTCCCCCCCCCCCCCCCAAAGTCTTATGTACAAGTTATTTACAAGTTGAGGCGATCTGGCGCTCTGCGTTCCCGGGTCGATTGCCTGAGTTGAAGTCCTGGTATGGGTGAGTTGGTTGGATCATTGCTGCACGGCCGCGCGGCTGGTCTGATCGGACTGTCGGGCATGGTGGGTTCATCCTCGAGGTTGACAGCAAGGTCGATTGTGTTAGTGGTCGCTGGGGGCTAGGTCCTTTCACAATAGTTCCTGGTTATCTGTAGTTGGCAGTTTGGTCTGGTCCAACTGTTTTCTGCATTTGCCCATTACATGGTTTCACAACAAACACTCCATTTTCATCACAAACACTCCATTCCCCTCTTTGGCTAATACAGTGCTAGCAGCCCATCTGGGGCCCTGAACATGGTCTACATCATTTATTCTGATGTCGCGTGGAGGAGCCGTATGATCATGGTGCATTCTCTGCTGATAGCATACGGAAGGCCCGGTTCTGAGTGATTCAGTCCAGTGACTGCGTAGCACCCGGGATAGCCGGGTCTGTGGGGAGTCTATCGTGACACGTGTGGTGCTCGGCTTTATGATTTGGGATGCCCACTCCGGACTATTGTCGCTGACCCCTAAGGTCCGGCAAGCTAAGGATGGCAGATATGGCCTTGAGACTTTCAGTAGTGGCGAGAGGCCGCGTGGTCCCCATGGATCCTGGGCCATGGTATGGAGGCCCCAGACCACCGACTGTGTGTAGCCTCCCTGCTTTTCTTTGCAACATTGCAGGGTTGCCCTTGCCCCATAGAGGCCAATCTGATGGGCTGAGCATTACGTCTCTGCGACGGGTAAGCTGCAACATCCCGTCTAGCGGTTCGCCGTTAGCAGGCGATAACGTGGGATCCTGGCTGGTCCAGGTCCTAGTCTGGGGAGCCGTTACGGTTGACCCCTCACTGTCTAGCACTTCCATAACAACGAGCAGGTCTGCGGGCTGTACCGTTTCTACCCCGGTGGTGGGCAACGGTAGCCAACTGAGGGCATCAGCGCTGTTCTCAGTGCCTGGCCCGTGGCAGATCATGTTACAGTGCACAGACAGTGTTAGACCTATTCGAGACAAAGCATTGATAATGGTACTTCTGCTCTCCAAAAACTGTGAGATTGGCAGCTTGTCTGACTCGAGCAAATATTGGGATACATTTTGGTACGTCTCTTTAGTCCCATGAATGCAGGCTACTACCTTGGTTAACTTATTGGATACATGTACAACCGGTTGGTGTTCGCCCGCTACTTTGGCTTGTTGCAAGGTACCTCTGACCCCATATGATAATACATCATTTCCTACGAATGGGCGCTCACATGAGTTATACAGTGCAAACAACTTGCTGGAACGTAGTGGGTTCCTGGCCTTCTCAGCGGCCACCCCTTTACCTTTGTCCCAAACCCAGTCGTTTTCCTTGCTGGGCAATACATGCCTCTGTTTCGTTGCGGCGATATCCCGTGGCCTGGACGCACTCTCGTCCCATGGTCTGGATGTAATCTTGTCCCGTGGTTTGGACGTACTTTCATCCTGTGGTGTGGATGCATTTTCGTTCCGTGGTCTGGGCGCACTCTCGTTTGCGTCCGTCATGCCGACTGCTGCGATCTTCTTCCCCAGGGATTTTGCCTCTGGCGTCGGGAAGACACATTCGGACCATTTCGGCTGGAGTCCCACTCTGCTTGGTCGGCCTGGAACCTCTTGCATCGTCGCGAAGAGGTCATCAGCTTTGGGTGGTGGGTACCGTGCCTGTACCGTCGCTCGGTTGATCTTTACCTCCTTGTGGTCATGATGAGTGGCCTGTGCCTCGGGGATCTGCAAATGGATCTGCACTTCGATGCCTGGTTCAGCTGAAGGTGGGGACTTGCTCAGCTTTTGAGCAAGGGAGAAGTGGTTTGCCAGAGAAGGTACACAGAAGTCTGCCCAGTTCCATGGAATCTTCCCCATCCACCTTCTACCAAGCAGCGTTGGCCCATCACCTGAAACAATCCACAGTGGTAAATCATGCACCGCTCTCTCATGAGATACTCTTATATCTGCACTACCAATAACTGGTGTAGATGCGCAGCTTTGCCTGAATCGGGGTCAGCTTGGGTGGTTGTGCTCTGTCGCCCCACAGCCTCTCGAATGCCTTCTGGCTCATAATTGATTGACTTGCCCCCGTGTCCCATTCCATGGAGACTGGAGTGTCGTTAAGTTTAACTTTTAACATTATTGGAGGGCTCTTGGTGGTGAAGGTGTGTATCCCATACACTTCCTCTTCATCCTCAGGTTGAGTTGCCTCTCCTGCTCGTTTGGCGTGGTCCGCACCGGATCGGTCATCTTCTGCCGACTCTGCCACGTGGTGAGTCACAGCACGTCTGCACATTCGCTGGAGGTGCCCCATTGTTCCACAGCCCTTGCACACGTGGTGCTTGAATCGACATTGATGGGCTCGATGATTACCCCCGCAGCGCCAACATGGTGCTAATGGATTCGCATTCGCGCCCCACGGCAGACTCTGACCTCTGCAGGCGTGTAGGGCCTGACATGTACAGTTCTGCCTGCTGAAGGTGTTATTTTATGCACAGTACTTGCCGGTGAGTTCCGATGCTGCAATGATATCTGTTTAGTGTTATCGTTCGTGACATAACAGCCTGGGCTATCGTGATGGCCTTGCTCAGATCAAGGGATTCAGCAGACAGCAGTTTGCAAAGAATGACCTCGTGGCCGATTCCAAGCACAAAAAAGTCCTGCAACACATCCCCCAAAAATCCAGCAAATTCGCACGGTCCCGCAAGGCGTCTTAGGTCGGCGACATAGCTCGCCACGTCTGGCCCTCGGAGCGATGGTGCATATAAAAGCGATACCTGGCCATCAAGATGCTCTCCTTCGGCTTGAGGTGTTCACGAACCAGCGTGCGCAACTCTTCATTTGTCTTCTCCATTGATTACGTCGGTGCTAGCAGATTTTTGATGAGGCCATATATCTTGGACCCGCAAACGGTGAGGAGAATCGCCCTGCGCTTGACCACGGTTTCTTCCTTTTCCAGCTGGTTGGCCACGAAGTACTGATCAAATCGCTCAACGAAGGCTTCCCAATCATCACATTCAACAAATCTCTCAAGAATACCAATGGTAGCCATAACTGCGTGAAAGTTCGTGATCTGTTATTCGTCGCCAATTGTAACGTTTAGAATACTCCACAAGACTGTGCATCTTAAGCTCAAACTGTTGTGACCTTGGCCTCTTTATTGTAACTCCAGAGCCCAGAAGCAGCATGGTAGATTAGCTTTTAAACCTGCTTGCCCAGGGTGCACAGGTGACCCTTAGGTCTCCCACAGGTGTGCCCCCTGGTGGCAAGTCTTACACATCGGTGAGGTTTACATACATAACACAAATCAGATGTTATAAAATATCACCTGAAAGGAAAAGAATCCTTGCTTCAATTCTCCCTCCATAAAACAAGATAAAGAAAATCTGCAAATACTGGATTGAAAAGAAAGTTAAATGAATAACATAAATTCTGAATCAAATGAAATGTTTGTTTAGTGATGTTCTTGGTCTGTATCATTGGTCGCCGTTTTGGAGCGTGGGCAGAAACATCATCAGGGTCCAGGTACAAAGGAGTGGGAAGGTCGGGGCGGATGAGCGACGAGTTTGTGACGAGATGTGATGAATGTTTGTGGCGGAGGTGCAGCAAATGAGGGTATGGGGCCCAGGGGCAACACGGGCCAGCCCACACGGCGATACGTGTGTACACTGGGTCCGTGCAGCAGAGCAGGTCTCCAGTCATCCTGGTTCAACCCTTGCCACTGGATAAAGGCCTAGCTCCGTCAAGCCCGTGTGGTGGCTGATGTGCAACGGTCACCACACGTTAAAAAAATCCACGCACAGGCATCTTCCACCCCCTCAATTGGAGTTCAGGCCTGGAACATCGGGTCCTTCATTGAATCATCTGTGAACTCATGTGGAAGCAAGTCATCCTCGTTCGAGGGACTGCCTATGATGATGATGTTGTAGTGCAGCAAGGAGTCAGGCTGGAACAGCTGGTAATTCAGCAACAGCTGAAAGCCTTCTGGCCGATTACTGTCTATTGGCAGGCAAGCCGGTCACATGGTTATCTGACGGGATCACAGAATCTTCACAACAGAACAGTCAAGTGATTCCCGTGGGCCAATGAGTTTGGAGAAGAATGCACATCGAGTTTTTTTATTACTGTTACTTGCGGATTCCCCATGCTGTTGCTCATGGTCAGTCGCAAGTTCAGCTCAGGGACAGGGCGGGGGGAGAGGGAAGCGGGAAACGGGGATGGGGAGGAGGAGGGAAAAGGGGAGCGGGGATAGGGGGAGAAGGAGGGGGTGGGGGAAGGGGAGTGTAGAGTGGGGATAGGGGGAGGAGGAGGGGGTGGGGGGAAGGGAGTGTGGAGCAGGGATAGGGGAGCAGGAGGGAAGAGGGGAGTGTAGCGCGGGGATAGGGGAGGAGGAGGGGATGGGAAGAGGGGAGCGGGGAGCAGGGATAGGGAGGAGGAAGGAGGGGGGAGTGTAGTGCAGGGATAGGGGGAGGAGGAGGGTGGGAAGAGGGGAGCCGGGATAGGCGGAGAGGAGGGAGGAGGGGGAGTGTAGTGCAGGGATAGGGGGAGGAGGAGGGTGGGAAGAGGGGAGCGGGGATAGGGGGAGAACAGAGGGGCGGGAAGAGGGGCGTGGAGCGAGGATAGAGAATGGAGGAGGGATGGGAAGAGGAGAGCCGGGGAGCTGGGATAGGGAGAGGAAGAGGAGGGGTGGGAAGGGTAGAGTGGGGAACTGGGATAGGGAGAGGAGGAGGAGAGGTGGGAAGGGGAGAGTGAGGAGCAGGAAGAGGGGGAGGGGAGAGAGGACATTTCTACTCAAAGCATTTGGAACAAAGTTTGGGAGGGATGTGGTTAGTGATAAGTATTTCTGACTGGCCTCTAGATCATTTCTTGTCCATGGAAATTAGCCAAATAATACATGCAACACCGGAGAAAAGTGGCTCAGGGGGAAGACTTTGTTCAGGGGATAAAGAAGATCTTAGGGACAAAGGGCAACCCAGGGTCATGTTCCTGCGTGATTCTATTATCCAGTTCAGTGGTGTAAAAGAGCCCCTTGAATTTGTTTGCGTAGAAGATTCCCTTGCAGGGACAGCATGAATTTTTTTTCCAGATGGGATGTTAAACCGAGGCCCCGTCTGCTCTCTCAGGTGGATGTAAAAGATCCCATGGCACTATTTCGAAGAAGAGCAGGGGGAGTTATCCCCGGTGTCCTGGCCAATATTTACCCCTCAATCAACATAACAAAAACAGATTATCTGGTCATTATCACATTGCTGCTTGTGGGAGCTTGCTGTGCGCAAGTTGGCTGCCGCGTTTCCTACATTACAACAGTGACTACACTCCAAAAGTATTTCATTGGCTATAAAGCGCTTTGAGACATCTGGTGTGCAACGGCCACCACACGTTAAAAAAAATCCACACACAATCATCTTCCGCCCTTCAGGATGTAGTTCAGGACCTGAAATATTAGGTCCTTCATTGAAACACCTGTGAACTCATCCTTTTTTGGCGTGGAAGCAAGTCATCCTCGTTTCGAGGGAATGCCTATGATGATGGGTCGTGAAAGGCGCTATATAAATGTAAGTTCTTTCTTTCTTTTTGCAGTGCAGTTGGCAGGAAGCAGCTGTCAGTGGGCAACATTCCCCATTCCCGGAATCACTGGGAGTGCAACAGTGATGTGACGGCAGGGGAAATTCTACACTAAACGCACTGCTGCTGGCCAGCAGTTTTGGAGCCCAGGACACGGGAGAGCAAAGACTGAGAGACGCCAGTTTAAATGTCCAGATACGTTCTTTATAATATGTAGGATCGAGTAACAATTTAAATAAACCCACTTACCCAATAAACATGAAGGTTTATAGCCAACATATGGTTCTTTAGGCCACTTACTGTACATTAGAGCTGTCAAAGTCTCGAGGTATTTTCGGGGACATTTGCTGTTTGCTGCAAATACAATAACCCAGTTCTGTGCTTCTCGCTGTAAAGAGATGACTCCAGCTCGGAATATTGTGCTTACATTGGTCTGACCCTTGGGGGGGGGGCGGAAAATGAGATTAACGAGGATGATGAAACCCAGTTGATTTTAATCAATTACAGCTAAATGCGGCACAATGTATTACAACTTACATCATCCCCAGTTCATAATTCGAGGGAAATAACTTACATTGAAAATATCAAAATTCCTCAAACAGGATTGAAGTAATTCACCAATTAATCGGTGTGTTTTTTTTAAGTGGCCAGTTCGCTGGAGAACGCACTTCTCTCCAGCTCCTGGACTGGTAGATTAGACCTCAGCAACGTGAGGGTGTCAGGAAAGGATCAACAGGCCGGGTCTCTTTTCTCTTGAAAAAAGAAGGATGAGGAGTGACCTAATAAAGGTCTTTAAAATTATGAAAGGTTTTGATAGAGTGGATACAGAGATAGTGTTTCCACTTGTGGGGAAGAGCATAACTAGAGGCCATCAATATAAGGTAGTCACCAAGAAATCCAATCGGGGATTCAGAAGAAACGTCTTTATCCAGAGTGTGGTGAGAATGTGGAACTCGCTACCACAGGGAGAGGTTGAAGCGAATAGTATGGATGCATTTAAGGGGAGGCTAGATAAGCATATGAGGGAGAAGGGAATAGAGGGTTAGAGTAAGATGAGGAAAGACAGGGGGGGAGCGGGGGAGGCTGAACTGGAGCATAAACGCTGGCATAGACTGGCTGGGCCGAATGGCCTGTTTCTGTGCTGTATATCCTATGTAATCCTCTAAAAGGTGGCACCTCTGAGTGCAGCATTCTCTCGGTTAAGCATTGCACTGTCAGTGTAGATTATGACTGGTGTGCAACATGAAAGCTCATGGTATTGGAGGTAATGTGCTGACGTGGATAGAGAACTGGTTGGCAGACAGGAAGCAGAGAGTCGGGATAAACGGGTCTTTTTCAGAATGGCAGGCAGTGACTAGTGGGGTACCGCAGGGCTCAGCGCTGGGACCCCAGCTCTTTACAATATACATTAATGTTTTAGATGAAGGAATTGAGAGTAATATCTCCAAGTTTGCAGATGACACTAAGCTGGGTGGCGGTGTGAGCTGTGAGGAGGATGCTAAGAGGCTGCAGGGTGACTTGGACAGGTTAGGTGAGTGGGCAAATGTATGCCAGATGCAGTATAATGTGGATAAATGTGAGGTTATCCACTTTGGTGGCAAAAACACAAGGGCAGAATATTATCTGAATGGTGACAGATTAGGAAAAGGGGAGGTGCAACGAGACCTGGGTGTCATGGTACATCAGTCATTGAAAGTTGGCATGCAGGTACAGCAGGCGTGAAGAAGGCAAATGGCATGTTGGCCTTCATAGCTAGGAGATATGAGTATAGGAGCAGGGAGGTCTTACTGCAGTTGTACAGGGCCTTGGTGAGGCCTCAACTGGAATATTGTGTTCAGTTTTGGTCTCCTAATCTGAGGAAGAGGGTTCTTGCAATTGAGGGAGTGCAGCGAAGGTTCACCAGACTGATTCCCGGGATGGCAGGACTGACATATGAGGAGAGACTGGATGGACTGGGCCTGTATTCACTGGAGTTTAGAAGGATGAAGGGGATCTCATAGAAACGTTTAAAATTCTGACGGGTTTGGACAGGTTGGATGCAGGAAGAATGTTCCCAATGTTGGGGCAGTCCAGAACCAGGGGTCACAGTCTAAGGATAAGGGGTAAGCCATTTAGGACCGAGATGAGGAGAAACTTCTTCACCCAGAGAGTGGTGAACCTGTGGAATTCTCTACCACAGAAAGTAGTTGAGGCCGATTCACTAAATATATTCAAAAGGGAGTTAGATGAAGTCCTTACTACTCGGGGGATCAAGGGGTATGGCGTGAAAGCAGGAATGGGGTACTGAAGTTTCATGTTCAGCCATGAACTCATTGAATGGCGGTGCAGGCTAGAAGGGCTGAATGGCCTGCTCCTGCACCTATTTTCTATGTTTCTATGTTTCTATATGACACCTAATTTTCAATGTTTAAGAACCTAATTGATTTGAGGTCTAAATTATAAAATAAGAATCCCTGCACTTACCTTTGGAACAGAACTTTGGGAGAGGTGTAACACTGGCTGGCGATTCACTATCACCCGTTTTATGTTGCCGATAAATGTGAACATTATCCCCCTTGTGTGTCGCACTATGGGAGATCAATAGTAATATTATAATACTGCATAATACCCATGGCATTGCTCACAGTAAGGTTGGCCGATTAGTTGTTCTATAAACAGCAGGAACAGTATAAGGAAGAAAGACTTGCATTTATATAGCGCCTTTCATGACCACCGGATGTCTCAAAGTGTTTACAACCAATGAAGGACTTTTTGGAGTGTAGTCACTTGGAATGTGGGAAATGCAGCAGCCAATTTGAGCACAGCAAGCTCCCACAAACATTAACGTGATAATAACCAGATAATCTTTTTTTTGTTTTGATGATTGAGGGATAAATATTGGCCACGGCACTGGAGTTAACTTCCCTGCTCTTCTTCAAAATAGTGCCAGGTGATCTTTTACATCCACCTGAAAGGGCAGACAGGGCATCAGTTTAACATCTCATCCAAAAGACGGCATCTCTGACAATGTGGCACTTCCTCAGCACTGCAGTGTCAGCCTGGAGTTTTGTGCTCAAGTTCCTGGGATTTGAACCCATAACCTTCTGACTCAGGCAAGTGCACTACCCACTGAGTCACAGCTGACACTACCACATAGAAACATAGAAAATAGGTGCAGGAGCAGGCCATTCAGCCCTTCGAGCCTGCACCACCATTCAATGAGTTCATGGCTGAACATGAAACTTCAGTACCCCATTCCTGCTTTCTCGCCATAACCCTTAATCCCCCGAGTAGTAAGGACTTCATCTAACTCCCTTTTGAATATATTTAGTGAATTGGCCTCAACTACTTTCTGTGGTAGAGAATTCCACAGGTTCACCACTCCCTGGGTGAAGAAGTTTCTCCTCATCTCGGTCCTAAATGGCTTACCCCTTATCCTTAGACTGTGACCCCTGGTTCTGGACTTCCCCAACATTGGGAACATTCTTCCTCCATCTAACCTGTCTAAACCCATCAGAATTTTAAACGTTTCTATGAGGTCCCCTCTCGTTCTTCTGAACTCCAGTGAATACAAGCCCAGTTGATCCAGTCTTTCTTGATAGGTCAGTGCCACCATCCCGGGAATCAGTCTGGTGAATCTTCGCTGCACTCCCTCAATAGCAAGAATGTCCTTCCTCAAGTTAGGAGACCAAAACTGTACACAATACTCAAGGTGTGGCCTCACCAAGGCCCTGTACAACTGTAGTAACACCTCCCTGCCCCTGTACTCAAATCCCCTCGCTATGAAGGCCAACATGCCATTTGCTTTCTTAACCGCCTGCTGTACCTGCATGCCAACCTTCAATGACTGATGTACCATGACACCCAGGTCTCGTTGCACCTCCCCTTTTCCTAATCTGTCACCATTCATATAATAGTCTGTCTCTCTGTTTTTACCACCAAAGTGGATAACCTCACATTTATCCACATTATACTTCATCTGCCATGCATTTGCCCACTCACCTAACCTATCCAAGTCACTCTGCAGCCTCATAGCATCCTCCTCGCAGCTCACACTGCCACCCAACTTAGTGTCATCTGCAAATTTGGAGATACTACATTTAATCCCCTCGTCTAAATCATTAATGTACAATGTAAACAGCTGGGGCCCCAGCACAGAACCTTGCGGTACCCCACTAGTCACTGCCTGCCATTCTGAAAAGTATCTATTTACTCCTACTCTTTGCTTCCTGTCTGACAACCAGTTCTCAATCCACGTCAGCACACTACCCCCAATCCCATGTGCTTTAACTTTGCACATTAATCTCTTGTGTGGGACCTTGTCGAAAGCCTTCTGAAAGTCCAAATATACCACATCAACTGGTTCTCCTTTGTCCACTTTACTGGAAACATCCTCAAAAAATTCCAGAAGATTTGTCAAGCATGATTTCCCTTTCATAAATCCATGCTGACTTGGACCTATCATGTCACCATTTTCCAAATGCGCTGCTATGACATCCTTAATAATTGATTCCATCATTTTATCCACTACTGAGGTCAGGCTGACCGGTCTATAATTCCCTGTTTTCTCTCTCCATCCTTTTTGAAAAAGTGGGGGTACATTGGCTACCCTCCACTCCATAGCAACTGATCCAGAGTCAATGGAATGTTGGAAAATGACTGTCAATGCATCCGCTATTTCCAAGGCCACCTCCTTAAGTACTCTGGGATGCAGTCCATCAGGCCCTGGGGATTTATCGGCCTTCAATCCCATCAATTTCCCCAACACAATTTCCCGACTAATAAAGATTTCCCTCAGTTCCTCCTCCTTACTAGACCCTCTGACCCCTTTTATATCCGGAAGGTTGTTTGTGTCCTCCTTAGTGAATACCGAACCAAAGTACTTGTTCAATTGGTCTGCCATTTCTTTGTTCCCCGTTATGACTTCCCCTGATTCTGACTGCAGGGGACCTACGTTTGTCTTTACTAACCTTTTTCTCTTTACATATCTACAGAAACTTTTGCAATCCGCCTTAATGTTCCCTGCAAGCTTCTTCTCGTACTCCATTTTCCCTGCCCTAATCAAACCCTTTGTCCTCCTCTGCTGAGTTCTAAATTTCTCCCAGTCTCCAGGTTTGCTGCTATTTCTGGCCAATTTGTATGCCACTTCCTTGGCTTTAATACTATCCCTGATTTCCCTAGATAGCCACAGTTGAGCCACCTTCCCTTTTTTATTTTTACGCCAGACAGGAATGTACAATTGTTGTAATTCATCCATGCGGTCTCTAAATGTCTGCCATTGCCCATCCATAGTCAACCCCTTAAGTATCATTAGCCAATCTATCTTAGCCAATTCATGCCTCATACCTTCAAAGTTACCCTTCTTTAAGTTCTGGACCATGGTCTCTGAATTAACTGTTTCATTCTCCATCCTAATGCAGAATTCCACCATATTATGGTCACTCTTCCCCAAGGGGCCTCGCACAATGAGATTGCTAATTAATCCTCTCTCATTACACAACACCCAGTCTAAGATGGCCTCCCCCCTAGTTGGTTCCTCGACATATTGGTCTAGAAAACCATCCCTTATGCACTCCAGGAAATCCTCCTCCACCGTATTGCTTCCAGTTTGTCTAGCCCAATCTATGTGCATATTAAAGTCATGCATTATAACTGCTGCACCTTTATTGCATGCACCCCTAATTTCTTGTTTGATGCCCTCCCCAACATCACTACTACTGTTTGGAGGTCTACACAACTCCCACTAACGTGTTTTGCCCTTTGGTGTTCTGCAGCTCTACCCATATAGATTCCACATCATCCAAGCTAATGTCTTTCCTAACTATTGCATTAATCTCCTCTTTAACCAGCAATGCTACCCCACCTCCTTTTCCTTTTATTCTATCCTTCCTGAATGTTGAATACCCCTGGATGTTGAGTTCCCAGCCCTGATCATCCTGGAGCCACGTCTCCGTAATCCCAATCACATCATATTTGTTAACATCTATTTGCACAGTTAATTCATCCATCTTATTGCGGATACTCCTTGCATTAAGACACAAAGCTTTCAGGCTTGTTTTTTTAACACCCTTTGTCCTTTTAGAATTTTGCTGTACAGCGGCCCTTTTTGTTCTTTGCCTTGGGTTTCTCTGCCCTCCACTTTTCCTCATCTCCTTTCTGTCTTTTGCTTTTGCCTCCTTTTTGTCTCCCTCTGTCTCCCTGCATTGGTTCCCATCCCCCTGCCATATTAGTTTAACTCCTCCCCAACAGCACTTGCAAACACTCCCCCTAGGACATTGGTTCCGGTCCTGCCCAGGTGCAGACCGTCTGGTTTGTACTGGTCCCACCTCCCCCAGAACCAGTTCCAAGGCCCCAGGAATTTGAATCCCTCCCTGCTGCACCACTGCTCAAGCCACGTATTCATCTGTGCTATCCTGTGATTCCTACTCTGACTAGCACGTGGCACTGGTAGCAATCCCGAGATTACTACTTTTGAGGTCCTACTTTTTAATTTAGCTCCTAGCTCCTTAAATTCGTTTCGTAGGACCTCATCCCTTTTTTTTACCTATGTCGTTGGTACCAATGTGCACCACGACAACTGGCTGTTCTCCCTCCCATTTCAGAATGTCCTGCACCCGCTCCGAGACATCCTTGACCCTTGCACCAGGGAGGCAACATACCATCCTGGAGTCTCGGTTGCGGCCGCAGAAACGCCTATCTATTCCCCTCACCATTGAATCCCCTATCACTATCGCTCTCCCACTCTTTTTCCTGCCCTCCTGTGCAGCAGAGCCAGCCACGGTGCCATGAACTTGGCTGCTGCTGCCCTCCCCTGATGAGTCATCCTCCCCAACAGTACTCAAAGCAGTGTATCTGTTTTGCAGGGGGATGACCACAATATATTATTCCGTTGCTATGGTGCAACTGAGTTTAACCTGGCCTATCCCTTAAAGGCCATAAAATGAAATTGCTTTTCAAATATTCTGAGATGAATTGCTGTGGGTGAAGGAAGCTTGCAAATTGGATTGTGCTCGTAAATCTCTAGCTACAGGTAATAAAAAAAGTACCACGTTACAGATTTCATTCCCTTTTTATTATATATTTTAACACTTTGAGATTGGATGGATGGATGGACGGCTGGATATAGATAGGTAGATAGACAGACAGACAGACAGACAGACAGACAGACATAGATAGACAGACATGGATAGATAGATACACAGACAGATGCAGACAAACAGACAGACATGGACAGATACGCAGACAGTCAGACAGACAGAAAGTTCAACGGTTGCTTTCTCTGCCTCCACATAGTCTCTAGTTTAGAGTCAACGTGCTGAGCCTTTACATTTCAACACTCCCTCCAACCCCCCATCCCCCGCACCCCAGGACTCGCTATCTCTCTGTATGCCTCCGCTTTGCTTGGAGTTACCGCAGTTGGTATCTCGTCCCTGGGCAGTCTGAGCACTTGACCCGCCCAACAACATAGAAACATAGAAAATAGGTGCAGGAGCAGGCCATTCGGTCCTTCGAGCCTGCACCGCCATTCAATATGATCATGGCTGATCATGCACTTCAGTACCCCACTCCTGCTTTCTCTCTATACCCCTTGATCCCTTTAGCCATAAGGGCCACATCTAACTCCCTTTTGAATATAGCTAACAAACTGGCCTCAACAACTTTCTGTGGTAGAGAATTCCAAATGTTCACAATTCTCTGAGTGAAGAAGTTTCTCCTCATCTCGGTCCTAAATGGCTTACCCCTTATCCTTAGACTGTGACCCCTGGTTCTGGACTTCCCCAACATCAGGAACATTCTTCCTGCATCTAACCTGTCCAATCCCATCAGAATTTTACATATTTCTTTGAGGACCCCTCTCATTCTTCTAAATTCCAGTGAATATAAGCCTAGTCGATCCAGTCTTTCTTCATATGTCAGTCCTGCCATCCCGGGAATCAGCCTGGTGAACCTTTGCTTCACTCCCTCAATAGCAAGAATGTCCTTCCTCAGCACCAATGTCCACCATCAGCAGTTTGCACAGAATCAGCTTTGATTGCTTTTCTACACCTAGACTGGCTCCTCTTACCTGTGCTGACTACTGGTACATTAACAGAAAGGTGCACCAGACTGTAATGCCAAGGAGCCTCCTACTTCTCATTTATCTATCGAAAATTTTCAAGCTTATCGCATGTTTGACAAGAGCACATCTCTCATCCCCAAATGCCATCCTTGTAGACGCTCCTGAAGACAACAGTTCACTACCCTGCACCAAATGTAAGCATATTAGTATCAGCATACAGCCCATATCACACAATCTTTTGATTTATTCTTCATTCATGGTGATTGGATGCAGGAATATCCCATAATATCACCCAATCCGATGAGCCACCTTCCTAGTGCCTCCTCTGCGTTTGTGAAGCTGTATAATTCATGGTTCGGTCAGTTCTCTGACTTGGGGCCCTGGTTTCTTATTCAAGCAGCCGTAAATTATCTGGAACGACCCTCCAGAAAAGGATACTTTGCATTCTCTACCTCTAACCACAGATTCCATGCACCATCCATTTTTATTCCCAGTTCTCCAGCACTTTAGTAATGTATTAAATTTATGCCTATGGATTTCTGGCGTGAAGTCGGAAGAATTGAGAATTGTTCATTTCACCATCGTAGGCAGTCCCTCGAAATCGAGGAAGACTCGCTTCCCTCTAAAAGTGAGTTCTCAGGTGGCTGTACAGTCCAATACGGGAATTACAGTCTCTGTCACAGGTGGGACAGACAGTGGTTGAAGGAAAGGGTGGGTGGGGAGTCTGGTTTGCAGCACACTCCTTCCGCTGCCTGCGCTTGATTTCTGCATGCTCTCGGCGACGAGACTCGAGGTGCTCAGCACCCTCCCGGATGCTCTTCCTCCACTTAGGGTGGTCTTTGGCCAGGGATTCCCAGGTGTCGGTGGGGATGTTGCACTTTATCAAGGAGGCTTTGAGGGTGTCCTTGAAATGTTTCCTCTGCTCGTTTACCATGTAGAAGTTCGGAGTAGAGCACTTGCTTTGGGATTCTCGTGTCGGGCATGCGGACAATGTGGCTTGCCCAACGGAGCTGATCGAGTGTGGTCAGTGCTTCAATGCTGGGGATGTTGCTTGTGTCTGCATAAATTCAGAGGCTGAACTCCAAGTCATCGTTGTCATGTATCCAAACATGTTTACTGCTTGTACTATTACATATGATGTGCCACCAGAGGGCACTACTATGGGAAAATTGTACACCAGCTGAATGGTCACTAAGATGTGCCACCAGAGGGCACTGCAGTGGGAGACTTGTAGGTTACCTGTACAGGTGTGCCAGGCCTTGTATAAAAGGCAGGTCACTAGGTGTGATCCTCACTCTGGAGTTACATTAAATGGACTAAGGTCACTATAGTTCAAGTACAATACATTGCTTGTGGAGTCATTATCAGAGCATCTAAAGACATAACAATCGTCAACATCTTCAGTGAGGCATACGAAAGCATGGGCCTATACTAAACATCCGTAAGACGAAAGTCCTCCACCAACCTGACCCCGCCACACAGCACTGCCCCCTGTTCATCAAGATCCATGGCACGGCCCTGGACAACGTGGATCACTTTCACATACCTCGGGAGCCTATTATCAGCGAGGGCAGATACCGACGACGAGGTTCAACACCGTCTACAGTGCGCCAGTGCAGCCTTCGGCCGCCTGAGGAAGAAAGTGTTCGAAGATCAGGCCCTCAAATCTGGCACCAAACTCATGGTCTGCAGGGCTGTAGTGATACCCGCTCTCCTGTATGGCTCAGAGACATGGATCATATACAGTAGACTCCTCAAATCGCTGGAGAAATACCACCAACGATGTCTCCGCAAGATCCTACAAATCCCCTGTGATGACAGGTGCACCAACGTTAGTGTTCTCAATCAGGCCAACATCCCCAGCACTGACCACACTCGACCAGCTCCCTTGGGTGGGCCAGATTGTTTGCATCCCCGACACAAGAATCCCAAAGCAAGCGCTCTACTCGGAACTCCTACACGGCAAGCGAGCCCCAGGTGGGCAGAGGAAATGTTTCAAGGACACCTTCAAAAGCTTCCTTGATAAAGTGCAACATCCCCACTAACACCTGGGAGTCCCTGGTCAAAGACTGCCCTAAGTAGAGGAAGAGTATCCGGGAGGGCACTGAGCACCTCAAGTCTCGTCGCCGAGTATTGTGTTCCTAACACAGATGAGACTGCGCACAGGGAGGTTAAAGTAACAGTGACCTCAGTTTTTATTAAGACACTCCAGAGTGAGGAACAGGCCTTAGGGGCCTATATACAGTGCTCCCAAGGGATGCTGGGATCCCTTGGGACTTCAGGGGATGCGCTCCCTGGTGGCGGAACATGGGAGTGCATGCTTTACAGATACACAACATCACTCCACCCCAAAGTCAAAGTGAAAACTATTTACAAGGTGAGGCGGTCGGGAGCCTTTCTTTCCCTGGTGGACCACCTCGGTACAAATGTCTTTTCTGGTGTGTTGGCTGTGCCCTCGCTGGGCTGGCGTGTTGCTGGCCCTGCAGGGCTGCTAGGTGAGCCTGGCCTTACTGGGCTGTTGGGCATGATGGGTTCAATTTCCTGATCCTGGGTGGTGTCGTTGATCCTTTGGGTGTGTGTTGTGGGCTCGAAAAAGGTGGTGTCTGCTGTGGGTTGTTCAGGGCAGTCTGTGAACCGCAGTCTCGTTTGGTCCAGGTGCTTTCTGCAAATTTGTCCATTGTCTAGTTTGACTACAAACAGCCCACTCCCTTCTTTAGCTATCACCGTGCCCGCGATCCACTTGGGACCATGTCCATAGTTTAGCACATACACAGGGTCATTCAGATCAATTTCCCGTGACACAGTGGCGCGACCATCGTTTACATTTTGTTGCTGCTGCCTGCTCTCTACCTGATCATACAGGTTGAGGTAAACCAGCGAGAGTCTGGTTTTAAGTGTCCTTTTCATGAGTAGCTCAGCTGGGGGCACCCCTGTGAGCAAGTGGGGTCTCGTGCGGTAGCTGAGCAGTACTCGGGACAGGCGTGTTTGGAGTGAGCCTTCTGTGACTCGTTTAAGGCTCTGTTTGATTGTTTGTACTGCCCGCTCTGCCTGCCCATTGGAGGCTGGTTTAAACGGGGCCAAGGTGACATATTTGATCCCATTGCGGGTCATGAATTCTTTAAATTCAGCACTGGTGAAACATGGCCCGTTGTCACTGACCAGTATGTCAGGCAGGCCGTGGGTGGTAAACATGGGCCTCAGGCTTTCAATGGTGGTGGTGGCGGTGCTTCCCGACATTATTTCGCATTCAATCCATTTTGAAAAAGCATCCACCACCACCAGGAACATTTTACTGAGAAACGGGCCCGCATAGTCGACATAGATCCTCGACCATAGTCTGGAGGGCCAGGACCACAAACTTAGTGTTGCCTCTCTGGGCGCGTTGCTCAACTGAGCACACATGCTGCATTGCCGTACACAGGATTCTAAGTCAGAGTCGATACCAGGCCACCACACGTGGGATCTGGCTATCGCTTTCATCATTACTATACCCGGGTGCGTGCTATGGAGATCCGAGATGAACGTCTCCCTGCCCTTTTTTGGTAGCACTACGTGGTTACCCCACAACAGGCAGTCTGCCTGAATGGACAGCTCGTCCTTTCGCCACTGGAACGGCTTGATTAGCTCTTGCATTTCAACGGGGATGCTGGCCCAGCTCCCATGCAGTACACAGTTTTTTACTAGGGACAGCAGGGGATCTTGGCTGGTCCAAGTCCTAATCTGGCAGGCCGTGACAGGTGATTTATCATTTTCAAACGCTTCCATGACCATCAACAAGTTTGCGGGCTGCGCCACCATCAACAAGTTTGCAGGCTGCGCCATTTCAACCCCCTTGGTGGGCAATGGTAGCCGACTGAGAGCATCCGCACAGTTCTCGGTGTCTCTACAGTCAAAAGTTTTCGTAGGATGGTCTCGTGGCCAATGCCCAGTACAAAAAAGTCTCTGAGCATTTGCTCCAGGTAGCCATCAAACTCACATTGTCCTGCAAGTCGCCACTTCCTGACTTTCAGATCGCTGGCACGTGTAGAACTAATACCTCGCCATCAGCATGCTCTCCCTCGGGTTAAGATGCTCCCGAACCAGTGTACACAGTTCCTCATACAACTTATCTGTGGGTTTCACCGGAGCCAGAAGATTCTTCATGAGGCTGTAGGCCGGTGTCCCGCAGACCGTGAGGAGGACCGCTCTCCTTTTTGCAGCACTTCCTTCTCCGTCCAGTTCGTTGGCTACAAAGTACCGGTCTAGCCGGTCGACATAGGCTTCCCAGTCCTCACCTTCCGAGAACTTCTCCAGGATGCTCACAGTTTGCTGCATCTTTGCGTTGGATTCGTATACTCATCGGCAGTTATTGTGTTCCTAACACAGATGAGACTGCACACAGGGAGGTTACAGTAATAGTGACCTCAGTCTTTATTAAGACACTCCAGAGTGAGTAACAGGCCTTAGGGGCCAGCTTATATACAGTTATATACAGATGCTGGGATCCCTTGGGACTTCAGGGGATGCGCTCCCTGGTGGCGGAACATGGGAGTGCATGCTTTACAGATACACCACACCGAGAGCATGCAGAAAACAAGTGCAGGCAGCGTAAGGAGCGTACGACAAACCAGACTCCCCACCCACCCTTTCCTTCAACCACTGTCTGCCCCACCTGTGACAGAGACTGTAATTCCTGTATTGGACTGTACAGCCACCTGAGAGTGGAAGCAAGTCTTCCTCGATTTCGAGGGACTGCCTATGATGATGATGATGATGAGTAGGTAGCACGCTCGCCTCTGAGTCAGAAAGTTGTGAGTTTCAACCTCACTCCAGGGAGCACATCAATTTATGCTGACACTCCAGTGCAGTGCTGAGGGAGTGCTGCACTGTCGGTGGTGCTGTCTTTCAGATGAGATGTTAAAGCCTGTCTGCTCTCTCAGGTGGACGTAAAAGATGGTACTACTTCAAAAAAGAGCAGGAGAACTATCCCCGGTGTCCTGGCCAATATTTATCCCACAATCAATAAAACAAAAAACAGATTAATTGGTCATTATCACATTGCTGTTTGTGGGAGCTTGCTGTGCGCAAATTGGCTGCCGTGTTTTCCACATTACAACAGTGACTACACTCCAAAAGTACTTAATTGGCTGTAAAGTGTTTTGAGATATCCGGTGGTCGTGACAGGCGCTATATAAATGCAAGTCTTTCTTTTCTTTATCGTACCGAAGCCCGATGATATATTTTGACAATTTACATCATAACAATCTGACCACATGAAGAAAGGTTTCCCAATCATATTTTTCTTACTGAAACATAATGGGCCCAAGTTTCCACATGATTCGCGCCTGATTTTTAGGAGCAACTGGTGGAGAACGGACTATCTTAGAAATCGCAATTCTCCACATTTTTTTTTCTGCAGTTCTAGTCAGGTAGAACAGTTCTACTTTGGAACAGAATTTTTTCTTCAAAAGGGGGCATGTCCGGCCACTGACGCCTGATTTGAAAGTTTCCACAGTGAAAACGTACTCCAAACTAAAGTAGAATGGAGCAAGTGAAGATTTTTGTAGAACTGAAAAAACCTGTTCTACACATTAAAAAATCCAGCGCAGGTTACAAATTAGGCGTCCAGAACGAGGTGGGGGGGGGGGAGGGAGGGAAGGGAACTCATTAAATTGTACAATAAATCCTTATTTATACATCTACAAATATTATACAAATAAATCCAACCTGAATAAACATTTATAAGCAAAGAAAAGATTAAATAAACCATCTTCCTACCTGTGTGAAAGTGCTTCAGGCAGGAAGAATGGTGCAGGTGTTCGCTCCCACGGGGGGGGGGAATTAAACAGCCGTTTTGTTCCCGTGGGGGAGGGGGGAAGGAGACAGTGAGAAGGCTGCAATTGCTAACGTGCTTTTATTACAAAAATGTTCAAAAACTAAACAGCTACAAAGAACTACAAAAATGGCCGAGTGCCAATGTTTTTTTCACACTGAGCATACGCGAACGCTCCAACGCGCACGCGCAGCGTTGCCGGCAGGAAAAAAAACTAATTTAAATAGTACCCGCCCCCTCCCACTTACAAAATCGGCGCGAGTGTCGGCTCCGCCCCCCTGGGCGCCGCGCCAGGCAGACAAGGAGCTGCAGAACGCTCCAGAATCGCGGGGTTTTTTTTAGGCGCCGTTTTAGGCGCGAAAAACGGGCGCCCCTCCGTATCCTGTGGAAACTTGGGCCCCAGGTGCTGTTTCTAAATCAGCCCCAAACATACAGAGATTCTAGTACATCAAACTGAAAAAGAGATTGTAATTTAAATTTATTTTTGGAGGTTGAGCCAAAAACAGCGGTCGGAAACATTTCGGGTCTGAGCTTTAACTATAGAAGTTGAGAAGGTGGTAGACATAAACATGTGCATGCTCATGTGTGCCTGTGTGTCTATTGGTGTGTGTGTGTGTGTGTGTATGTGGTCATGTGTGTGGGTCAGTGGTCTGCTGGAGCTCCGTGTGGGAGGTCAGGAAGGCGTGGGAGCGTGGAAGAGTCACAGCCATGATGCTCACCAGTTAGAAGAGGCCAGGTCACCAAAGGGGAAGGAGAGGTCCAGCCGTTGAGGAGGAGGAGAGGCTCAATTGCCGCTGGAGGGATCCCTCCTGTACGGCTCAGAGACATGGACCATGTACAGTAGACACCTCAAGTCGCTGAAGAAATACCACCAACGATGTCTCCGCAAGATCCTACAAATCCCCTGGGAGGGCAGATGCACCAACATTAGCGTCCTCGACCAGGCCAACATCCCCAGCATTGAAGCACTGACCACACTTGATCAGCTCCGCTGGGCGGGCCACATTGTCCGCATGCCAGACACGAAACTCCCAAAGCAAGCGCTCTACTCGGAACTCCTTCACGGCAAACAAGCCAAAGGTGGGCAGAGGACAGGGAAAATGGAGTACGAGAAGAAGCTTGCAGGGAACATTAAGGCGGATTGCAAAAGTTTCTATAGGTATGTAAAGAGAAAAAGGTTGGTGAAGACAAACGTAGGTCCCCTGCAGTCAGAATCAGGGGAAGTCATAACGGGGAACAAAGAAATGGCGGATCAATTGAACAAGTACTTTGGTTCGGTATTCACTAAGGAGGATACAAACAAACTTCCGGATATAAAAGGGGTCAGAGGGTCTAGTAAGGAAGAGGAACTGAGGGAAATCTTTATTAGTCGGGAAATTGTGTTGGGGAAATTGATGGGATTGAAGGCAGATAAATCCCCAGGGCCTGATGGCCTGCATCCTAGAGTACTTAAGGAGGTGGCCTTGGAAATAGCGGATGCATTGACAGTCATTTTCCAACATTCCATTGACTCTGGATCAGTTCCTATGGAGTGGAGGGTAGCCAATGTAACCCCACTTTTTAAAAAAGGAGGGAGAGAGAAAACAGGGAATTATAGACCGGTCAGCCTGACCTCAGTAGTGGGTAAAATGATGGAATCAATTATTAAGGATGTCATAGCAGTGCATCTGGAAAATGGTGACATGATAGGTCCAAGTCAGCATGGATTTGTGAAAGGGAAATCATGCTTGACAAATCTTCTGGAATTTTTTGAGGATGTTTCCAGTAAAGTGGACAAAGGAGAACCAGTTGATGTGGTATATTTGGACTTTCAGAAGGCTTTCGACAAGGTCCCACACAAGAGATTAATGTGCAAAGTTAAAGCACATGGGATTGGGGGTAGTGTGCTGACGTGGATTGAGAACTGGTTGTCAGACAGGAAGCAAAGAGTAGGAGTAAACGGGTACTTTTCAGAATGGCAGGCAGTGACTAGTGGAGTGCCGCAAGGTTCTGTGCTGGGGCCCCAGCTGTTTACATTGTACATTAATGATTTAGACGAGGGGATTAAATGCAGTATCTCCAAATTTGCGGATGATACTAAGTTGGGTGGCAGTGTGAGCTGCGAGGAGGATGCTATTAGGTTGCAGAGTGACTTGGATAGGTTAGGTGAGTGGGCAAATGCATGGCAGATGAAGTATAATGTGGATAAATGTGAGGTTATCCACTTTGGTGGTAAAAACAGAGAGACAGACTATTATCTGAATGGTGACAGATTAGGAAAAGGGAAGGTGCAACGAGACCTGGGTGTCATGGTACATCAGTCATTGAAGGTTGGCATGCAGGTACAGCAGGCGGTTAAGAAAGCAAATGGCATGTTGGCCTTCATAGCGAGGGGATTTGAATACAGGGGCAGGGAGGTGTTGCTACAGTTGTACAGGGCCTTGGTGAGGCCACACCTGGAGTATTGTGTACAGTTTTGGTCTCCTAACTTGAGGAAGGACATTCTTGCTATTGAGGGAGTGCAGCGAAGGTTCACCAGACTGATTCCCGGGATGGCGGGACTGACCTATCAAGAAAGATTGGATCAATTGGGCTTGTATTCACTGGAGTTCAGAAGAATGAGAGGGGACCTCATAGAAACATATAAAATTCTGACGGGTTTAGACAGGTTAGATGCAGAAAGAATGTTCCCAATGTTGGGGAGGTCCAGAACCAGGGGTCACAGTCTGAGGATAAGGGGTAAGCCATTTAGGACCGAGATGAGGAGAAACTTCTTCACCCAGAGAGTGGTGAACCTGTGGAATTCTCTACCACAGAAAGTAGTTGAGGCCAATTCACTAAATATATTCAAAAGGGAGTTAGATGAAGTCCTTACTACTCGGGGGATCAAGGGTTATGGCGAGAAAGCAGGAAGGGGGTACTGAAGTTTCATGTTCAGCCATGAACTCATTGAATGGCGGTGCAGGCTAGAAGGGCTGAATGGCCTGCTCCTGCACCTATTTTCTATGTTTCTATGTTTCTATGTTACAAGGACACCCTCAAAGCCTCCCTGATAAAGTGCAACATCCCCACTGACAGCTGGGAGTCCCTGACCAAAGATCGCCCGAAGTGGAGGAAGTGCATCTGGGAGGGCGCTGAGCATCTCGAGTCTCATCGCCGAAAGCATGCAGGAATAAAGCGCAGGCAGTGGAAAGAGCGTGCGGCAAATCTGTCCCACCCTCCCTTACCCTCAACGACTGTCTGTCCCACCTGTGACAGGAACTGTGACTCTCGTATTGGACTGTTCAGCCACCTAAGGACTCATTCTAAGAGTGAAAGCAAGTCTTCCTCGATTCTGAGAGTCTGCCTATGATGATGATGATAATGCGTGTATGTGGTCATGTGTATGTGTGTGTGCGCGTGTGTGTCTGTGTGTGTCTGTATGTGGTGATGTCTGTGTATGCGTGAGTGTGTCTGTCTGTCTGTGTGCATGTCTGTTTTGTGTGTCTGTGTCTGTGTATGTCTTTGTGTTTGCATGTCTTTGTGTGTTTGTGTGTCTGTGCCTGTGCGTGTATGTGTGTGTCTGTCTGTCTGTGATCATGTCTGTGCACATGTGTATGTGTGTGCCTGTGTTCTATTGAGAGTGAGTGCAACCAAAAAAGCCAGGATGAGTTGCTTGAGTAAGAGAGGTGGAATGTTACAGTGGGGCGCACTTCTGCAGCCACTCCCCTCCCCCAAGCATAGTTACAGCATGACTAATAAAGTGGATTATTTTGCCTTGCACAGACTGACAGTCAGGTCATTTATCAGCACAACAAATTCCAGCTCGAGTCCATTTATTACTAGACAATCGACCTTTGGCCAGCTGGTTGCTGAAATCATCCACTCTGAGAATGATGGAGCAACGCACTTGTGGTTAATAACCCTCTGTGGCATGTAGCAGTACCCACCTGTACAGGTACACCTACTCTGAACAGCAAGAAACTATGCTTTGTGATATCAGCACGTTTGTGTGCAACGACTCTATGCATTCTTTCAACAGAGGAATTTACCAATTTAAACTCAACAGGTCACATTAAAATAGCAAAATCATTTCATACACACAGGTTAAAGAGGTTTGTACGCTCATATCACAGTACAACTTTCAAGCTATCGATGTCGAAATACTTTCATTTGTGCTGAAGTTATTTATTACACCTCTAAAGTCTTAGAACCCTGTTTGCTGCCATCATTTTATGACGCAGAGCGCTCCTGCAGGCAAACATCTCGTGACAAGGAACTGGTTCAAACCATCCCATTACTGTAAATAATTTAATTGATATTACCCTGACTCTCCAGTACAGTAGTAAGGACATACCCTGTGCAGCAAACTTAGTTTTGGACGAAGTTCCCATCTGCCTGGGAAGTTGAAGATACCGGGGGACCACTTGGAAAGAGGCCATAGCTCAGTGAGTAGCACTCTCACCTCTGAGTCAAATGGTTATGGAGGTTCAAGCCCCACTCCAGTGACTTGAGTACATAATATAGGCTGACACTTCAATCAGTATTGAAGGAGTGCTGCAGTGTTGGAGGTGCACCTTTTGGATGAGATGTTAAACCAAGATATCTACCTTCTCAGATGGACATATAAGATCCCACAGCACTATTCAAAGAAGAGCAGGGAAGTTCTCACCGGTGTCCTGATCAATATTTATCCCTCATCCGACACCTAAAGCAGGTTATCTGCGTAAATTGGCGGCCGAGTTTCATACATTACAACAGTAACTATACTTCAGAAGTATTTCATTGGCTGTAAAGCCTGTGAAAGACACTATATAAATGCAAGTCTTTTCTTTCTTTAGCTTGAGACTATTCAGAAGAACACGGGAGTTCTCCAGTGCTCTGTCCATCATTCTTCCCACAACCAACACCATCAAAAAGAGATTACCAGGTCATCCTCATCTCATTACTGCTCATGGACATTTCTGTCACAGAATGACATTTGCAATTGTTTCCATATAAACAGTTACTGCTCTCCAATAGTAATTCATTGTGTGAAGTTCTGACAGAGTGACATAAGGTGCTATATAAATGGGGTTTTTATTTTATTTTAACTGCAATGTTTAAATTGTGGCTTCCAAGGTTGTACAATGCCACTCAGTAAAGCAGCAATGTCGGGCAAAGCTTCCAGACTGGCAAAAGGTCACGTCATTTGCAAGACTTGCTCACTGCTAGACGTGACTATTCCAGCGCACTCCTGGCCGGCCTCCCATCTTCCACCCTCCATATACTTACACTCATCCAAAACTCGGCTGCCCATATCCTAACTCGCACCAAGTCCCTCTCACCCATCACCTTTTGTGCTCACTGACCTACATTGGCTCCCGGTTGAGCAACGCCTCGAGCTTCAAATTCCCATCCTTGTTTTCAATTCCCTCCATGGCCTCGCCCCTCCCTATCTCTCTAACCTCCTCCAGCCCTACAACCCCCCGGGGTATCTGCGCTCCTCCAATTCTGGCCTCTTGTGCATCCCTGATTTTCAGCTCTCCACCATTGGTGGCCGTGCCTAGGTCCTAAGCTCCGGAATTCCCTCCCTAACCCTCTCCACCTCTCTCCCCTATAAGACGCTCCTTAAAACCTACCTCTTTGACCACCTGCCCAAATATCTCCTTATATAGCTCGGTGTCAAATTTTGTTTGATAAGGCCCTGTGAAGCGCCATGGGACATTTTACAATGTTAAATGCGCTATATAAATGGAAGTTTTTGTTGTAGTTCTACAAAAATAAATTGCACAATCCTCTCCCAAGTTTCAAGCCTTGGTTCAAGCTCTGTATGAACAGCACAGAAACCTGGGCCTGTTACCTCCGGCTGTGGAGATGTACCGGTCGGTGTTCTTTGGTACCGGCTCACTCGGTAACTACACGCACACTTCAAACGTGTGCATGGAATTTGTAGTGTCTATGTAACTTGAATAATTCAGGATGTTTTGGGATGTTGGCTGAAATTTCACTAGCTTTAAATATCAGCTTGAAAGAACCTTTCATGTGTCTCCAATTATAGAACGTGCATTCCTTGATTACCAAATGCAGATGTTAACCTGTCGTTTGTTTGTCTCCTTTCTGCGATATTTCATCCGTTTTCATAGCCTTTTCATTCCATCGGTTTCTAAAAATGTCATGCACCATGCCCCCCACCGCCCCCACCTCCCCGAGACACTCACGTACTTCAGTGAGTGGCTCTACTTTGTATTGGAAACTCACCAGAATCATCATAGACAGTCCCTCGGAATCGAGGAAGACTTGCTTCCACTCTTAAAATGAGTCCTTTGGTAGCTGAAGAGTCCAATACGAGAACCACAGTCCGTGTCACAGGTGGGACAGATAGTCGTTGAGGGACGGGGTGGGTGGGACTGGTTTGCTGCATGCTCTTGCTGCTGCCTGCGCTTGATTTCTGCATGCTCTCGGCGACGAGAGTCGAGGTGCTCAGTACCCTCCCGGATGCACTTACTCCACTTCGGATGGTCTTTGGCCAGGGACTCCCAGGTGTCGGTGGAGATGTTGCACTTTATCAGGGAGGCCTTGTAACGTTTCCTCTGCCCACCTTTGGCTCGTTTGCCGTGAAGGAGTTCCGAGTAGAGCGCTTGCTTTGGGAGTCTTGTGTCAGGCATGTGAACAATGTGGCCTGCCCAGCGGAGCTGATCGGCAGAATGTATCAGTAGGCTATTCTACTATGTGGGGCGGTCATCACAGCTGAGCACAGTCCTGGTCTTATCCCATGTCCACACACATTTGTTTCCTCCCTCAGCCCAGCCCATAGGCTACTGCAATGCCTCTACCACTGGCCCCGTCAGGATCAGCTATCTCAGCATACACCAAGAACCACACCCGAAAGCTTTTGGGCCTGCATGATTCACGTGTACACCAGGCCGAATGCCTGATGGAAGAATCCCTCGCTCTGATGTCCCACCCTCTGCTTAGTACATCCCCACCATCACGCAGCTGAGATGAGAAGTGTGTCTGATATTTATCAATAGTGAAGCCTCACCTGCTATTACTCTCTGGTGCTGTCACTTGGCCTTCCATACTCTCCAAACTAACACGCAATCAACATATTGGAGCAATCAAAGTGGAAACAATCGCTTACCTGGAATTTTCAAGTCAGCGTAAAGTTAAATAAAGAAAGACATTGCAGTCACATAGCTTTTTTCACCACCTCAGGATGTCCCAAAGAACTTTGCAGCCAATGAAGTTTTATTTGAAGGGGAAAGAAAGACTTGCATTTATATGATGCCTTTCACGACCTCCGGACATCTCAAAGCGCTTTACAGCCAATGAAGTACTTTTGAAGTGTAGTCACTGTTGTAATGTGGGAAATGCGGAGCGGCTAATTTGCGCACAGCAAGCTCCCACAACAAGATAAATAACCAGATCCAATGGTGTTGGTTGAGGGATAAATATTGGCCGGGACACTGGGATAACTCCCCTGCTCTTCTCCGAATGGTGCCATGGGATCTTTTACATCCACCTGAGAGAGCAGACAGGGCCTCGGCTTATTGTCTCATCCGAAAGACGGCACCTCCGACAGTGCAGCGCTCCCTCAGCACTGCACTGAAGGGTGAACCTAGATTATATGCTCAAGTCTCTGGAGTGGGACTTGATCCCACAACCTTCTGACTCAGAGGTAACAATGGTGCCACCGAGCCACAGCTGACACGGAGTTTACATTTCCCTGCTGGACAAGAGGGCAGAATTCTCAAGGTAGTCACTGGACAACATGCAGTGTATTGTGAGAACGTATTGTTGTCGAATTTTACCTCTGCTCAGTGGCTCCTCCTCTCCCAATTGTCCAAACCAACCCAGCCAAACCTAGGGGTGTGCCAAGCATGGAACCATATACACAAGCTTGATTTCGATCATACCATAGTTTATTAATTTAGCCGTAATTAGTACACGTAGTAATATAGTGGATGCAGACTAGACCATTTGTAGTGAATGAGCAGACAGACACACAGGGGGCGAAATTCCCGTTGTGCGCCTCCCATTAGTGTTTCCGGGGGCGCTAATGGGGCATGAACCTGTTTTCGCCCAGGTGTGCGGGGGTGGGGGCGATGTGGGTGGGGAGGGGGGCGCTACAGGCTCCTGCGGAATTGCGCGGGAATTAGCGGAGGCGCTGACAGGGTAGCGCTGCACCGTGCCGGTAGTGCACCAGACCACCACGCAACCGGCGGTGCCGTTGACACCTTGCGCGGCCACCCCGCGGTGGATATTGGGCAGCGCCCCGCGATCGGGTGTCAGCGCCAGCCTTGCGGGTCCCGAACCGAGCTGACCTCCGCCCCCTGGGGCGGAAGATAAAGGGGAGGAGCGTTGCGCCAGGCGCCGCCATTTTGTCGTTTTGGCCGATTCACCAGTCGGCCCGTCTTGCTGCTCCGAAGCCGCGTAGCGCTACTGATCCCGCCCGAGTAGCGCCCCGGATACCGCTCCAACAGGAAGTGGAGTGCGCGACATTGTGCTCCACTTCCTGTGAGGTGCGGTAACCCCAATTTCGCTTCCGGGGTGGGACTTCTGCGCCGGGCACAGAATGTCCAGCTCTGGAGAGGTTACCGCCCCCATCCGGGGCAATAGCCAATTTCCACCCCATAATACTTATTTCCATCAAACATTTAATGCTGTCTTTAATAGAATTTTATTATATTCTTCCCTGTCACAATGCATTGTAACCAGTTGAGATGTTTTGCTGATGCCTAGGGCCTTACTAATGTCACTCTATGGCTGTCCACTAGGACCTGAGAGTCAGACAATGTTTCCACCCTGGGGAGAAGCATCTGACTTGTCCTCAGCATCTCCTCACTGACAACTGGTCCAAAAGATCTTATCATTATTCACATATTGACAAACATCATCATCATCATAGGCAGTCCCTCGAAAAGTGAGTTCTTAGGTGACTGTACAGTACAATATGGGAATGACTGTCTCTGACACAGGTGGTCAGTCATTGAAGGAAAGGGTGGGTGGGGAGTCTGGTTTGCCGCACGCTCCTTCTGCTGCCTGCGCTTGGTTTCTGCATGCTCTCTGCATGCTCTCAGCGATGAGACTTGAGGTGCTCAGGACCCTCCCGGATACATTTCCTCCATTTAGGGCGGTCTCTGGCCAGGGACTCCCAGGTGTCGGTGGGGATGTTGCATTTTATCAAGGAGGCTTTGAGGGTGGCCTTGAAATGTTTCCTCTGCCCACCTGGGGCTCGCTTGCCTGACACAAGACTGCTTTGGGAGTCTTGTGTCAGGCATGCGAACAATGTGGCCCGCCCAACAGAGCTGGTCGAGTGTGGTCGGTGCTTCGATGCTGGGGATGTTGGTCTGATCGAGGACATTGACGTTGGTGCATCAACACCATGACAAGCACAACATGATTAGGAGAGTTGAGAGTGCGAACTGATGTCTGCACTCCTCCAATTCTGCCCTCTTGAGCATCCCTGATATTAATCGCTCCACCATTGGCGGCCGTGCCTTCAGCTGGCTAGGCCCTAAGCTCTGGAATTCCCTCCCTAAAGTTCTGCGCCTCTCTACTTCTCTTTCCTCCTTAAAACCTACCTCTTTGCCCAAACTTTTGATCATCTGCCCTAATTTCTCCTTATAAAAGAAAGACTTGGACTTATATAGTGACTTTCACAACCACCGGATGTCTCAAAGTGCTTTGCAGCCAATGAAGTACTTTTGGAGTGTCGCCACTGTTGTAATGTGGGAAAAGTGGCAATCAATTTGCACACAGCAAGCTCCCACAAACAGCAATGTGATAATGACCAGATAATCTGTTTTATTGTTATGTTGATTGAGGGATAAATATTGGCCAGCACACCGAGGATAACTCTCCTGCTCTTCTTCGAAATAGTGCCACGGGATCTTTTACATCCACTTGAGAGAAGTTTAACATATCATCTGAAAGACGGCACCTCCGACAGTGCAGCACACCCTCAGCACTGTACTGGAGTGTCAACCGAGATTTTTGTGCTCAAGTGCTTGGAGTGGGAATAGAACCTTCTGACTCAGAGGCGAGAGTGCTACCCACTGAGCCACAGCTGATCATCTGCCCTAATTTCTCCTTGTGTGGCTCGGTGTCAAATTTTGTTTGATAATGCTCCTGTGAAGCGCCGTGAGGCTTTTTACTATGTTAAAGGTGCTATATATCTGGGAGGGCGCTGAGCACCTCGAGTCTCATCGCCGAGAGTATGCAGAAATCAAGCGCAGGCAGCGGAAAGAGCGTGCGGCAAACCTGTCCCACCCACCCTTTCCCTCAACGACTATCTGCCCCACCTGTGACAGGGACTGTGGTTCTCGTATTGAACTGTTCAGCCACCGAAGGACTCTTTTTAAGAGTGGAAGCAAGTCTTCCTCGATTCCAAGGGACTGCCTATGATGATGATGTTAAATCAAGTTGTTGTTGTCTGGTCAGTCCGTTGCAATGGGGATATAGTGCAACCCTCTGAATATTATGTTTTTCGGTTTGAAGCTTCAAGTACAATATCAAATGGGAAGCCCTTGATGAGGGTGAAAGAGCAGTCGACACAGATAGCAGTGATGTTAGAGCTGCTTCTGATAACTCAATGAGTAAAACATAGTGCGGAATCGAGCGGTGAAAACCAGGATGTTTCCTCTGGTCCGTGCTGAGTGGGGTGATCTCAGGCAGACCAGTGGTGGATTCCTCTGACCCTTTCAATGCCCCTGGGATAGGAGAAGGGGTGGGCAGTATACGTCAGCATCGGATCCCACTCCCGATCATTATTTGCTGAGCCCTGCTGCAATGTGTTCATGTCGGCATCAGGCAGGAAGAGGACAGGGTTCAGTTATGACGCCTTAGCCATTCCCTACCTCTCACCCCCAAGCCCACCCAGGGCCTGTTTAAGGGCCTGATGGGCCTGGGGCAAACTGATCCAAATGGGCCTATAGTTATGTTTGTTCATGTTCATTACATTGGGTGGGCCACATTGTCCGCATGCCCGACACAGGACTCCCAAAGCAAGTGCTCTACTCGGAACTCCTACATGGCAAGTGAGCCCTAGGTGGGCAGAGGTTTCAAGGACACCCTCAAAGCCTCCTTGATAAAGTGCAACATCCCCACTGACACCTGGGAGCCCCTAGCCCAAAACCGCCCTAAGTGGAGGAAGTGCATCCGGGAGGGCTCTGAGCACCTCGAGTATCATCGCCGAGAGCATGCAGAAACCAAGCGCAGGTAGCGGAAGGAGCGTGCGGCAAACCTGTCCCACCCATCCTTTTCTTCAACCACTGTCTGTCCCACCTGTGACAGAGACTGTAATTCCCGTATTTGACTGTACCTGTTACCTGAGAACTCACTTTTAGAGTGGAAGCAAGTCTTCCTCGATTTCGAGGGACTGCCTATGATGATGACTAACCTGAAACAAATAAATCAAATGCATAAATATAATAAATTACTACGGTGGACTTATACTATAATATATTAATATATTAATATAATATATTATATATTAACATATATTTTAAATATTAAATATATTATATAACACAGTTAAATAATAACACCGATAAATAGTAAAGATCTTGTCTCTGCAAAAATAGGTTTGTACACGTTAGGCCAATAAACAATATTTTCCTCGGTCTTGATTTTCCTCTCTTATTGTCTATTCTATTCAGCTTATTTGGGAAGCCATATTATTTTTTCCTGCATTTATTTGGTGGGCTGATGTTCTTTGGTGGGTCTGGGGCTGCAGCCCCATCCGCCCCGTGGTTAATCCGCCCCGCGGTTAATCCGTCCCGTGGTTAATCCACCCCGCGGTTAATCCGCCCCGCGGTTAATCCGTCCCACGGTTAATCCGTCCCGTGGTTAATCCGTCCCGCGGTTAATCCGTCCCGTGGTTAATCCATCCCGTGGTTAATCCGTCCCGCGGTTAATCCGCCCCGTGGTTAATCCGTCCCGCGGTTAATCCGTCCCGTGGTTAATCCATCCCGTGGTTAATCCGTCCCGCAGTTAATCCGTCCCGTGGTTAATCCACCCCGCGGTTAATCCGACCCATGGTTAATCCGCCCCGTGCTAATCCGCCCCGTGCTAATCCGCCCCGTGGTTAATCCGCCCCGTGCTAATCCGCTCTGTGGTTAATCCGCCCCGTGGTTAGTCCACCCCGTGGTTAATCCGCCCCGTGCTAATCCGTCCCGTGGTTAATCCACCCCGTGGTTAATCCGTCCCGTGGTTAATCCATCCCACGGTTAATCCACCCTGCGGTTAATCCGTCCCGTGGATCCGTCCCACGGTTAATCCACCCCGTGGTTAATCCGTCCCGTGGTTAATCCACCCCGCGGTTAATCCGTCCCGCGGTTAATCCACCCCGTGCTAATCCGCCCCGTGGTTAATCCGCCCCGTGGTTAGTCCACCCCGTGGTTAATCCGCCCCGTGCTAATCCGTCCCGTGGTTAATCCACCCCGTAGTTAATCCGCCCCGCGGTTAATCCGTCCCGCGGTTAATCCACCCCGTGGTTAATCCGCCCCGTGGTTAATCCGCCCGCGGTTAATCCGCCCCGTGGTTAATCCGCCCGTGGTTAATCCACCCCATGGTTAATCCGCCCCGCGGTTAATCCGCCCCGTGGTTAATCTGCCCCGCAGTTAATCCGCCCCGTGGTTAATCCGCCCTGTGGTTAATCCGTCCCCAAGCCCACTGTCTCGGTTCGGCCATGACGATTGGACACTTGGGTAAGGTGTTGCTCAGTATCCCAAAATGAAGCAGTCCCTTCAGGAGAGGAGGGGAGGGGGCGAAGGAAAGAGCAAACAAAATTCAGAACATCACACGAGGCAATTGTAGATGAATATTGTTGCTGTGGGACTTTTACCGAATGGCTGATGGGTGAGATCAGCGAAAGATATTTTCAGTGTGGAAATGTGGCAACAGGTGTTTGATGTTTCAAGCAACAAAATCAGTTAGAGAGGGAGACAGAGACGGTCACATTCCAAAGGAGAGTCATTAAGGAGAAAAACACAGACTTCAAAAAAATACAGTGTTGGAAACCACAAAAGTAATTTCAGATTATAGCTCTAAAAGTTATGAATCAGTTGGTCAAAAAGTCTGATTATTATTCACGTATTACATAAAACTGCAGCTTTTCCTCTCTCTCAAGTTTTCTTTGCTCTTTTACTGAAGGTGGCCATTCAAACCGGACTATGGTTCCACCACCAAATGTCCTCAGATGCTTCGCTGGACGTGTGGGCCCATCAATATCAACCACCTATTCAGCTCCACAACCACTTTGTATGGCTAATGTAGATGTAGAGCAACAACTTTAGTTTTACCTGTAGGTGGTTGAGCCAGATAATTGGGTCAGGAGTAGCGGAGTGTGTCGATGCGATGCCTCCTGCGTATGTGTGAGTCGTAAGACGTTCCACGGTCTGTTCTTGGTGACCACAGTCGCACTCTGCAGAGTTTTCCATTCACTATTTCTGCATCTGCCATGGTTTGTGCGGATGCGGTTCCGGGTTGCCCATAAGCTTCAGGGAAGATCGAAGCCTGGGATCTTCCGCAGCGCGTCTTTCACGCTGTGATGTGGTATCACAGCCAAGCCTACTTCTCAGCGGGGCTTCACTGGATCGCAATCAGGAGCAGGCACCCCTCTCCCTCGCCTGAGCATCCTCGAGCACCATGTTGTTATCTAAACTGAGTTCATCTAAACTAAGCAGGGCCAAGGATTGAACCTGGGACTTCCCTCGTCTTTATGATTCAGTAGATACTGAACAAAGCACTTATCAGCTGAACTATCACTGTAGTGCAGTGACAGTACACAGCCCCTCACTCATAACAACCCATGCGATGAGTTAAGTGCCAGCTGTGGCTCAGTGGGTAGCACACTCGCCTCTGAGTCAGAAGGTTGTGGGTTCAAGTTCCACTCCAGAGACTTGAGCGTGTAAAGAATCTAGGCTGACCCTCCAGTGCAGTGTTGAGAGAGAGCTTCACTGTTGAAGGTGCAGTCTTTCAGATGAGATGTTAAACCGAGGCCCCGTCTGCTCTCTCAGGTGGATGTAAAAAATCCCATTGCACTATTTCGAAGAGCAGGGGAGTTATCCCCGCTGCTCTGGACAATAGATATTTGCTGCTTGTGGAAACTTGCTGTGTGCAAGTTGGCCACTGCCTTTCCCACATTACAACAGTGACTACATTCCAAAAGTACTTCATTGGCTGTAAAGCGCTTTGAGACGTCCGGTGGTCAAGAGCTTCTCCCAGAGTCGCAATGCGGATTCCGTCCACTGAGGGGCACAACGGACATGATCTTCACTGCGCGACAACCACAAGAGACATGCAGGGAACAGCACCAATCCCTGTACATGGCCTTCTTTGACCTTACAAAGGCCTTTGACACTGTCAACCGTGAGGGACTATGGAGCGTCTTCCTCCATTTCGGCTGCCTTCAAAAGTTTGTCACCATCCTCCATCTGCTCCACGATGACATGCAAGTCATGATCCTGACCAATGGATCCATCACAGACCCAATCTACGTCCGGACCGGGGTCAAGCAAGGCTGCATCATCACGCCAACGCTCTTCTCGATCATCCTTGCTGCAATGCTCCATCTCACCCTCAGCAAGCTCCCCGCTGGGGTGGAGCTAAATTACAGGACAAACGGGAATCCGTTCAACCTCCGCCACCTCCAGGCCAGATCCAAGGTCGTCCCATCCTCCGTCATCGAATTACAGTACGCAGACGACACTTGCATCTGCGCACACTCGGAGGCCGAACTCCAAGCCATCGTCAACACCTTCACAGAGGCGGACAAAAACATGCGCCTTACACTAAACATCCGTAAGACAAAGGTCCTTCACCCGGCCACACAGCACTGCCCCCCCTCCGGTTATCAAAATTCACGGCGAGGTCTTGGACAACGTGGACCATTTTCCATACCTCGGGAGCCTACTGTCAGCAAGGGCAGACATCGATAACGAGGTTTAACACCGTCTCTAGTGTGCCAGCGCAGCCTTCGGCCGTCTGAGGAAGAGAGTATTTGAAGACCAGGACTTCAAATCTGGCACCAAGCTTATGGTCTACAAGGCTGTGGTGATACCCGCCCTCCTATGGTTCAGAGACATGGACTATATACAGCAAACATCTCAAAATGCTGGAGGAGTACCACCAGCGCTGCATCCGCAAGATCCTGCAAATCCGCGGGAGGATAGGCGCACCAACGTCAGTGTTCTCGCCCAGGCCAACATTCCCAGCATCAAAGCACTGACCACGCTCGACCAGCTCTGTTGGGTGGGCCACATCGTCCACATGCCCAACATGAGACTCCCAAAGCAAGCGCTCTACTCGGAACTCCTACATGGCAAGTGAACTCCAGGTAGGCAGAGGAAATGCTTCAAAGATACCCTCAAAGACTCCTCGATAAAGTGCAACATCCCCACCGGCACCTGAGAATCCCTGGCCTAAGACTGCCCTAAGTGGAGGAAGAGCATCCGGGAGGCTGCTGAGCACCTCGAGTCTCATCGCCGAGAGCATGCAGAAATTAAGCGCAGGCAGTGGAAGGATCGTGTGGCAAACCAGGCTCCCCACCCACCCTTTCCTTCAACCACTGTCTGTCCCATCTGTGACATAGACTGTAGGTCCCGCATTGGACTCTTCAGCCAACTTGAGAACTCACTTTTAGAGTTGAAGCAAGTCATCCTTGACTCCGAAGGGCTGCCTATGATGATGATGGTCATGAAAGACGCTATATAGGTGCAAGAATGTCTTTCTTTCTTCTTTCTTATTGACTTCCCCCTGTCATTAATCTTGCTCAAAGTGTGTAAATTTGGCACCATTGTCTTCCAGTCCTCTGCTCATTGTCAAAGTTAAATAGCTCGCTTACTTCAATCTTATCTACACTTTACATTCTTTTGAAGAATTGTATCAACTCTCCCTTCAGTAATCTCTCCAGCAAAAGTACACTTGGTCACGAGCCTTTGTTCATAACTTCATCCCCTAAAGCTGAGTCATTCCACTCACTCTTCCCGGAACGCTTTCTAATACATATAGATCTCCCAGATTCGGTGGGTATTCTGGAGTTTCCCTCTATTTGCCTTTAGGGGCAGGGAGAGATTTCATTGAATGTTTCTTCACGAGGTTAAATCATTTGGGTAGCATCAATGATAGAGCAGAATGAACACTTTCTCTTGGAGGAACATATTGAATGCAGGGACTGGTCTTTGCACAAGATTGATTCAGATCAAGCCATCCCTTCAGCCCACTTGATCTCATATTTCTGGGATACCAACATCATCACCTTCTCATTACACCACCTAATTCTCTTGTTCTATAATCTGTGTTCTTGTAATTGAATAAATCATCTGCCAAAGGATTAGTTTTTGGCATCCAGGTAGTGGCAACATAGCGTCAATCAATCCAAGGAATGATTTCAGGATGAATTGGAATATCCTCTAAGGACACTTACCCTGCCCCTCCACCTCGCCCCAAACTGGGCGAACCAACCAAAAGTAGACGCAAAGGCAGCAACAGAAAAGGAAGTTGCAATAGAAATGAAATTAGAGGATTGAAACATTGCATAATACTGCAGAAGGGCCGAGCAGCTCAAGATAATTAATAGGCTTGTGGCTAAGCTTACAGCCAAAGTTTGTGTACATCGTGCACTGTGGTTCTTCCCCAGCTCTACTTTACTGGCTATGTACCCAAGGTACCAAATCTAACAAGTATCCAAGGCACTGGTGGAAAGTCAGTACATGCAGAGATCCCAATTTCACATTTGTCAATGGGCAGTTCCCTCACTGATTTCATTGACGACTAGTGTTAAAGCAGTAAGCCATTTCCTTAGACTCTTGGCCCAAGACCGCCCTAAGTGGAGGAAGTGCATCCGGGAGGGCGCTGAGCTTCTCAAGTCTCGTTGCCAAGAGCACGCAGAAATCAAGCGCAGGCAGCGGAAGGAGCGTGCGGTAAACCTGTCCCACCCACCCTTTCCTTCAACCACTGTCTGTCCCACCTGTGACAGAGACTGTGGTTCTCGTATTGGACTGTACAGCCACCTAAGGACTCATGCTAAGAGAGGAAGCAAGTCTTCCTCGATTCCGAGGGACTGCTTATGATGATGATGATAATCTGCATAATGTCCATTTCTGCTTTGCCACAATTCTAGCATAATGGGCTCAAATTTCCCCAGAAAAACTTTGGTTTTTTTGGAGCAACTTGATTTTTTCTGGAGTATCTTAAAAATCCCCATTCTGCACATTTTAATTTGCGCCAGTGTAAGTGAGTTAGTTAGGATTTTTTTTAGTTTCGTTTTTTTTTTTAAAGGGGGCGTTACCAGCCACCTACGGCTGTTTTGGCCATTTAAGACAGTTTGGACAGCTAATAGTTGCTTTAAACTAACTTAGGCCAGCATATGTGGCCACTTGTGGCCGCACAGAAAACCCTTGCGGAGAGTTAGGAAATCAGTGCAGGTAACCTCCAAATAGTGTTATGATAGGAATACTAGTTTTTTTTAAATCCCAAGCAGCGAGACTGGACAGGGTGCTAGCAGCCCGATTAAACTGACTATGGAGTTTTTACAAGAATAAAAATGATCTTGTAATGAAGGTTGAAGTATAGGGGCCACTTAAGCAAAGGGAAGGGTTTTCTTTGTAAATAATAGATCAAGAGCACCAACGCTCTCGCCTAATGGAGTCGTGTGCGGCATCCAGCATCCAATGCAGACCCAATTCATGTACAAACCAGGGTGAAGCAAGGCTGTGTCATTGCACCGATGCTCTTCTCGATCTTCCTTGCTGCAATGCTACATCTCACCGTCAATAAGCTTCCCGCTGGAATGGAGATAATCTATAGAACAAACGGGAAACTGTTCAACCTCCATCGCCTTCAGACAAGATCCAAGATCGTGTCATCCTCTGTCAGCGGATTACAATATGCAGATGACGCTCGCGTCTGCGCTCACTCGGAGGACGAACTCCAAACCATCGTCAATATGATCATATTGAATGGTGGTGCAGGCTCGAAGGGCCGAATGGCCTGCTCCTGCACCTATTTTCTATGTTTCTATGTTTCTATCACACCACATTGGATTTTGACTTCTGCAGCACCAAAGAATTGCCCTGACTAGGTTTAGATATTTAAAACATTAGACTTAACAAAAAAAGCATGTCAAAATGTAAACTTAAATTTTGGTGTTCAGCATTGCGTGGTGTGACTCTGGTAATTAGTAATATTTTAGAATTCTATGCAGTAGTGGTTGAGCTGTAAGATAGGGAATTTTTAGTAAAGATAGCTAGATATTAAAGTACTGGAAAATCTTTGAAGATTCTTTCTTCCCCCCCCCACCGTGTTTCTTGAAGCCCTCAGCACAGGAAGGCAGCTGCCAGCCTGTGCGGCAGGCCACTCAGCCCAGGATAGGGGCGGGACGTGTTGGGCCCCACGCTGCAGGCATCATCATCACAATCATGGGAGGAGCTACTGCGCATGCGCGAACACTCCAACGCGCATGCGCAATGCTGCCGGCACTCTTACAGACGCTGGGCCCTAGCCCCACCCCCCTGCCAGCTCTGTTTCAGCAGCACGGCCCTAGCTCCGCCCCCCACTGCTTTTGCCACACCATGCCTAGGCCTAGGATGGTCCACGGAGTTACATTTTCAGTGCCGTTTTGGGAGCAGAAAGTCGGCGCACCTCAGGTAAGTGCACCGAAAAAACCGGAGGGGAAAATTTGGGTCCATAGTGTGGTTAAAATTACAGTTTAAGCAATCCAGTAGGTTGAGGAAGTTTGTGAAAGGATTCTGGAATATTCTGTTGCTTCACATCCCTCTATATGTGTGATCTGTGTCAGCTGTGGATCAGTGGGCAGCACTCTTGCCTCTGAGTCAGAAGGCTGTAGGCTCAAGTCCCAGCCCAGGAACATCAGTACAAAAAAATCTAGGCTGACACTCCCAGTGCAGTGCTGAGGGAGTGCTGCACTTTCAGAGGTACCGTCTTTCGGATGAGATGTTAAACCGAGGCCCCGTCTGCTCTTCAGGTGGACGTAAAAGATCTCCTGGCATTATTTCGAAGCAGAGCAGGGGAGTTCTCCCCAGTGCCCTGGCCAATATTTACCCCTCAATCAACATAACAAAACAGATTATCTGGTCATTATCACATTGCTGTTTGTGGAAACTTGCTTGTGCGCAAGTTGACTGCTGCGTTTCTTACATTACAATAGTGACTACAACTCAAAAGTACTTCATTGGCTGTAAAGTGCTTTGGGATGTGAAAGGCGCTATAATAATCCAAGTCTTTCTTTCTTTTATATCAAGTGCTGTAACTTGGCGGATTTCCTTTACAGCTTGTTTACAGGCCAGTTCTTATACGTGCAAAGTGTTCACTCAGTGCCATTAAATGGCCACTGGCTTTTTTTTGCCAAAGCGCTATTCATTTTCCTTTACAAACGAACGGCACTAATTGCATCAACGGACAACATCGCTCAGTTTGAATGTGGCCGGGACTAATTGATGCTACCTGGGGTGGGTTACTCTAACTGATGGTTTGCCAAGACCTAATGAGCATCAAACTCTTTATTACCCTCAGCCTTTCCTTCCTCCTACCATCGTCAGGCTTTTATAAAACCCAAGTTTGGAGCCACATATTCTTTTCTACCCTATTTAACCCTGGCAGTGTTCTGCACTATGGGCATTATCTCTTCATCTAGATCTCTCAATGATTAGAAAAAAAGTTACAGGCCTACCAGAGTAATGGCAGTATAAGAAATCTAACAGACTGTACTTACATGACTCTTGGGGTAGAGGAAGGTGAAAGAAAAAGAGGCTAAACGTGTCTAATTTCTCTTGTTTACATGTAAGATTTAAATAGTGATGGCTAAAATCATTCCCAATGGATGTTATATAGCTGATCAACAGAGCTGGACCATAGTGCAAATTTTCAATGCTTCTGTCAGGTGGAGCGGAGAGAGCACCCAGAGGTCGACAGCCAAAGGCTTATAGTAAGCACAATGTGTCAGCCGTGGCTCAGTGGATAGCTCTCTCGCCACTGAGTCAGAAGTTTGTGGATTCAAGTCCCACTCCAGAGACTTGAGCACAAAAATCCAGGCTAACACTCTAGTGCAGTGCTGAGGGAGCGCTGCACTGTCAGAGGTGACGTCTTTCAGATGAGATGTTAAACCGAGGCCCCGTCTGCTCTCTCAGGTGGGCGTAAAAGATCCCATGGCACTATTGTGAGGAGGAGCAGAGGAGTTCTCCCCGGTGTCCTGGAGCCAATATCGATCCCTCAATCAACATAACAAAAAACAGATTATCTGGTCATTATTACATTGCCGTTTGTGGGCACTTGCTGTGTGCAAAATTAGCTGCCGCGTTTCCTACATTACAACAGTGACTGCACTCCAAAAGTACTTCATTGGCTGTAAAGCATTTTGAGACGTCCGGTGGTCGTGAAAGGCGCTATATAAATGCAAGTCTTTCTTTCTTTATCCATTACCACACGGACTGCAGCGGTTCAAGAAGAAGTCTCAGCAGCAGCTTCGCAGGGCATTAGGGACGGGCAATAAATGTCGGCCTTGCCAGCGACGCCCACACCCCGAGGATTAATATCTTTTTTAAAAAGGCAACAACTAACCTCGCAATGGTCCTACAATGCCTGCTGTATTTGACCCGTACAATGAACATGCCCATTAGTCCAGCCCTGAACTAGGCAAAAATAAATAAATAAATTGGATACCAATTGGCTTTCTCCATACAACAGTCAATTCTTGCTGAGCAGCAACAAAACTTTGAAGCCGTAAAATGCTGGTAGTAAAAACAAACACAGCACCAAGAGTTGACGCAGTGCTTTGCTTGTCTAGACAAAATAATCTCATTTACAAGAAACATTTAAAAATCGTGACTGCTGGAATGGTGTTTTGGCCTCAAGATCAGCAGCCTGGCGCATGAAAGCTGTTGGTAATGTTCGCGAATGGTTGAGCCAAGACTATTTTTTTTAATGTGATCCAGGCGCCAATCGTTATTGTTATTCCCACAGTGCCCGTCGGCCGAAAAGAAAATCCCAAAAAACAAGTAGAACCAAGGCAGGAAACCGGGGGAAAGTGGGGCTGGCAGAACACAGTGCAGGCAAGAGCAGGCAAGGGATTCCTTCTCCTGCTAACCTCTCAGTGGGTAAGACTACATGTAGGGTCACTGCTTTAAAGAAGTCAAACTCTTGAAGAATTGTTATGGGTGTTTATTTGTTTTGTCTTAAAACACTCCTGTGAAGCACCTCGGGATGTTTTACTACGTTAAAGGCGCTATATAAATGCAAGTTGTTGTTGTTGTGTTCCCTTCATGTGCATCCCCGGTTTTCTTTCCTCCACCATCGCCATCAGCTGCCTGGGCCCTAAGCTCTGGAATTCCCTCTAAACCTCTCCGCCTCTCTCTCTCGCCTCCTTTAAGTCGCTCCTTAAAGCCTGCCTCTCTTTGACCAAGCTTTTGGTCACTTATCCTAATATCATCTTATGTGGCTCGGTTTCAAATTTTGTTGTGAAGCTCCTTGTGATGTTTTACTTAGTTCAAAGTGCTATAATAAATGAAAGTTCTTGTTGTTATTTTAGACTCTTTCTTCTCTCGTATGGTCATAGCAAAGCAAATCAAATGTCAATATCCAAGTTGGATATCCAGGCCAAAGCTTCCAGTATAACAGCGTGGATATCTTGTAGGCTGCCTGTGAATTCCCTCCGAGGGCAGTGCTCGATGATGTGCTCCAGGGTCTGGTTAGGAGCTCCACAGTTGCATGATGGGGATGCTTTAACCTTCCACCTATTGTTATTTTAGTGATCGCATTCTGCAATTCTGGTCCGCTTTTCCGTGAAAACATAAAATCAGTAATCTTGTCTATAATATACAAAAGTAGTTGCTATGCCGTCCGTATAATTAAGGCTGTATTTGTGTGTGTGTGTGTGTGTGTGTGTGTGTGTGATAGCATTATTGTCTTGGTGTCTTGGTGTCAGAAGGCTGTGGGTTTAAGCCTGGTCAACACTTCTTCCTCAAATGAACACTACCAAAAGATAGATCAATGAGCCATTTCTATCAATGGATCTGGCTGTGTACAACTGAACTAGTTATTGCTCTCTGTGAGATCTTGCTGTGCATATGTTGTCCACTACACTTGCCTACCTATTAGTTACTGCACGTCAAAGTAATTCATCGTATGGTTGTGAGAGATTTGATAAGGTGCTATATAAATGCAAATCTTTCTTCCTTAAATGGCCTGAACTTGGTCAATGCTAAGGCCCGTCTCAGTGCCGTCCAAAGGGCCGCCGAGAGTCCTGGCGGTACTTTGCCAGGGAGATTCCTCTGAACGATCTGCCAGTACCGCTCGGCGGAAAAAACGACTTACGCCGTGAATCTGGGCGGCAGCGGGCAGGAGCTCCCAATCTCGGCGGCAAATGCGATCCTCGGCAAAGTGCCGCCGAGGATTGAGTTGGGCCCAGGGAGAGGGGACCCCCATCCACATAAATCGCTGAAAAAAGAATAATTAAAAGAAGTTCACTAACCTTTTTTTGCCGGTCTTCTTACTTACCATTGGGGTTAGACCTGCCTCCATACAACGGTCCTTCCCCCCGCTGCCGCAGACTCCCGCCCGGAGGAATTTGCCAGCTCAGCGGGCGGGAGGACACTTACGCGCCTTGCGCGCTGGCGGCCATCAGTGGGCGGTTCCCAGCGGTCCTCCCCTCCCGCCGGCAGGAGGTCTAGAGGAATCTGTCACCGTGGGGAGAGCACCGAAAAAACTCGGCGGCAGCCAGCGGCAGTGGGCGGTAAGGCCACCAAGTTCGGGCCCAAAGAGTTTACGGAACAAAATTTGCTAGTAGCTGTGGTCAACTGCACTTTCCACGGGCCACCATGGTCTCTCTCTGTATTGACAAGCCTAATGTAATGGGGTATTAGTCATTGCAATAAATAGTGCCGACAAAACAGAGCTGCGGACGTGTAGCTCAAATTTTGAACCAAAGAATTTGATTCTGAGAGAATTAAGGGGGAGAAATTGGAGGCGTTTACGCCTCCTGTTAACGGGGCGCAAACGACTTATGGCCCGGGCGAGGCACCGCTAATGCCCGGCTCCGCTGGTGATGACATCATCACCGTGCACAGCGACCCATTTTCGCCCCGGAGCAAAATTCCGGGAGCGGCCTCTGAAGCTGTGCCAGGCGATGCCCATGACAGATTCAGGGGGCATGTACATGGCGGCCAGATGCTCGTGGGGCACGAGTTAAAGGGGAGGTGGCATGCGCGTAAATAAAAAGATTGGCCGACTTACCTGTCGTGGTCCGTTGCCTCCTTGAACTCGGGGTCCGTGCCGCGATCTGGTAGCCCGGCGCTCCGCTTGAGTGGCAGGCTGATGGCACGGCACCCCGCTCCCCGAGGTGGGGGCCCGCAGAGTCTGCAGCTGACCCCACCCCTATGCGACCCAGCGCGTAATGCTGCGCCCCGCCTCTCTTCCTCCCCCTTAGCGCCCCACAGAGGAAGTGGGGCTCATTTTTTTGTGCTCCACTTCCTCTCGGGGGGGCGGTAACCCCAATTTCGCAAGCTGGGCGGGACTTCCCCGCCTGGCGCAGCAAGTCCCACCTCACGGATGTTACCGCCCCCAAACGGGGCATTACACAATTTCCCGGCCAAAGTCCTTTAAGAAAGGGAACTGGAAAAACATCTGGTTGGAAAATAAATTCATCTCATGCTCTTTTCTACCTTTTGAACGTTGATACAGTCCTGCGTTGGAGCCTTGACAGAATTATCTCAATTACAAGCAATAGATGAAAAATAAACTGAAAAATAACAGATAAAAATAAACTTGCTTTTGTTCTGTTTGAGTTCCAGCTTGGTTCCGTTGGTTGCACTCTTGCCTTTGGATCAGAAGGAAGTGGGTTTGACCTGACTTTACGCAGACATTTTGGTGCAGCATTAAAGGAGTGCTGCATTGTCACAGATGATGAAACATTAAACAAAGGTCTTGGCTGACTGTGCAGGTGGTGTTAAAGGTCCCATGGCCATATTTGAACAGCAGGGAGTTCTCCTCATTGCTGCTTATGGCAGCTTCCTGGGGCAGAATGGATGCTGCATTTGCTGATATAGCAAGTCAGCACAAGCACAATTCATTTTGTGAACTTCTTTGAGGTCTTTCAGTGTGATAAGGTAAAATATATGGAGGCAAGCATAATTATTATCAGTTTTAATAGCCATCTTTAGTTCTGGTTTGATCTGAGACTGAACTTCATTTGCCTTATCTGTACACAATGGGTAGGGTTCAAATAACACTTCAGTCTGTAAGAATAAAAGTGTTTAGTAATGATAAAATTGATTCCATATATATAAATGTTAAAAGTGTAGATTATACGAAAAGACAAGTTTGAAGAGACAAAATGGATACCTTCCCCCAAGTTCATGTCTCCTGGTTGGGCAGAGCTCAAGTTGCAAAGGAAGCATGGCTTTGAAACTCACCAAACTAGAAAAGATGTTCACTGGAAAGCCATTAGCCTAATCAATGAATGGCACCGGCCCTCCAGACAGACACATGTATGAGGAGAAGCCAATCAGGAACGGCCCTGGAACCAAGACCCAATCCTGAGGCTTTCTGAGAAACTATGGCCTTAAGAGGTATAAAAACTCAAGCCAAAGATTGCTCTGTCTCTTCTCCTTAACACAAGGCAAAAGCAAGACCTCCCTCTATAGACAAAGAAGCAGGCGGAAAGGCGTGAGTTCCGGGGTCGACGAGAGGCCTACAAAAGGCCCAACACAGCGGCAGTCGGGAGCAGCGTCGAGGAGGTGCGTGGAGAGGCGTGCCAGTGCAGCTACAGGGAGAAGGCAAAAAATAAGTAGAAAGAAACAGAAAGGTGACGTCACAGCCAAGGGGGTAAGTGATTGGCTGGTGATTGGTGAGTAGTTTTTCTTTTTTCTCTTCTATAACAGTGAGTAAACTTTAGCATTGTTGTTGCCTTATCTAAGGGTTAAGTCATGGCAGGAGAGCTCGGTCACATGTTATGCTCTTCCTGTACCATGTGGGAACTCAGGGACGCCTCCAGTGTCCCTGACGACTACGTGTGCGGGAAGTGTATCCGCCTCCAGCTCCTGACAGACCGCGTTGCGGAGTTGGAGCTGAGGGTGGATTCACTCTGGAGCATCCACGATGCTGAGAATGACATGAGTAGCACGTTTAGTGAGTTGGTCATACCGCAGGTGAAGGGTCCACAGCCAGCTAGGGAATGGATGACCAGCAGGAAGAGCAGTGCAAGGAAGGTAGTGCAGGGGTCCCCTGCGGTCATCCCCCTGCAAAACAGATACACCGTTTTGAGTACTGTTGAGGGGGATGACTCATCAGGGGAGGGCAGCAGCAGCCAAGTTCATGGCACCGTGGCTGGCTCTGCTGCACAGGAGGGCAGGAAAAAGAGTGGGAGAGCGATAGTGATAGGGGATTCGATTGTAAGGGGAATAGATAGGCGTTTCTGCGGCCGCAACCGAGACTCCAGGATGGTATGTTGCCTCCCTGGTGCAAGGGTCCAGGATGTCTCGGAGCGGGTGCAGGGCATTCTGAAAAGGGAGGGTGACCAGCCAGTTGTCGTGGTGCACATTGGTACCAACGATATAGGTAAAAAAAGGGATGAGGTCCTACGAGATGAATTTAAGGAACTACGAGCTAAATTAAAACGTAGGACCTCAAAAGTAGTAATTTCAGGATTGCTACCAGTGCCACGTGCTAGTCAGAGTAGGAATCGCAGGATAGCTCAGATGAATACGTGGCTTGAGCAGTGGTGCAGCAGGGAGGGATTCAAATTCCTGGGGCATTGGAACCGGTTCTGGGGGAGGTGGGACCAGTATAAACCGGACGGTCTGCACCTAGGCAGGACCGGAACCAATGTCCGAGGGGGAGTGTTTGCTAGTGCTGTTGGGAAGGAGTTAAACTAATGTGGCAGGGGGATGGGAACCAATGCAGGGAGAGAGAGGGAAACAAAAAGGAGACAAAAGCAAAAGACAGAAAGGAGATGAGTAAAAGTGGAGGGCAGAGAAACCCAAGGCAAAAACAAAAAGGGCCACTGAATGTAAAGGGGCTGCAGGAGGGGTCAAAACTAAAAATCGTGGATTAAAAACTAGTATTAAAACACTCTACCTAAACGCACGCAGCATTCGAAATAAAGTAAATGAGTTGACGGCACAAATCATTACAAATGGGTATGATTTGGTGGCCATTACAGAAACGTGGTTGCAGGGTGGCCAAGACTGGGAATTAAACATACAGGGGTATCTGACAATTCGGAAAGATAGACAAGAAGGGAAAGGAGATGGGGTAGCTCTGTTAATAAAGGATGATATCAGGGCAGTTGTGAGAGACGATATTGGCTCTAATGAACAAAATGTTGAATCATTGTGGGTGGAGATTAGAGACAGTAAGGGGAAAAAGTCACTGGTGGGTGTAGTTTATAGGCCCCCAAATAATAACTTCATGGTGGGGCGGGCAATAATCAAGGAAATAATGGAGGCATGTGAAAAAGGAACGGCAGTAGTCATGGGGGATTTTAACCTACAAATCAAATTGCACGGGGTAGCCTGAATGAGGAATTCATAGAATGCATATGGGATTGTTTCTTAGAACAGTATGTTACAGAACCTACAAGGGAGCAAGTTATCTTAGATCTGGTCCTGTGTAATGAGACAGGAATAATAAACGATCTCCTAGTAAAATATCCTCTCGGAATGAGTGATCACAGTATGGTTGAATTTGTAATACAGATTGAGGGTGAGGAAGTAGTGTCTCGAACGAGCGTACTATGCTTAAACAAAGGGGACTTCAGTGGGACGAGGGCAGAGTTGGCTAAAGTAGAATGGAAACACAGACTAAACGGTGGCACAATTGAGGAACAGTGGAGGACTTTTAAGGAGCTTTTTCATAGTGCTCAACAAAAATATAATCCAATGAAAAAGAAGGGCGGTAAGAGAAGGGATAACCAGCCGTGGATAACCAGGGAAATTAAGGAGAGTATCAAATTAAAAACCAATGCGTATAAGGTGGCCAAGGTTAGTGGGAAAATAGAAGATTGGGAAAATTTTAAACGACAACAAAGAATGACTAAGAAAGCAATAAAGAAAGGAAAGATAGATTACAAAGGTAAACTTGCGCAAAACATAAAAACGGATAGTAAAAGCTTTTACAGATATATAAAATGGGAAAGAGTGACTGAAGTAAATGTTGGTCCCTTCGAAGATGAGAAGGGGGATTTAATAATGGGAAATGTGGAAATGGCTGAGACCTTAAACAATTATTTTGCTTCGGTCTTCACAGTGGAAGACACAGAAACCATGCCAGAAATTGCTGGTCACAGGAATGTGGGAAGGGAGGACCTGGAGACAATCACTATCACTAGAGGGGTAGTGCTGGACAGGCTAATGGGACTCAAGGTAGACAAGTCCCCTGGTCCTGATGAAATGCATCCCAGGGTATTAAAAGAGATGGCGGAAGTTATAGCAGATGCATTAGTTATAATCTACCAAAATTCTCTGGACTCTGGGGAGGTACCAGCGGATTGGAAAGCAGCTAATGTAACGCCTCTGTTTAAAAAAGGGGGCAGACAAAAGGCAGGTAACTATAGGCCGGTTAGTCTAACATCTGTAGTGGGGAAAATGCGTGAAACTATCATTAAGGAAGAAATAGCGGGACATCTAGATAGGAATAGTGCAATCAAGCAGACGCAGCATGGATTCATGAAGGGGAAATCATGCTTAACTAATTTACTGGAATTCTTTGAGGATATAACGAGCATGGTGGATAGAGGTGTACCGATGGATGTGGTGTATTTAGATTTTCAAAAGGCATTCGATAAGGTGCCACACAAAAGGTTACTGCAGAAGATAAAGGTACGCGGGGTCAGTGGAAATGTATTAGCATGGATAGAGTATTGGCTGGCTAACAGAAAGCAGAGAGTCGGGATAAATGGGTCCTTTTCGCGTTGGAAATCGGTGGTTAGTGGTGTGCCACAGGGATCGATGCTGGGACCACAACTGTTTACAATATACATAGATGACCTGGAAGAGGGGACAGAGTGTAGTGTAACAAAATTTGCAGATGACACAAAGATTAGTGGGAAAGCGGGTTGTGTAGAGGACACAGAGAGGCTGCAAAGAGATTTAGATAGGTTAAGCGAATGGGCTAAAGTTTGGCAGATGGAATACAATGTCGGAAAGTGTGAGGTCATCCACCTTGGGAAAAAAAACAAAAAAAGGGAATACTATTTGAATGGGGAGAAATTACAACATGCTGCAGTGCAGAGGGACCTGGGGGTCCTTGTGCATGAATCCCAAAAAGTTAGTTTGCAGGTGCAGCAGGTAATCAGGAAGGCGAATGGAATGTTGGCCTTCATTGCGAGAGAGATGGAGTACAAAAGCAGGGAGGTCCTGCTGCAACTGTATAGGGTATTGGTGAGGCCGCACCTGGAGTACTGCATGCAGTTTTGGTCATTTTACTTAAGGAAGGATATACTGGCTTTGGAGTGGGTACAGAGACGATTCACTAGGTTGATTCCGGAGATGAGGGGGTTACCTTATGATGATAGATTGAGTAGACTGGGTCTTTACTCGTTGGAGTTCAGAAGGATGAGGGGTGATCTTATAGAAACATTTAAAATAATGAAAGGGATAGACAAGATAGAGGCAGAGAGGTTGTTTCCACTGGTCGGGGAGACTAGAACTAGGGGGCACAGCCTCAAAATACCGGGGAGCCAATTTAAAACCGAGTTGAGAAGGAATTTCTTCTCCCAGAGGGTTGTGAATCTGTGGAATTCTCTGCCCAAGGAAGCAGTTGAGGCTAGCTCATTGAATGTATTCAAGTCACAGATAGATAGATTTTTAACTAATAAGGGAATTAAGGGTTATGGGGAGCGGGCGGGTAAGTGGAGCTGAGTCCACGGCCAGATCAGCCATGATCATGTTGAATGGCGGAGCAGGCTCGAGGGGCTAGATGGCCTACTCCTGTTCCTAATTCTTATGTTCTTATCTTATATAGGCCAAGTGCTTTGCCAGAGGGAAGTAAAGTATACTTTTTTTTATTGTAACATCATTGTATTTGTTGTAACTAAGTAGATCCGAAGGATGGCTGAGGACTGCTGTTTCTCTGATAGGCGTGCATGTGTTTAATAAACTATTCCAAATTATTTTAAAAGAATCGGTCTTGCTGCCAATTTAATGCCAGGGATTTAGGAATCTTACAAGTCATTTCCAGAATATAATTTACTAGCTGGTTCGGAATTATTTTCTTTGTGCAGTGGACATTTACTGACTACATCGCAACTGAAAAATTGTCCATCCTGGACTGACACATTCCTTTCTTATGGTTGACGTAATTTGAAGTGGGTCGAGTCTGGCTTATGTCTTTGGGGACAAGAATAGCAATTGATTATTTACTCTGCTTGATAAACAGATATAACATGGATTTCAGTCCTTTGACTAAAAAGGAGTTTCCATGCTAAAAATAACACAAATCAGACAATGTTTCTGGGAATGGTTACTGTTTTTCATTGCCTCTGTCAGCACCACAGAGTTCAATCCCCACATTTCCTGCTGTCAGCTGGATGCCCTTGACCAGAATGTTTGTTAAATGTAGTTATTTTTTCCATGTTCCCTCCGCTTTTTCTGGAAACTTCCCACATTACACACCCGCCAGGCCTCAATCAATGGCGCCCTATAACATGCAGTTAGGAGTCTGAATGCCCTGGGATGATCTGGCCTGCAATTGTCGCTCCTTGTAGGGAAACGTCTGGCCTCTGCTGGAGCAGGATCAGGTCATGCGGCCACTCAAGCCTGCTCCGCCATTCAATAAGATCATAGCTGATCTGATCTTGGCCTCAACTCCACTCTCCTGCCTGTTCCCAATAACCCTTGACTCCCCTATAGTTCAAGAATCTGTTTATCTCAGCCATGAATATATTCAATGACCCAGCTTCCACAGCTCTGTGGGGTAGGGAATTCCAAAAGAGTCACGACCCTCTGAAAGGAGAAATTCCTCCTCATTTCCGTCTTAAATGGGTAATCCTTATTCTGAAACTATGCCCCCTAGTTCTAGATTCCCCACAGGCACAATGGCCCACAGAATCACAGGCACAATGGCCTCCTTCAAAGAGCAGGCATAGGTCCGATGGGCTAAATGGCCTCCTTCTGTGCTGTAAGATTGTATGATGTAAGCCATGGAACAAAAAGTCAATTCCAAAGTGAAAGAAGGAAAGAAAGAATGTACATTTATCTAACACCTTCACAACCTCAGGACATTAAAGCCCCTTACAATCAATTCTTTAACTATCCTTTTACATTTTACATTTTATATTTTATATATTTTACAGTTTACATTTTATATGTCTCCGCAAGATCCTGCAAATCCCCTGGGAGGACAGGCGCACCAACATCAGTGTCCTCATCCAGGCTAACATCCCCAGGCTAACAGCACTGATCACACTCGATCAGCTTTGCTGGGCAGGCCACAGATACGAGACTCCCTAAGCAAATGCTTTATGCAGAGCTCCTTCACGGTAAACGAGCCAGAGGTGGGCAGTGGAAGCGTTACAAGGACACCCTCAAAGACTCCCTGGTAAAGTGCAACATCATCACTGGGAGACCCTGGTCGCAGACCGCCCGAGGTGGAGAAAGTGCATCCGGGAGGGCGTGGAGCTCTTCGAGTCTCAACGCTGAGAGCGTGAAGAGGTCAAGCGCAGGCAGCGGAAGGAGCACGCGGCAAACCGGCCCCACCCACCCCTTCCCTCGACGAATGTCTGTCCCACCTGTAACAGGGTCTGTGGCTCTTGTATCGGACTGTTCGGCCACCAGAGAACTAATTTTGGGAGTGGAAGCAAGTCTTCCTCAATTCTGAGGGACTGCCTATGATGATGATATTTTGATTTTAAAAAATTATGTTACTTGCTAATCCTTTCTTAGAGTCTCTCTTTTCCTTTCTTATATACTTTTTCAGTCACCTCACCCCCTCCCCCCGCCCCCGCACTATCTGTATTCTACCTGGTTTTCTACTGCAGTCTGTACCTGATGTTTGTAACAAACCTCCTTTTTCAGTTTTATTTTAACCTCTATTTTCTTTGCCATCCAGGGAGCTCTAGCTTTGGATGCCTGATGGGAATAAGCTTGATTTGTACCCAAAGTATCTCCTCCATTGCTCTTGAATTGATAAGCTTGCTAGATAAAGCTCAGACTATATTATCAACTTATTCAGGAGAGGGGAAAACAACATAAGAACATAAGAAATAGGAGCAGGAGTAGGCCATACTGCCCCTCGAGCCTGCACCACCATTCAATAAGATCATAGCTGATCATCGACCTCAACTCCACTTTTCCGCCCGGTCTCCATATCCCTTGATTCCCCATGACTCCAGAAATCGATCGATCTCAACCTTGAATATATTCAGAGACTCAGCATCCACATACCTCTGGGGCAGAGAATTCCAAAGATTCACAATCCTCTAAGTGAAGAAATTCCTCCTCATCTCAGTCTTAAATGGACTTCCCCTTCTCCTGAGACTGTGCCCCCTAGTTCTAGACTCTCCAGCCAGGGGAAACAACCTCTCAGCATCTACCCTGTCAATCCCCCTCAGAATCTTATATGTTTCTGTCATGTATTTCACCATCTTGCAATGACACTAGTTATGTAACTGTAACTCATTCACGCTGTACCTGTACCCTTGAAATGCACACCCTGACCACAGCGGGTGAGCTTGCGGGAGACGCTCCTCACCTGGGTTTCCAGGTATAAAAGGGGAGGTCCCACCCAGGATCAGCACTCCTTGGTCCTGGGAATAAAGTGAAGGTCACAGAGAGACCGTGTCTGATATATACATGCCTCGTGTGAGTTTGTAACAAGGTGCAGAGACACTACAGTTTCAATGAAATCACCTCTCATTCTTCTAAACTCCAGAGAGTGTAGGCCCATTCTACACAATCTCTCATCATAAGACAGCTCTCTCATCCCAGGTTTAATCATCTTGTTTCGATTGATGATGTGCTCAAAATTTCTCCTCAATAATGCATCTGTCAGCTGTCTCATAAAGTATCACTTTGTGAAACTGTAAAATTGAAATTACCATTTTCTAAGTTAGTCTTAAAGTAATTTTGATTCAAAGTATTTTCCACCTAAATTAGAATGATCTACTTGTGTGCTGCAAGGTTGGGATCATTAATCTACAGTGGAAAGAATTACTTAATGTCCAGTCTGTCACAGGTGGTGCTCTTTTATATGCGAGATCCCGCTGTCATTAATATATTTAATGAGAGGGTGGCTTAACTTATGCCTGTGGAAACAGATAAACTTCTTTCGCCAGAAAAGAAAGTGTTGCACTTTCAATCTTTTGCTTTGTGTCCATTTGACACTTACATAATTAAAATTATTTAACAGATGCAAATCGTTTCTCTGCATATGTGGGACTCAGCAGTAACATCAGTGAAATATCACAGCTTTTGATAAGAAGTGTGTTAACAGTAAGGGCTATTTATTAAATGAGAAAATGCTCTAGTTTTCAAGAACTGTGTTCATTACGAATGGGAGCAAAAACAGAACCAGTGGTGATTGTCAAAAAATGAGGCTTCCCAAAGGGGAACAATTCCATCACATCACCACAGCTAAGGAGAACAGATAATGTCCTAAGGTACGAAGAACTCCGATTCTGTGTAAACTGCATTCTGAAAGGTTGGAATACAGACAGAGCTCATTTCAACATGGCTCTCAACCAAGATATATAAAGAAGAAAGAAAGAAATTGTATTTATGTAGTACTTTTCATGTCCTTAAGATGTCTCAACGCACTTCACAACCAAAAACGAATCGAAAGAAAAAGGAAAGAAGGAAAGAAGGAAAGGAAGTTCAGAAGAATGAGAGAGGATCTCATAGAAACGTTTAAAATTCTGACGGGTTTAGACAGGTTAGATGCAGGAAGAATGTTCCCAATGTTGGGGAAGTCCAGAACCAGGGGTCACAGTCTAAGGATAAGGGGTAAGCCATTTAGGACTGAGATGAGGAGAAACTTCTTCACCCAGAGAGTGGTGAACCTGTGGAATTCTCTACCACAGAAAGTTGTTGAGGCCAATTCACTAAATATATTCAAAAAGGAGTTAGATGTAGTCCTTACTACTAGGGGGAATCAAGGGGTATGGCGAGAAAGCAAGAATGGGGTACTGAAGTTGCATGTTCAGCCATGAACTCATTGAATGGCGGTGCAGGCTCGAACGGCCGAATGGCCTACTCCTGCACCTATTTTCTATGTTTCTAAAGAAAGAACTTGCATTTATATAGCACCTTTCACAACCATCGGACGTCTCAGAGCACTTTACAGCCAATGAAGTACTTTTGGAGTGCAGTCACTGTTGTAATGTGGAAAACGCGGCAGCCAATTTGCGGTCAGCAAGCTCCCACAAATAGCAATGTGATAATGACCAGATAATCTGTTTTTTTGTTATGTTGATTGAGGGATAAATATTGGCCAGGACACTAGGGAGAACTCCCCTGCTCTTCTTTGAAATAGTGCCATGGGATCTTTTATGTCCACCTAAGAGAGCAGACGGGGCCTTGGTTTAACATCTCATCCGAAAGACGGCACCTCCGACATGCAGCACTCCCCCAGTACTACACAGGAGCATCAGCCTGGATTTTTATGCTCAAGTCCCTGGAGTGGGATTTGAACCCACAGCCCTTCTGATCAGAGGCGAGAGTGCGACCCGCTGAGCCACAGCTGATACTTTAGAACTGCTGTCACTGTTGTAGGAAACATGGCAGGCAATTTGCGCACAGCAAGATCCCACAAAGAAGCAATTAGATAAATGGCCCGATAATCGGTTTTTAGTGATGTTGGTTCAGGGATAAATGTTGGTCAGGACTGTGGAAGAATTCCGCTGCTCTTCTTTGAATAGCGCCGTGAGATCTTTTACAGTAGCTTCAACGTGAAGAGACGGAGCAATTCAGGGAATTAGGATAATGATCCCTTCGTTGAAGGATCTGATGGGCCTGAGTTTTCCTTCAGAGGGATGGTGCCAGCATCAGTAGCATCGGCCTAAAGTGGTCTGACCCACCTGAGCCAGCTGGCTTTTGTAACAGGTTTTCTGATCATGCATTGTGATATAGAAACAATCTCTAATAAAGATACCCAAATGTTCGGAGCAGATTTATTATTGTAAACAACTAATAAACAATTTGAAACACTTCAGCTCAACCTGACTGAGTTCTCTCCTCTTCTATGTCAACTTTACTTCAATAGATAAAGAGTCAGGGGTAGAAAAATGATAGTCGGCCCATCAAAGCTCGTAAAAACTCCGCTAATACAGGAATCTCCACTACCCCCACCCACCATTGTGCCACCTAATTATACTTTGAATCAATGTTCCCTTTAAGCCGTGCAGCACTCTCGGAGTCCTGCGCTGTCGGTGAACCGGCTATTAAATTGTAAAAATACGCGCATATGCAGAATTATGAATGGGCCACGCAGCCCCCCCCAAAAAAAATTACAGGGAACATTGCTTTGAATATTCCCAATTCTTTTGCTTCAATTACCTTGCTTGATAAATGACTATAAACACTGATCATTCTTGGAATAAAGATATTTTTCCTGATTTGTTCCAAAGAAACAGTGGAGAATGGAAGAGCACCGTTTTCCACAAACATCCCATCCCCCAAACAAACAGATAAAGGTTTACAAGGTTCTGCCTTCCAACAGCAGATGTAAGTTTCCACTGTCATGGGCGGCCTTCAAATCATTTAACTTTCCAGAGGATAGATAAAGGTCAAGTTTTCAAAGCAAAATAAAACATTTATACAACTTATCTGCTCAAAATCATTTTTTTAAATCTTTTTCTAAATTTCCTCGGAGCCACTGTCTTGTTGTGAGGTGGGTCCCACATGAGGAAAAATCAGCCTGTGATTGGATAAACAAGAGCTCTAATCCCCAGTTTATTTCAGGCAATTGAGTGGCAGGTCAGTCATCATCATCATCATAGGCAGTCCCTCGGAATCGAGGAAGACTTGCTTCCACTCTAAGAATGAGTTCTTAGGTGGCTGAACAGTCCAATACGAGAACCACAGTCCCTGTCACAGGTGGGATAGACAGTGGTTGAGGGAAAGGGAGGGTGGGACTGGTTTGCCGCACGCTCTTTCTGCTGCCTGCGCTTGCTTTCTGCATGCTCTCGGCGATGAGACTCGAGGTGCTCAGTGCCCTCCTGGATGCACTTCCTCCACTTAGGGTGATCAGTAACCATTGATCTGGTCACATCATAGACACAACCAGTTCAATCTCTGATTCATTTTAACGTCAAAATAGGCCCTTAAAGAAAGAAAATGAAGACTTGGATATATACAGCGACTTTCACAACCACCAGATGTCCCAAAGCACTTTGCAGCTAATGAAATACTTTTTGGAGTGTAGTCACTGTTGTAATGTAGGAAACGCAGCAGCCAATTTGCGCACAGCACGCTCCCACAAACAGCAATGTGATAATGACCAAATAATCTGTTTTAGATGTTGATTGAGGGATAAATATTGGCCTGGACACCAGGGATAACTCCGCTGCTCTTCTTCGAAATAGTGTCACGGGATCTTTGACGTCCACTTGAGAGAGCAGATGGGGCCTCGATTTAACTTCTCATCCGAAAGACGGCACCTCTGACAGTGCAGCACTCCCTCAGCACTGCACTGGAGTGTCAGTGTAGATTTTTGTGCTCAAGTCTCGAGTAGGACTTGAACCCACAACCACAGTTGAGCCACAACTGACACAACCCGTTCAATCTTTGCTTCATCTTTACTGAAGGACAAGTTGGTTTACCCATGATGCTAACCTCAACACACCTAGACATTTAAACTTGCCTGCAGTGCAAGTAGGGTTAAAAGGTACTTGAATAAAATTGGTAACATGATTCTTAGTCACTACTCTTCATGTCTTGACTACTTGTTAAGTAGTAGTGATCACAATCTGAGTGTCTAACCACTAGATCTGGATTCCTGAATGACTAGTTGTCTGGCAAATGTGAAACTCCTTAGATGCTGCATTTCAAATAAACTGTGTAACTCAATCTTAGCTGATAGATCCAGTGCAGGGGATACTCCCCCCTCCCCCTGTTTTGTTTTATTAGCACATCGTTTATACGCGGAGCACCATTCTACATTAATGCTGACCTCCTTCCGCAGGGGTGTGGGGGTTACCAGTTGTTGTATCAGTCCGTCTTGTCTTAGCTGGTCGACACCTCCCTGCTTTCTGGTTGTTATAGTACAGCTGACGCTGCCAGCAACATGATTAATGCTCCTTCAGCATCCACACTTCTGCAATCGGAACAAAGGCTGATTCTAACAGCAGGTGGTACTTGAACCTAGTTCAAGAGCCCCCCCAGTACCGCCTGTGTTTAACACTGGAATGTGGGAAGGGACATGGTGACTTGGCAGATTTCAAGCTGTTCCAGCCTGTAATTATTAGTTGAATTAATAGTTAACAACTCTGGTGGTAAGCATTAAAACCTGCCATTAATCTGGACTCCAAAATGCAACTATACACATTCATCTGAAGCCGATTTTACCATTTTTTTTTGGCTTCCATTTATTGTTGCTCAAATACACTTAAAAAAAAATCCCGGCCAATATTTATAACATTGTTGTTGCGCTGATGATATCGTCTATTTTAACAGGCAATAAAACAGAACTAATCACAACACAGGATTTCAGAACCTCCTGTGCTGCAATTATATAAACGTGGTCGTGGCTTAAAGGTGCCAAGTTTACACTGCAGTACCTCCAAATGGAAATGTTGACCGTGGAAATATTGATAATAACTGCAGATAAATTAAAAGCAATCCAAGAACATTAGAAACTTTAAAAAAAATTCTTCCCAAAATGAAAAATGAGATTCCTTCCCCAGGGAACCTGGGTCAGTCAAATGGGCTCATCCTTTTAAATTGTAATGTGAGTTCAGGCTGTCATATCCCAATTAAAGTGAACAGATTTCGGAGAGGCTGGTTTGACAGCATTTATGAACAGACCCATCTCACTTTTAAGGTAGCTCAACATCAACTCCTCAGATCATGAAGCAGTCCGTGCCCGCATGCAGCAAGACCTGGAGAACATTCAGCCTTGGGCTGATACGTGTCAAGTAACAATCATGCCACACAAATGCCAGGCAATGGCCATCTCCAACATCATCATCATCACCATCATAGGCAGCCCCTCGAAATTGAGGAAGACTTGCTTCCACTCTAACAGTGAGTTCTCAGGTGACTGAACAGTCCAATAAGGGAATTACAGTCTCTGTCACAGGTGGGGCAGACAGTTGTTGAAGGAAAGGGTGAATGGGGAGTCTGGTTTGCCTCATGCTCCTTCCGCTGTCTGCGCTTGGTTTCTGCATGCTCTCGGTGACGAGACTCGAGGTGCTCAGCACCCTCCCGGATGCTCTTCCTCCACTTTGGGCAGTCTTTGGCCAGGGATTCCCAGGTGCCGGTGGGGATGTTACACTTTATCAAGGAGGCTTTGAGGATGTCCTTATAACGTTTCCTCTGCCCACCTGGGGCATGCTTGCCATGCAGAAATTCCGAGTAGAGCGCTTGTTTAGGGAGTCTAACAAGAGAGAGTCTAACCATCTCCCGTTGACATTCAATGATATTACCATCATCAAATTCTCCACTATCAACAACCTGGGGGGGGTCACCATTGACCAGAAACTTCATCGGACCAGCCACATAAATAATGTGGTAACAAGAGCAGGTCAGAAGTTGGATATTCTGCAACGAGTGTCTCACCTCTTAACTCCCCAAAACCTTTCCACCAACTATAGGACACAAATCAGCATTGAGCATTGTGATGGAATACTCTCCACTTGCCTGGATGAGTGCAGCTCCAACAACACTCAAGAAGCTCAACACTATCCAGGACAAATTGATTGATTCCTGGGATGAGAGGGTTGATCAGCACTCCATGTGAGAGGCCTGCAGCAGTGGGAATGGTCATTGTTTCTAGGGCCTTCTGTTGATTGCCGTCCAAATACAAGCCTCCAGACCAAAGATTTCTGGGAGGCTGTAATAAAAAGGTTGCACTAAATTCTTTGGCCTTGCTTATTGTCCATCATAGATCCTTTGGAGCTAAACCAATGAAACTTGGCCTTTAATGTTGTCTACTGAACCGGAGTGCCCGTTTCTTCTCGGAGAACTCTCTTAAACTAATGTCAACCCAGAGTTAAACAATCTGGAGAAGAGGTAATATGCAGATAATGGATAGAAGGTTGCATTGTACGCATTCGCAAATGAAGTTCATGCTGACCTGAGACCCCAATCACTATCGTCTGGTCACGCTTTGGCCAATGGTGTCTACAGAGATGAGGAGTAACATCTGTCATTGTTTAATATTTTATTTTAAGCTTGTTATTCCAAAACTAAATTTGCTTTGGGCCTATGCTGTTTAATGATTGATTGCTGATAAATGTTGTATACCAATGGTGGAACGAAAGATTAGACTAATGGCTTTTGGTATAAAGAAGGTACATGGCACTCTTCAACAGTAAGGATTCAATATCAGAAAACACTTGCTTGGATGGCTGTCAAAATTTACCTTGAGTCAACAGCTTCGCGTGGTAATCCATGAAGAACCCACAATACTACCTATTGTACGACAAGCGTGATTTTTCTCATGTTAGAGGATATTTGGAACAGATTCCCCACAAACATAGTTAATTTTGTTAGTTCACTCTGTTAAAAAGATAATGAGGATAAAGGTTGTAAGGATAAGCACAGATATAGATAAACAGAATACAAAGGGAGCACAATGATTGTGCCATAGCTATAATGGATGAATCATCTGTGAAACGAGCTTGCCAGAGCTGATTAGTGCGGTTTGTAAGTTGTATCTGATTAACTTTGAGAAGGTTTGAAGGTTTTACCTGTGATCATGCTTTCTTTAGGAGACTGAGAAGGTTACAAAGCTTCCATAACTGGGAAAATTGTACATGGCGTGTGAAGAGAATCTTGAGGGGATGAACGACCTTTTTTAGTTCCATACCTGATTGATCCCTGGGATAAGAGGATTGTCCTATCAAGAGAGATTGAGTAGATTGGAACCTTTACTCTCTGGAGTTTAGAAAAATGAGAGGTGATCTCATTGAAACATATAAGATTCTGAGGGGGATTGACAGGGTAGATGCTGAGAGGTTGTTTCCCCCTGGCTGGAGAGTCTAGAACTAGGGGGCATAGTCTCAGGATAAGGGGTCGGCCATTTAAGACTGAGATGAGGAGGAATTTCTTTACTCAGAGCGTTGTGAAACTTTGGAATTCTCTGCCCCAGAGCGCTGTGGATGTTGAATTGTTGAGTATATTCAAGGCTGAGATAGATAGATTTTTGTACTATAGGGAAATCAAGAGATATGGAGATCGTGTGGGGAAAGTGGAGTTGAGGTCGAAGATCAGCCATGATCATATTGAATGGTAGATCAGGCTCGAAGAGCCGTATGGCCGACTCCTGCTCCTAATTCTTATGTTCTTATTATCAAAGGTACAATTTAATACTGGATTTCCCTAGGACATGGTTGCTTGCCCTTGGCTTCTTCATATTCTTTGTCCCACATAGTTTATTTTTTAGTGATTACTACTTTTTTCTGAATATTTCATTTTAGCATGCATCATTTCAACAGTTAAAGAAGGGATAGATAATCCGCTTCCAAGCCTTTGCCAGGCAGCAGGAGGGATGATTTGGAAAATGCTCTTTTTGCCTAGGTTTAAATGCAGTCCAAACCGAGAGATGGATTTCCTTTCATTCTGGTGGATGCGAGGGTACAAAATTAAATGGGATAGGTTTTGATCTGTCTTGTTGTACAATTCAGGCATCATTGTATAAAGGCTTTGAACATTGAGCTGTGTAATGGGTTAATAGATCATGTGCAATAGCTTCTGACATTGAGCTGTGAAATGGGTTAATAGATCGTGTACAATGGTTTTGGACTGAATGTTCCTGTGGTGAATTACTATATAACTTTTTTTTTTAAACATGGAGTCTTCAGCCTTCAAAAGATACTAATGAGAGAGAATATTATAGACGTTAAAAATATACTAAATGGAATTACAAAAGGTTCATCAGGAAACTATTTCAAGTCAAACCACAACAGCAGGAGAGAAGACTTTGGAACAAGTTGGTAAAAGGAAAATTTAAGACGGATGTCATGAAGCACTTCGTCTTACAAAGCGATGTTTGCCTGAATAATATTGCAGGTGGCGACAAAAATATCTAGAGTCAGTTAGGGGCCAGTTAAGTGCGCTGATGGTGGGACCATAGGTTTCATAGAATAGTACAGCACAGAAAGAGGCCATTCAGTCCATCGAGTCTGGTGCCAACTGTTTCGAAGAGCAATCCAGTTAGTCCCACTCCCCTGCTCTTCCCCATATCCAATGTTCCCTTTAATTTTTTTTTGTGTGCATGGCCCCTTTAAGGGGTTGTGTGGCCCATTCAAAACACCGTACTAGCGCGGTGTGCCGGCTGGGCGGAAGCTGCAGAGCGCTGCAGGCCGCGCTGCTTAAACCGAGTGTTGCCCATATCTCTGCTATTGTTTCTCCTTCAAGTATTTATCCAGTTCCCTTTTGAAGACGACTATTGAATCTTTATCCACCGCCCTATCAGGCAGTGCTTTCCAAATCCTAGCCACTCATTTTTCCTCATGTCGCTTCTGGTTCTTTTGCCAATGACCTTAAATCTCTACCTTCTGGTTGTCGACCCTTCAACCATTGACAAGAGCTCCTCTTAGTCTTCTCTGCTCCAAGGAGAAAAACTCCAGCTTATCCAGTCTGGAACCATTCTAGTAAATCTCTTCTGTAGCCTCTCCAAATCCTTACCGTCCTTCCTAAAGTGTGGGTGCCTAGAATTGAACACAATACTCCAGCTGGGGCTGAACTAGTATTTTATATAGGTTTAGCATAACTTCCTGGCTTTTGTACTCTGTGCCTCTATTTATAAAGCCCAGGATCCCATCTGCTCTTGTTCAAAATAGTGCCATGGGATCTTTTATTTCCACCTGAGAGAGCTGACGGAGCCTCGGTTTAACATCTCATCCAAAAGACGGCACCTCTGACAGTGCAGTGCTCCCTCAGTACTGCACTGGAGTGTCAGCCGAGATTGATGTGCACATGTCCCTGGAGTGGGACTTGAACCCACAACCTTCTGACTCAGAGGCAAGAGTGCTATCCAGTGAGCCACAGCTGACACAACATTGAATATGTGGTACTTTATCAAACGCCCTTTGAAAGTTTCTATGGAAGATTGAGCTAGATAAGTCAAATGGCCTCCCTCATCTGCACCTATTTGCACCATTGTCTGGCTGTTCTGCACCTTAGCTGTTAACATGGTTTCCAATGGCTGCCTTCTCCTTTAAATGGATTCTTTCTATCAGTCTTCAAAAATAAAGTTTTTTAAAAATTCAAGATCAGTCTTTTTGGTGCAGGTATCTGCAACATGTATAGAAGTCAGGAGGGGAGTTTTATGGAAAATAACTCAGTGTTTGCAAAGCACCTTAAAACCCTGAAGCAAATATGGGAGGAACCCCTTGTATATCTCTGACCCCCTTGTATATCTCCGAACTCCTTGTATATCTCTGAACTCCTTGTGTATCTCTGAACCCCTTGTGCATCTCCGAACCTCTTGTATATCTCCGAACCCCTTGTATATCTCCGAGCCCCCTTGTGTAACTCTGAACCCCCTGTGTATCTCCAAACTCCTTGTATATCTTCGAACTCCTTGTGCATCTCCGAACCCCTTGTGCATCTCCGAACCCCTTGTGTATCTCTGAACTCCTTGTGTATCTCTGAACCCTTTGTATATCTCCGAACTCCTTGTATATCTCCGAACCCCTTGTGCATCTCCGAACCCCTTGTGTATTTCTGAACTCCTTGTGTATCTCCGAACCCTTTGAATATCTCCGAACCTCTTGTATATCTCCGAACCCCCTTGTGTAACTCTGAACCCCCTGTGTATCTCCGAACTCCTTGTATATCTCCGAAGTCCTTGTGCATCTCCAAACCCCTTGTGCATCTCCGAACCCCTTGTGTTTCTCTGAACCCCTTGTATATCTCCGAACTCCTTGTGCATCTTCGATCCCCTTGTATATCTCCAAACCCCTTGTATATCTCTGAATCTCTTGTATATTTCCGAACCCCTTGTGTATCTCCGAACCCCTTGGAGCCCCTTGTCTATCTCTGAGCCCCTGTGTATTTGAGACCTTGGTGTATCTCTGGACCTCTTGTTTAACTCCGAGCCCTTTGTGTATCTCCAAGCAGACTGTTAGTGAGTGACCTTGAGTGTTATAGACCTTTCAAAACAACAGTGAAACTCCACTTGTACGGACTGGTGCTTTGTTGAATGATATCGGATGATCAAAGGAGTCGGTCAATGCCAAGTCCGGATTTTTTTCTTTCTTTGATGTCCAACTTATAATTGTGAGGACTCCAAAAAGCTGAACTGGAATAATCAGATAAAATCATTGAATGAGAATTCAAAACTCGACTGACTGTAAACATACTGAGATGATTCAAGGATTTTAGCAACACCATACAAACATAGAAACATAGAAACATAGAAACATAGAAAATAGGTGCAGGAGTAGGCCATTCGGCCCTTCTAGCCTGCACCGCCATTCAATGAGTTCATGGCTGAACATTCAACTTCAGTACCCCATTCCTGCTTTCTCGCCATACCCCTTGATCCCCCTAGTAGTAAGGACCTCATCTAACTCCTTTTTGAATATATTTAGTGAATTGGCCTCAACAACTTTCTGTGGTAGAGAATTCCACAGGTTCACCACTCTCTGGGTGAAGAAGTTCCTCCGCATCCCCTTATCCTTAGACTGTGACCCCTGGTTCTGGACTTCCCCAACATTGGGAACATTCTTCCTGCATCTAACCTGTCTATCCCCGTCAGAATTTTAAATGTTTCTATGAGGTCCCCTCTCATTCTTCTGAACTCCAGTGAATACAAGCCCAGTTGATCCAGTCTTTCTTGATAGGTCAGTCCCGCCATCCCGGGAATCAGTCTGGTGAACCTTCGCTGCACTCCCTCAATAGCAAGAATGTCCTTCCTCAGGTTAGGAGACCAAAACTGTACACAATACTCCAGGTGTGGCCTCACCAATGCCCTGTACAACTGTAGCAACACCTCCCTGCCCCTGTACTCAAATCCCCTTGCTATGAAGGCCAACATGCCATTTGCTTTCTTAACCGCCTGCTGCACCTGCATGCCAACCTTCAATGACTGATGTACCATGACACCCAGGTCTCTTTGCACCTGCCCTTTTCCTAATCTGTCACCATTCAGATAATAGTCTGTCTCTCTGTTTTTACCACCAAAGTGGACAACCTCACATTTATCCACATTATACTTCATCTGCCATGCATTTGCCCACTCACCTAACCTATCCAAGTCGCTCTGCAGCCTCACAGCATCCTCCTCACAGCTCACACTGCCACCCAACTTAGTGTCATCCGCAAATTTGGAGATACTACATTTAATCCCCTCATCTAAATCATTAATGTACAGTGTAAACAGCTGGGGCCCCAGCACAGAACCTTGCGGTACCCCACTAGTCACTGCCTGCCATTCTGAAAAGTACCCATTTACTCCTACTCTTTGCTTCCTGTCTGACAACCAGTTCTCAATCCATGTCAGTACACTACCCCCAATCCCATGTGCTCTAACTTTGCACATCAATCTCTTGTGTGGGACCTTGTCGAACGCCTTCTGAAAGTCCAAATATACCACATCAACTGGTTCTCCCTTATCCACTCTACTGGAAACATCCTCAAAAAATTCCAGAAGATTTGTCAAGCATGATTTCCCTTTCACAAATCCATGCTGACTTGGACCTATCATGTCACCTCTTTCCAAATGCACTGCTATGACATCCTTAATAATTGATTCCATCATTTTACCCACTACCGATGTCAGGCTGACTGGTCTATAATTCCCTGTTTTCTCTCTCCCTCCTTTTTTAAAAAGTGGGGTTACATTGGCTACCCTCCACTCCATGGAAACTGATCCAGAGTCAATGGAATGTTGGAAAATGACTGTCAACGCATCCACTATTTCCAAGGCCACCTCCTTAAGTACTCTGGGATGCAGTCCATCAGGCCCTGGGGATTTATCGGCCTTCAATCCCATCAATTTCCCTAACACAATTTCCCGGCTAATAAGGATTTCCTCAGTTCCTCCTCCTTACTAGACCCCCCGACCCCTTTTATAACCGGAAGGTTGTTCGTGTCCTCCTTCGTGAATACCGAACCAAAGTACTTGTTCAATTGGTCCGCCATTTCTTTGTTCCCCGTTATGACTTCCCCTGATTCTGACTGCAGGGGACCTACGTTTGTCTTTACTAACCTTTTTCTCTTTACATATCTATAGAAACTTTTGCAATCCATCTTAATGTTCCCTGCAAGCTTCTTCTCGTACTCCATTTAACCTGCCCTAATCAAACCCTTTGTCCTCCTCTGCTGAGTTCTAAATTTCTCCCAGTCCCCGGGTTCGCTGCTATTTCTGGCCAATTTGTATGCCACTTCCTTGGCTTTAATACTATCCCTGATTTCCCTTGATAGCCACGGTTGAGCCACCTTCCCTTTTTTATTTTTATGCCAGACAGGAATGTACAATTGCTGTAGTTCATCCATGCGGTCTCTAAATGTCTGCCATTGCCCATCCACAGTCAACCCATTAAGTATCATTCGCCAATCCATCCTAGCCAATTCACGCCTCATACCTTCAAAGTTACCCTTCTTTAAGTTCTGGACCATGGTCTCTGAATTAACTGTTTCATTCTCCATCCCAATGCAGAATTCCACCATATTATGGTCACTCTTCCCCAAGGGGCCTCGCACAACGAGATTGCTAATTAATCCTCTCTCATTACATAACACCCAGTCTAAGATGGCCTCCCCCCTAGTTGGTTCCTCGACATATTGGTCTAAAAAACCATCCCTTATGCACTCCAGAAAATCCTCCTCCACCGTATTGCTTCCAGTTTGGTTAGCCCAATCTATGTGCATATTAAAGTCACCCATTATAACTGCTGCACCTTTATTGCACGCACCCCTAATTTCATGTTTGATGCCCTCCCCAACATCACTACTACTGTTTGGAGGTCTGTACACAACTCTGGAGGTCTGTACACAACTCACCATGATGTCATTGGTAGAACAGACAGCCAAAACGGGCACTCAAGGTGAATGACATTGCAGATTTAGTGTTGGTGTAAATCAGTTTGTATTTAAGCTAAATTAGAAGTCTAAATCTAAACTCCGGGGCAATGTGGAGTGAGAGTCCTTGGAGGTGGGGGAGATAATCGCACACCCTTTGGTTTAACACCATGTGGAGTATAAATCCCACGCAGTGTCAAGACTGGGCCCATGGGCACTGTAGACTTAACTGAGCTTTATTTAAATGTTTAGAGAGCACAGAGGCTATCCGGTGACTCCTACAGCAAGGAAGACTTACGTTTATATAGCGCCTTTCACAACCACCGGATGTCTCAAAATGCTTTACCGCCAATGAAGCACTTTTTGGAAGTGTAGTCACTGTTGCAATGTAGAAAACACGGCAGCCAATTTACGCACAGCAAGCTCCCACAAACATCATGGGCTGAAATGACAAAAAGGACTCCATTAAGTGCAAATGTTAATCGGCTGGTAAATTTCCCGCCCCGCCTCTGTTTTCGCCCTGAAAACGGCAAAGTAGAGAATCTCGCCCAATCTGTTTTAGTGATGTTGATTGAGGGATAAATATTGGCCGGGACACCGGGGATAACTCCCCTGCTCTTCTTAGAAATAGTGCCATGAGATCTTTTACATCCACCTGAGAGGGCCTCGGTTTAACATCTCAACCGAAAGACGGCAGCTCCAAATGTGCAATACTGGAATGTCAGCCTATATTTTTGTGCTCAAATCTCTAGGACTCTGTTGTGATGCTTCCTGCATTGAATAGACTTTTGCCACTCACTGTCAAGGCTCACACATGAGGAATGGCCATTTGGATGAGGTACAGAGGGGAATTGGTGCTTGTGGAATTACATTATAACAAGGGGCCAACAACTTGAAAAGCAGAGAGGAGGGGAGACAATTGGCAAGAGAAAAAGCGTATTAAATAAACAGAAGAAGCATTTGTGAAGGAAGATTTTGCTGCTGGTTTTTGCAACTCTAAGAGACTATGCATGTGCACAACGTAGAGGGATTTGAACATGGAATGTGTTCTTTTTATCTATGTACAGTATTATCTTTATGACTCTTAACCCACTGTTGACGATAGCAGATACAATATAAAAGAATTGGATTGGGATATTAAACACTGCGTAAGCATTGTTAAAAGCACATACTGTTCATCGGTAACTAGAGGGCACAGATTTAAGATAACTGACAAAAGAACCAGAGGGGCGACACGGAAACATTTTTTACAGAGCGAGTTTAGAGAGGTTAGATGCAGGAAGAATGTTCCCAATGTTGGGGAAGTCCAGAACCAGGGGTCACAGTCTAAGGATAAGGGGTAAGCCATTTAGGACCGAGATGAGGAGAAACTTCTTCACCCAGAGAGTGGTGAACCTGTGGAATTCTCTACCACAGTGAGTTGTTGAGGCCAATTCACTAAATATATTCAAAAAGGAGTTAGATGTAGTCCTTACTACTAGGGGGATCAAGGGGTATGGCGAGAAAGCAGTAATGGGGTACTGAAGTTGCATGTTCAGCCATGAACTCATTGAATGGCGTTGCAGGCTCGAAGGGCCGAATGGCCTACTCCTGCACCTATTTTCTATGTTTCTATGTTCTGAACTGGTATGCACTGCCACACAGGCTGCTGGACACAGATTCAATAGTAACTTTCAAAAGGCAATTGGATATGTACCTGAAACTGAAAAATTTGCCATGAGGATAGAGCGGGGCGGAGGACACTAAATGGATCGCGCTTTCAAAGAGCCAGCACGAGCACGTGGGCCGAATGGCCTCCTTCTGTGCCGTCCGACTCTACAGAGTTGGAGTAGTGAGGTATAGTTCCAAGGGTGCCAGCGGACTGCCAGCACCTCAACCAAGCGGCCATTCTACTTCCCCCGGGGTGAGGGGGAGGGTACTGAGGCCAATTGGAATGGCCCAACTGCAGTTCACTAAGCATAGGGTGCTTAAATAGTTTGAATCACTGCGTCATCAAATTTAACTGCGACAGGTCAGGTCCTTGCCAGAAATGTTAGCACCTGTGAGCTGGGCAGGTCCTCGTGATAAAGGAATAATAATCCACAATTGTGGCTGCCAATTTGGAAGAAAGTAAACTGTCTGCAAGAATCCACAGAATATGTGTCGACGAGTGCTTTTAAAAAAACACATGCTCTCCACACCTTTCCTGAAGCCATTCGCTTCGAGCTTGTATTGGTCCATGAGGGCGGAGAGAGATATCCTAGCCTAACTACAGTCGAGAGAGAGACAGAGAAATTACAGATCACCCGAGCAACAGCCAGTGTCCAAGACTGAAGCAAGGCTGTTTACAGTAGTGCCATAATAGGCTGTTTAGGTTAGAACTGTTCCGGTTACAACAACAAGGACACTACAACTTACGTGAAAGGTTGTTGATATACGTATGTTGTAAACTTGTGTGCGTAAGAATCGGCTGAAGGTCTGTGCATTGACCAGAGACCATATACGGCAGTTTGATAAGCAGAAAAATAGTGTATAAAAAAATCTTTGTGTTAAGTTTTAGAAGCAAGAAACGTACAAAGATGAGCGCATGCCTACGTTCTAATCTGCTGACAAAACTCCATTTATAAATTGCGTTACACTCTAAAGAAATTATACACCGCTTTTAGATTGTTTTTTTTATGTTAAACAAAGAAAAAATAAAGTGATTGTAATCACAAGACTGAATTCGTTCCTGCTCAAGTGGGCAACGGAAGATGGTGCAAAACAACAGCTGGGTGTGGCCCACATTCAGTATCTCGGTCCTAGACTGGGATGCTATTCACCCTTAAGATATCCAACCCAAGTGGCCATTCTTCGGGGGTGTTAGCCACGACAGTGACTCTCAGCAGCCGAGTCGACTGTCACAGTCCAGCCTGATCTTGCCCTCATTCACACATACCCAGCCTTCAAGCAAGGATTGTTGGCGAGTGATCAGGAACAGTAACCCTGCCTAATTATCCGTTGCCTAACTCAAAGGCACTGAGGCCAATTTTAGCACCCTGAATGCTGCCCCCACCAAGATCACGATTACTTTCCAATGCCAGTATTAGCCGTGGCACAGCACACTTGCCTCTGAGTCAGAAGGTTGTGTGTTCAAGTCCCACTCCAGAGACTGGAGCACAAAATCTAGGCTGACACTGCCTTTCCTACATGACAACAGTAACTACACGTCAAAAGTACTTTGTTGGCTGTAAAGCAGTTTGGGATGTCATGAGCTCGTGAAAGGTGCTTTAGGAATGCAAGTCTTTCCTTTTTCTTTTTCAATGGCATTTATTATAGGCAATAAACCAGGCATGTCTCCGGGATCCAGCAGCATCCCCGGTCTGCAAATGTTGTCGTCCACCTCACCAGATGACTGAGACTGTGCTTCTGCAGAGACCACACAAATTTTAAAAAAGAGAACGGGCAAAATTAAAAAATAATGTACACAATGGCTCGTGTAGCTCTGCAGTTGAGAGCCCCATGTTTAAGCGCTCAGTAATTAGTACATTACAACAGTGACTACACTTCAAAAGTACTTCACTGGCTGTAAAGCACTTTGAGACGTCCAGTGGTTGTGAAAGGTGCTATATAAATGCAAGTTGCTATATAAATGGTCGGTGATTGGAGCGTGGGCAGATACAGCAGGAGCAGCGAGGTCGGAGTGAAGGAGCGGCGAGAGACTGTAGAGGGACGTGATCGGGGCCCAGGAGAGGCATGAGTTCGGGGCCAGGGGCAGCACGGGCCAGCCCACACTGCGATATGTGGGCGCACTAGGTCCGTGCAGCAGAGCTGGTCTCCAGTTGTCCTGGTTATCCCTTGCCACTGGACCAAGACCTCGCTCTGTCAAGCCCGTGTGGTGGCTGGTGTGCAACGGTCACCCCATGTTAAAAAAATCCACGCACAGGCATCTTCCACCCTTCAGGATGTAGTTCGGGATCCGGAATATTAGGTCCTTCATTGAAACACCTGTGAACTCCCCTTTTTTGGCGTGGAAGCAAGTCATCCTCGTTTCGCGGGACTGCCTATGATGATGATGATGGCAATTTGCATTTTAACCAAGTTTTGTCTTGTCCAAGCATACAGATTTATGGCCAGGTGCCACTTTCTGTGATGTGGTTTATGTGTGTTACTTAGGGAGAGCCTCTCACTGGGGATAGGTCGGGTAGTGTAGTGACTGTGGGGATAGGTCGGGTAGTGTAGTGACTGTGGGGATAGGTCGGGTAGTGTAGTGACTGTGGGGATAGGTCGGGTAGTGTAGTGACTGTGGGGATAGGTCGGGTAGTGTGGTGGAGCGAGCCTCTCACTGGGGATAAGTCGGGTAGTGTAATGGTCACTGGGCTAATACTCCAGCGAATTAATTCAAATCCCACCACGGTAGTTTGAGAATTTGAATTCAGTTTAAAAAAATATTCTGGGAATATAAAGCTGGTTTTAAGATGTGGAACTGTTATAAAAAAAGCAACTGATTCACTAATGTCCATGCCTGGCTGTCAGTCTATTGGGCCTATATGGAGGGGGGGAAATCCCATGGGTAACAGTAAATTCCTCAGTGATTTTCACAGCGTAGAATCTTGGTGCTTATGGGGCCGTGCCGAGGTTCCACTCGATCAACTACATTGTACCACATTTGTGATTTATTTTTTTTATTCGTTCCTGGGATGTGGGCATCATTGGCAAGGCCGGCATTTATTGCCCTTCCCGAATTGCCCCTGAGAGGGTGGTGGTGAGCCACCTTCTTGAACCGCTGCAGTCCGTGTGGTGAAGGTTGTGCTGTTAGGGAGGGTGTTCTAGGACTTTTACCCAGGAACGACGATTATATTTCCAAGTCAGGATGGTGTGTACCTTGGAGGGGAACGTGGAGGTGATGGTGTTCCCATGCGCCTGCTGCCCTGGTCCTTCTAGGCGGTAGAGGTCGCGGGTTTGGGAGGTGCTGCCGAAGAAGCCTTGGTGAGTTGCTGCGGTGCATCTTGTAGATGGTACACACTGCAGCCACGGTGCGCTGGTGGTGGAGGGGCTGGTGGAGGTGGTGGATGGGGTACTGATCAAGCGGGCTTCTTTTACTGTAAAATAATAAAAATGATTTGTGCGATAATAACGTGATAGATAGCAGAGTTTGCTTTGGGGTGGCTGACAGTATCAGTCTCAGGATGCCCCAGTGTGCTACACAACCAGTGAAGTATTTTAAAATGCAGCAACTGTTGTTATGCAGGTAAACACAGTGCAATTTGCTCACAGAAAGTCCCACAAACAGCCAAAGGAATGAGTCATACAATAATCTGGTTTTGGTTGCAAAGACAGTGCTGGCCAAGACACTGGGAGAACTCCCAGCTCATCTACACCTCGAGCCAAGAAACAATATTTGCAGGATTTCCCCCTCCCCTATCAAGAGTCAAACAGACTCCAATTGAGAAAAAAAAAACCCTAGATTTTGCCTGCTGTTCGCTGCCTCTCTTGTTGGTTGTAACAGTGTCTATGGATAGCTATTGACAAAGCAAATCACTGCCCAAGTGACTAATCATCAATAATTTCACGCCCTTGAGTACACAAAGCTTAATGTACAAGAATGGGGGGGGGGGGTGGGGGGGGTGGTGACACACAGTGTAGCTGGTGTCAGCCTCCTCACTTCAACAATCATACTGTTGTCAAGGCACAAGCTACAGGCACTGTATCATCAGACCACACCTTCAGGAGTTGCTGAAACATTTGGTAGTCACACATGACTCGCCCTTTTTTCTGAAGGTTCTGTTTTTGCAGCCAGGGTAATTCAGTTCATTGAGCTGAACCCTGGAGTCTTTCATTGAAAGAGACCATTATAACCACAGGAGTTAAAGTTGCAAAATGTATGTCCATCAGGAGGTTCAGTCCCTCGGTTGCTCTATTCCCTCTTGCTACATCTCCCAGTTAATTTACCTGAAAAAAAGACAGATTTGCATTTCTATAGCACCTTTCACAACCACCGAACATCCCAAAGCACTTTACAGCCAATGAAGTACTTTTGAAGTGTAGTCATTGTTGTAATGTGGGAAACGAGGTAGCTAATTTGCGCACAGCAAGCTCCCACAAACAGCAATGTGACAATGACCAGAAAATCTGTTTTCAGTGATGGTGATTGAGGGATTAAATATTGGCCAGGACACCGGGGATAGCTCCCTGCTCTTCTTCGAAACAGTGCCACGGGAACTTTTACGTCGACCTGAGAAAGCAAGCGGGGCCTCGGGTTAACGTCTCATCCGAAGGACGGCACCTCCGACAGTGCTTCTTCTTAGGCAGTCCCTCGGAGTCGTGGATGACTTGTTTCCACACTAACATGAGTTCTCAGGGGACTGATGAGTCCAATGCGGGACCTACAGTCTCTGTCATAGGTGGGGTAGACGGTGGTTGAAGGAACGGGTGGGTGGGATGGGTGGGTTGCCGTGCACTTCTTCCGCTGTTTACGCTTGGCTTCAGCTTGCCCCCGGCGAAGAGGCTCGAGGTGCTCGGCGCTTTCCCGGATGCTTTTCCTCCACTTTGCGGCAGCCTTAGGCCAGGGATTCCCAGGTGTCGGTGGGGATGCTGCACTTGTTCAAGGAGACTTTGAGGGTGTCCTTGAACCGTTTCCTCTGCCCACCTGGGGCTCGCTTGCTATGTAGGAGTTCCAAGTAGAGCGCTTGTTTTGGGAGTCTCGAATCGGGCTTGCGGACGATGTGGCCCGCCCAGCGGAGCTGATCGAGTGTGGTCAATGCTTCGATGCTCCAGGTGTTAGCCTGAGCGAGAACACTGACGTTGGTGCACCTATCTTGCCAATGGATTTGCAGTATCTTGCGGATGCAGCATTGGTAGCACTTCTCCAGTGCTTTGAGGTGCCTGCAATACATAGTCCATGTCTCTGAAGCACATAGGAGGGCGGGTATCATTACTGCTCTGTAGACCATGAACTTGGTGCAGAGTTTGAGATCCTGGTCTTCAAACATTCTCTTCCTCAGGCGACCGAAGGCTGCACTGGCGCAGTGAAGGCGGTGTTGGACTTTGTCATCACACTCCCTCGGTACGCTTCTTCTTTCTTCTTTCGTATTGTAGTAGCAAAGCAAATCAAACTTCAATATCCAAATTAGATATCCAGGCCAAAGCTTCCGGTGTAACAACGTGGATATCTTGTAGGCTGCCTGCAAATTCCCTCTGAGGGCAGTGCTCGATGATGTGCTCCAGGGTCTGATTAGGAGCTCCACAGTCACATGATAGGGATGCTTTAATCTTCCACCTATGGAGAAGATGGCAGCATCAACCATGGTCGGTTCTGAGGCGGTTGATGGTTGTCCACGGTTTGTGAGGAAGGTTTGATCCTTCAAGTTGTACTGTGGGGTTCTCTATAAGGAATTAATTCTGTATGTCGCAGTTCTTCCAAGCATTTTGCCGTCGGTCATCAAGGCTGAGGGGAGATCGCTGAAGGGCTTCGGCGACAGTCCAAAAAGGCCTTCTCGATTTGAGACGGGTTGGTGGTAGGTTGCTCAGGTCGGCCTGGATCGGCATGTCTTTGCTGGTGTAGCGGTGTCTGGAGACGGCATATTCACAGCGTAGGTGTGGCGGTGGGATGTTTGCAAGCACGGGTAGCCAAGGTGTTGGTGTCGATAAAAGCAGTACCCTCGGTACTGCACTGGAGTGTCAGCTCCTGGAGTGGAACTTGTACCCACAACCTTCGGTCTTAGAGATGAGAGTGTGACCCACTGAGCCACAGCTGACACCATTTAAACATTTGAACTGAAACCATTAAAAAAATTAGGAAATTCTGAACATGGACGAGAATGGCCTTTAAGGGGGCACAATATTAAAGTGTTTGGCAAGTCTTGGATCATATGTACACTAAGCACAGCAATGTGGTGGTTCAGTTCATCTCGCAACATGCCTTTGTTTTGCAAAAACATTGCTGCATTGTTTGTGATTGACATAATCACAACAAAAGGCTCTTTTACCTTGCATCAGTGCTAGTGGCTTCTGATGTGCAGATCTTATGCAATTGCTAGTATTGATAAATGTAAACAATGATAGCTTCAATGTGACCAATCTTCCAATTTGGTCTCCCAATCTGCCATCAGCTTCTCTTATTGCCCTTGGCTTGGTTCAGTGGTAGGACTCTTGCCTCAAAGTCAGAGGACCATGGGTTCAAGCCCCACTCCAGAGATTTGAGCACATAATCCAGGCTGACACTTCAGTACAGTGCTGAAGGGAGTGCGGAGACAATAAACTTGAGGCTCTGCCTGCTGTCTCAGGAGTCCATGGCACCATTTGAAGAGTTGGGGAGTTTTTCCAGCATCCTGGCCAATAGTTATCCCTCAGCAAACATTGGCAAAACAGATTATCCGGTCATTATCACATTGCGGGAGCTTGCTGTGAGCAAATTTCCCTACATTAGAACAGTGGCTATATCTTAAAAGTACTTCATTGGCTGTAAAGCACTTTGGATCATCCTCAGGCCATGAAAGGTGCTATATAGATGCAAGTTCTTTCTTTTCTGTAAATGAGCTGGATCAGTTCAGTCTTGCATGTGATACAAAATTGCATTGGATATTGGACATCTCAAAGCGCTTGACAGCCAATGAAGTACTTTTTTGGAGTGTAGTCACTGTTGTAATGTGGGAAACATGGCAGCCAACTGGCACACAACAAGCTCCCACAAACAGCAATGTGATAATAACCAGATAATCTGTTTTTTTGTTATGTTGATTGATGGATAAATATTGGCCAGGACACCGGGGATAACTTCCCTGCTCTTCTTCGAAATAGTGCCATGGGATCTTTTACGTCCACCTGAGAGAGCAGACAGGGCCTCGGTTTAATGTCTCATCTGAAAGACGGCAACTCCGCCGGTGCAGCACTCCCATCAGCACTGCACTGGAGTGTCAGCCTAGATTTTATGTGCTCATGTTCCTGGAGTGGGATGCAGGTATGACTCAGGGTATATTTCCAGGCTCAAGACTCTTTTACTGTAAATTGCAGATCATCTACATGATCCTTTTCCTCCACTTTCCTGGAGACCCATGTGAGGGTGAGGCAGATGAATACTCAGAAATACTTAGAAAATGAGCAGAGGCGGTGAAGGTAGGAGAGCAGCGCTCGGGATGAGGTTTGGCATTGCTCTCCTGCAACTGGAATGTAATGTAAAGTGCCTAAAGATATTGCATACTTGTTCTGGTTTTTCTGCATCATTTCATTCTGCTCCCACCTACTCTCACACCCTACAATAATGGTGACGCCTTTATTTGTCTCATTTCGTTTGCTTGAAGGCGTTGGTTCTCGTTCCACGGGCACAAGCAGCCATTTGCAGTACCACACCCTAGGGCCATTGTTCATATGTGAGCCTACACAGAACCCATTGGTGGGCTAGTACTCCATGGAAGGCATTACCGCAAACCTGGGATCAGGTGACGTACCAGGGCGCTATTGACGTCTTTGGAATTGTAGTTCCACTTTGATCCCCTTTCTCCACATCATTTACAAAATTTAATAACCATGGATTTTTTTTTTCAGATGCCAGGAACTGGTCCTCTTCCCTGTTTGTCTTAGCCGTGGCTCAGTGGGCAGCGCTTTCGTCTCTGAGTCAGAATGTTGTGGATTCAAGTCCCACTCTACAGTCTTGAGCACAAAAATCTAGGCTGACACTCCCAGTGCAATAGAAGGGTTGCTGCACTGTCGGCGGTGTCAACTATTGGATGAGATGTTAAACCGAGAGCAAGGGGGTTGGGGGAGTGGGGGGCTTCTCCCCCGGTGTCCTGGCCATTATTTAACCTTCAACGAAGATCACTAAAACAGATTATCTGGTCATTATCACATTGCTGTCTGTGGGAGCTTGCCGTGCACAAATCAGCAGCCATATTTTCTACATTACAACAGTGACTACACTTGGTACTTTATTGACTGTCAAGTAGTTTGGGACATCCTGAGGTCGCAAAAGGCACTATGTAAATACAAGTCTTTATTTTTCTACTCTTCACAACCCCCTTAAAATGTGCAGATCGCCTGCACTGGGTGCCTGTTCCATATGTTAATCCATTCTGTCTGATTTGCCTGTTCATTCTAGATTAGCTTTTCTTGAATCTACGCCTCCAGTTCTGGAAGTGTGTACGAAGAGAAATATTTTACCTGCTTGAAGCTTATTAAACGTCTCCATAATCCTAAAAACGACTATCGATATTCCACGTAGTCTTCTCTTCTGAAGAGAAAACCGTCCCAGAGTACACAATGACACTTTATAGCTCAGCCCTCTACACTGTGCAAGGCCTCGACAAGGCAGACCATGCTCGAGTGACTCACTCATTAAAGGTTTCATGCCTCCGTGTACATATAATAAATACAGGCGGCAACATGTGGTGAATGAAGTATCAGTCTCCTTTCTTACCTAACCGTAAAGTGTGGAACTCCTCAGGGTATTAACTGGATGCAGCTTGTTCCAAGATGACTAAGTAAATGTAGGCACGGAAATGGCAACACTCCAGAATGTGGTGAAACATTTCAGGTGAGCATGGGATATTTGTGCTTCGGTAAATAGGGAACCTACTGAAGACTATTAGGATTGCTTTTTTGAAATTGTTTTTATTTCACTCCTTTTACATTTTTTCTCACTCCTCGCTTGATGTTATGGCCCTTAGGCATAGGCAGCCCTCCTACACCTTGTCCAAGTGGCTGTTCTTCGTGCGTGAGCCTAGACACGTGAATGTCAGCTGCTTATCCACCCAACTGAATAAGTTGCCTTGAAACAGGGCTGTCTTTCAGTTACACAATTAGAATGAGGTATGGACCTTGTAAAGCCATCACACTGGAAATAAAGAGCTATTATCAATAGACAGCGACCCTGAAGGATTGTTGTAAAAACCCAAATGTACTCTCGGGAAGGAAATCTGCTGTTCTTATCCTGTCTGGCCTATATGTGATTCCAGTCCCGTACCAACGTAGTTGACTCATAACCTCCCTCTGAAATGGTGCAACAAGTCACTCAGACCATTGCATCTTTTAAGGAAAGAGTAGACAAACATTTGAAGCAGAGAAAGAGACAGGACTATGAGAAAGAGCAGGCAGTGGGATTAGTTTTGGATTGCACTAGGAAAGAGCTGGCCGCAATGGTCCAACTGGCTCCCATGATCCTTCTATAATTCTATGCCCCAGGCATCTTGCCAGGACCAGGGTCTGCATTAGGAATAGTGTGAAATTGTACCTTCTGCTGTCTAAGCATGAATTGTGTTTGTTATTATAAAAATTAAATTATAATTAGTATAATTTACTTTGGAAAGTGGCAAGACCCAAGGTTTTAAATCTTTCAGCAGATAGTTAAGTAGGAGAGATCATTGCATCTTTATCACCTTCCATCAGGAAACATATCAATTTCAAACTGTGAACATAAACAGGGTCTCATCAGATATCTCATTTCCACCTTGCCGCTCAGATTTCATGAGCTGCTTTCCTTTTCATTGGCTATAAATTAATACCGTGTTAAAGTTAATGGCTATGCCCTTTATGCCTGTAAAAACAAATGAACTAGATTGAGATATACCTCCAGTCATTAACCCTCATTTCCTCCAGAAATGTTCATCCCTAAGGTACTTGCTCCTGGATCAACACTGCACACCCTGTCCGCTCTACCACTGTTGGCAAGACACTGGGTAAATTGTAGAGCCAGCTTTCCATAGCCTGGTCCAACTGGCAACAGTTTTTGTGGACTGCATAAGAACATAAGAACATAAGAATTAGGAACAGGAGTAGGCCATCTAGCCCCTTGAGCCTGCTCCGCCATTCAACAAGATCATGGCTGATCTGGCCGTGGACTCAGCTCCACTTACCCGCCCGCTCCCCGTAACCCTTAATTCCCTTATTGGTTAAAAATATATCTATCTGTGACTTGAATACATTCAATGAGCTAGCCTCAACTGTTTCCTTGGGCAGAGAATTCAACAGATTCACAACCCTCTGGGAGAAGAAATTCCTTCTCAACTCGGTTTTAAATTGGCTCCCCCGTATTTTGAGGCTGTGCCCCCTAGTTCTAGTCTCCCCGACCAGTGGAAACAACCTCTCTGCCTCTATCTTGTCCATCCCTTTCATTATTTTAAATGTTTCTATAAGATCACCCCTCATCCTTCTGAACTCCAACGAGTAAAGACCCAGTCTACTCAATCTATCATCATAAGGTAACCCCCTCATCTCCGGAATCAGCCTCGTGAATCGTCTCTGTACCCCCCCAAAGCTAGTATATCCTTCCTTTAGTAAGGTGACCAAAACTGCACGCAGTACTCCAGGTGCGGCCTCACCAATACCCTATACAGTTGCAGAAGGACCTCCCTGCTTTTGTACTCCATCCCTCTCGCAATGAAGGCCAACATTCCATTCGCCTTCCTGATTACCTGCTGCACCTGCAAACTAACTTTTTGGGATTCATGCACAAGGACCCCAGGTCCCTCTGCACCACAGCATGTTGCAATTTCTCCCCATTCAAATAATATTCCCTTTTACTGTTTTTTTTCCCCAAGGTGGATGACCTCACACTTTCTGACATTGTATTCCATCTGCCAAACCTTAGCCCATTCGCTTAACCTATCTAAATCTCTTTGCAGCCTTTCTGTGTCCTCTACACAACCCGCTTTCCCACTAATCTTTGTGTCATCTGCAAATGTTGTTACACTACACTCTGTCCCCTCTTCCAGGTCATCTATGTATATTGTAAACAGTTGTGGTCCCAGCACCCATCCCTGTGGCACACCACTAACCACCGATTTCCAACCCGAAAAGGACCTATTTATCCCGACTCTCTGTTTTCTGTTCGCCAGCCAATTCTCTATCCATGCTAATATATTTCCTCTGACTCCGCGTACCTTTATCTTCTGCAGTAACTTTTTGTGTGGCACCTTATCGAATGTCTTTTGAAGATCTAAATACACCACATCCATCGGTACACCTCTATCCACCATGATCGTTATATCGTCAAATAATTCCAGTAAATTAGTTAAACATGATTTCCCCTTCATGAATCCATGCTGCGTCTGCTTGATTGCACTATTCCTGTCTAGATGTCCCGCTATTTCTTCCTTAATGATAGTTTCAAGCATTTTCCCCACTACAGATGTTAAACTGACCGGTCTATAGTTACCTGCCTTTTGTCTGCCCCCTTTTTTAAACAGAGGCGTTACATTAGCTGCTTTCCAATCCGCTGGTACCTCCCCAGAGTCCAGAGAATTTTGGTAGATTATAACGAATGCATCTGCTATAACTTCCGCCATCTCTTTTAATAATAATAGTGCACCTGTAGGACGTGTGGCTTTGTTACTTGTATTTCCAAAAGAACAATTCATTGAGTAAGATTATGCAGATCACTATGAGGTTTGAACTCTATTCTTTCACAGCTATGTCCAGCACAGAGAGATGGGACAGAGGTCTGTACTTTGAGGCCGCTGTTACAGGTGAGGTTGGGCATGATTCAATTATTAGTGGACGGAGCACATCCCATAATGCTGAACAACCTCTAGATATTTGGGCAACTTCACTGACGAGACACTGGTGGAAAAGGTGCCATTTCCGCAAAGATAGTCCCACTTCGAGGACTACAATACTTTTGAGAATTCCTGATTATAATCTATCAACCATTGGTGACCGTGCCTTCTGTTGCAGGGAAGTCTTGCTACAGTGGTATAGGGTATTGATGAGGCCACACCTGGAATACTGCGTGCAGTTTGGTTTCCATATTTACGAAAGGATATACTTGCTCTGGAGGCAGTTCAGAGAAGGTTCACTAGGTTGATTCCAGAGATGAGGGGTTGACTTATGAGGAAAGGTTAAGCAGGAGTTCAGAAGAATGAGAGGTGATCTTATCGAAATGTATAAGATTATGAGGGGGCTTGACAAGGTGGTTGCAGAGAGGATGTTTCCACTGATAGGGGAGATTAGAACTAGAGGGCATGATTTTAGAATAAGGGGCTGCCTATTTAAAACTGAGATGAGGAGAAATGTTTTTCTCGCAGAGGGTTGTGGATCTGTGGAATTCACTGCCTCAAAGAGCTGTGGATGCTGGGACATTGAATAAATTTAAGACAGAAATAGACAGTTTCTTAAACGATAAGGGAATAAGGGGTTATGGCAAGCGGGCAGGGAAGTGGACCTGAGTCCATGATCGGATCAGCCATGATCGTATTAACTGACGGAGCAGGCTCAAGGGGCTGTATGGCCTACTCCTGCTCCTATTTCTTATGTTCTTATGTGTGGGCCCTAAGCTCTGGAACTCCCTGCCTAAACCTCTCCGCCTCTCTATCCTCCTTCAAGACTCTCCTTAAAACCTACCTCTTTGACCAAGCTTTTGGTCACCTGAGATAATTTCTACTTATGCAGCTCGGTGTCAATTTTTTAATCTCATAATACTCCCGTGAAATGCCTTGAGATGTTTCACTACGTTAAAGATGCTATATAAGTACAAGTTGTTGTACGATATCTAGAAAGGCTGAAATGACTAAACTTACTTATGTGAAGAACAGACAACTGGTAGGAGACATGATACAGCTCTTTGCAATAATTAATGGTTGAAGTAGACAAGCTCCTTAACTTGGAGAATGAGGTCAGGGTTAATGAACACAAGTACAAATTTTACAAGTTTGAGAAATGTTGGAGATTATATTAAAAAAAAATTCTCATCAGGGTAGTGCACATGTGGAACAGATTCCCAGAGAAGGGAGTTAACTTGAGGGCAATTTACACCTTGAAAAGAGCTTAAATTGAGAGTTACAGAGATGTCAACAGTACAAACAGAGAACGCTGGAGATGCTCAGCAAGTCAGGCAGCACCCATCGAGAAAACATGAGTCAGTCAACGTTTCGGTTATTCACCCTTCCTCAGCACTGCTTGGCATTTTTTCAGGGGAGGTTGGGGAAAGTATTTAGTGCACTCTGAAGGAAGAAGGGAAGGAATGACATTTTATCAAGTGAAACGTATAAGATTCTGAGGGAGCTTGACAGGGTGGATGCAGAGAGGATGTTTCCCCTCATGGGGGAATCTAGAACTAGGGGGCATAGTTTCAGAATAAGGGGTCACCCGTTTAAACCAGAAATGAGGAGGAATTTCTTCTCTCAGAGAGTCGTAAATCTGTGGAATTCTCTACCCCACAAAGCTGTGGAGGCTGGGTCATTAAATACATTTAAGGTGGAGATAGACAGATTTTTGAATGATAGGGGAGTCAAGGGTTATTTTTTATATCAGTAAGTAAACTGTAACATTGTTGTTACCAATTTAAGGGTATCTAAAGGTTAAGGCATGGCAGGAGAGCTCGGCCACGTGTTATGCTCCTCCTGTACCATGTGGGAACTCAGGGACACTTCCGGTGTCCCTGACGACTACGTGTGTGAGAAGTGTATCCGCCTCCATCTCCTGACGGACCGCGTTGCGGAATTGGAGCTGAGGGTGGATTCACTCTGGAGCATCCACGATGCTGAGAATGACATAAGTGGCACGTGTAGTGAGTTGGTCTTACCGCATGAGAAGGATCCACAGCCAGCTAGGGAATGGAAGACCAGCAGGAAGAGTAGTACAAAGAAGGTAGTGCAGGGGTCCCATCTGGCCATCCCCCTGCAAAACAGGTACACCGCTTTGAGTGCTGTTGAGGGAGATGACTCATCAGGGGAGAGCAGCAGCAGCCAAGTTCATGGTACCGTGGCTGGCTCTGTTGTACAGGAGGGCATAAACAAGAGTGGGAGAGCGATAGTGATAGGGGATTCAATCATAAGGGGAATAGATAGGCATTTCTGCGGCCGCAACCGAGACTCCAGGATGGTATGTTGCCTCCCTGGTGCAAGGGTCAAGGATGTTTCCGAGCAAGTGCAGGACATTCTAAAAAGGGAGGGAAAACAGCCAGTTGTCGTGGTGCACATTAGTACCAACGACATAGGTAAAAAAAGGGATGAGGTCCTACGAGACGAATTTAAGGAGCTAGGAACTAAATTAAAAAGTAGGACCTCAAAAGTAGTAATCTCGGGATTGCTACCAGTGCCACGTGCTAGTCAGAGTAGGAATCGCAGGATAGCACAGATGAATACGTGGCTTGAGCAGTGGTGCAACAGGGAGTGATTCAAATTCGTGGGGAATTGGAACAGGTTCTGGGGGAGGTGGGACCAGTACAAACTGGACGGTCTGCACTTGGGCAGGACCGGAACCAATGTCCTCGGGGGAGTGTTTGCTAGTGCTGTTGGGGAGGAGTTAAACTAATATAGCAGGGGGATGGGAACCAATACAGGGAGACAGAGGGAAACAAAAGGAGACAAAAACAAAAGACAGAAAAGAGATGAGTAAAAGTGGAGGGCAGAGAAACCAAAGGCAAGAAACAAAAAGGGCCACTGAATATAAAAGGGCTGCAGGCGGGGTCAAAACTAAAAATCATGATTTAAAAACTAGGATGAAAACACTCTACCTAAATGCACGCAGCATTCGAAATAAAGTAAATGAGTTGACGGCACAAATCATTACAAATGGGTATGATTTGGTGGCCATTACAGAAACATGGTTGCAAGGTGGCCAAGACGGGGAATTAAACATACAGGGGTATCTGATGATTCAGAAAGATAGGCAAGAAGGGAAAGGAGGTGGGGTAGCTCTGTTAATAAAAGATGATATCAGGGCAGTTGTGAGGGATGATATTGGCTCCAATGAACAAAATGTTGAATCATTGTGGGTGGAGATTAGAGATAGTAAGGGGAAAAAGTCACTGGTCGGCATAGTTTATAGGCCCCCAAATAATAACTTCACGGTGGGGCGGGCAATAATCAAGGGAATAATGGAGGCATGTGAAAAAGGAACGGCAGTAGTCATGGGGGATTTAAACCTACATATCGATTGGTCAAATCAAATCGCACGGGGTAGCCTGGAGGAGGAATTCATAGAATGCATACGGGATTGTTTCTTAGAACAGTATGTAACAGAACCTACAAGGGAGCAAGCCATCTTAGATCTGGTCCTGTGTAATGAGACAGGAAAAATAAACGATCTCCTAGTAAAAGATCCTCTCGGAATGAGTGATCACAATATGGTTGAATTTGTAATACAGATTGAGGATGAGGAAGTTGTGTTAGAAACGAGCGTACTATGCTTAAACAAAGGGGACTACAGTGGGATGAGGGCAGAGTTGGCTAAAGTAGACTGGAAACAAGGACTAAACGGTGGCACAATTGAGGAACAGTGGAGGATTTTTAAGGAGCTCTTTCATAATGCACAACAAAAATATATTCCAGTGAAAAAGAAGGGCGGCAAGAGAAGGGATAACCAGCTGTGGATAACCAAGGAAATAAAGGAAAGTATCAAATCAAAGACTAATGCGTATAAGGTGGCTAAGGTTAGTGGGAAACTAGAGGATTGGGAAAATTTTAAGCAACAGCAAAGAATGACTAAAAAAGCAATAAAGAAAGGGAAGATAGATTCCGAAGGTAAACTTGCGCAAAACATAAAAACAGATAGTAAAAGCTTTTACAGATATATAAAACGGAAAAGAGTGACTAAAGTAAATGTTGGTCCCTTAGAAGATGAGAAGGGGGATTTAATAATGGGAAATGTGGAAATGGCTGAGACCTTAAACAATTATTTTGCTTCCGTCTTCACAGTGGAAACACAAAAACAATGCCAAAATTTGCAGGCCACAGGAATGTGGGAAGGGAGGACCTTGAGACAATCACTATCACTAGGGGGGTAGTGCTGGACAGGCTAATGGGACTCAAGGTAGACAAGTCCCTTGGTCCTGATGAAATGCATCCCAGGGTATTAAAAGAGATGGCGGAAGTTATAGCAGATGCATTTGTTATAATCTACCAAAATTCTCTGGACTCTGGGGAGGTACCAAAAGGCAGGTAACTATAGGCCGGTTAGTTTAACATCTGTAGTGGGGAAAATGCTTGAAACTATCATTAAGGAAGAAATAGCGGGACATCTAGATAGGAATAGTGCAATCAAGCAGACGCAGCATGGATTCATGAAAGGGAAATCATGTTTAACTAACTTACTGGAATTCTTTGAGGATATAACGAGCATGGTGGATAGAGGTATACCGATGGATGTGGTGTATTTAGATTTCCAAAAGGCATTCGATAAGGTGCCACACAAAAAGTTACTGCAGAAGATAAAGGTACGCGGAGTCAGTGGAAATGTATTAGCATGGATAGAAAATTGGCTGGCGAACAGAAAGCAGAGAGTCGGGATAAATGGGTCCTTTTCCGGTTGGAAATCAGTGGTTACAATATACATAGATGACCTAGAAGAGGGGACAGAGTGTAGTGCAACAAAATTTGCAGATGACACTAAGATTAGTGGGAAAGCGGGTTGTGTAGAGGACTCAGAGAGACTGCAAGGAGTTTTGGATAGGTTAAGCGAATGGGCTAAGGTTTGGCAGATGGAATACAATGTCGGAAAGTGTGAGGTCATCCACCTTGGGAAAAAAAACAGTAAAAGGGAATATTATTTGAATGGGGAGAAATTACAACATGCTGTGGTGCAGAGGGACCTGGGGGTCCTTGTGCATGAATCCCAAAAGGTTAGTTTGCAGGTGCAGCAGGTAATCAGGAAGGCGAATGGGATGTTGGCCTTCATTGCGAGAGGGATGGAGTACAAAAGCAGGGAGGTCTTGCTGCAACTTTATAAGGTATTGGTAAGGCCGCACTTGGAGTACTGCGTGCAGTTTTGGTCACCTTACTTAAGGAAGGATATACTGGATTTGGAGGGGGTACAGAGACGATTCACTAGGCTGATTCCAGAAATGAGGGGGTTACCTTATGATGATAGATTGAGTAGACTAGGTCTTTACTCCTTGGAGTTCAGAAGGATGAGGGGTGATCTTATAGAAACATTTAAAATCATGAAAGGGATAGACAAGATAGAGGCAGAGAGGTTGTTTCCACTGGTAGGGGAGTCTAGAACTAGGGGGCACAGCCTCAAAATACGGAGGAGCCAATTTAAAACTGAGTTGAGAAGGAATTTCTTCTCCCAGAGGGTTGTGAATCTGTGGAATTCTCTGCCCAAGGAAGCAGTTGAGGCTAGCTCATTGAATGTATTCAAATCACAGATAGATAGATTTTTAACCAATAAGGGAATTAAGGGTTACGGGGTGAGGGCGGGTAAGTGGAGCTGAGTCCACGACCAGATCAGCCATGATCTTATTGAATGGCGGAGCAGGCTCGAGGGGCTAGATGGCTACTCCTGTTCCTAATTCTTATGTTCTTATGTTCTTATGTTATGGGGAGCGGGCAGGAAGTGGAGTTGAGGTCAAGATCAGATCAGCCATGATCTTATTGAATGGCAGAGCAGGCTCGAGGGGCCAAATGTCCTACTCCTGCTCCTATTTCTTATGTTCTTATGTTTATCCCAAAGCACTAAACATACAATGAAGTGCCTAGAAAGTTCAGTCACTTTTGATAAAGAGGTAACTATGGTAGCCATTTTGTGCACAGTAATGTCACACATACAGCAATATGATGAATGACCAATTAATCTGTTTTTTGGTTGAGGGAAGGACATTGGGAATTACACAATATACCCTGCTCTTCTTTGGATGGTGACGTGCGACCATTTAGCTCCACCTGAACCAGTGAAAGCTGGGCCTCAGTTTAACATCTCATTAGAAGAGACGTTAAACCAGGACCTCATTGAGCAAGGCAAAACATCAGAGAGGGTTCTCTAACTGGAAATTGTGTATATATATGTAGGGTGAGGACAACATCAGGCTTGATTGTGATGCCTTCCACAATCAAATTGCCTTCCCCACCGATGGATTTTCCACGAGAGCTGAGGCAGAAAGCAACTCTGAGACACAGTCTTGTATGTCGCCATCTCCATTTTTTAGAGGCCACTCCTGTTGGGATTTACTTTGCCTGCCTGTATACATCCAGCATTAATGTTGTTGGAGGACGCCTCAGACCACAAATAGAGGAGGAGTTGTGCAAGAGCACTCAGAGCACTGATGTGCTCCAGCCCCATTAGTTTAAATCAACATTTTAAAGTTTTCTAACATTTAAAAAAAAAAATCAGGAAACCCTTTCCCCTTGCTGGGACGGCCTCCCTTCCACAGCAACCCTCCAGCCCCAAGTGACGCAGCTCCCGAACAGCATGTATATGCTGGAAATCCAGGCGGACTCAACGAGGCATCGCAAGGGCAGGTGGAAAGCCCGACTTGCTAAAGACATGTCACCATCTGGGGAAAGGGGTTGGAACAGAGAGCCCAGACCTCGGTGTCTCGGCTCAGACATCAAGAATGGCCATTTGGGTGAATGTCAGCTGAGCACCGGCACCCATGCCAGAATCAGCCTCTCAGGGTAGGAAGGAAGAAAAAGGGGTGAAAATTGCAGAAAAAAGTAGGAAATTAGGAGTATTTACTTCATTACAACAGTGACTACACTTCAAAAAGTACTTCATTGGCTGTAAAGCGCTTTGGGACGTCCAGTGATTGTGAAAGGCACTATATAAATGCAAGTCTTTTTTCTTTAGTAGAATAATATATAAGACGACATACTTAGGTAGATAGACCTGTATTTATATAGCACCTTTCATGAACTCAGGACATGCCAAAGCGCTTTACAGCCAATGAAATACTTTTGGAGTGTAGTCACTGCTGTAATGTAGGAAACACGGCAGCAAATTTGCGCACAGCAAGCTCCCACAAACAGCAATATGCTAATGGCCAGATAATCCGTTTACTGTGATATTAGTTGAGGGATAAATATTGGCAAAGGACCAGGAAGAACACCACTGCTCTTCTTCAAATAGTTCCATGGGATCTTTTACATTCAGCTGAGGAGACAGATGGGGCCTCAGTTTAACGTCTCATCTGAAAGACAGCAGCTCCGACAGTTATGTGCTCAAGTTCCTGGAGTGGGACTTGAACCCACAACCTTCTGACTCAGAGGCGAGAATGCTACCCACTGAGCTACAGCTGACCTAAGGAAGATCAAAATAAGCTAATTGGAGCAATGATCAATGCATCAAGAGAGATAAAAATTGTGGTGGATGGGAAGTGATGGAGGCGAGAAGTGAATAGATTACTGATCAGAAGTTTAAGATAAGGGTGAGCTAGTTGCTAACATCAGGTATCATGAGTTGAATTAGCTCCAGAGGTGTCAGGGTTTGGAAAATTGTAACTCTACATTATTTTCTAAACCGAATCCGGCAACACACAGGATGGGAGCACAGCAAAGAAGCCAGGACGGAAACTGTAGGTTGTGTAGCATAGCGAGGCAATTTTTTTTAGAAGCCTGTATTTTAACAGTTGCACATATATACTACAGATGTAAAACAAATGTCTGTATAATTACTGTGGGTTTTGCGTCACACTATCAAACTACATTCAGACACCTGACCACTCCCCTCAGTGACTGAAGTCACACCTGACCCCTCCCCCCAGTGACTGAGGTCACACCTGACTCCTCCCCCCAGTGACTGAGGTCACACCTGACCCCCTCCCCCAGTAACAGGTCACACCTGACCCCTCCCCTCAGTGACTGAGGTCACACCTGACCCCCCCTCCCCCCAGTGACTGAGGTCACACCTGACCCCCTCCCCCAGTAATAGGTCACACCTGACCCCTCCCCTCAGTGACTGAGGTCACACCTGACCCCTCCCCCCGTGATTGAGGTCACAACTGACCCCTCCCCCCAGTGACTGAGGTCACACCTGACCCCTTCCCCCAGTGACTGAGGTCACACCTGACCCCTCCCCCCCAGTGACTGAGGTCACACCTGACCCCTCCCCCAGTCACAGGTCAGACCTGATCCCTCCCCCCAGTGACTGAGGTCACACCTGACCCCTCCCCCCAGTGACTGAGGTCACACCTGACCCCTCCCCCCAGTGACTGAGGTCACACCTGATCCCTGCCCCAGTGACTGAGGTCACACCTGACCCCTCCCCCAGTAACAGGTCAGACCTGACCCCTCCCCCCAGTGACTGAGGTCATACCTGACCCCTCCACCCCAGTGACAGAGGTCATACCTGACCCCTCCCCCCAGTGACTGAGGCCATACCTGCCCCCCGCCCCGAGCTGTCAGTTTGCGGCTCTGAGGCTAAGTTAAACAACAACTTGTACAATGGCCAAAGTGACTCACTGCGCATGCGATCTTCTTTCACACGGCCGGTTGTTGTTTGAGTTTCCGGCTGGGCTCCTGCTACGCTGGAAGTGCACGGCAACCGGAGCGGGGGCAGGAGAGACCGCAGGGGAGGGCCCGGTCCCAGTTAGGAAGAGTGGGCGGGGGGAGGGCTAATCCTAGACACTATGGGAGGGGTCAGGAGTGTGGCCTCAGTCGCTGGGGGGAGGGACCAGGTGTGGCCTCAGTCGCTGGGGGGAGGGGCCAGGTGTGACCTTAGTTACTGAGGGGAGGAGTCAGGTGTGACCTCAGTTACTGGGGGTCGGGGTCGGGTGTGACCTCAGTTACTGGGGGGAGGGGTCAGATGTGACCTCAGTCACTGGAGGGAGGGGTCAGGTGTGACCTCAGTCACTGGGGGGAGGGGTCGGGTGTGACCTCAGTCACTGGGGGGAGGGGTCAGGTGTGACCTCAGTCACTGAGGGGAGGGGTCAGGTGTGACCTCAGTCACTGGGGGGAGGGGACGGGTGTGACCTCAGTTACTGGGGGCAGGGGTCAGGTGTGACCTCAGTCACTGGAGGGAGGGGTCAGGTGTGACCTCAGTCACTGTGGAGTGCGCCCAGGGGTACACAACGGGGACAAGCTTTGTGAACCGGAACTCTTCTGCGGACATTGTTTGCTTGAGGACACAGTACCTCATCTGGGGACTGTCCCTGGAAAACTATGACTCTGCTCCCCATGATAAATGTTCGCTAGCACATGCAAGTGGAAGAACAAAATGCATAATTTCCAAGTTCTCACCATCCTTAAATGTACTCGGCAATATGCTGTACTTATGCAAAGCACTAAAATCCACCCTCTAGTTAAAAGTAGGTTTCTGCTTATGAAAATATACAACAATATATAGCGATAGAGTAGTTCTTCCATTGGAGACCCTCACTAAGCTCCATTTTCTCAGAGTAGTTCAATATTTAAACAGCACACTTGTGTAAGTAACATTTACCCATCACATTTTCAAGTTAAGAGAAATGATTTGTCATTGACACTAAAAATTAGACAGCTGCTCAGCAAATAGCTCATCATCAGAACTTGCCACTCAAAAACTACAGCTGGGAACTAGTGTTAAAATTTATCTTGAATAATTCCTTTGGAGTACAGGCTGTTGACAGGGGCCACCGCATCAGGTAGTATTCAAGTGTCTGCCTCGGCTCTTCACATTCACACACCTGAGATTGTTTCTCAGCTGTCAATTGGTCGTACAGTCAACAGTCTCTGCCATTCCAGCTCTTGATGAGTAACTAAACCACACAGAGGAAGCGCAAGGGTACAATCTCCGGGCTTGGTGATTTACACAATCGCAACCAGAGTGGCAGTGGGGAGAGGGCTGGGGGGTAGGCACTAAAATTGGTCCTGGCACCCATGGCTGGCAAGGTGAAAAGTAGCCATGGTTCCCATTATGAATAGCTAACCAGCCACTGCTGATGGAAGTGTACGTCTCAGACAAGGACAGGATTGAGCATGTCTGCAATGTACTCCAATCAAGTAGCTCACTGACATTCACTGGCCAAGCTCGTAGATTAAGAACGGCACTTGGACAGTGTGCAAGATTGGTTGTCTGTGGAACTGAACTGCACAGTCAGTGCCTAAGGCAGAGAGAAGGAAACATAGAAAATAGGTGCAAGAGTAGGCCATTCGGCCCTTCGAGCCTGCACCACCATTCAATAAGATCATGGCTGATCATTCACCTCAGTACCCCTTTTCTGCTTTCTCTCCATTCCCTTTGATCCCTTTAGCCGTAAGGGCCATATCTAACTCTCTCTTGAATATATCCAATGAACTGGCATCAACAACTCTTTGCGGTAGGGAATTCCACAGGTTAACAACTCTCTGAGTGAAGAAGTTTCTCCTCATCTCAGTCCGAAATGGCTTACCCCTTATCCTTAGACTGGTTCTGGACTTCCCTAACATCAGGAACATTCTTCCTGCATCTAACCTGTCCAGTCCCGTCAGAATTTTATATGTTTCTATGACATCCCCGCTCATCCTTCTAAACTCCAGTGAATACAGGCCCAGTCGATCCAGTCTCTCCTCATATGTCAATCCTGCCATCCCGGGAATCAGTCTGGTGAACCTTCACTGCACTCCCTCAATAGCAAGAACGTCCTTCCTCAAATTAAGAGACCAAAACTGAACACAATATTCCAGGTGAGGCCTCACCAAGACCCTGTACAACTGCAGTAAGACCTCCCTGATCCTATACTCAAATCCCCTAGCTATGAAGGCCAACATACCATTTGCCTTCTTTACCGCTTGCTGTTCATGCATGCCAACTTTCAATGACTGATGTACCATGACACCCAGGTCTCATTGCACCTCCCCTTTTCCTAATCTGCCGCCATTCAGATAATATTCTGCCTTTGTGTTTTTGCCATCAAAGTGGGTAATCTCACATTTATTCACATTATACTGCATCTGCCATGCGTTTGCCCATTCACCTAATCTGTCCAAGTCCCCCTGCAGCCTCTTAGCATCCTACTCACAGCTCACGCCGCCACCCAGCTTAGTGTTATCTGCAAACTTGGAGATATTACATTCAATTCCTTCATCTACATCATTAATGTATATTGTAAAAACTGGGGGAAAGGTTGGGAAGTCTGGTTGAATGATGCATCAGGCATGTCAACTTCTGACAGGTGGCAATGAACTCCTGAATTCAGTTTGCAGCCAAAATGGGGAAGTATAGCAACTGTCACTCAACTCAAATTAGCTAAATCTGGACCCAGAGATCTCATGTATTTTGACAAGAGAAACATAGAATATTTCCCATTCAGGGTGGAACTGTTCCCTTTACCTCCTCTCATCCCATTTCCGCAGCAGCTCAATACAGATAAGTAAATATCATCAAATCTGTCACTGTCCCTGACCTGGAAACACACACACACCACACACACACACATAGGTAGCTGCAACAATATGGGACTGCCCTGAACATTTTCACAATTAAGGACTTAAAAAAATATATCAAAAGCACCCTTAAGAGGCAACTAAAAAATAAATCTACTCTTTTTTTAATCAAAGCATTTACAAAGGGGTAGGAAATCTCCCAAGATTCTAATGTAATGCTGAAATGGTTTTCCTCAGGAGACTAGATGGCCCAAACAGATGAGTAAACAGAAATATATAATTACATAGAATTTACAGCACAGAAACAAGTCATTCGGCCCAATTGCTCCATACCTGTGTTTATGCTCCATACGAACCTCCTTCCACCCTACTTCATCTAACTCCATTCAACATTTCCTTTCTCCCTTCATGTGTTTATTTAGCTTCCCCTTAAATGCATCTATGCTATTCACCTCAACCACTCCCTGTGGTCGCGAGTTCCACATTTTCACCACTCTCTGGGTAGATTTTATTTCACCGATTCACGTTTGTGGATCACTATAGCAGATGCAGTTGGGTGTCAATTTTAACTTAAAAATAAAAGTGTTCCTGGGATGTGGACATCACTGGCAAAGCGGGCATTTATTGCCCATCCCCAATTGCCATTTGAACCACTGCAGTTCTTGCAGTGAAGGTACTCCCACAGTGCTGACTTTGTCATAGCGGTTTGGTACAACTAAATGGCTTGCTAGGTCATTTCAGAGGGCAGTTAAGATTCAACCACATTGCTGTGGGTCTGAAGTCACATATAGGCCAGGGTAGGGATGGCAAATTTCCTTCCCTAAAAGCACATTAGTTGGGTTTTTAATCCACAATCCGGTGGTTTCATGGTCACCATTACTGATATTAGCTTTTTAATTTAATTGATTGAATTTAAATTCCCCCAGCTACTGTGGTGGGATTTGAACTCACGTCTCCGGATCATTAGTCCAGTAACGTAACCATTATGCTACCATACCCTTTACAAGCCATTATATTAAATGTCGTTTTAAAACCAAATTCCTGTGAGCAGTTATGGGGAAGGGCACTGGCAGTAAGCTCATATCCATATTTGGAAGGAGTGTCTTTCAGTAAAATCTCACGCCGTCCCTTGAAATACACAACATTTTCATCCCTATGGTCCTCCAGAGGATTGGCTTTCATCAGTCAAGTGAGAAGATTGTGCTGACATCCCAGACACACAGTAATTTAGTCTGTATTTATTCTATGGGAGTGAATGTTATTTTTTTTAAACTGCTCAGGAAAAAGGAGGCACTCCGGAGTTTATGGACCTTTTAACATTTGTGAAAATAACACTGCGAAGTCACAGGCACCACTGGGCAGGACTGCATAATGAATCACTTTTTGGCAGTTCATTGATTGCTAGCCGACCTAAAAGGTAGTTTTGCATTTTAACTCTGTGGTTGTTGTAGAATTTGTATCCTTACTCCCTCTTAAACTGCCCGTAGAGACTGTCACGTATGTAACCACAATGCAACACCACTGTATTACTGTGTACACTCAACCTAGATGCACACCTTGACCACAAGGGATGAACTTGTGGGAGACACTCCTTACCTGATCACTCAGGTATAAAAAGGGAAGTCCCACACAGGGTCACTGTCTTTGGAGTCCTGTGAATAAAGAGTTAAGGTCAAAGAGTGACTTTGTCCCCAGAATGTGCCTCGTGTGGTTTCATACTGTAGAGTAAGGACTTTACATTGGCGACGAGAAACGGGAATTCATGACCCATGAGAATGGCCACCGATAGCACAGAGGAACGGTACTGTGTTGGGGAAAACTGGGACAATTTTGTCGAAAGGCTTCAGCAAAGCTTCGTTACGAAGGATTGGCTGGGGGATGCAGCGACCGACAAGCGAAGGGCTCATCTCCTGACCAGCTGCGGACCAAAGACTTACGCTCATGAAGGACTTACTAGCACCTGAAAAGCCGGCGGACAAAACCTTTGAAGAACTTAGCAAATTGATCGGGGAGCACCTCAAACCGGCGAGTAGTATACATATGGCCCGACACAGATTCTACACCCACCGACGTCATGAAGGACAGAGCATACCGGACTTCGTAGCGGACCTCCGGCGTTTGGCCAGCCTCTGTAAGTTCACGGATGCCTGGTTGGGGGAGATGCTAAGAGACTTCTTTATCGAGGGCATTGGTCATGCGGGTATTTTCCGCAAATTAATTGAGACCAAGGATTTGACCTTGGAAGCGTTGATGGCTCAAACTTTCATGGCGGGAGAGGAAGAGACGAAAATAATATACGAGCACAATTATACCTCTAACACAGCGATGGATCAGGGAGTCAACATCATTAATGCAACTCAGAGCCCCGCAGGGGCAGGCAGGGGCAGTCCGAAGCAATAGACCCCAGAGCAGGACTTCAACAGAGACAATGGCAGGCTGAACGGACATTCACGCCATCACAGTGGACAATGCAGCCCGGGATGAGGCCATTGACACCCACTAATAGGGTACTTAAGAGCAGTCAAAGGGACAGACAGCGTGGAATGCCTGGCCACAGCCCTGTTGTTCCCAACAATGGAAACTTTAACTCATGCTGGAGATGTGGGGAAAACACTCAGCTAGCTCTTGCAGATTTCAACAGTTTGTCTGCAGGAACTGCAATCTCAGTGGCCACTTAGCTCGAACGTGCAGGAAGCCTGCAACCAGACTAATAAACGAGGCGGATGGATCAGAAGAGGGTTCTTTGAGGCAGGATGACCTTTGGGGCAAATCAATGGACGCCGAGGTGCAGCGGGTCCATGTGGCGAATATTCACAGTTCATACACCAAAACATCACCAATGATAATGAGGGTTTTACTAAATGGTATCCCAGTACACATGGAGCTGGACACTGGAGCCAGCCAGTCACTCATGGGCGTTCAGCAATTCGAGAAGCTATGGCCACTTAAAGCCAGTAGACCCAAATTAGCACGTGTTGAGACACAATTACGGACTTACATGAATGAAATCATTCCGGTGCTAGGCAGTGCAATGTTGGCTGTCACACACAGTGGGTTAGTGAATCGGCTGCCGCTCTGGATTGTCCCGGGCAATGGTCCCGCACTGTTGGGGAGGAGCTGGTTAGCCGAAATGAACTGGAAATGGAGGGATGTTCACGCAATGTTATCTGTGGAGTGAAGTTCGTGCTCACAAGTCCTACAACAATTCGATTCACTATTCCATCCTGGTGTCGGGACTTTCAAAGGCACTAAAGTAGTGATACACATCACCCTGGACACCAGGCCAATGCACCACAAAACCAGAGCGGTTCTGTATGTGATGCGGGAAAAGATCGAGAGCGAACTGGACCGGCTGTTGAGAGAGGGCATCATCTCGCCTGTCGAATTCAGCGACTGGGCGAGCCCCATCGTTCCCGTACTAAAAGCTGATGGCTCTGTCAGGATCTGTGGCGACTACAAGGCCACCATCAATCAGGTGTCCCTACAAGATCAATACCCGCTCCTGAGAGCGGAGGACCTTTTCGCCACGTTAGCAGGCGGCAAGCTGTTCACCAAGTTGGACTTCACTTCAGCCTATATGACCCAGGAACTGGCCGACGAATCTAAACTACTGACCACCATCACCACGCACAAGGGACTGTTCATTTATAACAGGTGCCCGTTTGGCATTCGATCAGCGGCTGCGATTTTTCAGCAAAACATGGAAAGCCTGCTTAAATCCATCCCCGGAACGATCGTATTCCGGGACAACATCCTCATCATGGGTCGAGACAACAAGGCACACCTCCACAACCTGGAGGAGGTGCTACACCGACTGGACCGGGTAGGCCTGCGATTCAAAAAGTCTAAATGTGTGTTCTTAGCTCCTGAGGTTGAGTTTCTGGGCAGGAGGGTTGCTGCAGATGGGATCCAAAACAGAGGCGATTCGACGAACACCCAGGCCCTGCAACACATCGGAGTTGCGTTCATTCCTGGGACTGTTGAACTGTTTCGGGAACTTTCTGCTGAACTTGAGCACGTTGTTGGAGCTGCTACACGTGCTCCTGCGTAAGGGTTGCGATTGGTTTTGGGGGGACTGTCAGGAACGGGCTGTTGATCGGGCGCGAAACCTACTTTGTTCAAACAAGTTGTTGACCCTGTACGACCCCTGTAAAAACTTGGTTCTAACATGTGATGCATCGTCCTATGGGGTTGGGTGCGTGTTGCAGCAGGGCAATGCTGAGGGCCAACTACAACCTGTGGCTTATGCCTCCAGGTCGCTCTCTCAAGCAGAACGGGGATATGGGATGGTCGAGAAGGAAGCGCTTGCATGTGTCTACGGTGTAAAAAAAATGCATCAGTACCTATTTGGTAGGAAGTTTGAATTAGAGATGGACCACAAGCCATTAATATTCCTGTTGTCAGACAGCAATGCTGTCAATGTCAACGCATCAGCTCGCATACAGCGATGGTCTCTCACGCTGGCTGCTTATGACGACTCCATCCGGCACCGGCCCGGCACTGAAAATTGCGCTGACGCGCTCAGCAGGCTTCCACTGGCTACCATCGAGGGGGCAGCGGAGCAAAGCGCCGAGATGGTCATGGCTGTTGATGCCTTTGACAGCGCAGGCTCCCCCATCACAGCCCACCAGATCAAAATCTGGACAAACAGAGATCCCCTCCTATCACCGATTAAGAAATGTGTCCTGACTGGGGTTTGGGCACCCGCACACGGATCATGCCCTGAGGAGGTCAGACCGTTCCACAGATGGATGGATGAGCTCTCCATCCAAGCCGACTGCCTATTATGGGGCAGCCGGGTAGTTATGCCCCAGAAGGACAGGGAGGCCTTCATCAGGGAACTCCACAGCGAGCACCCAGGCATTGTGCTGATGAAGGCCATTGCCCGGTAACACGTTTGGTGGCCTGGAACACTGTGTTCGCAGGTGCACGACATGTGCCCAGCTGGGTAATGCCTCCAGGGAGGCCCCGCTCAGCCCGTGGCCCTGGCCCACCAGGCCATGGTCACGCATTCATGTTGACTACGTGGGCCCGTTCATGGGTAAGATGTTCCTCATTGTGGTAGATGCGTACTCGAAATGGATCGAGTGCATCATTCTGAATTCATGCATGTCATCCACCACCGTGGAAAGCCTACGTGCGATCTTTGTAACCCATGGCTTGCCGGACATCCTGGTTAGTGATAATGTCCCATGTTTCACAAGCTACGAATTCCGAGAGTTTATGTCGGGCAATGGCATCAACCACGTCAGGGCTGCGCCATTTAAGCTGGCCTCCAATGGCCAGGCGGATCGTGCGGTCCAAATCATCAAGCAAGGTATACTCAGGATCCAAGGGCCCTCCCTACAGTGCCGTCTATCGCGCCTCCTGCTGGCCTATAGATCCCGACCGCACTCGCTCACGGGGGTCCCGCCCGCTGACCTACTAATGAAACGGACACTCAAAACTCGGTTGTCCTAGGGGGGAGGCCATCTTAGACTGGGTATTGTGTAATGAGAGAGGATTAATTAGCAATCTCGTTGTGTGAGACCCCTTGGGGAAGAGTGACCATAATATGGTGGAATTCTGCATTAGGATGGAGAATGAAACAGTTAATTCAGAGACCATGGTCCAGAACTTAAAGAAGGGTAACTTTGAAGGTATGAGGCGTGAATTGGCTAGGATAGATTGGCGAATGATACTGAAGGGGTTGACTGTGGATGGGCAATGGCAGACATTTAGAGACAGCATGGATGAACTACAACAATTGTACATTCCTGTCTGTCATAAAAATAAAAAAGGGAAGGTGGCTCAACCGTGGCTATCAAGGGAAATCAGGGATAGTATTAAAGCCAAGGAAGTGGCATACAAATTGGCCAGAAATAGCAGCGAACCCGGGAACTGGGAGAAATTTAGAACACAGCAGAGGAGGACAAAGGGTTTGATTAGGGCAGGGAAAATGGAGTACGAGAAGAAGCTTGCAGGGAACATTAAGACGGATTGCAAAAGTTTCTATAGATATGTAAAGAGAAAAAGGTTAGTAAAGACAAATGTAGGTCCCCTGCAGTCAGAATCAGGGGAAGTCATAACGGGGAACAAAGAAATGGCGGACCAATTGAACAAGTACTTTGGTTCGGTATTCACTGAGGAGGACACAAACAACCTTCCGGATATAAAAGGGATCGGAGGGTCTAGTAAGGAGGAGGAACTGAGGGAAATCTTTATTAGTCGGGAAATTGTGTTGGGGAAATTGATGGGATTGAAGGCCGATAAATCCCCAGGGCCTGATGGACTGCATCCCAGCGTACTTAAGGAGGTGGCCTTGGAAATAGTGGATGCATTGACAGTCATTTTCCAACATTCCATTGACTCTGGATCAGTTCCTATGGAGTGGAGGGTAGCCAATGTAACCCCACTTTTTAAAAAAGGAGGGAGAGAGATAATAGGGAATTATAGACCGGTCAGCCTGACATCGGTAGTGGGTAAAATGATGGAATCAATTATTAAGGATGTCATAGCAGTGCATTTGGAAAGAGGTGATATGATAGGTCCAAGTCAGCATGGATTTGTGAAAGGGAAATCATGCTTGACAAATCTTCTGGAATTTTTTGAGGATGTTTCCAGTAGAGTGGACAAAGGAGAACCAGTTGATGTGGTATATTTGGACTTTCAGAAGGCTTTCGACAAGGTCCCACACAAGAGATTAATGTGCAAAGTTAAAGCGCATGGGATTGGGGGTAGTGTGCTGACATGGATTGAGAACTGGTTGTCAGACAGGAAGCAAAGAGTAGGAGTAAATGGGTACTTTTCAGAATGGCAGGCAGTGACTAGTGGGGTACCGCAGGGTTCTGTGCTGGGGCCCCAGCTGTTTACACTGTATATTAATGATTTAGACGAGGGGATTAAATGTAGTATCTCCAAATTTGCGGATGACACTAAGTTGGGTGGCAGTGTGAGCTGCGAGGAGGATGCTATGAGGCTGCAGAGCGACTTGGATAGGTTAGGTGAGTGGGCAAATGCATGGCAGATGAAGTATAATGTGGATAAATGTGAGGTTATCCACTTTGGTGGTAAAAACAGAGAGACAGACTATTATCTGAATGGTGACAGATTAGGAAAAGGGCAGGTGCAAAGAGACCTGGGTGTCATGGTACATCAGTCATTGAAGGTTGGCATGCAGGTACAGCAGGCGGTTAAGAAAGCAAATGGCATGTTGGCCTTCATAGCGAGGGGATTTGAGTACAGGGGCAGGGAGGTGTTGCTACAGTTGTACAGGGCCTTGGTGAGGCCACACCTGGAGTATTGTGTACAGTTTTGGTCTCCTAACCTGAGGAAGGACATTCTTGCTATTGGGGGAGTGCAGCGAAGGTTCACCAGACTGATTCACGGGATGGCGGGACTGACCTATCAAGAAAGACTGGATCAACTGGGCTTGTATTCACTGGAGTTCAGAAGAATGAGAGGGGACCTCATAGAAACGTTTAAAATTCTGACGGGGTTAGACAGGGTAGATGCAGGAAGAATGTTCCCAATGTTGGGGAAGTCCAGACCAGGGAACACAGTCTAAGGATAAGGGGTAAGCCATTTAGGACCGAGATGAGGAGGAATTTCTTCACCCAGAGAGTGGTGAACCTGTGGAATTCTCTACCACAGAAAGTTGTTGAGGCCAATTCACTAAATATATTCAAAAAGGAGTTAGATGGAGTCCTTACTACTAGGGGAATCAAGGGGTATGGTGAGAAAGCAGGAATGGGGTACTGAAGTTGCATGTTCAGCCATGAACTCATTGAATGGCGATGCAGGCTAGAAGGGCCAAATGGCCTGCTCCTGCACCTATTTTCTATGTTTCTATGTTTCTATGTTTCACCCAGTCCTGACCGACATAGTTGAGGGTAAGCGCAAGTCACAAAACGAGTACCATGACCATAATGCGAGGGGGAGATGTAGAGAAATAAATGATCCTGTATTCGTCCTCAATCACGCCATGGGGCCCAAATGGCTTGAGGGCACTGTAATTGACAAAGAGGGGAAGAGAGTCATCGTAGTAAAACTCAACAATGGTCAGATATGCCGTAAGCATCTGGACCAAGTTAAAAAAAAGGTTCAGCATCGACACGGAGGTACCTGAAGAAGACCATGAGATGGAGCTCACCACACCGCCAGTGAACGAGTAACAAGAGCAATCAGAAGAATGCACAGTCCCTGCGGTCAGCCCGGACAGGCCGGAATCACCACAGGTGACAGACACTCACGTCAGTGTCCAACAACCAGAGCCCCAACTGCGGCACTCCACGAGGGAGCGTAGACCACCTGAAAGACTAAACCTATGATTCCAATAAGACTTTGTGGGGGGAAGGTGATGTCATGTATGTAACCACAATGTAACACCACTGTATTACTGTATACACTCAACCTAGATGCACACCTTGACCACAAGGGGTGAACTTGTGGGAGATACTCCTTACCTGATCACTCAGGTATAAAAAGGGAGGTCCCACGCAGGGCCACTGTCTTTGGAGTCCTGTGAATAAAGAGTTCAGGTCACAGAATGACATTGTCCCCAAAAGATGCCTCGTGTGGTTTCATACTGTAGAGTAAGGACTTTAGAGAGACAAAACTGATTTTACAACATGGTTTCCAGTGGACAGTCTCCCAACACGTAGACAGAGCCATTATTTCTTTATTCATTCTTAAGGAGAGACTCTTCCTCTCAACCCCACCCCTCCTTTGAACTCAGGTTGATTTTTATCCCTCCCTAGCCCAAGGTCATGTAGACCAGTCATTGCTTTGGGACTGTGATAAGCTAACTGGTTGCAGCCTTGGGTCCACTCTGGTCTGCATGGCTCAGTATCACGCTATGCACTTAACCCCCAGAGGAATCAGCGCTCCCCAATTTTTTTAATTAGTTCAGTCACCCTGGGACTAACTCTTGCACAGTTCTGAACAGAGTGCAGATTTGAGAAAGAAAGACTTGCATTTATATAGCGCCTTTCACGACCACCAGACGTTCCAAAGCGCTTTACAGCCAATGAGGTACATTTTGAAATGTAGTCACTGCTGTAATGTAGGAAGTGGGGTTGGCAAAGAAAATTTTAAATGAATTGGAGGGGAAGAGATAGAATATGTAGTAGTTCAGATGGAAATGTAACTAATGCAACAAATCATGAATATTTTTCTTGCTTCGCTTGATACCACACCCAGTAAAAAATGATTTCAGTAAAACAGATGGTGCTTTGGCATTCCTGTACTGGAATCCTAACTATAAAACATCCCCTTTGTAAAAAGCATCAGTTCTTGGCAAATCACTTTAAACTGTTACTAACCCCAGAAATGTCACTAAGTTTGTATAACTTTTCAAATATAATACAAACTGTGTACATTACAAGTGATAACAGCTGGTTTGTATCATGTTGTAGCGGTGGCTGGATCAGAATCACCAAAACGGCATCAGTCTTAATATAACACCGTCAACTATTCTTTATATAATAAATGATGCGACCCGGTTATAAATAATACATAATTCAAGCAGTTCAGTGTTATTGGTGGCAACCTTTCCAGACAATGCCACATTTATTGCATCAGAAAATAGGTGAAAAAAGGAATTCAATTTACAATTATCAAAGATAGCACGAGATAATTACTCACGAGGGCGTTCAACTTTTTTTGGCTGATCCATACAGGAAGACACTGAAATACCTACATTTCAGCATTTAATTGGCTCTTAAATTCCAAGATTTTCATCATCTCTACTTTATCAGAGAAAAAAAGATTTATATGGCACCTTTCATGACCTCAGGATGTCTGAGTGCTTTACAAGAAATTAAGTACCTTTTGAAGTGTAATCACTGTTGTAATGTAGCATAAGGTGGCAGCCAATTTGCGCACAGCAAGCTCCCACAAATCATCATCATCATCATCATCATCATAGGCAGTCCCTCGAATCGAGGATGACTTGCTTCCACGTCAAAAAGTTCACAGGTATTTCAATGATGGACCTAAAATTCCAGGTCCGAACTAAATCTTGAAGGGTGGAAGATGCCTGTGCGTGGATTTTTTTAACGTGTGGTGACCGTTGCACACCAGCCACCACACGGGCTTGACAGAGCTAGGTCTTGGTTCAGTGGCAAGGGTTAACCAAGACGTCTGGAGACCAGCTCTGCTGCACGGACCTAGTGCGCGCACATATCGCAGTGTGGGCTGGCCCGTGCTGCCCCAGGGCCCTCATCTCTTCTGGGCCCCGAACTCATGCCTCTCCTGGGCCCTGATCACGTCCCTCTATATCTCTCGCTGCTCCTTCGCCCCGATCTCGCCGCTCCTGATTTACCTGCCCACACTCCAATCACCGACCTGGACTTGGTGATGTCCCGTTTCACTGCCGTTGCTCTCCTGCTCCAGCACGTGCTGCTCCCTGGAGTGGTATGCTGCCACGTTGCTCTTTCCGCTCCCCGGCCTGCTCCGATAGTGCTCGCAGTGGGCGGGACAAGGGGGCGTGGCAATGGGCAGGACAAGGGGCGTAGCAGTGGGCGGCACAAGGGGCATGGCAATGGGGCAGGACAAGGGGCGTGGCAGTGGGTGGGAGAAAGGGGCGTGGCAGTAGGCGGGATAAGGGGGCGTGGCAGTGGGCGGGACAGGGGGCGGGACAAGGGGGCATGGCAGTGGGCGGGTGGGCGGGATAAGGGGGCGTGGCACTGGGCGCGGCAGTGGGCGGGACAACTGACCAGAATTTAAAAACATTTTTTTAAATTATTTTGATTGAGGGATAAATATTGCCCAGGACGCCATGGACAACTCCCCTGCTGTTCTTCAAAATAGTGTCATCCCTCACGTCCGTCCACCCGAGACCTCTGTTTAATGTCTCATCTGAAAGACGGTACCTCTGACAGTGCAACAATCCCTCAGCACTGCACTGGAGTGTCATCCACGATTTTTGTGCTCAAGACCCTAATGGGACTCAAACCTGGAACCTTCAGACTCGAGGTGAGAGTGCTACCCACTGAGCCATGGGTGACACTCCATGTGTCCATTCAGTGTACTGACCATTCTGTGTGAAGAGCTTTGATAGCACAAACTGTGATATCTTCACAGAGCACAGCACACACAGCTTCCTAAGATGGCAGGCTGCTCTCTCAGAACTCTCCGGAAAGCTGCCTGTTGTTTAATGATTAACTATGCAGCTGCTGTACATAATACGTCCACATCCACAGTGTGGAGCTACAAGTATTACAAGCTTACAGACATTACACTTCTCCCTCCTTAATGAAAAAGCCATCATAACAAACATCATAAATAACTTTCATTTTTATACATATTTACAAATTTAACTTTACCACTTGTTTTCTGTTTCGAAGAGGATACCTTCGCTCTCGAACAGAACCTTCCAAACATGGTGTTGATTTCACACTCAGTTGAGGCTCATCCTGAGGAACATTTTCCTCCATGGAATTTCCTTGATTTTCATTTGAACTCACTCTAACTTCAGGCTCTTTGTTTTTCTGACTCAGACTCAGACTTTCATTCTGATTCTCTCCTGGATTTGTTTCCAGAACATTGGATTTAGGATTTGCTACTGGTATATCAAAACTATCTGATGAGTCAGAAATAATTGAATCATTCCCACCTTCAACTCCTTCCATATCTGTAGGTAAAATATGATCAATATGGACAAACCTAACCTGTCCATTATCAAACACCTTTACCAAATATGTGCGAGGACCACATATCTTCACCACTCTTCCGGGTAACCACTTTAACCATTTATGGTGCTCGTGCTCCTGATGACGTATAACTCTAACATCTCCTCGTCCTGTTGTTGTTCTTCCATGCTATGAAGTTTCTTTGGATTTCTACTCATAGCTTTAAAAACTGGTTTACCCTTCAGTCGGCATGCCTTCGCAAGATGCCCAGTCTTTCTGCAGAAGAAACACTCTGCCTTCACGTATGGACAACTTTGAGCAATGTGTTGTCCCAGACACCTATCGCACGACTTCGACGCTGTGTTAGAATTTCTAGTTTCTGAGACTTTCGGCCATGCCCATCTTTTACTTTGAACCTGCAGGTGATTTACCTCGGTTGACTGACGGCCGTAATCATTATTTAATTCTCGGGAATATTGTTCAGCTATGCTCATCGACCTCACTGTCTGACAAGCAATCTCAAAAGTCAAGTCATCTGTCGTCAATAACTTTCTTCTGATCGTATCATTTTTCACCCCACAAACAAAATGATCCCGTAATGCTCGGTTTTGAAAGTTTCCAAAATTACAGTGCATCGATAGCTTTTTTAATGCTATGATGTAATCAGCGATACTTTCATCCGCCTTTTGATTCCGAATCCCAAAACGATAGCTTTCAGCAATTTCTAACGGTATGGGGTTATATTGCTGCTCCAGCTTCATTAAAATCTCTTTAAACGTTGTGTCCTTTGGCTCGTCAGGCACAAGCAGATTTACAAGAGTTTCATATAATGCCGGACCTGCCCCTGATGAGATCGCTTTCTTACGTTCCAACACAGCCTGGTTCTGGACTGCATTGTCTGGAGCTTCGATTATGTTATTTGCAGTGAAATACATTTCTAGTCGATCCACATACGCTTTAAAACGTTCCCGGTCGTGTCTATATTCACCCAAATATCCGATTACACCTGCCATTTTAAACTCTAGCTGTTCACGCCATGTGCTGTTTTTTACCTCCGATTTTGTAGCTTTTTTTTCAAAGACAGAAACTTCCAAAGTATTCTGTCGGCTGGCTGAATCCTTCACCAACAAAAATTAAGCTTTAAACATCCGAATATCTCCCATCTCGCCACCAACTGTGATATCTTCACAGAACACAGCACACACAGCTTCCTAAGATGGCAGGCTGCTCTCTCGGAACTCTCCGGAAAGCTGCCTGTTGTTTAATGATTAACTATGCAGCTGCAATACACAATACGTCCACATCCACAGTGTGGCGCTACAAGCATTACAAGCTTACATAGAAACATGGAAAATAGGTGCAGGAGTAGGCCATTCGGCCTTTCGAGCCTGCACCGCCATTCAATGAGTTCATGGCTGAACATACAACTTTAGTACCCCATTCCTGCTTTCTCGCCTTACCCCTTGATCCCCCTAGTAGTAAGGTCCACATCTAATTCCTTTTTGAATATATTTAGTGAATTAGCCTCAATAACTTTCTGTGGTAGAGAATTCCACAGGTTCACCACTCTCTGGGTGAAGAAGTTTCTCCTCATCTCGGTCCTAAATGGCTTACCCCTTATCCTCAGACTGTGACCCCTGGTTCTGGACTTCCCCAACATTGGGAACATTCTTCCTGCATCTAACCTGTCTAAACCTGTCAGAATTTTAAGCGTTTCTATGAGATCCCCTCTCATTCTTCTGAACTCCAGTGAATACAAGCCCAGTTGATCCAGTCTTTCTTGATATGTCAGTCCCGCCATCCCAGGAATCAGTCTGGTGAACCTTTGCTGCACTCCCCCAATAGCAAGAATTGCCTTCAAGTTAGGAGACCAAAACTGTACACAATACTCCAGGTGTGGCCTCATCAAGGCCCTGTAGAACTGCAGTAACACCTCCCTGCCCCTTTACTCAAATCCCCTCGCTATGAAGGCCAACATGCCATTTGCTTTCTTAACCGCCTGCTGTACCTGCATGCCAACCTTCAATGACTGATAGTACTGACACCCAGTTCTTGTTGTACCTCCCCTTTTCCTAATCTGTCACCATTCAGATAATAGTCTGTCTCTCTGTTTTTACCACCAAAGTGGATAACCTCACATTTATCCACATTATACTTTATCTGCCGTGCATTTTGCCCACTCACCTAACCAAGTCACCCTGCAGCCTCATAGCATCCTCGCAGCTCTCACTGCCACTCAACTTAGTGTCATCCACAAATTTGGAGATACTACATTTAATCCCCTTGTCTAAATCATTAATGTACAATGTAAACAGCTGGGGCCCCAGCACAGAACCTTGTGGTACCCCACTAGTCACTGCCTGGCATTCTGAAAAGTACCCATTTACTCCTACTCTTTGCTTCCTGTCTGCCAACCAGTTCTCAATCCACGTCAGCACACTACCCCCAATCCCATGTGCTTTAACTTTGCACATTAATCTCTTGTGTGGGACCTTGTCGAAAGCCTTCTGAAAGTCCAAATACACCAAATGGTTCTCCCTTGTCCACTCTACTGGAAACATCCTCAAAAAATTACAGAAGATTTGTCAAGCATGATTTCCCTTTCACAAATCCATGCTGACTTGGACCTATCATGTCACCTCTTTCCAAATGCGCTATGACATCCTTAATAATTGATTCCATCATTTTACCCACTACCGATGTCAGGCTGACTGGTCTATAATTCCCTGTTTTCTCTCTCCCGCCTTTTTTTTAAAAAAAGTGGGGTTACATTGGCTACCCTCCACTCCATAGGAACTGATCCAGAGTCTATGGAATGTTGGAAAATAACTGTCAATGCATCCGCTATTTCCAAGGCCACCTCCTTAAGTACTCTAGGATGCAGTCCATCAGGCCCTAGGGATTTATCGGCCTTCAATCCCATCAATTTCCCCAACACAATTTTCTGACTAATAAGGATTTCCCTCAGTTCCTCCTTCTTACTAGACCCTCTGACCCCGTTTATATCCGGAAGGTTGTTTGTGTCCTCCTTGGTGAATACCGAACCAAAGTACTTGTTCAATTGGTCTACCATTTCTTTGTTCCCGTTATGACTTCCCCTGATTCTGACTGCAAGGGACCTACGTTTGTCTTTACTAACCTTTTTCTCTTTACATATCTATAGAAACTTTTGCAGTACATTTTAATGTTCCCTGCAAGCTTCTCGGAATCTATTTTCCCTGCCCTAATCAAACCCTTTGTCCTCCTCTGCTGAGTTCTAAATTTCTCCCAGTCCCCGGGTTCGCTGCTATTTCTGGCCAATTTGTATGTCACTTCCTTGGCTTTAATACTATCCCTGATTTCCCTTGATAGCCACGGTTGAGCCACCTTCCCTTTTTTATTTTTATGACAGACAGGGATGTACAATTGTTGTAGTTCATCCATGCGGTCTCTAAATGTCTGCCATTGCCCATCCACTGTCAACCCCTTAAGTCTCTATCCTAGCTAATTCATGCCTCATACCTTCAAAGTTACCCTTCTTTAAGTTCTGGACCATGGTCTCTGAATTAACTGTTTTATTCTCCACCCTAATGTAGAATTCCACCATATTATGGTCACTCTTCCCCAATGGGCCTCGCACAATGAGATTGCTAATTAATCCTCTCTCATTACACAACACCCAGTCTAAGATGGTTTCCCCCCTAGTTGGTTCCTCGACATATTGGGTCTAGAAAACCATCCCTTAGGCACTCCAGGAAATCCTCCACCACCGTATTGTTTCCAGTTTGGTTAGCCCAATCTATATGCATATTAAAGTCACCCATGATAACTGCTGCACCTTTATTGCATGCACGCCTAATTTCCTGTTTGATGCCCTCCCCAACATCACTACTACTGTTTGGAGGTCTGTACACAACTCCCACCAGTGTTTTCTGCCCTTTGGTATTCCGCAGCTCCACCCATACGGATTCCACATTCGACAAACATAGCCTTTGACTGGTTTGAACCCATGCCCTCTTAATTAAATTTTTTGAAGAAATGGGGTTGATTGGACAGCTCCCCAGTTATGGACCTGAACAGGTTATAGTCAGCTGCATAAATGGAAACATCGAGTAACTTTTTGTGCTCAAGGAGAAAATAATATTAGTGTGGGGAAAGGAACACTCAGTTCTGGCACCCAGCACTCCCAGATCAGTTACAGAACAGGTAAGATGCCAAGTAATGCAGCATCTATCACCACCCAACAATTGGTAGAAAGCACAGTAGGATTAGTAACAGAAAATGTTGGAAAGAAGGTTCTGACAAAAGGTCATTGACCTGAAACATTAATTTGGTTTCTCTCTCCACAGATGCTGCCTGACCGGCTGAGTATTTCCAGCATCCGCCGTATTTTGCAGTAACAAACGAGTCGAGACTGTCTGAAACTCTTGTGTCCGTTAAATTAATAAAGGCGTTATGAAACAGCTCACGATAAATAAGTTAACATCTTTGTTAAAATATTGCAGAAAGACATTTCATATAATTGCACTGGCACTCAATATCAGTGTTCCTTCAACCCAAAAGTGCCCTAACCCGTTAATTAAAACTCCCATAATGGCTATTCACCATCAGATAAATGTGGTGGGAGCAAATTCAATAATAACTTTCAAATAAAAAAGGAAAATTTTGCAGGGCTATTGGTTCTGATGACCTGAAACATTATCTCGGTTTCCCTCTCCACAGATGATGCTTGACCTGCTTGGTATTTACAGCAGTTTCAGTTTTTATTTCATATTTTCAGAATCCACAGTATTTTGCTTTTGTATTAAGGTCAAGGAGAGATTTAATAGGTGATCAAAATTATGAGGTGTTTCGGTGGTAATTAAGGGTAAACTGTTTCGCTGGCAAGAAGGTTGGTAATCAGAGGACACAGATTTAAGATAACTGGCAAAAGAACCAGAGTGGAGAATGTGTGTTTTTAAACACAGCAAGTTCAAATAGCTGGGCTGAATGGCCTCTTTCTGTGCTGTATGATTCTATTCTGATTGCAAAGAACCTGTGTTAAAAAGAGGAACGAGAGGTTCAAGTAAGTTAGTTTGTTAAAAAATTATTTACCCATTTTCATTAATTGTGAATAAAATGAGCATAAGCTCTAGAAACAGGATATTACCCTATTTAATTTGAATCAGTCCACATGAAATGGAAGTAAACACCACCTATTAGCAGGAATGATTATAAACTGCAAGAAACACACTGGCCAAACAATTACAGATTACAATTTTCCAGTTTTATTGTACATTTTTGAATCCAATAATCTATACATCAGAGAAACGCCCAACTGTAATATTTCTTTCACTTACCACCTTGCCATGTGTATTTTATACACAATTACTGTTACATACCAGACTCCTCTTCAGCACTCACTTTCACAACACATACTTGTTCCATTTTATGCTGCAATATTCTTTCCATATTGCAATGCTAGCGATTGTTTAAACCTTCCGGCCGCTTGTGAACCATCTTAAACAGTCGCATCATGGTGGATTACTAATTACTTCTCAGCAACCAGCTTTCTTTTCTTGAAGTCCATTATATACTCCTTCTCTATCCTTCTGCAACTTTCCATTATCCATCAAAACTACTTTCCTTTGCAATTCTCACAGTAGTCAGAAGCACAAAACACTTTTTACATGCTTGCATTAACAAAAACCTTGTATAAGATGATACAGCAGGTGAATGATCTACAACACAATCATGGGAATGGCTCAAAGACTGAATTGCATGATACCTAAAAATTAACTTGACAAAATTTTTGCCGATCTTAAAAAAAAATGCATATAATAAATCAAAAGTACTTTGTCTGAATTGCTAAGTATTTTTTCCTCTAAATATTACGTTGGATCTCTTTCTCTGGTTAATTAAAAAACAAAAATCATATAGACTACACAAAAATATTAAACTTGAAAATGCTTGCAGGAAATATGGATGACATAAGGGAATGTACAATACAACAATATTGGTAAGACAGTAGATGCCCTTTACAAAACTGCAACAAACAAAGTTTTTAAACTCAAATCTGTTGCAGCGAATAATCCAGTAATTTAAAAACATGAGAGTTTTTAAATGGATGTAGTCACTTTGGAGAAGAACCAGAGTAGTTCAGCAAAGCTGACTGCATTTAGTAGCTGCCATAAAACATATATATATTTAACACAAAACAAGATCAGCGATGTAATCCTGTTTTACACCACAGTACGAACACTGTACAGATATAAATAGAGTCCTTTTCCTGAGCCAAAAACAGGGAGCGCTCAAACTAATGTTTCTGTTCTCTTTGTCATTTGTTCTTGCTGCTCGACTGTTTCTGTGCTTTGTTTCGACAAGGAATCGCACGGCTCGACTGTTTCTTCGCTCTCTATGCTGTTTCTCAGGCGGCTTGGTTCAGATTCGCTTGTGTCCATGTTGGAGCCAGTTTCTGACCCGCTGTCTGCCATTTCCGAGAGGGTGGGCGACTGCCCCTCCTGCACGAGGTCCGCTGGATGGGGAGAGCCCTGCTCGGCTTCTTCATTCAACTCGAAGAGCTCTTTGTGTTCGGTCGGAGAAGGCGTCGTTTGGTAGAGAGACATGGCATTTCGTAGGCAGTTCATCCACTGCTGCTTGTTGTAAATGTCGTTGGCCTGCAGCGTGTGCGACGACTGCCCTTGTGTTGTATGTCGGAAACGAACTCTGAAGATGTTTTTGGCTGTGGATGATGAACATAAATGAGAATAGTTTCAGCGACAAAGAAAAAAAAGAGAAAAGGCTAGTTTTCTCATTTAGTAATCGAGTGTATAATCTAAGAATCTGTGAACAAAGCACAGGTATCCATGCCCACCTATTTAAGGAGCGCATTCTAGACATTACAACTGTAAAACTAAAATCTTCAGTGCATGCAATTTACTGAATTATACACTAACAGCAGAAACACGAGATTATTCATGTCTTAAAAATTTTATTAAGCTTCTAAAATGTCACCAATTGAAAGTTAAAATATTTTAATAGGCTAGTATTAACTTTACACTCTGGTAAAAGAGTAGAGCAAGTAAAGTAATGCAAGTTATTTTTTTCACCTTTTAAGCATTAAATAAAGCAGAGTAAGATAGCTCACAGCTACAATCAGCAATTCACGCAGCCATTTCGCTCACTGGTCCACTTGCCAGTCTTGGCTTACCTTTGTCAGAATTGCCAAAGGCTCCTCTGAAGGAACCTCCCATTTTGGTATCCCCATCCTGAAGATCCTCCAGCAGAAGTTCTTCAACTGGGATGGGCTGACGATATACTTGGTAACACTGGCGGTCATTACGGGACACTGGACGAGTCATTACCACGATTTCTTGGAACAGAAAGACATATAGTTTCTGGAAAGGAGAAAAAGCAAAAACATTAACCTTGAGTTTTTTTTAAATAAAAAAAACCCCGCATAGGATATTTAATAAATAATCACACACCAGTATAAACAAAATGTAATAAATGTGGGTAATATGTTTTTCTATATTCAGCTGTTTAACTTGAAGTATATACAAATAGCAGGACTCAAATACACCGAAATACATGTCTAATGGTAAGAGGTAACTGCTAAACTTACTGTTCCCCGGTTGTTTCGCAGCTCCCCATGGCAAAGCAGGGCCTTGCTGCTTTCAATTCGAGCATCCTTCTGTCTCTCATCCAGATAGTCCAGCTTGTCAATGTAATACTGACAGTCAGACTCTCCTTTTTTCACATTGATGTCGGATAGGACTCCTTGAATGATGGCGATCTAGAAAGCAACATCTGAAGATCAGCAATTGCATGAAACTGTACACTCATGATTATAAATGTCTGGATTGCAGTCTTTAACAATGGATTTAATAAGCATCTTATGTACAAAATTGTGGACAATTAAACTATCTGAACTGGAAAAAAAAACATTCAACTCTAATTTAATTTAGAGCACATTAGACTATTGTCGATCACTAACAGTTTGATATCATGAACCTACAACCACACGGAGTGGAGGAAGAGACATCCTCGGGTACAGATACATATGGATCTTTAACAGGTAGAAATACTCGCAGAAATAAGCCATTAAAAAAGACAAACAGAATTCTGGATTTTATATCTGGGGCATTGAATGCAAAAGCAATAAGTGATGGTGTACTGTGTGCAGTTCTGGGCACCCTATAAGAATTATATTGTAGCAATGGAAAGTAGACAACAAAAAGATTCACCACCTGAAATAAGAGGTTAAAGTTGAAAACTCAAAAAAGGGAACATTTCTCAACAGATTAAAGTGGGTCTAATATGAGGTTTTCAACATTTTGAAAAGTAAATAAATGGTGAAATATTGTTCCCGCTTGTCGAAAACTGGCAACCCGGCGGCATAAACTGGGTAATTACTGGAAGAATGAGGGGGAGAAGTTAGAAGAAATTCACCACAGAGGGTTAAGTAGACCCCTCAAGTGGCTATTGAAACAAGAGGCTAATGTGTTCTTTAAAAGCAAATTGGTTATGTTTTTGATCATGTTTTCTGCATTTTTTTTTAATGTTCCTGTTTCAGAGATGATAGATCGAGTGAAGAGTTAGTAGTGATATAGGCTAAATGGTCTCCTTCAGTGCTGTAATCTCTACAATTCAATCTACAAAGTGTTATGATGTCTGCGTTTAAAGAAATATTAAACCTCACGTTGTACTGGATGTAGCTATATAAGTCAGACACTTACTGCATCTTCCAGGCTCTTCTGATCAGAGTGCCCGTTAGGCGTATGCCGCAAGATCTCCTTTAACAGCAGGGGATATTTGACCAAGCGGCTGCGAGGAATGTCCAGGAAACTCCAAAGGTCCAGTTTCCTGCTGAAGGGCGACTCTAAACAGCGCTGAAGGAAATCCTGCACTCTCCTGTCCTGCTTCTTTTGATCCAAGAGTGCTTTTGCTGCCAGCTGGTTACTGCAGTATTCTTTGTATTCATCAAGCCGTGGCAACTGGAGACAGAGAAAAGACACTTTATCATCAAGAGTAGTTCGGAAATGGATTCTGAAATAGATTTGTATTAAATGTGGGAAAAAAAGGATTCTATTTAAAATTATTTTAGAAGCTAATATTTTAACTAACTCATTGGCTATAACATTCTGGATAGATTGGAACTAGATAAATCAATATGCAGCAAATGTAGCCCAAGCGATTTACACAATCCGCCAACCCATAACATTAGTCCATAAAACTAGCTTTCTGGTATGCAGTTTGAAGTCAAGACTTGTCCACTTAACTAAAGCTAAATAAGTTTGTTTTCAATGTACCCACATTTAGATATCTAGGCACATTGCTTGGGGTAACTTGAACCCATTGCCATGCTTTTTGGTAAATGGTTCGGAGAAAAATGAAAAAGCTTTCAGCAATGACCGTTTGCTTCAGGACTATCTCTATCATCAAGCATAGTCAGCTTTTGTTGGCTTAGAGTAAATTGATTGGAAGATGGCACAAAGGCCCTCAGACAGCCACATCACAGTAACAGAACTAGAACATATCATTTAGGAATTTGATGATGGTGAGTGACTATTAAATCAAGTTATAAGCCTTTGTTTATCCAGAAAAACTGAGTCTTACTCCGCATGGAATGATTTTAAAACAACTTACCCAGCTCACAAGAATGTGACCAATTTGTTCAACTGTTCCATCTTGTTTTGTAGCTTTTGCAAGCTTGGTCAGCAGATCTGGAAGAAAACAAATGCATTAATTCAGTTGTCAGAAGCACTAGCCATAATTAACTGAAGATTAATATTAAAAACTCAAGAAAAACAAAGAACTAAAATATGGAATTTCTAACACTCATGCAACTAACTTCAGAACATTTGGATTGGAAGTTAATTCATCACAAAAAGCCTCCTGGGAATAATTGAGGCAGTAAAATAGCAATAATAATTGGTTCTGTTATATTCTAACTATGGTAAATCCCTTTATTTATCATGGTACAGTGTTGATGATCAAGAGTTAATTTGACTTGCATTATTTTTCACATGGAAATGACAAGTGACACGATTAATAAGTGTACCAACTCTTTCACATTGATAGATATTTTATTTTTTCATATCAAGAGATATTCACCTTCATGCAGAGGGATGTAAGAATCAAGAGCTCCAAATATTTGTGTCAATTCTTCTTCTGTCATGATGGACAACTTCAGCATAGGGTCATGATAAGCCTGTGCACAAGATACACAAGAGCATTGAATATTTACACAATTGTCTCTCAAATAAGTTTTAAACAAAAGCAGGTTTGAATCTAAATGTTCATACTAATAATGACCCCCTCCCACTTTAATGAACGAACAAAATAAAAAATCAGCATTTTTAGCACCCAAAAATTTGCACTGATGCATCTGATTTTAGATATTGCTATAATATAACTATAACATTTATTGCTCAATTCCTTTGTGGGTGTTTTTATAAAATCCTATTATATCACCCTCTTGAGCCAGTAAACCTTACACCAAAAAGTTTGGATTTATACATTTATATAGAACAAAACCTCACCAAAAGATAACTACTACCATTATTCATTTTAAAACAAAGTCTTTAATTAAGTGAAGGCTATTCCAAAATAACTAAGATCTAATTTAAGTTTATTTGCATGGAAACTAGTATATCATGCCTTCATTATAACACTGACCTTTCTCGCTAATTTTAGGTCTTCAATTAAATCCTGCTCCCCTCGATACAGCTCAAATATAGCCTGGAAAACACAAAAAACACAAATTATGACGACATGTACTTGGCACGAAACATCTGTGCTAAGAATGGCATGTTTTCATGATCATCTGATTTAAAATAGACTCATTTTACAGCCCAAGATTTTTCCCTGAAAGTTTTAAATTTAGCTGTACCCATTATTGTTGAAAGCTAAAGTATATGATGTTCATCACACAACAAAAGCAGCTAGTCAAATTTAACAAGTACACTATATACTTGCGTACAGGATTAATATATGGAGACAATTCAGAGTTTGGTGTTACATTTACAAAGATATAAATGAAAGTTAACTGCCCTGAGAAAGGCAAACAGATTTGTGGATTTTGGATCAATTGACAGCACAGGTAGGCCAAATTAAACAAGAGACTTAACCTAAATATAGTCTTCACAATTCTCTAAATAATTCCATCATGGAAAAGATACCCACAAAATTGAGATAAATACAGTAAAGTTCCAACTTTCATCTATTTTTCCTTCATAGGACAACATTTTCCTTCAAATTAGCTTTGATGTCTACTGGATACTTTTTATTTCCATACAAGGGCAAAATATTGTAAGTGCTCGAGAACTACTTTGTTCCATGGCATGTACTTTATACCTCTTGTCGTTTAATTTCCTTTGACGAAAAGTTCTTCTTTGTGCTCATATCAAGAGTCTCGGACCACAATTTGCTGTTGCGCCTTTTAGGTGGGGTTGGTGCTGAGGCTTTGCTGCACAGCTTTTGTGAGCAACTTGGAGATTTGTTTTCACTGCGGAATGTGATGGATCTCTGCAGATGGAAACATTGAGCTCGTTAGTATAGCAAAAAACACACAAGAATAAAGCATTTATTAGATTTGAAAGTTGGTCATAGACTACAACCGGTCTTTGACCTGAACCCCCCAAAAAAAAAATCAGAAATCCCCCTTTGTGGGATGATTTACTTTGAAATTGTGCATCATGGCTGGGGACTTCAACAACACCACCAAGAGACAGAAGGTTCTGCCAAGCTGGTGCCAATACGCACACTTGGGTGGACTAGTTCATTATTTTCTTTATTATTCCTCATCAAAACTGAATATGTTAGCATTCAAGAAGAATCCCCTCCCCCCAACTCGACAGTGAAATAATCAAGATACTGCTCAAAATCAAGCATGCAATACAAACGTCTATGTAAACTGCCAATATTCCTCAACCATATTGCACTAGCGCACTGAATCCATGTGACCTTTTTGGTATAAAATTGCATACGATCGGAGGTCAGCTTTGAGCTTTAGCCAATTAAATCTAGCTTTCAATTCTATTCATGGTTAAAAAAAACTGCCCACTGGACTTGGGATCTAGTGACACATGACGTTGAATCTCAGGTGGAATTCTGACCACCCTCGAGGTCGATATCGGTGTACAAAAGGCGTACAAATGTTTGTTTTCATACTAAGGTAAACTAACTGAAAGCTATTGACTCAAATTTGCGTCACATACACACCCGCTGTAAAATGGATCAATCAGCAGGAATTGCTTTCAAACCCAACTGTAGCACTAAACCATTGTTGACCTTGAACTTGCCCGTGTCATGTTCATACTGGTAGAACTTTTCCTCATCAGCACGCACCTTATCCTTTCACTTAACACAAATGAGGGAGGAAGACAGGCAGGACACACCAATTTTGGTTTAAACCTTGGCTGTTGCAATAGCAGTGTTGGTTAATATGTTGAAGATTCAAGGTTTGACGCCCAGTGTGTGGAATTATTGGGTTTCAGCTGGGGAAGCTATAATTACCCTCTTCACCCCCCCCATACACACACACACACACACACAAAAAAAAAATCAGTTAAGGACCCTCATGATCCAGTCACCCATTAGAATGTATAGGGATGGCTATCTGACGAGGACAAGACCAAGATTGGCTATGATGCCCTTGCTGTTTAGCAGTTTGCTGACAATTTCCCCAAAAAAGGATTGCAAACGAAAGCTGCTTGGGCAACAAGAGAGCGCACCCATCGAGTGTGGCTAAGACTTGCAGAAAAAGGCGGGGGGGGGGGGGGGGGGGGGGGGGCGGGCGGGCGGGATATTTAGTGCCTTAGCGGCTCCAAACATTTCAAAGTGCATCACAAATCAATAAATTATTCTCAAATGTAAGGACTGTTATGCAGAAAAATTGAAGAGGCAGAAAAGAAACATTACCTGCAATGTTTGGCCAAAACGTCTGACGGCTCCATTTTTTGAGGGAGATATTAAGTTTGCTAGAGATGTTACACGTGACAAGGGTCGAACCCGCTTGTTGCTTGGCTCCTGTAAAGAGAACCAAAGTATTGCTCATGAATATACATTACTTTCTGCGGAGACCCAAGGAATCCTGGCTGCCATCAACTCAGCCAACTAAAACATCTGTTCACACACCACCAAATATACAAACACTTTCAAAAGCAGACTAAAGCAATGTCTGGTTACTGATTTAGCGCAACTTGGCCAAGTTCTACTCTTGTCAGGAACAGTGACTGTCTTCAAGTGAGGGGCAAAATAAAAACTTGCTTCATCAAGCGGATGAGAATTTCCTAACCTTGCAGACAGTCCCAGGTCACATAGCACAGACTAGGTGTAAAAGGTTCTGTGCCAATAACATGCCTTACACCACACCACTCAGCAACTGGGATTCTGCAATTGATCTGGAATGGCTTGATGCAGGTTTTAAGTGTTGGAAAGGAGTGCACCCTTACTACCAAACAAAAACTAGCATTTAACACCGTTATAAATGATTAACCAGTCCAAATAGTTCAAGGTGGAATTCATTCACTGAAACGGATTTCAACTTTAATCTACAGGTTTTATGAAAAAAAATTACAAAACCTAGAAAGAAGTATCAAGGCCACTAATAACCAGTACTTGTTAAGCGCTTCAATAATGAAAAGTTTCCTGTGAGGATCACCAGTTTGGATGAACAAATCGATAAAATTAAAAGTTGTACAAAATAGTTCAACCCATTGTGCAGTAGTCTCACTTTTGTATCAGTGTCATAACGGGCAGGTTACATTGTACGCCAAGCAGGCAGCTGCTTCTCACTTTTATCTATACTCATACAAATCCTGGAGTCTTTTTTGTGGACAACCAAATGCTGTGGATCATTGGTCTTAAAAATATGTGTCTCATTTAACAATGGACTACACAGAGTAACATCTGTTTGTACAGAAGAATGACCGTTGTGCCCAACCTGGATTTTAGTTGCAATGCCAATAATGGCATGCATGGCCCACAGCCCTTAAGAACAGTATGGGCCCTCTCTTCCTGCTGTCTCTTGGTCCTCATTATTTGATCTTCAAAAAGGAAATTTATATCATACATATTTTCATTATAATTGAGTAATGGAATTGCATTTATTTTATTAGAAATAAAGTAGTCCACTTTATGTCCTTTCATACTTGTTTACTTATTTGATTCCTTTTCACATAGCTAAATATTGGCAAGGACTGTGGTGCAGACCACCTCTCGAGTTGCTTTTATACGGGTTCAGTTGCACGTTGGTGCCACCGGTTCTTCAGCGTGGGTATCGAGCAGCCAGAAGTAACCTCAAAAATACATCTTCCAAGCCCACTGGCCCTGGTAAACCCAACAGGCTTAATACGAAACTGCCACCAGTTGCCCGAGACCTTCGTGTTGGGAGTTGGCAGCAATGGATACCACCACCAAACCGATAGAAAAACACCATCGGATTGAAAATGCAGGGGTAAACCAGGAATTAGTGATTGGGTAATATCAAGTGCAAGAAAAGTCCATAAAGAAGGGAGCAACATCAAATTATGGCTTTACGCAGAGTTAAAACTGCGTTTGTATTGTTCTTTTAATTCAGCTTCTGGAGTCCGGCACCTATCAGCTAGCTACTGTGCTTCATGATGTTAAATCAGTGGCCGATTCATAGACCCAGTTTCACCTGTCTTTGAGCATCTCTCACCAGGCTACAGAAAACAGACTTAACAGCATTAAATGTCAGGAGCCAGTTCCTGGATTCCAGGCTCCTGGAATATAAAATTAGCTGAAGAATTACTGAAAGCACAAAAGGTGTTTAACCAGAAGCAAGCTTCTTGGAGGTAGCATTACTTTCATGCAATGATTCAACTAATTTGCATGCCACTTAATTGTGAGTTGGCATGAATTGGGTAACCTCTTAAGCTAAATATTTAAACAACAATTACAGGCGGGACAAGAAATCATGCCTGAAGTGATCAGTAACTCCTTGCATCTAGCTCATGTTCCAACAGGAATGCTGAAGTGCAGCAACAAAACAGAGCGTTACCAGGTGTGAACCAGCAAGTTACAAAAATAAACTCGGCCATCTCCAGTGCTTGGCTTCTACAATCACAGCTTTTCAGTTATCTATAGGCATTTTTACATTTCAATTGGAGTCCGAGGACAGTTGAAATAAATTCAAACCCACAACTTCTGCCCTATTTATCTTTAGTCCTGCCAACCCTCCCCCCACCCCACTCTAAAGCAAGACTAGTTGGGAGGCCAAAAATCCATGATGGGATGGCTTCAGAAGGAACCCACTCTGCAAATTTAGTTGCAATGGCAGTTGAAGAAAATCCAGGTTTCGAATGGCATTAGGACTAAGGGGGGGTGCCTGCATCATGGCTGCCCAGAGAACTGCATGCCTGTTATTGATGGCACTCCCTCAATGTAAAAGTGGCGCAAAATAAGGAACTATGTAACAGAAGATTGATTATGTAAAATGATTCTGAGCAAATGCTGGTTACAGATGGCAACAGAATAGCTGAAGAAGAACAGCTGATTGGAGTCAAATTAGACTACACTATCAATCTTTCATTCCTTCACTTCCTGTTATCATTGGCCCTAACTGGCACAAAGACGCTCGAGATGACAGCTCATTCGCAATAATGCTCCCCCTACCCAGCTGCTGGACTGCATTATCCTTATTTGAAATTGGAGCGCAACATCAAATGCCAAAAATGCAGCAACTGCCACACTGGATACATTAAACAGTGAAGCCATCCAGCATTTTATATAACCGAGTATATAGTTCAGCACTGAACCCAAGGCGCTGCCATTGTAGCTATCCTGTGATGGAAGGCGAAGTCCCTGTTGTTGGCACCACTAATTGCCATAATGTAGGCCCAGATTCATCCTGAATTATCGTAATGCAAATCTTCTTTTGGATGCAGATGGACTTGTGTATTTCCATCATTTTCTACTTTATGTGTTTTTTAGTTTAAACAGTAACAATACCCATGTAAGTAAGCATTTGCTGTTTACCTATCATAACACAAAATTAAAAAAAAAAGAGTTGACTGCAATGAGAAAAAAACGTTCTATTTGCCCAATAGACATGTGTCGACCATACCTCCCAGGCACACCTGTACAAACTAGTCTGTGATCTAACATACTTGCAGCCAGAATACATTCAAACAACCTTTCTTCAAGCAATGTTCATTTAAAACAATTATTCCCTTGGAGTAGAGAAATTAGACTGAAAGGAAGCGATTCTGGTCTTTCTACCTCTTTTTTTTAAAAAAGCAGATAGCAATGGAAAACTTACTGCTGACTTTGTGCCTAAATAAAATGCTCCCACCTGCTTACTCACTTTCTTCCCCCTCCCCCCAGTTGGCCTGAATCCCTCTGAGACAAGATCTGTGGATAGGCTGCCAGATTTCCCACCCATTGGTGAACTGTCCATCAACACTGGAAACTAGAGGGCAGCTTGCCCATTAATAAGTGACTTAACAGGTCAAAATTTCTGAAATATCCAGTAAAACTTAGTTGCTGCACACTTTAAAACTCTTGTCTGTGCTGCTGGCACAATAATCCCAACTTTAAAAAAAAATGAGTCCTTACACAATGGAAATCTTTTTATACTGCTGTTTGTTTAGTTCAAATTCTGGCAGATTGGTGTCAGTGAGCCAGCTCCTCAGGTTTACAATACTAGAACTGGCACCCTTACCCAGGCAGCAAATTTCCAGACCTAGTTTTATGTGGATATATGATTTTGTTGTGCGTTGAAAGAGTTTGTTTTAATGGTACAATGCTGGGAGTTGGCTCACAGATGTTGATTTCCCAGAACAAGTACCACTGTAAGTCTAGGGACAGATCTGGATCAAATGATAAATAGGCAAATGTAATGGAAATTTAAAATCAAGGAACCATGGAATTCAGAATTTATTCTGCATTTGTGTAGGTCTTCCCCCCCACCCCCACCCCACATTCGATATTCCAGTTCCCTGTTGAATACTCACTAGCCTCATTGATGGTTCTTTAGCGCACTTCCCAATTCCGTGCATACTGCTAAAACTAAAAAAAAACGTTAAAAAAAAAAGACCTCTTCCTCACTGAAGTGGCTTTGGATTATGCTTCACTTCTACATTCACAATGTGGATGGTTCCTTAAAAATGACCACCTTCTTTCAACACACTTCCTTCAAACCTTAAAACAAGTCACTTTAGATTCAACCTGATAACTAATCAAGAACACTACACTGCAAATCAAATACCTCACACAAGTAACATCAACTCTTCGCCATGTTTGCTGCAAGGCAGAACCACAACTAAATTGATCAGCCATTTCTACCTTACAGCTTCTGTAATCTTTCACCATGGCTAGCTAAAGAAAGTGTAAAAAAAGAGCACACTGCAGCTCTCCACAGTAAATTCTCAATGATGTATACACAGTAAGATGCTCTTTTGTATATTCAATATTTAACAGTGATGGATAGCTCAAGGTGGCGAGAATTTTAAGTTGTAGGGCCTTGCACATCACAAGAGAAACTTTTAAAGTTTTTGTTGTGCAAATTCGAAGTGTTAAACAGCTGCAGCCTCTTATTACAGACACTCAGTTGATACCTATCTTCAGATAGATACTATAGATACCACAAGGTCGTCTTACCCTGGGAGTGACACTCGGATTACAGATGAATATTCGGCTGCATGGAGATACTTTGATGCATACTTACAACTTTATTAGACATTACTTGATGTGAAAAAACATTTTTTTGGCTTAGTAGCAAAAAAGTATAAAAAAAACATCAGCAGAGGCTGCACATCAACGGATAAGGATTTGTGGGATTTGCTCCCACAAATCCCAACCCTCACTGAGCCTTATCTTCAGCATTCCTGTTTTTATTCCTTTTTCCTTCCTCAATGTTTTTAAAATGTTCCTGCATTTGGCTCCCTGTCCAGTTCTCTGAATCTGTTCCTCTCAATCTTGCAGCACTGTTTTCAGCCTGTGATCAATAGCCTTTGTGTCCGTTGACAGATAGCTTGCTGTTGCTATTATGGACTCAATTGTGATTGGTATCTGTCTTAAAACATTATTTAACATATATAACCATTAGTATTAAATTTTTACTGAGGTAAGCAAGTTAAAAATAACGCAAAATTGCTGAAAACTGTTTAGTTTAAATGGAGGTCTCGCTCAGCATCACCATAGCAATTCAGCAGCAACACTTAATGGTACTTGTATAAAGCTGGCATGGGGAAATTGTTAAATGGATATGGAAAAATAAAAAAAGCATTGAAATCATGATGTAATTAATTTGAAATGCTAACTCTTCATGTTTAGTGCACAAGCTCTCTCTTTGTAAATGTTAATTCCAACTCTCGAAACCACCCACTGAAATTCAAATTAGCAGCAATTTCCAATTCGAGCTGTTGATTAAAGACAAGAAACAGAAATTGCTACAATGGGGTGACAGATCATCTCAAATGACTTTTCTTAGAGCAGGAAAGGATTCCATATCAAGACAGATCTGCTTCTTTTGTTTCCATGATTAAGTGTGAATTCTTCACCCTCCTGACATTTAGTACAGCTGTCAAAGTCCCAAACCACCCATCCATCTATCCATCCATCCAAGGGGCAGAAATCCTCGACTCTCAATTCCCAATAGAAAAGTTCCTTTCATTTAGGACACTACCATGAAAAGGATGCTGATGTTATGTTGGGAAACCAGTTCCGTACATAACTGAACCAACAGATAAATATCTGCACATATGCAAGTTTGTTCATGTGCATAAAAATTGTAAATAGTGACATTTTGCCAGGGGATAAAACTTTCCCCATTGTTTGGGAAGGTCCACACGGGCCAACAGGAGCAAAACCCCATTCCTGGCATGGAAATGGCACAGGCACTTCAGCCTTAGACTATATGGCTGTGTTTCACAGGTGTTGATACTGCCACCAGTGGAAGACCAGAAGTTCCAAGGCTCAATTCTCATTTTTTGCTGAGAGTATCGAATCATATTAATTGACGACCACAACTAGGCTCAGCACTCAGGGCAGATCATGAAGACGATTTATACATCTGCTGTTAATTGCTATCCAATAATTGCTGCTGGAAAATGTATGTGTTTGTATATTGAATGAGAACAGGTCTACCCTCAACAGTCATGCCTTCAATGTCAAATAGCTTTTTGGCACCCACAAAACCTACATATGTAGATAGAAAGATGTAAGAAAGCTGTATGTGACCGTGAAACTGCAGCTCAGCAAGCATGTGCATTTTCATGCTGGTGTAGTATCAGATCTTGCGTTCGTCACTATGTAGATGCTAATGTACACATCCACTTCATTTCCCAGAAAACTACATCAAAACTAAAATCTCACACCTAAAATGAAACTGTTTTGGTTGGACAGGAAATTGTATAACCTCGAACTGCAAATCTTTCAAAGGATGTTATGGGAATATGGATAATCTTTAGGACAATAAAAAAAGTTCCAACATGTGCATCCTGTAGCAAGAAAAATCCCTTCAAAACATCAATCTTTAGCTTTTGGCAAAGGAATGGACACCTTAATGAATTAGGCCAATTGCTGACCACCACTCATAGGTTATTGCTTCTAAAATCAATGGGAAAACAAGGGCAGGCAGAACTAGAATTGTTCTAAAAGTCCCATCACCATTTCCTAGAGTAGATAATAGGTAATACTTTGGAGATGTTTCATACAAATCTCAGCCATCTAGAAAGAACCTCCACTACCTTACCTAGAAGTCTATTCCACGTGTACAAAGAATGTCATGGGACCGAAATTTGCTTTTCGCAAGTTTGAACCTATGCCCCTTGTACAATTAGTATTGTGTTATCAATTCAAGCATTGTGCGAGACATACTTTTCCATACACTATCGTATATATCTCCGATGAAGTCATCTCTCAGTTCCCTTTACAAAGGATGAAAACCCAATTTTCTCTTTCCTCCCCCCACCGCCGCCCGCCCGTCCCTAGATGCTGGGAGATCATTCTTATTCCAGAGCTTAAATATCTCTTGCATCTTGCCGACCAGACTGAACACCATACTCAACACGTGACCTGACTCAAGCACTTAAGCATGATTGCCTCTGCTTTGTACTCTACTATTTTGGTTATATAGGTCAGCATTCTATTTGCTTTGTTGATTTTGTTTAGAATGCATTCTTGTGATGTGGGCACATTGGCAACGCCGGCATTAACTGCCCATTCCAAGTTGCCCTTGAGATTTGACAGTCAGCCGCCTTCTTGAACAGCTGCGGCTCTTTCTAGTAGCTTGATACAACGGAGTGGCTTACTTAGCAACTTCAGAGGCCAGTTAGGACTCAACTAAGTTGGTGTGGGACCAGAGTCACATGTAGGCAATGAAAAAGACTGTGGGTTTCCTTTGCTAAAGGACATCAGCGAACCAATTGATTTTTACGATAATCCGACTTTTCAGTACAGATTTAATTCCAGGTTTTTATTTTTATTTTTATTTTTAGACTGAATTCAAATTCTCAAAGTGCCATGGTGGGATTTGAACGCTCATACTCTGGATTACTAGTTCAGTATCAATCACTATGTTACAATACCCATATTCATGCTGTTCCAAGATTATTGGGCATGTTTAGCACCTTACCTATTGATTATTCTCCTCCTCATCATCATAGGCAGTCCCTCGAGGTCGAGGAGAACTTGCTTCCACACTATTAGTACTCAGGTGACTGATCAACTCATTTTAAATGGTGGAAGACGCCTGTGCGTGAATTCTGTTAATGTGGGGTGGCCATTGCACACCAGCCACCATGTGGGCTTAACAGAGCAAGGTCTTGGTTCAGTGGCAAGGGAATCCAAGACGACTGGAGACCAAGCTCTGCCGCATGTGCCAATATATACTCAAACTCAAACATACTCCTACTGTCCTGCTTCCTCAGTCAGAGGAGCAGTTTGGAGCACGAGGCTGAAGCAGTGGGCAAATCAAAAGTCGGCCCGACCTCCGCTCCTCGCCCGTCCTGACCTCCGTGTGTTGGTCATTCTGCTGTTGATTATTCTAGGTCTCTTTCGACTGGAGTTATTTTGACATCTTTCATCAAGCACATAGGTCATCCACTTTTTGCCTCGTAGAGTGCTTCACACTTTGTATTAAATTTACATATTTTGCCTAAATTCATGTTATGCCTCCCACCTAGTTTTCTATTGTCCTCAAATTTAACAAGGTTGCACTAAGCTTTCCAATCCAAATTATAGGGATTCCAAAATCAATCCCATGGCACTCCACCTGACAAGTTCCCACTGCTTCCAACCAGTTAGCCAATTTGTTATCCATGAATCCTCAACACTTTACAGGTAAGTAGCAGCTGTGTGTGTAAAAGAAGCCTGGATTTATGTGGGTGTTCTACAGTCCATTTAAAATGTCACACAGGCAGAGAAGGTAATTTGGAGTACATTATAAGCTACATTGTCTCAAAGAATGACGGTGCAATTTTAGTATCATTCTGTTTAAACAAAAAGACAATTTACAGATTACTCCCCATTCTTTAATGGCTCCAATGATTACAGCTTAACGCCCAACAGGGAAGCATTATCTCAGCCCCGTATTATACAAATTATAGTTATCCAGCCCTCTCCCAAACAAAAAGAAATACTGCTCTAAATGATTTCAATACAGATTACACCATTACCATTTTAAGCTTTACTCAAACTGTGGGTAGTTTCTTCACTTTACTTCCAAAGTAACATGAACTCACTTAATCTTACTTTAAACTCCATGATCTTAAGATATTAAATTTAACATATGATTTGTGTTTCTCCCGTTCCCTCATTGTTAACACTTAAAAAAAAAAGTCTACATATTTTGTTTAGACATCTTCTCTTGCGTATCCTGTGCTGAAGGCAACATCTTAATTTGGGATACCTGCAAGGCGCTTACTCGTAACCTCAAGGCCGTGATTACTGAATGGGTCGGTACTGGTGAAAGTTGAGGTCAACTGGAGCATCCCCACTGCTGTGCTGGCTGAAACCAGCTAATTCAGCAAAGACAAGGGATCAAACTTAGGCCTTCTTGGATGGCGTGGCCAGGGAACCCCAATTTTAAGTTTTTGATTTAACCTGACACATGATCAGGATATGTTTTTCCCCAGGCTTATGTTGTAGCAGTGAGCGCCAATTTTACTAATTTGTAGAAGGAATGTCCCTTTAAAAAGGCACTGTAACTATCAGATTTCTTTCACCACCCTTTTCTTCTCCTGCTCCAAAATGTTTTCTAAAACTTTATCTGGTCCATTGTTAGTTTCATCTTTCCCCTTTCATTTTCCAATGTCTTGCCCTTATGTGTTCATCACCCCATCAGCTTACTGACAGTTCCTTGATGAAGAATTCTCACTAGTTCTATAATGACGCTGTCTTATAGTAGATTTGCTTCCCATATCTGTAAACTGATAACAGTTTACAGATCATTAATAAGGTGAATGCAGTTTGCCAATACAACACAGCTAAACAAAATGTTCTGCAGTTAGACCCAGGTTTTCCACTGTGAATCCTCAGAGCTCCAATCTCAGGTCAGTTATCCAGAGGAAAAGTCACGTGGATGCAAGGCAATTTGTCCACAATAAAGGGATGGAATTAAAGTTTAAAAGAAAACTAAATGAGATAACTAGCATTCCCGTACACTGCTTATCACCTTAATACGGAACAAGTTTTGCAGATACCAAGGAACAGGTCAGTTGTACACATCCTAACATTCCTCAGCAAAGGAATGGTGCAGGGCATCAAATGGTGGTGGTGGTGGGGTGGGAAACAAAGGCAGAGAGAATGAAAAAACGAGAGATTGGAAGATGGGTTCACAATATTTCCATGAAATTGCAAGTGTAATGTTTGCAACGGTGTTGTTTTTCCTTGCAGTCTCTTGAAAGCTGAATTTTTGGCTGTTTTTAGTATTCAGTGTTGCATCAAAGAACAATGGCTACTTTCAGCAAATGCATTTTGAATATGAGGAATATTCCAACTCCCCTGGACTGGTTTAAAAACATTTATTTTACTATCAGGTGGTCCTTACAAAGCATAGGACAAAAAAAACTGGAACGGAGCTTTAGTAAAAAAGTTAGAAAAACTAAACTCACGAAAGCGGACCCAAATTTTATCATAATGTAAGACGACCAAACTGGAAAATTAAATAGAAAAACGGAATAAGGGCCACAAAACACTACTTCAAAAAAGTGATTGCCTGTTAGCCCTGAAAGGAAGCAAACGCCCCAATGTAAACACTACAAAAGCTACTTGAACCATCACTAACAAGACCAGCCTGACAAAGAACCAGCAGGTCATTTCCAGCTGATTCTCAACAAAAAAAAAAGCAAGTCACCACCGATTAAAATGATCAAAAAAAGACAGTAAAGGAGGTCAAACGTGGGCAAATTCCACCCCCCCCACCACCGTCACTATAAAATATCTAAATATGCCAAATATTTTTGTTGTTGATAGTTTATTAAAGGCAGTAATTAGAATAGTACTTCAAATCCCAAGCAATTGTCAGTTTAGTTAGACTGCATTGCCATTTTTCACATTTAAGGTTAGATACATAAAACAGCAAAAATGATTCTAGATAAAGTTAACTCTATGTTCTTGCTTGCACCAGCTTAAAGTAGTTATTGAAAGTCAGTTACTAACAGTTTAAAAATGGACTTGGGGAGCGGGGGGGGGGGGGGGTGCAGGATGATAAAGATACAACTAATTTATCACTTAAAAGCTTTGAACAGGTTTCAAAAATGTTGGGGAACTGGTTTTGAAACAATGCATTCTTGTTTTTTTGTGGGGCAGAAACTTGAGCATTTTTCTAATGCAGCAGAAACAAGACGGACATTGGCTGCTCTTAACTAATCTAAATTATATCAAGTGCACAGCACAGTCGTTGACATTCCACTGGTTACAAAGGGTACAACGCATTTCGTGAACCCAATAAAGTTCTGCCACACCTTATCATTGGCCAGATAACATTGTTCGAACTGTACAGCAGTTTAAACCGACAGATTTGACCAACACGCCAGTTCCACCTTTATTTAGACATGGTATCAGACACGCAGAGTATTTTTCAAGGACTGCAAAGAAAAGTATATCTGATCACTCTGCACAACTGTCCTGAGGAACACTGAGCCCCTTCTCTCAGCAGACACGAGTAACAGTATCTGATTACACTGAGTACAAGTTGTAGCCTGAGGTCATAGTCTACTTACTTTGAGTGCCGAAAATAAAAGACAGTTGGGGTGGACCCAAGCAGCTGATGTAACATTACAAGTAACAAAACGCTCAACTTTGTATAAAAATAAAGTTTTAAACCTTGATCATTCTACTACACAACTAATTCCGCTCTACATAATATTTCCATATCTAAACAACATTCAAGTTTCATAATTGCGTTCCTGCAACAGTGTTTAAAGAAGATTCCAAGAATTCTTACCTCCAATTCTTTTGTAGGGAAGACGTGTGACTGAACATTTACCACTGTAATAGTCCTTTTAGTGGGCAAAAGGTTTTGTATCTCATCATAAGCAACCATACTTGGCAAGCTCTTATTTATACCCTTTCAGAAGACTGGTGTTGAGAGTGCACAAAACGCACTCTAGTCTCTGTGCTGATCGCTCCACTCTGCTGCTGCCGGCGAGCTCTCACACAACTTCAGACAGCTGGGAGGAGCTATGCTGAAGTGTAGCTGCCCACACTTGGGTCATCAATCATCTGCTGACTCTGTAGGTGGGCCACACCTTCTCTGCTCCACCTCCAAATGCTGGAGGAATTGGATAATCTCTCAACAAACTAGGAAAGTAAAGCTGCAAACCGAACTCAAACTAATTAGATTAATAACAAGGATTCCAACTTATCCCTCTCTCTTGCCCTATAGAAACACTTCGAAGGCAAATACATTGTGTTCAAAATACTCCATTTTATATAATCAAAACAATGTATATTATCATTTTTTTTTAATTCAAAGAACTGTTTATGCCTGAATAAAGACCTGCCAGGCTGGTCCTCTGCCATTAGGCTGTTCTGGGTGACTCACAGAGGCATCTCAGAGTGGCTCCATTAAGATCAGTGGGCAGAATGGCACCTCCTCTCCCCAAGAGCCAGTCTATAGGCACTGGTCTCTACTAGCACTCCGCTCACGCTGAACGCAGGCTCAACCTTGGCACGCTGTTCAATTGGGAAGCTGAGCTTTCATGAAAACCACCTGCTTTCTCCTCTGGAACAATTCCACTTACACCACTGCTGAAATCCTCATCTACACCTTTATTACCTGGAGGGTCAAATCCTCAAACTTCAGCTGATCCAGCTCCCACATAACCATCATCCAAACCCTGCCAAGCTCCAGTGCCTCAGTGAATAAAGTCCAAGATTTCTAAATTCTTCAACAGCCTCACGTCAATTGCCTCACCACTTTCCTTTCTGCTTTAAAAAGCATAACTGGATACTCTCATCTTTAACTATGCTTTCACCATCACAGACTCTACCAGAGGTCATCTTGCACACGAGGAGCACAATATAAATCCAAGTAGGTGATAAAGGTCTCTGACTCTGCTCTCAGTTGCCCATTTAAATTTCTTCACTTCCCGCATAGGGCCCATTCTCCCCCAGATAAAGCATTATAAGGGTTTTCTACCAGCTGGGAAACTACATACCCAACTGATAGTGCAGATCCTTAGAATTGGCTGGCTTCAGATTAGCTCTTTGGGTGGTCCAAATTAGTGAACCCGTTGCCTTCAAAAAGGAGCTGATCCACAACACAGTTGTCGATGTCACCAGTGAAGCATAGCAGTAAGGAGACTTGAACTGACAGGAATCTGGTCAGGAGGAAAAAAAAAATGACTTCACAGTACATTTCCTCCCCCCCACTCACATATGAAATGAAAGGCACATACGAGAGAGGTTTTGCTACCCCTTTAAAAAAAAATGAACCAAAAGTTCTATTTCTTGGTATCAATCTGTATTTTGATGCAACTATTTTAAAAATAGAATTGGACATTAGGAAACTTCATAATTGGTTTCAGTTATTAAGAGTGTAGGTTAGTGATTACTGCAGCAAGGTATGAAGTGAAGGCAAGAACACACACACACACACCAAAATTCCTGTACCTGGGGTTGCTCATCATCATAGGCGGTCCCTTGAAACGAGGATGACTTGGCTTCCACGCCAAAAAAGGATGAGTTCACAGGTGTTTCAATGAAGGACCCGAACTACATCCTCAAGGGTAGAAGATACCTGTGCGTGGATTTTTTTTAACGTGGGGTGGCCGTTGCACACCAGCCACCACACGGGCTTGACAGAGCTGGGTCTTGGTCCAGTGGCAAGGATTACCCAAGACGACTGGAGACCAGCTCTGCTGCACAGACCTAGTGCACGCACATATCGCAGTGTGGGCTGGCCCGTGCTACCCCATGGCCCCTGAAATCACGTCTCCCTTGGGCCCTGATCATGTCCCTTTACAGTCTCTCGCCGCTCCTTCGCTACTCCTGCTGTATCTGCCCACACTCCAATCACCGACCTGGACCTTGATGACGTCACTCTTCGCTGCTGTCGCCCTCCTGCACCAGCTCACGCTGCTCCCTGAAGGGGCCTCCACAGATAGTTGGGTGTCAGCAGCTTCGCCTTGCACGCGGGCTATTGTATATTTGGTTAGTAGTAATTCACGTTGTCCACAACTTTATGACACGAAGCATTGGGAAATCAGTGTCAAATCAAACCAGTATACAATGGGGCCATATTCTGCTGCGTCAGGTCATCTTACGGTGTCTGCTGTTAGTTAGACGTGGCCATTTAGGTTTTACATTTTTCCAACCAAGTTGCTGACAGTGCAAGCTGATAACGAGTTTAGGTCGTATCTACCGCGCAAATGCAGGAACTTCACGCCGTTCAATGCATCTCAATGGTGAGGCAGACAGCGAGACGCCAGTTTCATGAAACTAATGGCAGAGCAGCGCATCTCGGACAGCAACTTTTGATTTTCTGTATTTAACCGCGCATCTGCCCTTCGCTGAAGTTGCTGTAGCATTTGTGCATAAATAACGGGGATTTCTTGACAGCAAATTATGGCCCAATATGTTTCAGCAATACACAGGGGAGGATAGGGAGTGGTGAGAGACAAACATAGATATAGCAACAGCAGAAAAATAAAGGATTAGGACAGAGGGAAAAAATTACAAAAAAGGAGTAAACTAGAAACTGGAATATGAAAACGGATTTGCAAAATGTTCCAAATGAAACAGGGTTGTGTCACACCAAAACGTACCACAAATTTAAGTTTTCAACTTGAACTTTTACTTTCTCCCGGATTCAAAAAGGGGTGATATTTTCAAAAGAAGCTGCCTCAAGATTCATGGATCACTAAACTGTGAAAACTAGTAAGCCTGCCCATTTCCCCCATAACTGAACTCGAGAACATTATACTGACCTGGATTATTTACAACAGCTTGTATTTATATAGCGCCTTTAACATAGTGAAACATCCCAAGGCACTTCACAGGAGTATTACCAGATAAAAAATTGACACCGAGCCGCAGAAGTAGAAATTAGCGCAGGTGAAAGAGGTATGTTTTAAAGAGCGTTTTGAAGGAGGAAAGAGGTGTAGAGAGGTTTAGGCAGGGAGTTCCAGAGCTTGGGGCCTAGGCAACAGAAGGCACGGTCACCAATGGTTGAGCAACTATAAAAAAAGGGATGCTCAACCATTTAGGACCAATAAGCTTGGCAAAAGAAATTCGTGTCTAAGAAAATAATTATTCTCAAATGGTTTCAGGATATTAAAACAGCATGCTGACTGAATTAATTATGTTTTTTTATTTCTGTGCTGCTAATCACGCACATCTTGTTATGATTAGTAACAGTGCAGTTATATGTATTGGAATCGATTTTAAGCATGACATGATGACATATGGGTAAATGCACTGCATGGTGTGTGCTGATCCATGCAGAGTGGCATGATCAGTTTCAATCTCTAGTCTTGTCCTTAGTTAACTAAATCTGAGCCAGGGTGGCAATAGGACAGCGCAATTGGTCCCAATTCTCTAAGATAGGGAGGACAAAGACCTCAATTGCCAGTGATTACCCCTGGAAGGTGCATGTGGGGTGGAGTTTGGACAGAAGGAGACATTCTCCTCTCCACCAGCACCCTGAATTGATTACCTTGTTGATCTTTAATGTCTAGGTTTGTACACAGAATCATTAAATGTTAAAGCACAGAAACATGCATTTACCATGATGTGCCCAGTTTAATCTCGCTTACACTCCATAACCTTCAATATTCCTTTTTCAAGCAACTATCGAATTTTTTTTTTAAAGTAACTTATGGATGCTGCTTCAACAATGGTTTGTGGCACAAAACTGCACATTCTAACCATTCATCCAAAATCTGCTACCCGTATGCTAACTCGCACCAAGTCCTGTGCACCCATCACACCTGGGCTTGCTGACCTACATTGGCTCACGGTCCAGCAATGCCTTGATTTTAAAATTCTCATCAGTGTGTTAAAATCTCTCCATGGCCTCGCCCCTCCCCATCTCTGTAACCTCCTCCAGCTCTACAACCCTCAGAGATCTCTATGCTCCTCCAATTCTGGACTCTTGCACACCCAATTTAATTTGCTCCATCATTGGCAGCCGTGCCTTCAGCTGCCTAGCCCCCAAGTTCTGGAATTCCCTCCCTAAACATCTCCGCCTCTCTACCTCCTTTATCACTCCTTAAAACCTACCTCTTTGACTAAGCTTTTGATCACCTGTCCTAATATGTGACTGTGTAGAAATTTATTCTGATTACACTCCTGTGAAGCAGCTTGGGACATTTTACTAACTGCAAGTAGTTATTGTGCATGTGAAGATATTTTTCAAACCACCCCTTTAATTCTTTACGATTATCTTAAATTTGTCCCCTCTCACTACCAACTCTTGCCGACAAGGAAAGGTACACCAATATATCATTTCAAAAGTAATCTCAATTTCTTATAATTTAAAAGTGTGGCATCAAGGAGCCCTAGTAAAATTGAAGTCAATGGGAATCAGGGTAAAGCTCTCCACTGGATGGAGTCATACCTAGCACAAAGGAAGATGGTTGTGGTTGTTGGAGGCTAATCAGCTCAGCCTAGGACATTGCTGCAGGAGTTCCTAGGCCCAGCTATCTTCAGCTGCTTCATCAATGACCTTTCCTGCATCATAAGTTCAGAAGTGGGGATGTTCGCTGATGACTGCATAGAGTTTCAGTTTCATTTCAGCAATTCTGTAGATAATGAAGCAAGACCTGGATAACATTCAGGCTTTGGTTGATAAGTGGCAAGAACTCCCTCTCTAACAGCACTGTGGGAGTAGCTTCACCACACAGACTGCAGTGGTTTAAGGCGGCGGCTCACCATCCCCTTCTCAAGGGCAATTAGGGACAGGCAATAAATGCCGGCCTTGCCAGCGACGCCCACATCCCGTGAATGAATTAAAAAAAAAAATGCCTTTGCAACAACAAAAAATTAAAATTTGGCTAATAGCTAGCTGGAGTATGGTCAAATCCTCTCAGTGGACCTTGGCTGCAATGATTTGGTTAGGAGTTTGAGAAGAGGAGGGCAGGCAACTACTGTAGATCATTATGCTTGGTAATATTTGTACTTATCATCCCTGTATAGGTTATGGCAGATAGTCACAACAACATTTTGCAAACAAAACAGACCTATGGGAATTAGCCCATTGCTCAATGGGTGGCTGCACTGTATAGGAAGGTACTGTAGTAGAGACTAGGAAGAGCAGTTTTGATCTTTGGCCGATGCCACCTTGGCTGATTTGATGAATGCTATAATGGACCTCTACATCTCCATATTAGCAAGGGTAAAATTAGCAAAAGACATCTACTCCAGATTACTGTCAAGCAGCTACGTCTGAAATTGTGTCTGGAGATTGGGAGGGGGCAGATTTGGGCTCAGCTGTAATGTTCTCTGAGGCTAAATGGCCTGACAGTCAGTCGAAGTCCAGTTAATACAATGCTTAATTAAAGTGAGTTACTGGAGTGATCTTAAGGAACTGTATTCCAACAAGGCACAAGGTAAACAAGTTTTTAAATTCCGTATGGACAAGATATGGACATGACAGGATAGATTTACGAGGATGTTGCCAGGACTGGAGAATTTTAGCTATGAGGAAAGATTGGATACGTTGGGTTTGTTTTGTTTGGAACAGAGGAGGCTGAGGGGAGACCTTACTGAGGTGTATAAAATTATGAGCGGCCTAGATAGAGTGAACAGGAAGGACCTATTTACTTTAATCAACAACCAGGGGGCACAAATTTAAAATAATTGGTAGAAGGTTTAGAGGGGATTTGAAGGGAACTTTCTTCACCCAGAGGGTGGTGGGGGTTTGGAACTCACTGCCTGAAAGGGTGGTAGAGGCAGAAACCCTCACCACATTAAAAAATTACTTGGATGTGCACTTGAAGTGCCGTAACCTACAGGGTTACAGACCTAGAGCTGAAAGTGGAATTAGGCTGGATAGCTCTTTGTGGCCGGCATGGACATGATGGGCTGAAATGGCCTCCTCCCGTGCTGTAAATTTCTATGATTCTATGATTACTATAAATGTAACTCAGGAGAGTATTTAAAATGTATTAAGAACATCTCTGAAGATTAATAAATGTTTGCAATGATCTTCCAGGTGGGGCAAGAGAAACAGAAACAATCAAAATGCAGCTGAATGTTATAAATGGAAGCGTTTGGGTAATTGAACAAGGAACTTCAAATGGGACAAATGTCTTTTATTCCCCCACTTTTCTATATATTTTGCTTACAGTCTGGGGAGAAATTTGATGCACACAAAAAATCATTAAGAAAAAGGCTGAATAAACTAACTAGGATAAATCCCAGAGCTTACATTTCTTTACACATTGCTACAACTGATACAAAAGGAAAATAATGGGTTAACTAGCCTATTAAATAACACAAACCGTTCTTATATTTTGCTGCCGAAAGCTTAAGGAGTGGCATCATAAGTTATCCTTGTTCTGCTCGTCATATGATAACGGTTGATAAACCAATTTGAAAATTGTCACAGCTTCAGTATGTTGGTTTATTACTCATTTCACACTCTTACCTTACCGGGCTACTTCCAACAGCAAGCTTGACATTGGAGCAACCCAGCAAACTAAATGCAACACCAGTGCCACCAATGTTAAAGACATCATGGCTCAACTTAGAAGGTGGTTTGCCAGCTAACTCCAATGGCAAACAAACAGCATCCGGTGGCAGCACCAAGTCAGGCGTATATATGTTATAACAATGTACAACACACACACTTATACATATATAATGGGCCTGAATTCGCGCACGAGATGCTCACGTGTCCATGGGGTCCCCGCAAATTCCGGGTTTAGGTATGCGAAGCGCATGCACCTAAACTCGGAACTTGCGATCGGTCAAGAGTTCTCTTGCCGGATCCACCGCATCTGAAACTCAAGTGCCTCCACGGGTGGGGAGTTGGGCTATTTGCCCAATGAATGTCCTTCAAATTCTTCTGACTGATAAAAGCAAAAGCATAAGGCCTGCTTTTATCAGTGTAAGACGTTTAAAGTACAGAAAAATACATTAAAAAAAATAATTTAAACCTAAGTCTTGTTAAATAATATTTATTTATATAGCGCCATTAACGTAGTAAAACGTCCCAAGGCACTTCACAGCAGTGTTACAAGACAAAACACATCAATTTGATATCGAGCCATAAAAGAAGAAATTAAGGCAGATGACCAAAAGCTTGGTTAAAGAAGTAGGCTTTAAGGAGCATCTTAAAAGGAGGAAAGAGAGGTAGAGAGGCAGAGAGGTTTAGGAAAGGAGTTCCAGAGCTGAGGGCCCAAACAGCTGAAGGCACAGCGGTCAATGGTCGAACAGTTATAACGAGGGATGTTCAAGAGGACAGAATTAGAGGAGCGCAGACATTTTGTGGGGTTGCAAGGCTGAAAAAGGTTAGAGATAGGAAGGGGCAAAGCCATGGAGTGATTTGTAAACAAGGATGAGAATTTTGAAATCTACGCATTATTTACCCGGGGACCAATGTAAATCAGAAAGCAAAGGGGTGATAGGTGATCGTGACTTGGTGCGAGTTAGGACGTGGGCTGCTGAGTTTTGCATGACCTCAAGTTTATCTAGTTTAGAATGTGGGAGGCCAGCCAGGAGTGAGTTGGAGTAGTCAAGTCTAGAGGTAACAAAGGCACGAATGAGGGTTTCAGCAGCAGAAGAGTTGAGGCACGCAATGTTAGGGAGGTGGAAAAGAAACAGTTTTAGTTATGTTGCAGATATGTGGCTGGAAACGCATTTCAGGATCAAATATGACACCTATTTGCGAACAGTCTTGTTCACCCTCGGATTGATGCAAGGGAGAGGGATGGAGTCAGTGGTTAGGGAACGCAGTTTGTGGCGGGGATCAAAGATAATGGCTTCAGTCTTCCAATATTTAATTGGAGAAAATTTCTGCTCATCCAGTACTGGATATCGGACAAGCAATCTGACAATTTAGATACCAAGCAGGGGTTGAGAGAAGTGGTGGAGAGGTAGGGCTGGGTGTCGTCAGCGTACATGTGGAAACTGACCGTGTTTTTGGATGATATCACCAAGGGTCAGCATATAGATGAGAAATAATAGGCTAAGGACAGATCCTTGGGGGATACCAGAGGTAATGATGCAGAAGTGGGAAGAGAAGCCATTGCAGGAGATTTTCTGGCTACAATTTAGATAAGGAAAGAACCAGGCAAGTGCATTCTCACTTCGCTGGATGATGGATGAGAGGCGTTGGAAGAGGGTGGAGTGGCCAACTATGTTAAAGACTGCAGGCAGGTCCAGAAGAATGAGGAGGAATAGTTTACCTTTGTCACACTCACAAAGGATGTCATTTATGACTTTGATGAGAGCCATTTTGGTATTGTGGCAGGGGCAAAAACCAGATTGAAAGGATTCAAACATTGAATTCATGGAAAGATGGTCACGGATTTGAGTGCCGACGACACATTCAAGTACTTTGGACAGGAAAGGGAGGTTGGAGATAGGGCAATAGTTAGCAAGGTAAGGTAAGTTTGTATTTGGACTCTTTGGGCCAAATTATCCCCAAGCCTATTTTCTGGCATATTGCCAGAGTTACGGCCGTTTTTCTCGGCCAGAAATGCGCCAGAAATAATTTGCCAAAGTTTCCCTGATGTATAATTCAAATTTGGCGCCGCACAGCGTGTCCGGTCGCCTTGGGGGGTGGAGCCTGCTGTCTGCGCCAAAAAATGAAGCCACACCTTCTACGCATGTGCGGAAAAAAAAGTTACGTATTTGACATTGTTCCAATGGACGCGCATGCTCAGTACAGCTTAGATTTGGCACTCGGCCATTTTTAAAGAGCCAGTTGTGTGTGTGAGAAGGAGTGCTGTGTGAGAGTATTGGAAAAATCGCAGCTGGAGCAATACAAGATGCAACGCGGTGCAAGGACCAAGAATTTCTTACAGGAAGAAGTGGAGGCACTAGTTACTGTGATTGAGAACAGATGGCAGGAGCTGGACACCAGCAGAGGTCACATAAAAGTTCCACCCAAAGAAATGAAGAAATGCTGGAACCAAGTTGCAGAAGATTACTGTGCAATCGTGACCACCATGAGATCTGGAGGCCAGTGTAAAAAGTGGCAGGACCTTGGTCAAGTAGTTAGTGTAAGTAATATTTTCATTTATTCAATGGAATTGCAATTGTAAATGTGACCATCTGTATGTCCCACCCAGCAGAAAGACACCCTCTCTAAAAAGTTGCATTTTCATCTTTGCAGAGGAAGGTGGCACATAATAAAAAGGAAAGAACTCGAACAGGAGGAGGCTCGGCAAATCTGCATCTACTGATACCATTGGAAGAGAGGGCCGCTGCTTTGATGGGTCCTGCCTGGAATAAAGCAATCAGTACTGCACATGCAGGGTCCACACTCGAGGGAGAGGGTAAATCCTGCAAATTCATCATGGTCCTTCAAATTAGCCTGCTGCCTGGCCTCACGATGTGTGAGCCTATTCATGCCACCCTCCCTGCCCTCTCTTCTGCTGCTAACAATTTGACTGTTCTGTTATCTTTTGCAGAACTTGAGGCCAATCCTGACGATGCAGATGATGATTCGGACGTGGACGAGCCTGAAGAGAACATCTTCCAATCCAACCCTCCAGACCAACATGGGGTTGAGGGGGAAGGGATGGGGATGCAGCTGGATGAAGCTCCCACTGTTGTACTGACTTTGGAGGAGGTGCTGCTCATGGAGGTGACAACCCCTTCCGTGCTAGTGGTGTGAGTGTTGGTGGGACATTCCATGGTTTCACATCTTCCACGATTGCGGGTCCCAGTGGTGGGGTGCAGCGAGGCACACCCAGGGCCCCACCTTCTGAGGTTGCCAGTCCCAGTGGTGTGGTGCAGCGAGGCACACCCAGGGCCCCACCGTCCGAGGTTGCGGGTCCCAGTGGTGGAGTGCGAGTCACACCTATGGGGAGGAGGGGAAGGAGAGCTCAACCGAGCTCTCCTAAGGGGCAGATAATTGATCTGTGGTTCAGATAATTGAGTGCGGAGAGCATTGACCTTATCCGATCACTCCTGGATGCCATCAGTGGGGTGAGTGAATGTCGGGATACGTAACAGCAATGACACGAGAAATGTGAACGATATCCGGGACCATCAGTGAGGGAATAGTGGCAATGAGGGAGGGAATGTCAGAGGTCGTGCAAACCATGTCACTGACCATGAGGGAGGGAATGTCGCAGGTAGTTCAGACAGTTTTGCTTAATGAGGGAGGGAATGTTGCAGGCTGTTGAGACACTGTCAGGGCGCATGAGGGACGACATGTTGGAGTTAGCTGCTGCAATAAGGGAACACGCCCAGACCCCGCGCTCCTATTGACAGAAAATAGGAGGTGGGTGGGGTGGTTTGACCCATCCACCTCCACGGAGGTGTGTGGGGGTGCTGACCCATCCACCTCCATGGCACGAACCTGGTATTGCAGTACTTCCAGGAACGGTGCAGTGGCTCTAGGCCTTTTGGCTAAGAGCATTGGCGCAGAGTGATCCTTGATGTGTGCAAGGTGACCTCTGGCGTTTGTGATCTGACAAAGAATTGGAAAGATTGGCTATGGAAAAAAAAACTGTCACTCCCACTCCAATCCCCACACCAGCCTCTGCAGAATCCAAACCCGGGCCCTCCAACTTGCCGTTGGCGCCCCCCCCCCCACTCCCTCAAGAGGTGCGCAGTACCCGAGATGTTAGAAAAAATAAGCTTGGAACCAAGTCCAGAAACACTGCACCACCTGCGGGCAGGAGTAAGGGAGTGTCCAAGACCAATCGCAGCGGGCGGTCTTAGAATAAGGGGGAGGAGAGATGGGTGCAGCCTTTCTTTGCTGCTGCTGCTGCTGCTGCTGCTATTATTGTTACTGTTGTAACAGTTCTCAAAAGTTTTTTGTAAGTTATGTAAATTTACAAGTTTATAAGTGATCTTAAAAGTAAAGTTTGATTCAAGAATAATTTTATTAAAAAGTTATGTACATTGTAAACTTTTGAATAAAATATATTTTACATTAAAACGGAATCATTTTCCATTAACACAACACAACATTACGGCACAGCTCCAAACAGTAAACAGGTTCCATGTGAAATAGTTGTCGCTGAGTCCTCAGACATCAGTTAAGCATTAAAAAAAAAGTGGCCCAGAAAAATCGTAATTAAGTCAGTTACGCTGGCGCAGATCGCAGGGGAAAACTTGGAAAAAAGATAAATACGCCAAAAAAATGGCGCAAATGACCCGGGAAAATTGAGGCCGTTAAAATATGTAAGTATATTTTTCAAAAAATTTAATTGGTTTTAAATAATTAATTAAATTCCATTTTTATTCATTTGAAATATGTAATGGTTTTTGAAAAGTTATTTTCAGTGTTTGTGGGGCTAGTCCCATTGCTACTTATGGTGATTCCATATATATGGAACTCACATACATATGAATGGGGATACCCCGACTCTGATAGGTTGGGCTGTCCCATGTGATCCCAGTGATGCGTAAGAAACCCTTACGCTCCTGGGATACGTGTGCCCCTACGAACGCCTTCGCTTAGAGTCTCAGGACCGCAAGTCCCCAAACCTCCAGGATCAGCAGGTACTTTCGTAGAAATGTTTGCGGTTGGAGGTGTAGTTATGTAGGCACCTTTAGTAATGATTCCACAAGGCAGGGTATGGTGCTTTAACTGTGCAGACCTGCAGTCCTTTAGTAGCAGCTCCTGAGTGCCGACAACAAGTTGTGTGTTTCTTTTTATACTGGGTTACCTGCCGTGTGCAGGCATCCCCTGGGTCTCCAGCAACAGCACCTTCTAGTGTACCAGTAAGGTGTGTACGGTACAAGGGTACATTCAATGTTGCATGACAGTGTTACAGACATCACACAGTGAACAGGCATGCCTACACAACAGGAGGTATCCACCCGAGAGAAGTCTCTGACTGCAAATTCTGGGCCATTATATATACACAAACACATATATACCCAACATGGAAAGAAGTCAACCCCGACAGGGAAATGTTACAAATGTGACATTTTGCACCAACTGCACATGCACAAAGTTCCTCCCCGCATTCTGGCTTTAAAATATTCACCATTTCAGAGCAATTGCAAATTGAAATCTCACATGCACATTAATCCATTGTTGCGAAATCTGTGTACAGCATAAATGGGGGCAGCAAGGAACTGGGTTACATCACAGAACTGCATCCAATGGCAGCAATTCAGGAATACATGCCAGCTTTTTGTACTGCTGAAATGCCCTACATATATTGAACGGCATTTTCAGCAATAGTGAGAGAAAGCACATGCACACGGTTTGCAGGAACTTGACATCTCTGTACTAAGAGGGAAGATGTCAAGCTTCTTAGACTCAATTCAATGGCCTCAGTTGCTGGCCACTGGTGTGCTGGGGATTGTTCAGATATGAAGCTCCACTGTAATGTTTTCCTACCCCTGCTTGGAGCCTCCCAGTCCGAACTCAGCTGGGCTCAGAATAGGAACAAAGCGGAAATTAAAGTAACTTTGATCCGCAGTCCATGGCAGGGAGTTGGTGCTCCAGCACTTTGCACCATTGTGCCAAAATTCTTCATTAACAAAGGGTGTTGCAAATCTGCCTTACATTTCCTTTTTTATTATTTACTCGGCTCGTACATCTCTCAGATGGGGAACAGAAAGGAGCAGGCCCCCACTGTACTTGTGACAACCAGATGAGAAAGACCTTGGAAATGGAGCTCGACAAGCCAGTACATGAATTTCAGGAACAGAAGTAGGCCAATTGGCCCCTCGAGCCTGCTCCGCCATTCAATAAGATCATGGCTGATCTGAAAGCAGAGAGTTTTGAATTCAATTATTTCAACTGGAACAGTCTCCTGTGCACCAAGAAAACAAAATTACATTTAGGGTGTTATGTATGCAATAAAGGTTCAAACTGAGTTCTGTTTAACTAAGCAAGGTACAACCTTGGCTCTGCTTTATTTAGGCCCAAAGTGCCTGACTCTCAAAATGGCTGGCCTTTTATACCTGAGCAGCACCATGTGCATGCTGCTCAGTGGCCTCCAACAATGACGCCTTCTGGTGGCTACCAACAGAATGTACATACATGACAGAGAAAGGTCACAAACTTCTCATAAAATTTGAAACAAAAATTGAAAACAAAGTACACTGATCAGTCACCACGAGAGAGATGCATGTGCATCACATGCAGTGCAAAATAATAACATTCACAATAAATGTTGCATGAAGCTTGAAAAATAAAAAAAAACTTACTGAAAATCCTGTAATATATGCTTGACAGCTAGATTACATGACTACTTCAGAATCGCAAAATAATTCCCTTATGATGCCTTTTGTGAATCAAGTAAATCACCATGAGTGGGGCTCGGTTCGATCAGTCACCATGCCACTTTATTGAAGACATACATTAATGATCTCAGAGTGAAAACCATGCTGATCACACAAACACAAAATAAAGGTTAAGATGGTGTAAAACTCGAGAGTAAATCTTGAGGGATTTAATCAACAGATTTTTATGGCGGTCTTGGGCACACCCGAATGTTATGTCTAAAAAGTGTATAATTGTTTCTAACCTGTTCCTTTTTACAGTTTGGTATTTTTGTTGTACTGTGATGGTGCCTGCTTGTGTACTGCATGATTCAGTTAGAAATAGGTTGAAAATGCAACTCGATTAGAGGCGTTAGATAGATATTCTACTGGCTGGTACAAAAATGCCATTGGTTTAAGAAGTTTGTATGCAGAATTTTGCACAGTTCCAAGAATAATGAGGGCACAGTTTAAAGATATTTGAATCACAAGACTAAATAGTAATGATTATTCAGTTAATAATGGACACCGAGAACTATTATAAAGCAATATTTTAACAGTGTTTCAGATGACTATGTAAGCTGCAAGACTCTAAGTCATATGGCATATGGATGTTCAAACTGGGGCTCGAGAGGATTCCTTGGGGTCTCCACAGTACAAGCAATGCATTGAGAACTCTGTGTTCTATATTTTTGAGTCTTTGTTCACGTAGTAACACATCATCATGTCTGTTGCTGTAGCATGGTTTTGTTTTGGCAGTTTATACAGAAGGTTCCGACAAGTGCCAATATTAGCAGGGAAATTAACACACAAGGGAAACAAAATGTTTCAAACCCTCTGTTCTAGGGGTTCAACATCCTCAACCCCAGAATGAGTTTATAACTTTGAAATTATTCCATGCAAAAACTTATTCACCCTAAAAGTATACTGTGGAGTTTGGAGTGGACACTCTATTTTAGACAGACTGCAAAACTCACTTAAGTATAGGCAAGATACTGATAGCCTATTAGATTCTGTGAATCCCCTATTTCTCCCCCCCTCCTTTGAAGATGCTAAATCTTTCTTGGAATATGGATTCACAGAATCTAACAGGCTGTCAGTATCTTACCTATACTTAACAGTGAATTTTGCAGTCTGTTCAATCTTTGAGGGCATTACAGTGAAAACGGACACCCACAGGAGTCATTGAACAGCAATCACTGGAAAACTTCACTACTGCTGTTCTGCTTTCAAGGCAAGGCCTCGGAGGCCAATTATAGGACCCAACTGCCTCCTCACACGAGCTCAGCTAACTCAACCAAAGCTGATACTTTTAACGTCCAGTGCTTAGTGGAAGCACTCCCATCTGAGTCAGAAGTCATGGGTTCAAACCTCACTCCAAGGATTGAAGGACTTAACCTTGGCTGACACTTCATGCAATACTGAATGGGAGCTGCATTGCCGCCTATCAGATGAGATGCTAAGCCAAGGCCCTGTCTGCATACGCAGATGGTCATATAAGATCTCATGTCACTATTTAAAGGAGAGCAGAGGAAGTCTCCTGGTATCCTGGCCAAAATCAATTTCTCAACAATCATTAAAACAGATTTTCTGGCCACATCTCACTGGCTGCCACATCATGACAGTGACTACACTTCAAAAGGACTTCATTGGTTGTGAAGCAGTGGTTATTGCTTTGGGTTATTGAGAATATTAAATCACTATATAAATGCAAACCCTTTGTTTCTTATATAGCTTAAGAGTATTCAATATTGGCTTCGGTGAGATGTTTGAATCAAGAAGTTCCCAGAACACGGGTCTCTCACAGCTGGTGGCAACTCCGATGTACACCTACTGGTGTCTGAAAAGACTCCACTCTTCCCAGGTATTTCCAGTGGCCAGTTTAGTGAATCTGACAAAGTTTACAATGGACATGCAAATAGCCCACTGACACCAATATAAGAGCAGCTATAAACTGCAGCAAGCTGGCTGGGCAATTTTGTGTGTGATAATTGGTGCATTTTGTTGGCAGTAATTATTATGGCATACTCATCAAGGTCATTTCATATAGGTGACAGAAGAAGCTATCCTGAATTTATGATTGACATGAAGAAGTAGGTAACAGAACTGTAATTTAAATCATGTAGCTCTGCAAACTACTCAAACTTCACTTGATTTATAATATATTATTATAGCACCATTACTTCATTTGTGTTTTCTACATATTATAAAATATAGATTAATCGTAAATTAGAGAAACAATTCGATAGTCAGGTATAAAAGTAGTTCACTGATTGGGATATCTGGAAGCCAGATAAATCAAATTGAGATTTTTGAACATAATATGTATGTTCACAAGCCTCAGTTTTTCCCAGTTCCTTTTTGATTATGGTACTGAGTTCTGTTCAACAGAAAGGAGGTTTGTGTTTGTACAAATAGTGAATGTTGTTCTTCAGGAGGAGATACATGGATTTCTACAATAAGTAACTCAAAAGGAGCATTGAATTCAAGATAACAGATGAACTGGGAGTTTGTGTGGCAGAAAGCGAAGTTAGTGAAATGCCATCACACTTTATGGGTGTACAAACGCAGCCCTATTTATTCAAAATGTAATGCAATTTCTACTGTATTTTGGTAGCACAACAAACCCAACAGCACAAACTGGAGCCGACTAGAGGATACATGTTCCACTGAAAGTTGTCACTGAGATCTAAAAAAGTAACAGTGAACTGCTATATCAGGTTGCTTAACATGAGCCACGCTGTCATAATGGATTTAAAGTTTCTGACAATACAATGAAAGGGGAACAGTATAGTAGGGTGGAAAAGTAACCCAGGAATACTGTAATGGCCACAATATACAAGAGTCAGCATTTAGGAGTGCTAAAGCACATTTTCCAGTAGGAATCACTGGAAACTCTTGCTATTTTTTTCTCCTCTCTAGACCATGTGTTGGTAGGCCTTCTCCTGGAACTTTTGTTTTTGTGCAGATGGTGGCCAAAGACTGCCCTAAGTGGAGGAAGAGCATCCGGGAGGGCGTTGAGCACCGAGTCTCATCGCCGAGAGCATGCAGAAAGCAAGCGCAGGCAGCGGAAGGAGCCTGCGGCAAACCAGTCTTCCCACCCACCTGTCTGTCCCACCTGTGACAGAGACTGTATTGGACTGTTCAGTCACTTAAGAACTCACTTTTAGAGTGGAAGAAAGTCATCCTCGATTTCGAGGGACTACCTATGATGATGATGATGGTGGTCTCACAATGGTGAGAATTAGGAACTTCCAAAATTCTGATCCAGTGGCGATATATGTCCAAGTCAGAATGGATTTATGAAAGGGAAATCATGCTTGACGAATCTTCTGGAATTTTTTGAGGATGTAACTAGCAGAGTGGACAAGGGAGAACCAGTGGATGTGGTGTATTTAGACTTTCAAAAGGCCTTTGACAAGGTCCCGCACAAGAGATTGGTGTGCAAAATCAAAGCACATGGTATTGGGGGTAATGTACTTACGTGGAGAGAGAACTGGTTGGCAGACAGGAAGCAGAAAGTCGGGATAAACGGGTCCTTTTCAGAATGGCAGGCAGTGACTAGTGGAGCGCTGCAGGGCTAAGTGCTGGGACCCCAGCTCTTTACAATATACATTAACGATTTAGATGAAGGAATTGAGTGTACTATCTCCAAGTTTGCGGATGACTCTGAACTGGGTGGTGGTGTGAGCTGTGAGGAGGACACTAAGAGGCTGCAGGGTGACTTGGACAGGTTAGGTGAGTGGGCAAATGCATGGCAGATGCCGTATAATGTAGATAAATGTGAGGTTATCCATTTTGGGGGCAAAAACACAAAGGCAGAATATTATCTGGATGGCGGCAGATTAGGAAAAGGGGAGGTGCAACGAGATCTGGGGTGTCATGGTTCATCAGTCACTGAAAGTGGGCATGCAGGTACAGCAGGCGGTGAAGAAGGCAAATGGTATGTTGGCCTTCATAGCTAGGGGATTTGTGTATAGGAACAGGGAGGTCTTACTGCAGTTGTACAGGGCCTTAGTGAGGCCTCACCTGGAATATTGTGTACAGTTTTGGTCTCCTAATCTGAGGAAGGACGTTCTTGCTACTGAGGGAGTGCAGCGAAGGTTCACCAGACTGATTCCAGGGATGGCTGGACTGTCATATGAGGAGAGACTGGATCAACTGGGCCTTTATTCACTGGAGTTTAGAAGGATGAGGGGATCTCATAGAAACGTATAAGATTCTGACGGGACTGGACAGGTTAGATGCAGGAAGAATGTTCCTGATGTTGGGGAAGTCCAGAACCAGGGGACATAGTCTTAGGATAAGGGGTAGGCCATTTAGGACTGAGATGAGGAGAAACTTCTGAACTCAAGAGTTGTTAACCGATGGAATTCCCTGCCGCAGAGAGTTGTTGATGCCAGTTCATTGGATATATTCAGGAGGGAGTTAGATATGGCCCTTACGGCTAAGGGGATCAAGTGGTATGGAGAGAAAGCAGGAAAGGGGTACTGAGGTGAATGTTAAGCCATGATCTTATTGAATGGCGGTGCAGGCTCGAAGGGCCGAATGACCTACTCCTGCACCTATTTTCTATGTTTCTATAGGCCCAAGTTTCGGGCCGCGCCTAGAACGGCGTAGCCCCGACCTGGACGCCCGTGTAGCCCCGACCTGGACGCCCGTTTTTCACGCCACAAAGTGCGTCTAAAAAATACTTACCTATTCTCCGGCTCCCTGCAGGTCCTCTGGAGCTGGGCACGGCGCAGCACGTGCTGTGGGGGGCGGAGCCAGGTCTCTGCGCTGAAAACAGTGCCGGGACCTCTGCACATGCGTGCTACAGTGGGCGCCCATGTGCAGTAGCTCCAGGCGCCCAAAACTATGTGGGAGGGGCCGGAAGCATGCAGCCCCTAGCCCTGGCCGAATGGCCTCACTGGGGCTGCATGGATCAGGCTACACCTCCCACGCCAGCTCCTGCTTCCTCCTGACATGACCCGACTCCCCCTCCTCCTCCCCCCCCCCCCCCCGCTCCACCCCGGACCTGACTCCCGCCCCCCGCTCCACCCCCGGACCCGACTCGCGCTCCCCCGGACCTGACCCCCGCCCCCCGCTCCACCCCCTGACCCGCCTCGCGCTCCCCCGGACCTGCCCTGACCCCCCCTGCCGGACCCAGAACCCGACCAGACCTCCGGACCGGATCCGAACAGACTCCCATCCAACCCCCCCGGACCGAACAGACTCCCACCCCGCCCCCGGCCACCTACCTTTAAATCAAGTCTTGGGCCCGGCCGGTTCAGCCTCTCTTCTCTCCCTCCCTCCCTCCTCCCCCCTCCCCTCCTCCTCTCTCCCCTCCCCTCCACCCCTCTCCTCTCTCCCCCCCCTCCCCTCCACCCCTCTCCTCTCCCCACTCCGCCCCTCCACCCCTCTCCTCTCCTCACTCCCCCCCACCCCTCCCCTCTCCCCACCCCTCCCCTCCACCCCCACCCACCCGCCTCCTCTCTCCCCACCCTTCTCTCCCCACCCCCCACCTCTCTCCCCTCCCATCCCCCGCCTTTCCCCCCACCCACCCATCCCCCCTCCTCTCCCCTCTCTCATCCCCCCATCTCTCCCCTCTCTCCCTACCCATCCCCCCTCCTCTCCAATCTCCCCCCACCCATCCCCCCTCCTCTCCCCTCTCCCCCCACCCATCCCCCTCCTCTCCCCTCTCCCCCCACCCATCCCCCTCCCCTCCCCCCCATCCCCCTCCTCTCCCCATCTCTCCCCCATCCCCCTCCTCTCCCCTCTCCCCATCCCCCTCCTCTCCCCTCTCCCCCATCCCCCTCCTCTCCCCTCACCCATCCCCCTCCTCTCCCCCCCCTCCTCCTCCTCCTCCTCCTCTCCCCCAGTCGGTAAGTAGAAAATGTTTTATTTATTGATTTTTTAATTAAAAAAAATTTTTTTTGATTAATTTATTGGTTGATTTATTGATGTATTTATCATTTATTATTGATGATCGCTCTTTATTTGTAAAACTGAAGTGTTTAATGTTTGTAAACTTCCCTTTAAACCCACCTGCTCCCTCCCCCCCATTCCCTACGCCTGATTTGTAACCTATGACTGATTTTCTAAGTGTAGGCAAGGTTTTTCTGAGCGTACAAAAATCTACACTTACTCCATTCTAAGTTAGTTTGGAGTATGTTTTCACTGCCTAAACTTTCAAAATGGGCGTAAGTGGCCGGACACACCCCCTTTTGAAAAAAAAAATCTGTTCCAAACTGAAACTGTTCTAACTGACTAGAACTGGAGCAAACTAAATGCCAAGAATTGCAATTTCTAAGATACTCCATTCTAAACCAGTTGCTCCAAAAAAACAGGAGCAACTCAGGCCGTAACTTGGCCCCTATGTTTCTAAGGTGCAACTTGGAGGGGAAATTGGAGGCGTTGCGTTGCTGCTCTTACTCTTCTTGGTGGTAAATGTCACAGGGGAGGGAGGTGCTGTCCAAGTAACCGTGGTAAGCTGCTGCAGTACATCCTGTAGATTGTACATACTGCAGCCGCAGTGTGCCAGAGGTGGATATTAAGTCCAGTGACAGGGGCACCAATCAAGCAAACTGCTGTGTCTTGGAATGTGTCTAGGTTCTTGAATGTTTCTGATCTCTCCAAATGCTAGACGATAAGACTATCTCAGGCTACAAACTAACAAAATGAAGAAACGCACAAGCAGAAATGCTTGAGAAATTAGTGTTTTAACGACAGAATCTGCTACAAACAATAAAATGTGGCAGAGATTTGAACATTCTTTGTAGTATTCACACTTCCACCATGCAGCAAAATCTGAGATACAAAGTTTATAAGTGAAACCACAAATTCACAGAGCATCCACTCATTAACTGCCTGGAAGAGATTCACTGAAGAAATCTTGATTCAGAATCCCAGCTATACCTTGTTTATGCTTACATGTCTGAACTTGGACAAAAGATTTAAAAAACACAAAACCACTAACTAGTGATGACGAATAGCACAGAAACGGGTTTCCCAATAAAACATTTACATGTGTTAAACAAAGTAACTGAGAGAGAGATAATAGCTGCCTCCTCCTCTTCCTCCTCCCCCACCCCAACCCTCCTACAAAACCCCCTAGTGGGGTGACCAAGTACCGATAATAGTCGTCTGCAATACTTGTAAGTAATTCACCTAGTCAGCGTCAGACAAACTCCTCCGAAAAGACATGAACATGAGTCAAAGAAACAGACAGTCCTTCCAGAAAGTGAAAGGAGATATTGAAACTGGTCACAATACTGCCAAGTTATGAAATCCCATAAAGATTGATTAAAATATACAATATTTTATGAAATAAAAGAAGGCAACCACTCACAAATCACATTTTTAAGCATCAATTACTAGCTACTTGGCAGAGTTGAGGTCATTCACAGCAAGAGGAAATCTCAGGTCTAGTCTTTCCTAAGGCAGAAAGAGTTAAGCAGAGATTTTTCTTTCCAACAACTTTCTCCAGTCCTTCCAATTTAAAAAAAAGGGACGGCAATTAAGAATAGGCTCAGATGATGTGAATTAAATTGCACCTTCATGTCCTTCCATTCCCAAATGTTCAACAACAAAGAGGCGATGAACAATTTATTTGATAGAAGTGCAGCATCGAAAATCCGGAGTTCTGGAATCCGGAATGTTCCAGAATCTGGGACGATCGTTAGCAGGGTGGCCCGGAATCCGTCAAATGTTCCAGAATCCGGACCCACGCCTCGGGCCGCCGCCAACATCGCCCCAGCCTCGGGCCGACCCGCCCCCACTGCCTCAGGTCGACCTGCCCCCATGTCGCACTGATTTGACTCCGCCGCCTAGCGCCACCTCGGGTCGACCTGCTCCTGCCCCAGGCTGGCTCGCCCTCGCCACCTCGAGCCGACACCCCCTCCTCTCCTCTCCCTACCTTGGCCCAGGCATTTCCAGACTCGGGATGTCGGAAAGACGTTCCTAAGTCCAGAAATACACAAACCTGGGCACTGCCGTTTCCGGATTCGGGACTTCATAAAGATGTTCCAAAGTTCGGAAATACACAGAATCCAGAGTGGCCTCGGTCCCGAGGCTTCCGGATTCTTGACGCTGTATCTGTACTATTCTTAAATAAAATATAATGCGTGAAAGATTTTAAAGAAAGAACTTGCATTTATATTGTATCTTTTACAACAGGACACTCCAAAGTGCTTCAGTCAATGAAGTAATTTTGAAGTGTAGTCACTGTTGCAATGTAGAAAATGTGGCATACAATATTCGCACAGCAAGCTTCCACATACAGCAATGAAATAATGATCAGCTACTCTGTTTTAATGATGTTGGTTGAGGGATAAATATTGGCCAGGACACCAGGAGAACTCCCCTCCTCCTCTTCGAATAATACCATGTGACTTTTTTTACATCCACCTGAGAGGGCAGACAGAGTTTCAGCTCAAGTTTAATGTCTCTTCCGAAACACAATCCCTTAGAAGTGGACCGAGGTGTCTCCCTAGATTTCGCGCTTAATACTCCGGCATGGCACTTGATCACATGACCTTCTGACTTAGAGGCAAGAATGCTACCACTGAGCACAGGCATCCAAAGTCAAAAAGATTAGTGAAGACAAACGTAGGTCCCTTGCAATCAGATTCAGGTGAATTTATAATGGGGAACAAAGAAATGGCGGACCAGTTAAACAAATACTTTGGTTCTGTCTTCACGAAGGAAGACACCAAATAACGAGAGGACCAAGGGTCTAGTGAAAAGGAGGAACTAAAGGTAATCCTTATTAGGCAGGAAATTGTGTTAGGGAAATTGATGGGATTGAAGGCCGATAAGTCCCCAGGGCCTGATTGTCTGCATCCCAGAGTACTTAAGGAAGTAACCTTAGAAATAGTGGATGCATTAGTGATCATTTTGCAACAGTCTATCAACTCTGGATCAGTTCCTATGGACTGGAGGGTAGCTAATGTAACACCACTTTTTAAGAAAGGAAGGAGAGAGAAAACGGGGAATTATAGACCGGTTAGCCTGACATCAGTAGTGGGGAAAATGTTGGAATCAATTATTAAAGGTGAAATAGCAGCGCATTTGGAAAGCAGTGACAGGATCGGTCCAAGACAGCATGGATTTATGAAAGGGAAATCATGCTTGACAAATCTTCTGGAATTTTTTGAGGATGTAACTGATAGAGTGGACAAGGGAGAACCAGTGGATGTGGTGTATTTGCACTTTCAAAAGGCTTTTGACAAGACAAGAGCTTGGTGTGCAAAATTAAAGCACATGGTATCGGGGGTAATGTACTGACGTGGATAGAGAACTGGTTGGCAGACAGGAAGCAGAGAGTCGGGATGAATGGGTCCTTTTTAGAATAGCAGGCAGTGACTAGTGGGGTGCCGCAGAGCTCAGTGCTGGGACCCCAGCTATTTACAATATACATCAATGATTTAGATGAAGGAATTGAGAGTAATATCTCCAAGTTTGCAGATGATACTAAGCTGGGTGGCGGTGGGAGCTGCGAGGAGGACGCTAAGAGGCTGCAGGGTGACTCGGACAGGTTAGGTGAGTGGGCAAACGCATGGCAGGTGCCGTATAATGTGGATAAATGTGAGGTTATCCACTTTGGTGGCAAAAACACGGAGGCAGATTATCTGAATGGCGGCAGATTAGGAAAAGGGGAGGTGCAACGAGACCTGGCTGTCATGGTACATCAGTCATTGAAAGTTGGCATGCAGGTACAGCAGGCGGTGAAGGCGGCAAATGGTATGTTGGCCTTCATAGCTAGGGGATTTGAGTATAGGAGCACTGAGGTCTTACTGCAGTTGTACAGGGCCTTAGTGAGGCCTCACCTGGAATATTGTGTTCAGTTTTGGTCTCCTAATCTGAGGAAGGACGTTCTTGCTATTGAGGGAGTGCAGCGAAGGTTCACCAGACTGATTCCTGGGATGGCAGGACTGACATGTGAGGAGAAACTGGATCGACTGGGCCTGTATTCACTGGAGTTTAGAAGGATGAGGGGGGAATCTCATAGAAACATATACGATTCTGACAGGACTGGACAGGTTAGATGCAGGAAGAATGTTTCCGATGTTGGGGAAGTCCAGAACCAGGGGACATAGTCTAAGGATAAGGAGTAAGCCATTTAGGACTGAGATGAGGATAAACTTCTTCACTCAGAGGGCCCAAGTTTCCACAAGAACAAAAAAGGGCGCCCCTCCGAGCTGGGCGCCTAAAAAAATCCTCGGTATTCTGCACCTACTTACAGGTCCTCTGGCCCTCGGCGCAGCCAGCACGAGCTGTGGGGGGGCGGAGCCAGGTCCCGGCGCTGAAAACAGTGCCGGGACCTCTGCACATGCGCGCTACAGTCGGCACGCAAGTGCAGTAGCTCCAGGCGCCGAACTGTGTGGGAGGGGCCCGAAGCACGCAGCCCCTAGCCCTGGCCCAATGGCCTCACTGGGGCTCCTCCCACGGCCAGCTCCTGCTCCCCGCCTGACCAGACCCGACACTCGCTCCCCACCCCCCGCCCCGACCCGACACCCGCTTCCCCCCCCGACTGACCCGACCCGCGCGCCTGTTCCCTGACCCGACGCCCCCCTCTCTCTCTCTCTCTCCCTCCCTCCCTCCCCATCCCCTCTCTCTCCCTCCCCCTCTCTCTCCCTCCCCCTCCCCTCTCTCTCCCTCCCTCCCCCTCTCTCTCCCTCCCTCCCTCCCCCTCTCTCTCTCCCTCCCCCTCCCTCCCCTCTCTCTCTCTCTCCCCCTCCCTCCCCCTCTCTCTCTCCCTCCCCCTCTCTCTCTCAACCCCCCTCTCCCTCCCTCCCCCTCTCTCTCTCAACCCCCCTCTCCCTCCCTCCCCCTCTCTCCCTCCCTCCCCCTCTCTCTCTCAACCCCCCTCTCCCTCCCTCCCCCTCTCTCCCTCCCTCCCCCTCTCTCTCTCAAACCCCCTCTCCCTCCCTCCCCCTCTCTCCCTCCCTCCCTCCCCCTCTCTCCCTCCCTCCCCTCTCTCTCTCAAACCCCCTCTCCCTCCCTCCCCCTCTCTCCCTCCCTCCCCCTCTCTCTCCCTCCCTCCCTCCCCCTCTCTCCCTCCCTCCCCCTCTCTCTCCCTCCCTCCCCCTCTCTCTCCCTCCCTCCCTCCCCCCCCTCTCTCTCTCTCTCTCTCTCTCTCCCTCCCTCCCTCCCCCCCCCCCTCTCGCTCTCCCTCCCCTCTCGCTCTCCCTCCCTCCCTCTCTCCCTCCCCCTCCCGCTCAGCGGCACGAACGGCTGTAGAATTCTCCCTGGCTGAAGCACTTTCACACAGGTAGGAAGATGGTTTATTTAATCTTTTCTTGGCTTATAAATGTTTATTCAGGTTGGATTTATTTTGTATAATATTTGTAGAAGTATAAATAAGGATTTATTGTCGAATTGAATGAGTTCCCTTCCCCCCCTCCCCCCCACCTCGTTCTGGACGCCTAATTTGTAACCTGCGCCTGATTTTTTAATGTGTAGAATAGGTTTTTTCAGTTCTGCAAAAATCTTCACTGGCTCCATTCTACTTTAGTTTGGAGTACATTTTCACTGTGGAAACTTTCAAATCAGGCGTCAGTGGCCGGACACGCCCCCTTTTAAAGAAAAAATTCTGTTCTAAACTAGAACTGTTCTACCTGACTAGAACTGCAGAAAAAAAAATGTGGAGAATTGCGATTTCTAAAATAGTCCGTTCTCCACCAGTTGCTCCTAAAAATCAGGCGCGAATCATGTGGAAACTTGGGCCCAGAGAGTTGTTAATCTGTGGAATTCCCTACCGCAGGGTTGTTGATGCCAGTTCATTAGATATATTTAAGAGGGAGTTAGATGTGACCCTTACCTCTAAAGGGATCAAGGGGTATGGAGAGAAAGCAGGAAGGTGGTACTGAGGTGAATGATCAGCCATGATCTTATTGAATGGTGGTGCAGGCTTGAAGAGCCGAATGGCCTACTCCTGCACCTATTTTCTATGTTTTTATGTCATCTAATCCAGGTACAGATTACTGGGAAGTATTCAGGCCATATATGCCCATTTTCCAGTCTATTTTTCTTATTTGAAATATGAGTCACTTAATGCACAATCAGCTCTCTACCATCCCTTGCAGAGTACGTAGCATGAGGAGTGACAATTTGTGAATTGTACACCAGCTTGATGTAACCACGCCTGTTCCTTTTCCCCCAGGGCTTGTGCATGGTTATCATTGGAGACAGGATGTCTGATCCTGCTGTGTGTTGTGCAGATGTCAGTGGTGGAGATTAGTGGCATAGCAACAGGCAGCTGTACTACAGCTTGACACCACTAAGATTCAGCCTCAAAGGCTACCAAATTCATTTGTTCACGATGTTTTAAATTTCCAGGAGTCCTACAGAACAGTGAAACTACTGCACTGCTGTTCGACAACTCAAATCTATTAAGCTAGATTAGTCTCATGCCTGCAATGCAAATCTCCTACCCCAAATGCTCCTTTCCGGATTGATTTAATTCGCCTTCTATTCAATTTTTCCTTCTTTTCAGCTTTTTTTTCCCCCAGTTCTTTTTCATTTTGCATATTTTTTGCTCCAAATCATTTATCTATCAGCCTACATTTTTCTTCGTTGACTTCAGTGAAATCCAAGTCTTGGCAATGAAGTTGCTCAAGTTCCCCAACACCGACCACTGTGCCATCAGGAGAGATGCCTCATGGAGTCCTCATGCTTCTCCATGGGGAGAGTGGAAATGAGAGAAATGTTTTTCTGATTAATTTTGCACACTTACGGGTTGGTGGTTTTAGGACAGTATTCACAGTAACTGGGGAGACGAATCTCCCTACCTTCTCAGTCTGAGTAAGATGCCAGAAGGGGCATGAGCTATGCAGTAGCTAACCAGCGGAAATGCATGTTTTGGACCTAACTTTTGCTCAATATTTCCTTTTAATCAGATTGTTTCATCAGGAACCTGCCAAGTGAATGGTGCAGACAAAGTTCACTGCCCCATCTCTCAATGGCACAAGGTTAAAAAAAGCAGAACTTCTGATTTTAATGATTAGTCCTGGTCAAAATGCAAGCAGTTCACTTCTGCAGTTGGTCACCTACAGGAAATATTGAGGCAGGAAACATTAAAAGCTTAAGTCAAAGGTTATATAGTTAGGGGAAGTGTTTGGTCATGATGCTCTGGCCATCATGGTGTGGGGCAGACTTGCTAAACCAGCTGGTCTTTTCATGCCCATCAATTTTATATGTTCGTATCTGTAAAGAAGACAAGAACTTTAAATTTGATCTGTTGAGAGACAAAGAGCCGGTGTAGGTCATTAGGGAATGAGGTGATTGGCGTTTAGTGCAGGATGGGAACCAGGTGGCAAGATTTCAGGCAACTTGCTGTTTATGGAGAGTTGGGAAGCCAGCAAGAAGGTTAATGGAAAATTGAGTCTAGATTAGGTTTTTTACTAGCAATGGGGTAAAGTAAGGCCAGCTATAGACATTGTTGCTGAGATAGAGGAACATTGTTTTGCCAATGGGTAAAAATAGGGGTTGACGCCTACTTCTGGGGGAACACCCACTAAGCTGTCACATGGCCCAATTCAGCCTGTGACAATGGCTGGGGAGGGAGATGGATTCAGTGGTAAGCAAGTGGGCCAAAAATGATAGCCTTGGTTTTCCTAATATTCAATTGATGGTAAAATGGTTCATCCACAACAGTACAGAGATGGGACAAGGGAAGAGATGCAGAGCAGAGTGTTGTCAGCTAGCCAGTGACTACACATAAATTTCCACTGCATATTTAAACAGATTTCAGGCTGACAATTATGGAATCCGACCACAAAAGCAAAATACTGCGGATGCTGGAATCTGAAATAAAAGCAGAAAATGCTGGAAATCTCAGCGGGTCAGGCAGCATCTGTGGAGAGAAAGAGTTAACGTTTCGGGTCGATGACTCTTCGTCAGAACTGGAATCCTGTTCCTTTATGTTAGAAACAGAATGATCAAAAATGTCAACATTGATTCAACTGGTGTAAATGCTGGATTTGTACCAGGTCCTGGTTTTGTAGATTTTCCCATGATCTGGAATAGTGGAAATAAAGTTTGGTGATGAAAAGTACCAAGAAATCTTCACTTGTTTGGAGTACAAGATAGGAGGTATGTGACTTTGCATGGCAAGGGGGCTAGCAAAATTCATGCTATAATGAAACCAATGTTCAATTTAATAATGCTCCAAGCACAAAAATTTAAAAATAAAATCAAACAAAAGCTGTACAGCTAGCTACAGAAAGCTCATCTGGACCAGTAAGAAAGCAAACCATTGTCAGCAGTTTGACAGAAAGAAAAAAATAACTTACATTTTATAGCGCCTTTCATAACCTCAGGATTTCCCAAAGCACTTTACAGCTAATGAACTACTTTTGAAGTTAGTCACTGTTGTAATGTAGGAAACACGGTAGCCAATCTGCAAAGTAATGTCCCACAAACAGCAATGTGATAATGACCAGATGATTTGTTTTAGTGATGTTGATTGAGGGATAAATATTGGCCAGGACACCGGGGATAACTCCCTCGTTCTTCTTTGAAATAATGCCACAGCATCTTTTACATCCACCCGAAAGGGCAGATGGGGACTCAATTTAAATCTGAAAGACGACACCTCCAATGGTGGAGCACTCTCTTGGACTGCACTGGAGTGTCAGCCTAGATTATATGCTCAAATCTCTGGAATGGGACGTGATCCCACAACTTTCTGACTCAGAAGCAAGAGGGCTACCACCGAGCCAAGGTGAACACAGGTTTGAGGTTGTACACATTCAGTATCAAGTTCGTGTAGATTAATGTCCCTTATAAAGAGCCTCACAAGAAAATCAGCTTCAAACTGCAACGGCACAGAGAGAACACACCAAACAGTGTCTGTGGAGAGAAGATTATGACATCATTCATGCTTCTGACACCCAATACTTAAGAAAAGTTTCATTTGCTCCAGCACTAAAACAGGCATTATTGTACTGTGCAGGAATGATACACAAGTGGCAACTTATAGCACAAGTGCTCTTGTCATTTATGTACAGTATGTGTGCTTACCAGTTTCTGCATAACAGTAATTCGTTAACTTTAAATAAAAGTCAACTTTGGAACTGGCCAAGTGACAGAGCATGGAATACATGTGCAATTCTGAACACAAACAGTTGATGGATTAAAAATCTTCGAAAAAAAGTCTACTATTTTGTCACTTGGGAAGCAATATAGTCAATGTTTGCGCAGTCGGAAGTCGTTTATTAATCCAATTTTTTGAAATTACTCAGAAATTCCATCTTTCTTCAGCACTTGTGTGGCATTTTAATGGGTGTATAATTGCATTTATATAAGCAGCTTATTAGATTCAAACAACTCAGTGCTGGGATGTTATGTATAAATGATGATGTGTGTTTTTATGTGCTAATAAGCATGTAGACTTTATTTTTGGCATAGCCCAATTAAGCATTTTAAATTAAACCCTCACGAAGAGCTTTCATCAAGATTGCAAGTAGCATGTAAAGACACGTACATGAGAACAGGTTCCAGTTCACCCCAAAAAAATCAAAAGAACAAAGAATATTATGAACAATTTCTCACGTTTACTATAGTTTAGTTGTTAAGATAACCAGTTGATGATCTCTGATCAAGGAAAAAATATTGGTTTGGAATATTCTCCATATTCTTCAGTTTTAAATGAAAGATTGGTTGGATAGCACCAATGCACATTAGGTGCAGTGAGTGTACAATCATCCAACAATCTCTTTTCTCACATGCACCAACTCTACCTTGCAGTACAATGAAAGATGTTTTTAGATATCTTGAGAATGTGAAAAGGTGCTATATATTTTTTTTCTTCTTTCCTTCAGTGATCAGTAATTGTTTCTGATTTTCTCACAGACTTGGGAGGCCGATAAACAAATAACTGGTTGTAAAAAACACAAATGTCATTTTGAAGTTGCTTTATGATGTTATCTACAGCAATACAATTTGCACTAGCTGGATGGATGGCTGAGAATGGTGGCCCAGCTGGTTAGCTTTACAGAGAGAGAGAAAGGAAAAAAGTGTGGAATAAGGCTTGATCTACATAGTACTCCATTTTCTTGTAAAAAGGGTTACCGAACAGGAGAATCAAACTACTCAAAACTTGTGAACCTCTCAAGATGGGTTATTAAGGATATTTCACCTCTGATAAATCTGCTAATGCATCATGTGGACAGTTCTGAACATGCTCATTTTCAAAAGGAGACCTCATGTTTGAAGACAACATTAATTATGTAGGTGACAATTTGCATTCTTGAATAGATGGATTCATAACATAATCCCCCAACCAGATCAGTGGGATTAATAGGATTGTTAGGCTAAGATTTACTTTAATAGTTGGTGGTCAAATGAGGTGCAGGCTCCATTTACTTAACCAGTGACTAATTAGCATTAGATTCTTATTTTAAAAGTTAGAAATCCAGTTTCAGTTAAATGGTTTTAAGACAGATTGTTTAAAAAAAAAATCAGCACAGGCCTCATTCCTTGATGACTTAATTAAACAAACAGGATAAACCAGTACAGGCAATGAAAGGCAGCACATTGTTGGGTGAAGCACTGTAATAAGGCACTCAATAGTTAGGTATGTAAGGTAGCAAGAAATCCCAAGGTGGGGAAGACAACATTAAGACTATTCTTCACTTTCCCATTACAAGGATAAGTACGAGAAAAACAGGAATGACAAGTTAAAGAGAAGAAATGGAGGGAAAGCTTAAAACTATACTTGCAAGATTAAATAATATGTCATAGGAAGTAAAACGGAGTAAGATGTGAAATAAATGTATTTACTGTGGTTTGCTGCTATTTACAGTTCCCTCTCCCTGGGTACTGTCCCTCTCCCCTTCAAATCTGCCATCATTACTACCTCTCTCCTCAAAACAAACACCCTTGACCCCTCTGCCCTGGCAAGCTACAGCCCCATCTCCAACCTCCCTTCCCGCTCAAGTCCTTGAATATGTTGCTGCCTTCACAATCCGTGCCCATCTTTCCTCTAACTCGAGTATTTGAATCCTTGCATTCAGGTGTCTCCCCTGTCACAGTACGGAAATGGTCTGTATCAAAGTCACAAATGACATCCTATGTGACTGTGGCCGTGGTAAACTGTTCCTTCCTCATAGTTCTCGACCTGACTGCAGCCTTCAACAGTTGACCACACCATCCTCCTCCAACACCTCTCCTCCGTTGTCCAGCTGAGTGGGATTGTCCTCGGCTAGTTCCATTCTTATCTATCCAGTAGTAGCCAGAGAATCACCTGCTATGGCTTCTTTTCCTGCTCCTGTACCGTTAGGTCTGGACTCTCCCCAAGAATCAATCCTTGGCCCCCTCATATTTCTCATCTACATGCTGTCCTTCGACGACATCAGCTGAAAACACGTCAGCTTCCACATGTACACTGATGACACTCAGCTCTACCTCACCACCAACTGTCTACCTTTTCACCGTCTCCGATTGTCACACTGTTCGTCAGACATCCAGCAGAAATTTCCCCAACTAAATATTGGGAAGACCAATGCCATTGTCATTGTTCCGCCACAAACTCCGTTCCCTAACCACAACCATCGTACTCGATCCCAAGATGAGCTTCTGACCAGATATCCGCTCCATCACCAGGACTGCCTACTTCTTCCTCCATACCATCGCCTGACTCCGGTCCTGCAGCAGCCCATCTGCTGCTAAAACCCTCATCCATGCCTTAGTTACCACTCGACATGACTATTCCAACACTCTCCTGGCCAGCCTCCCATCTTCCACCCTCCATAAACTTGAGCTCATCCAAAACTCTGCTGCCTGTATCCTAACTCACACCAAGTCCCATTCATCCATCACCCCTCTGCTCGCTGACCTATATTGGGCCCCAGTCCAGCAACGCCTCGATTTTAAAATTCTCATCCTCATTTCCAAATCTCTCCATGGCCTTACCCCTCCCCATCTCTAGCCTCCTCCAGCCCTACAACCCTCAGATCTCTGCTCTATTCCAATTCTGGCCTCTTGCGCACCCTGATTTTAATCACTCCACCATTGGCAGCTGTACTTCCAGCTGCCTAGGCCCCAAGCTCTAGAATTCCTTCCTTAAACCTCTCCACCTCCCTATCCTTTTAAGATGCTCCTCAAAACCTGCCTCTGTCCTAATATCCCTATGTGGCTCAGCGACGCGCCTTGGGATGTTTTATGTTAAAGACGCTATACAAATGCAAGGCATTGTTGCTCCCATTTTTTGCTCTCCTGAAGGTGCCGACAATCTCCAAATGGTCCTCCTTTGACTGTGAGAAGAAACGGTGAGCAACTGGAGGGTGCTCTAGTGATCCTGATCCAGCCTTGACCCGACATTCACATATCCACAAAGGTACAGGATAACAAACCAGGAGTAGGAATACTGAACCTTGTTCTCAGAGAGCACTGATCGGAGAATCTGGTGGTTATCAGCCTTTCAGTTTTCTAGAAAATTGGGAGCTAACATCCACATCATATTTTCTGATCTGCACTTCACCGTGCAAAGCTCCACAATGGCAGCAACCCTTATGAGTTCAAATCACTTTTCTTTTTATAACGCTCCAAGACGATGTGTGTTAGAATTTATTGGTTTGGTTTTATTTAAAGGCGCATTTACACTGCAACTTTAATGTCTGTGCTAAACGGTATCTGACATGTACCGACACTATACTAGTTAAGTAAATCCAGAATCAGGGCCCTGTTATAAAAAGTAAAGCAGAGCAAGATTCCCTGGAGGAGGTACTCCTACAATGCTTCATTTGGATACCACAGGGAGTATAAATTCACAATGGTAGCATTCATAGTTTGCAAAGTGTTTAGTTGATCTGCTGGACCCTGTTGAAACTTCTTAAACCTACCTGACCTTAACTTAAAATGTTTAGAAAGCAATGCTTCTCCACTTCCTACTCTAAACATTTGAATTCTTCATTTTCAGGAGATAGCTCCACACATCTATGTGTCCAGACACGTCTCCTAAACAGGACAATTAGAGTTCCAGGCAGGCAGCGGCAACAGGGTTCAGCCTTGCTGGAGCTCAAACTGCAGTCAGTCTCCAATCAATAACTGCAGTGTAAACGCACTCTAAATTAAACATTTAACAAAACGTTTGTGTTATGTATTTAACCCCTTGTAACCTGCATGACACCTGAACACCAGAGGGCCCACCTGTTGGAGTCCCAAGAGATCCCAGCATCCCTTGGGAGCACAGTATATAAGCAGGCCATCCACCAGGTACCTGCATTCTGGAGTCTTATTAAAAGGAGCTAAGGTCACACTTGCTCATTGTACACAGTACTCAGTTTCATCCTTTATTATGACTGTACCAGTTTGCATTGTGTTGCAAAAATCGGATTGTCCGGCCACATAATCTATATTCTGATCACAGAATTTAGTTGAGCATGCCGTAGGAATTTGCCTTGAGGGGCTACAGAATTCTTGGGACCCTGACTTTAAGGCATGATGGTTCTGTAGTGCAGTGCCCATACACTCTGGTATTGAATGATGTCAGAGTATTTAATATGGTATTGAGTCAGATAGACCAAGGCACTTTTTAAAAACAATTGATGAAGTGCAACATCCCCACTGGCACCTGGGAATCCCTGGACCAAGACCGTCCAAAGTGGAGGAAGAGCATCCAGGAGGGCGCTGAGCACCTCGAGTCTCATCGCTGAGAGCAAGCAGAAACCAAGCGCAGACAGCGGAAGGAGTGTGCGTCAACACAGGTTCCCCACCCCCCCTTTCCTTCAACCACTGTCTGCCCTCCTGTGACAGAGACTGCATCGGGCTCTTCAGCTACCTGAGAATGCACTTTTATAGAGTGGAAGCAAGTCATTCTCGTCTCCGAGGGACCGCCTGTGATGATGATGAGACCAAGGCAATCCCCGTTTGATCCCTGGTTTGTCGGTCAGGGCAGAAGTAGGGGAATTGCCTCTGTTGCTGGGTTTGGACAGGGAGCAGAAATGTGACTGAAGAAAGAGGGAAAAAAAAAAGTCAATCAGGGTTCCTGCTCCTCATTTCAGCATGTCCAATCAAATTCAGTTGTGGCCGGGTAAATGCAAAATTGAGTTCAGCCATGTCCCATCCACTCCCTCACCGATGAATAAGCTTAGACATTAATACAAAATACTGCGGATGCTGGAAATCAAATAACAGAAAGTGCTGGAAATACTCAGCAGGTCAAACAACATTTGCGGAGAGAAAAAAAAAAGTTAATGTTTCAAGTTAATTACCCTTCGTTCAGGGTCACTGACGTTAACTTTGTTTCTCTCTCCATAGATGGTGCCTGACATGGCGAGTATTTCCAGCATTATTTGAGCTCAGACATTATCTGAGCTCACACAGGAAGAATGGCCACTTCATATGAGGAGAGACTGGATCAACTGGGCCTTTATTCATTGGCATTTAGAAGGATGAGAGGGGATCTCATAGAAACATATAAGATTCTGACGGGACTGGACAGGTTAGATGCGGGAAGAATGTTCTCGATGTTGGGGAGGTCCAGAACCAGGGGACATAGTCTTAGGATAAGGGGTAGGCCATTTAGGACTGAGACGAGGAGAAACTTCTTCACTCAGAGAGTTGTTGACCTGTGGAATTCCCTGCAGCAAAGAGTTGTTGATGCCAGTTCATTGGATATATTCAAGAGGGAGTTAGATATGGCCCTTACGGTTAAGGGGATCAAGGGGTATGGAGAGAAAGCAGGAAAAAGATACTGAGGGAATGATCAGCCATGATCTTATTGAATGGCGGTGCAGGCTCGAAGGGCCGAATGGCCTACTCCTTCACCTATTTTCTATGTTTCAGACTGCTGATAACTGTAGATTTAGACTCCAGCATGAAATCAGTACCTTCACAAGAAAATGGGGTAGAAAATTCCAGTTAAACTGAATCAAAACTATTACTTAATTTTGTACAACAAAATCAAATCTTGCAATGTTTCATTGGCGCTTACAAATGAATTACAATCACTACAAGGCGTTTCATCACTTCTTTTTTCTAAATTCACAGTAAGACAGAATTTCTCAATTTCTACAAAGCTCTTCCACATTTTCACAAAAGCTCCAAATATAGCCAAGGGTTCTGGTTTCTGTTGGTTAGTTGCCATACTGAGATATGCCTACTTCATGTCATACATCTGACTTTTTAAACTGAATGAACAGGAATAGCACTACAGATTTCAAGGTGGGGGAGGGTAGAGAAAGGAAAATTCAACAGGCTTAATTTGGGCCAAGCCCGTTTTCTGGCGTATTGCCAGAGTTACGCTCGTTTTTCTAGGCCAGAAATGCGGCAGAAATAATTTGCCAAAGGTTTCCCGATTTATAATTTGAATTTGGCGCCGCGCAGCGTATCCAGTCGCTTCGGGGGGTGGAGCTTGCTGTCTGCGCCGAAAAATGATGCCGCACCTTCTGCGCCTGCACAGGAAAAAAAAAGTTATGTTTTTAACGTCGTTGCAATGGACGCGCATGCACAATAAAGCACCGATTTGACAATCGGCCATTTTTAAAGAGCCAGTTGTGTGTGTGAGAAGGAGTACTGTGTGAGAGCATTGGAAAAATCGCAGCTCCAGTAATACAAGATGCAACGCGGTGCAAGGACCAAGAATTTCTTACAGGAAGAAGTGGAGGCACTAGTTACTTTGATTGAAAACAGATGGCAGGAGCTGGACACCAGCAGAGGTCACATAAAAGTTCCACCCAAAGAAATGAAGAAACGCTGTAACCAAGTTGCAGAAGATTATTGTGCAATCGTGTCCACCACAAGATCTGGAGGCCAGTGTAAAAAGTGGCAGGACCTTGATCAAGTAGTTAGTGTAAGTAATATTTTCATTTATTCAATGCAATTGTAAATGTGATCATCTGCATATGTCCCACCCGGCAGAAAGGCACCCTCTCTAAAAAGTTAGATTTTCGTCTTTGCAGAGGAAAGTGGCACATAATCAAAGGGAAAGAACTCAAACAGGAGGAGGCCTGGCAAATCTGCACCCACTGACACTGTTGGAAGAGAGGGTCGCTGCTTTGATGAGTCCTGCCTGGAAAAAAGCAATCAGTACTGCACAAGCTGGGCCCACACTCGAGGGAGGGTAGGTCCTGCAAATTCATCGTGGTCCATTAAATCAGCCTGCTGCCTGGCCTGCGATGTGAGAGCCTACTCATACCACACATCCTGTCCCCTCCTCTGCTGCTAACCATTTGCCTATTCGGTTATCTTTTGCAGAACTTGAGGCCAACCCTGACGATGCAGAAGATTCAGACATGGATGAGCCTGAAGAGGAGAACATCTTCCAATCCAACCCTCCAGACCAAGAACATAGGGGTGAGGGGGGAGGGGATGGAGCTGGATGAAGCTCCCACTGTTGTACTGACTTTGGAGAAGGTGCCGCTCATGAAGGTGACAGCCCCTTCCGTGACTCGTGTTTTGAGTGCTGGTGGGACATTCCATGGTTGCAGGTCCCAGTGGTGTGATGCAGCGAGGCACACCCAGGGCCCCACCTTCCGAGGTTGCGGGTCCCAGTGATGGGGTGTAGCGAGGCACACCCAAGGCCCAACGGTCCCAGGCTGTGGGTCCTAGTGGTGGGGTGCAGCGAGGCACAACCGTGGGAGGAGGGGAAGGAGAACGCAACTGCGCTCTCCTGAGGTGCAGGATCTAACAGATGTGGTTCAGATGGTGTCACTGAGTACAGAGAGCATTGACCTTACCCGGTCACTCCTGGTCGCCATCATTGGGGTGAGTGATGAGGTAGGGGGACTGTCGGGAGAAGTAACAGCAATGACACGAGAAATGGGAACGGTATCCAGGACCATCCGTGAGGGAACAGTGGCCATTCCAATAGTGGAGGGAATGTCAGAGGTTGTGCAAACCATGTCACTGACCATGAGGGAGGGAATGTTGCAGGCAGTTTTGTTGAACATGAGGAAGGGAATGTTGCAGGCCGTGAGACACTGTCAGGGCGCATGAGGGACAGCATGTTGGAGTTAGCTACTGCAATAAGGGAACACGTCCAGACCCCGCACCCATTGACAGAATCAACTGCAATCCCCACACCAGCCTCTGCAGAACCCAAAGCCGGGTCCTCCAACTTGCCGCTGACCCCCCCACTACCTGAAGAGGTGCACAGTACCCGAGATGTTAGAAAGTATAAGCTTGGTACCGAGTCCAGAAAACTGCACCACCTGCAGGCAGGAGTAAGGGAGTGTCCAAGACCAAGCGCAGCGGGCGGTCTTAGAATAAGGGGGAGGAGAGATGGGTGCAGCCTTTCTTTGCTGCTGCTGCTGCTATTATTATTGTTACTGTTGTAACTGTTCTCAAATTTAAAGTTTTTTGTAAGTTACGTAAATTTACAAGTTTACAAGTGACCTTAAAGTTTTTAAGTCATCTTGAAGAGTGATCTTAAAGTAAAGTTTAATACAAGAATAATTAAAGTTAAGTACATTGTAAACTTTTGAATAAAATATATTTTACATTAAAACTGAATCATTTTCCATCAACACAATACAACATTACGGAAAAGCTCCAAACAGTAAAAGGTTCCCTGTGGAATAGTTGTCGTTGAGCCCTCAGGCATCTGTAAAGCGTTCATGGATGAGCTGCTGGCGCAAGGCTCGAGCAATCGTTAAAGGGGCATGGTGGCTCGCCCTCCTCCTCCTGCTCGTCACCTGCATCTTCCACATCATTATCAGCCAATCTCACCGCAGGTGGGTCTTCCACTACCAGGTACTGCTGTGGAATGGTGGCTAAGTTATGAAGCATGCAGCACACAACAGTGAACTAGCCAACAATATCAGGGGAGTACAGCAAGTAGCCTCCAGAATGGTCCAGGCATCGGAAACGTTTGTTTCAATATGCCAATGGTCCTCTCTATGATGCTCCGCGTCGCAATGTGCGACATATTGAATTCATGGTCAGCTTCCGTCAGGTTACGCGCAGGGGCATTATGAGCCAGGTGGCGAGGTTGTACCCTTTGTCTCTCAGTAACCAGCTCTGCCCTTCTGGCTGCTGAAACACATCATGGTTGCTGCCAAGGTATCTTGCATCGACTGACATGATATGATGCATGTCATCACACACGAGCTGCACATTAATGGAGTGGAAGCCTTTTCTGTTCCTGTACAGGTCGGAATCCCCCAAAGGTGCTCGCAAGGCAATCAATGTAGCCCTGTACCTTTGGGAAGTTAACAATCCTGGAGAAGCCCACAGCCCTGTTATGGATTGCTTGGGCGGTCATGGGGAACTCTATGAAATCATTCCTACATGCATACAGTGCAGCCATGACCTGGCGAATGGAGTCATGTGTTGCATGTTGAGAGATGGCGCACACATCCCCAGTTAGGACATAAGAAATAGCAGGAGTCGGCCTTTTGGCCCCTTGAGCCTGTTCTGCCATTCAATAAGATCATGGCCTCAGCTCCACTCACTGCCCGCTCCCCATAACCCTTTATTCCCTTAGCACTCAAAAATCTGTCAATCTCTGCCTTAAATATATTCAATGATCCAGCTTCCACAGCTCTCTGGGGCAGAGAATTCCATAGATTTACAACCCTAAGAAATTCCTCCTCATCTCAGTTTTAAATGGGAAGCCCCTCATTCTGAGACTATGTCCCCTAGTTTTAGTTTCCCCTATCCTCTCTTCATGCACCTTCTTGAGCCCCCTCATTATCTTATATGTTTCGATAAGATCACTCCTCATTCTTCTGAACTCCAATGAGTATAGGCCCAACCTATCTTCATAAGTCAACCCCCTCATCTCCGAAATCAGCTTCGTGAACCTTCTCTGAACAGCCTCCAATGCAAGTATATCCTTCCTTAAATACAGAGACCAAAACTGTACGCATTACTCCAGAGGTGTGCCCTCACCAATACCCTGTACAGTTGTAGGACTTCTCTGCTTTTATACTCTATCCCCCTTGCAATAAAGGCCAACATTCCATTTGCCTTCCTGATTACTTGCTGTAGCTGCATACTTACTTTTTATGTTTCATGCACAAGGACCCCCAGGTCTCTCTGTACTGCAGCACTTTGCAATTTTTCTCCATTTAAACTATAATTTGCTTTTCTATTGTTTCTGCCAAAGTGGATAACCTCACATTTTCCCAAATTATACTCCATCTGCCAAATTGTTGCCCACTCACTTAGCCTGTCTATATCCCTTTGCAGATTGTGTGTGTCCTCCTCACAATTTGCTTTCCCACCCATCTTTGTATCATGAGCAAACTTGGCTACATTACACTCAGTCCCTTCATCCAAGTCATTAATATAGATTGTAAATAGTTGAGGACCCAGCACTGATCCCTGCGGCACCACACTAGTCACTGTTTGCCAACCGGAAAGTGACCCATTTATCCCGACTCTCTCTGTTCTGTTAGTTAGCCAATCCTCTATCCATGATAATATATTACCCCCAACCCCGTGAACTTTTATCTTGTGCAGTAACCTTTCATGTAGCCTTCTGGAAATCCGAATACACCACATCCACTGGTTTCCCCCTTATCCACCCTGCTCGTTACATCCTCAAAGAACTCCAAATTTGTCATAATTTCCCTTTCATAAAACCATGCTGACTCTGCTTGATTGAATCGTGCTTTACCAAATATCCCGCTACTGATTCCTTAATAATGGACTCCAGCATTTTCCCCAACGACGGATGTTAGGCTAACTGGTCTATACTTTTCTGCTTTTTGTCTGCCTCCTGTTTAAAATAGGGCATTACATTCACGGTTTTCCAATCTGCTGGGACCGCCCCAGAATCCAGGGAATTTTGGTAGATTACAACCAATGCATTGTTGTAGTTTGAAATGATCTGGAGGCATAGAATGAAAGTGCAGCTGTAACCTTCACTTCAATTGACAAAGCAAACCTCCTGATGATTCTCAGTTGCAGGTCTGCTTTGACCAACTCTCAGATCTCACAACTTCTTTGCGGAAACGCAGCCTTCTAACACAGTCTGCATCACTTAGGTGGAGGTATGAATGCCTGTCTCGATGTACCAGACATGGGCAAGGCCTCCTACCCTATGGGCTCTGATGCTCCTGCTGTGATGAAGTCGAATCAATTGTCTCCTATGTAGTACCATGATGCAGAAGGCTCTCACAAGCTATGGCAGTCAGTATCGCCCCCATACTTAAATTTAACCTTTGAAAGAAGCTCAAAATGGCAGGGAGGCAGGACAGGTTCACAGTTCTCGCTCTCCCCAAGATCGGTATGGATGGACCACACCCAAGGTCTTGTGACTTCTCTTCTCTCTTCCCCGCCCCCCCCCCCGCAACCTACTCATTGTAGTCAGTGCAGAAGGCTTCTGATCGTACCTTGCTCTCTCTCTCTTCTCCTCTTTCCCTCCCCCCAATGGTTTGTTTTGTAGCCAATTCTCCAGCCCTTGTCCGGGGCCGTTTTTACCAGCTAAAGCTACGACCCTCCAGCCCTGCTTCAAGTTGTTTTGTTGTTGGCGTGTTAGTGAGTAAAAAAAGAGAAAACTTCTGAAATCCAATAAATTTACACTTGTACGTTGACAGGTTAAAAAAAAGTTGAACTTTATTATTGATTTTGACTGTTCTTGACTCCTTCCAAAATCTTTCATTTAAAACAATGCCGTCTTTCAGGCCCCATGACGTTAAAAAAAAATAAAATGGCCTAGAAAAATCATAACTAAGTCTGTTACGCTGGCCCAGATCGCAGGGGGAAACTTGGAAAAAAATAAATACGCCAGAAAAAATGGCACGCGCCTAGAAAACATCGCAAATGACCGGGGAAAATTGAGCCCAATGATGTGGTCACTTCTAGACACAGGAAGAACAATGAAATATTGAGACTAAAACAAAGAAAAATTCCACTGTAGTTATGTGAAAAGCATCTTTTATGATGAACAGGAATATAAACAATTTGATTGTTACAAAAATTGGCCGTTGAAGCTGCTGGCTTCAATGATCAAATGACTGTTAAATGGCAGAACAGAAGATAGTTAAGGTTCCATTATTGGTGTGACCCGGTCAATTTATTGTTTTTCCGTATCAGAACTATGAAGGCGGCTGATGACAAATAGCTCAATAATGGCCCTGTTGGTATGACTGTGTACTCAGAGTATGCTGTCATACCGCTTTTGAAACTTACCGCAAGATTGGAATTTCCACATGTTCTTGCGCCAAATCACGAAGCGATCTGTCAAGCTCCCACTGCACATAAGCTTCGCTGTGTATTTGACCTCATACAAATGAACGTGCTAGCAAAAAGTTAGGCTAATTGTCCACCACTGAGGTAATTATGCTGAAAAATGCTAAGTCTGGTGCAAACAGGAGCAAGAAGCCTGGTGCATAGCACAAGAGGACTAGATGAGAAAATTGTATTACAAAATGATCTGTAACATTTGTTTGAAGAGGTTACCATAATGAAGTGTTTGTGAGCACACTGAATAAAGCATTAAATGAGTGGTTTGGAACTTTTTTTTTAGAAGCTAATAATCAGAGTGTAAAGTAATGAGAGACTTGTATTGCTAGTGTGTGTTATAAGGTTTATAACAACTGATGTTTGTGAATTTTGAATAAACATACTTTGTTGTAATGAGAGATTTACAATGATAGATTGTTAGTATAAGTTTGCAGTTACAGAATTTATTATAAATGGCAGCCTTTTAGTGTTCCACTTCGATGTCATGTATATCTGTATAAAAAGGACACACAAAGAAAGGTCCCCGGTATTCTTGTTGAGTTTATCCAGAATTTCACTTCGGGAGTATTTAGTAAATCAACTGTCTGTCAGGTTCCCAGCACAAAGATAAATGCTTTGATTTACACAACTTTAAAGATTGTCAGAATGTTAAAATAAACATTGCCCCATTATTTGTTAGATTGAAGATTTCAGTTGCTGCCAAGCTCATGCAGTTTACAGCAGCAGACACTGTAAATGTAAATATGATGTACTCCCGTCAGCTTGTAGTTTGTACCTCCATGAAGCTTAGGTTTGTGCTTTTTAAATGAATACTTGATACTACCTTGTCTTTTAATCATAGCCAATCAGGAAACACAGGAATTGCTGATTTGTAAGAGTCAGGCAGTGAAAGGTGCACCACCCCATGTGAACCCAGATTTGCATACAACGGGCTCAGTGGGCACAACCCTTTAGCGTTTGAAAGCAAGTTCTTGAAGGGGGCTTCGCACAAGGCAAGTATGGATTTCCTGGTGATGTCAGCGCCGTACTCCTTAGCTATGCCGCCTACTGCAAATTCAGGGCCATTATCCTAGTAATTTAAGGGTTAAAATGCACAGATAATTATTTATGGCGCAAGGACTATGATCAGTCAAATGAGTATGGTACTGAAGCAGGAACCCAGAGGTTGAGGGAGTTCTAATCCCACCATGGCAAGCTGTGAAATGGAATTCAATAAATGACCATTGAAACTGCTGGATTGTCATAAAAACAATGTCCTTCAGGGAAAGGAAGCTGCTACCAATGTTCCCTGTAAGTTGCGATTTGTTCTGCGCAGCCTGTTTCTTTTAATGCACGTCCTAAATTTCTGCACATGTGCAGTATTTACATAAAAGCCAGTGAGTGGCCTGCGTGGGACCTTGCAAATGACTGCTCGGCCATGCGCAGAGAACTCAGTGGGAACATTGCCCGCTACCCCTACAAGGCCTGGGCTACACATAACTCATCTACACTACGTAGTTGACACAAAGCCTGCTCAACTGGTCGATTGAGCCACTGAGTCAGGGAAACTTGCATTAATGCAGCATTGCCAGCATTACCCTCATCATGAGATCAAATGAAATGATAACCAGAGTATGCTGATTGATAAAGGCTTCTTCATCTACTGAGCACGAGGCTTTTGCACGTGCAAGTAGCTCCATATCAGTGGACAAGAAAGCTGCTGGGACATCAAAACACTTCGTGACAGCTACCCCATGCCGTAGTGAGTAAAGAAACAGTATTAAGCAATTAAGATCTGAAGTCTGACACATCATTGAGTTGATGGATTTCAGCCTGGGTAGCAGTTGGGCATTAGACTGGCCACAAGGTCAAAAATGAGGAGTGGTGAGGAGAAAGGGGGAAATCAGCAGGGTTTCTTCACTTGATTGCAGTACTGCTAAAAAAAAATACGCATCATCATGGATGTTAGGTACTGACAAAAATCAGACTCAGCTGTGCTGCTCTCCATGGTTAAAATCCCCGCTCACACTCACTGGCTAGAGTCACGCATAAAGAACAGCAACTTGGACAAAAGGGGGCTGACAACACCTGTGGAACTCAGTAGCAGCAAGGGTCAGCACCTTTGGGAGAGAAGAAAATTTAGTTTTGAGAAATGAGGAATTATTTTAGATCAGTTCATAATCAGAAATATTTTTCAATTAAAAGGAGTTTATTTCTTCCGGTAACCGATGAAGTGTCATCTTGGCTCAGTGGTAGCACTCTGTCCTCCAAGTAAGTGGTTGTGAGTTCAAGTCCCACACTTCAGTGCCGTCTTTCAGATGAGATATTATCCTAAAGGCTGGTTTTCCTTTTCTGATGAGTGCTGAAGATCCCATAGCAGTATTCAAAGAAGTGCAGCAAGTTCTCCCAGTGTCATGGTCGAAATTCTTCCCTCAACCAACACTAGCAAAACAGATTAATTGGTTATTTAACTCATTTGCTATTTGTGGAACATTGCTGTGCAGAAATGGTTGCCGTGTTTGCGTATATAACAAATACACTTCAAATGTGATTCACTGACTGGGAAGCACTTTTGGATGTGCTGAGGACGAGTCTATTTTTAAAAATTACTTCTCAAAGTAAGAAATTTGCAAAATAAAAAACCCTTTTTAAAACCTGGCTGATGGTTAATTGGTGGCCTTGAAGCTAGAGCCAAGGGAGCGGAAGTGAAATAAGTCATCCTCAGAGAAGTTAAACATGAATCTCAGAAAACTCTGGAAATTCCAATATTTTCTCTCGTGATTTCCAGAAAAAGCAGTATTTTGCTTTTCTCTGAATTTATCTCATCTTTCACTGCTGTTCTGAGATAAGTCACCTGAAGATTTGAAACATTCAGCCAGTTTAGTCTCATTCGATGGAATTCCAGTACCCTGTACTTAACAAAAAAAGGATCACTGTACTACTGCAATCTAAACAAAGTCGGTTGATCAAGGCATCAAATGAATACGCCTGAATAATAAAAGCTCGCCGAGATGGAGGAAAAATGGGTGAGAGATGAGAAAAACAGGACCACAATATTACAGCAAATACTGATACGAGAAGAAAAGCATGATTAATCCGGCCTGCTATAGAGCAAAGGTCATGAATAAGGATCGGAAGAATGGAATTTCCCAAAACAAAGTCAAAATCACCGTCACATTTTCATTGTGTTAATTCTAATTTAGTCCACTTCAATCAGAACCACTTCCCTTTCTGCTCCCGCATGAAGCATTAAACATCCCATGTGTTGCATTTCATACTTATAGCTACAGTTTGTGCAAAAATGAAACCAAATCAACAGCTGACCCACCGAATTACTGTACACAAGATATAGATTTGGGCATTTATGGAAAATGGTATTGAAACATCATGACGCAATGATTCCCCTATAACAACCAGCTCGCCATGCAAATATATCGTCTGGGGAGACTGAGATTTGAAAATTTTGCAATGTCACTGTGCCTACACACCAGTCATCGAATACTTAATTGTCATTTAAAGTAAGAACTAGCATTTATGTAACACCGTTCACGTTTCCAGGATATCTCAAAGCACTTCATGGATAATTAATTACTTTCAAGTGCAGTTATAGTTACGAATTGATTATCTGCGCAAACCGTCTCGTGTCCTTCTGCGTATGCATGTGGTCGGCCCTGTCCCCTTTTGTGCATGGGCACCCCATCCCCTCTGCGCATTTGCACGGTCACCAATGTCCAGCCGTGCATGCACAATGAGGTACTTGGGCTGGAGGTGTGTGGGGGCGTAAGGAGGTGAGGAACTTTGGGGGGGGGGGGGGGGGAAGAAAAGAGAAACTTGGGCGAGGGGGGAGCAGGTCAGGAACTTGGGTGGGGGAAAAAGAGGTGGTGGTCAGGAACTTGGGCTGGGGGGAGGGGGATGGAAGGAGGTCAGCAACTTGGGTGGTGGGATGGGGGAGGTCGGGCACTTGGGTTGGTGAGTGGTGGGGCGGGGGGGAAGAAAGAGAAAGTGGAGGTCAGAAACCTGGGGTGGGGCAGGAACTTCTTTGGGGGTGGGAGAAGGAACCCGTGAAAGTGAGCTCTGTTCTGTCTGGAGTCGGCAGTCAGAATGGCTCGAATTACACTTCATAAAGAGAAACTGTTGGGTATGTCTTTTCCTCCAAGGGAGCGAATCATCAATTAGGACTTATAATTAAGGGGTTAGGTGTTGCAAATTAACGTGTCCTTATAGTTATGTAAGTAAATGTGGTAGCCAATTTGCACACAGCAAGGGTCCACAAACAGCAATGAGATAAATAAAGCAGTTAACGTTTATATTACAGAACTGCCTCAAGTAGAAGTGTGTTTTTTTTTTAAAAAAGACAGCCTCTGGTGCTGTGAATTTCACCTGTTCTACAATGCTGGTCAGATTTCAAAGCATTGGAAATGTTAGAGGATAGTTTTTATTTATTAGATGTTTTACCTATTCCTCAGATCAATAAGGTTATTGTACATTGAGGCCAACATTGAGTTTATTAAGCATATAGTACATGCAATAGTATTTAACATACATTGAACAGTACTTACAACCGCACCAGGGCATGAATAGGTTGGGGACTCAGATCTGAGCTCTGCATGCAACTTCAATAAGATCTTTTACAAATCCAAGACATCGGTACAAACGGTCACTTGTTATACATTTCTCTCCCTCACCATGTGATAATTCCCAAATATCTGCATTACATGATAATACAAAAGTTAAAATATAACTCCATATTAAAAGAATTTAATTGAATTTGTCCCTCATCAGTAACTTTAGTTAATTAACGAGTTTCCTTACTTAACAAGCTATTTTTCTGTTCGGCTAATTAAATTGGTATAACTCCCTTACTTTGTTACATTATCAATAATTTTGTTCTTGTGGCATATAATTGCTATTCCACCAAGTCTGTCTTTGATTCTGCATCATGTTACCAGTCAATCTCATGATTCTACAGAAACCCCAAATTAAAAGATTTTCCTTTTGCAGGACTAACCCTGCATTATTATCAAGGATTATAGCTCCCCGAAATTTAGGAACCAGTAGTGCAATGGCATGTCTTTAATGGAGTTCCCTCATTATTCTGGTGACTACTTCACCCGGAAATGGACCAGTGCTTTAAGGTCAGCTTTGTTTCAAAAGTTCCATGCTCACTACTTTAAAATTGACCTGTACTTCCCTGCTCAAGAATAGGGTAATATTACTGCAATACCTGTACAAAAAAAAAATCAAAGCAGTATAACATTAATAGACTTTAGAAAAGCCTGATTAACACTTTCCTTAGAGACCTGTGGTGCACAACCTTTATTATGTGCAACTAATATGGGTGATTTATAATTTCACTTGCTAGCTATCAGACCCTCCCCAATGAAGTGGATATATCCATATATGTCCAGCAATGGAAAAGCCAGGCATGGAGAAATAGCAACCACTGCTGCAAGAGGCTGGTATTTGCATTGCTGTTCCAGTTCTACTGCTTCCAGAGGTGCCAAGGAAGCTGGGGCTATAACCATTAATGCCAATGCAGCAAATCATTTCTTAGGAGCTCCTGCAGTATGTATGTTATGTCTAGCCTTGTTTAAAAGGACAACTCAACTTGTATCCCTCCCAGCTGTCAGCATAGCATTGCTAGGGATTTCACCTACCTGATGTCCAAGTTCAGAAATGGAGTGTAGCACAGTGAGACCAAAGGAATTGAAGAGTAAACCAAGACCAGCAGATTTGTCCATGGACCACTAGCAGCAGTGTGAAAGCAGATAACTGCACTCTGGTACTGAAAAGTGTTCAGGTAGACTGAAGAATTTCCTCTGCAGAATGTCCCTTACACAGATGGGAAGTGACTACAGTACGTGTAAAACAGGAAAAAAATGCTCAGTACAGAGTAGATTTAACTAATGAACTTCAGTATAGTGTTAACAGCTATAGTGTACTTAAACAAATGTAAATCTTATTCCATTATTACGGTATTAAATGCTTATTTATAAATCCTCCCGTGAAGCCCCATTTTCGTGGTGTAGACATGCTTTGTGGCAAGGCATGAGTACTGTATAGCATTGATGGGAATGTTTCTGCAGTATTTATTCCCTGTTGAGAAATTGCTGAAACATTGCAGACCGAGAATGGGAAAATAATTGTCAGTGGCCTTAGAAAGACATTTACTGATCGAAACAGATGTATTTTGCTCCTTTTATTTGTCACAAATGAAGTGGCTTATGTTGAACACAAAAGTTAGGCAAGTTTATCAAGGGAGAATTACAAAACTGTTGTAAATAAACATTAATCAATCAAAAAATAAACTATGGAATAGCTCTCTTTTGTTCCAAAATTCCAAAGAAATTTGTTAAGATAGATTCAACACAAGGTCCAATTTTCCACTGATTTATCCCCTCCTTTCCCTGAAGGCACTGATGCTTTGTAGAAGAACAGTTATACATCAGCAGCACTTCAGTTCTTCAGCCAAGTGGCTATTCTTTATTATGGCGAACAGGAAGTATCCTATTCTGCACCAAGTCACACAATTCCATGACTCCTATCCTTTCTGACCTACACTGGCTTCAAGTACTCCAATTTAAAATTCTTATCCTCACATTTCAATCTCCCCATGGCTTGGCCACCCCCATCTCTGTAACCTCCGCTAGCCATACACCACTCTCCACCCAGAACTCTGTTCCTCCAACTCTGGCCTCTTGTGAATCTCCCCTCACCCCACCAATGGTGACTATGACATCAGTCGTTAAGGCATCAAGTTCCTAAACCTTCTGCATCTCCATCTTCCTTTCCTCAATTAAGACCCGCTTTGATCAAGCTTTTGGTCACCATTGACACCACAACCTTTGACTTGCCATACATTTTTGACTGATTACTCCTGTGAATTGGACATTTTTTGACATTAAAGCACTAAATAAATGGAAGATGTTGTTCTTGAGTTAACAATCCTGTCACTATCCAAAACATCGCACATGCATTTCCATCAGGTGATTAAGAGCAGAAGCCTTGGCTATTCCTGTATCTCCCGAGCAGAGTGATGCTGAAGATAACTGTAGCACCCAAAACCTCCCCAAGACCAACTGGTCGGTGTGGTTTAGCACAGTGCCATGCATACTTTCATTTACCCACTAAGCCATCATGCCAGGTAAGTTTTCTAACAAATTACTCCTGTGGAAGGCAGCATTTATTGCCCATCTTTGAGTCAACTACATAGTGTGGGACTGGAGTCATATGTAGGCTTCTTCCCTGAAGGTAATCAATTAACCAATTAGTTGTTAACAAATTTGCAGCTTTCATAATCAGCTCATCTGCTGCTAAAACCGTCATCCAATCCTTTTTTTCGCCTCGAGTCTCAACTGTTCCAATATTCCTGGCTGGCCTCCCATCTTCCACCCTCCATAAACTTAAGGTCACCCAAAATTGTGCTGCAGTATTCTAACTCGCACCAAGTCTTGTTCACCCATCATTCCTGTGCTTGCTGAACTGCACTGGCTCCCGGTTAAGATATGTCTCAATTTTAAAATTCTCATCCTGGTTTTCAAATCCCTCCACAGCCTGGCCCCTCCCAGTCTCTGTATCCTCCTGCAGCCCTACAACCCTCAGAGATATCGGCGCTCCTGCACATCCCCGTGCCTTTAACTGCCAAGGCGTTGGAATTCCCTCACCAATCCTCTCTTTCTTTAAGTCGTTCCTTAAAGCCTACCTCTTTGATCAAGCTGTTGGTCATCTGCCCCAAGATCTCCTTTTGTGGCTCAGTGTCAAGGTTTGTTTGACAATGCTCCTGTGAAGCGCCTTGGAACGTTCTGCTACATTAAAGACGCTATATAAATTGCAAGTAGTTGGTGTTTATTTTGGTCTAGCCCACAAGTTATCAGATTTATTGAATTCAATTTCACAACTTGTCATGGTGGGATTTGACTTCACAACCTTTGGTTTTATTAGTCCAGTAGCATAACCACTAGGCTATCATACCTTCATATTTACTGGACACTCAACAGGAGTGCATTTCTGACTTATGCTCCACTGTCAAAATATACATAACCACTTGGCCAAAAAAAAGTTTTGCTGCACAATTTACTTAAAACTACGCCAGACTAGAAGAGCAATGAATTTTAATGATGCTACGAGTCACGTTGAGCTCATTTTTTCCCCTCCACCCTCAAAAAAGGTTTAGCCCTCCAATTTTCATATCTTTCTTCAGCCAGAAGAGGTTCATTCTGAGATGCAGATGTCTCCATGATTACGGAGCTGCAGTTATATTAAATCAGACATTTTCCAATAAGAGCAAGTCAGATGATTCCAACCTGGCCATTTTCCACACCCAGACTCAAACATGGAAAATTTCACTCTAGGTATTCCATGTGGCAGTCAAGCTGAAAACTAAAAATTCACTGGACACAAGTCCAAAAAGGCGTTCAGCTCTGGAATGATTTTAATACAAACCCATGTTCTGAGAATCAATCAAAAAGATCCTGACTTCAACGTTTTTTCTTTTGCCAGAGAGCAAATACCCTGTAAGAACCATTTCCAGAATAGGCTTCAATATTGCACAGCAGACATCACCAATGAACATCATTCCAAAGTTGGTCACAAGTCAATCGCAACATAATTACACAAACACATTCAATTCAGTAACAGGCCACACCGGTTGTCCTGTGGATTTAACTTTCATATTGAACTCCATTAAAAGCTGTTCAGTACGAGGCAACGATTAGGCAACTGTATTTAAAGTCCTGGCAATACAGAATAAAACCGGTCAAGGTAACAGACACACACAAGCTAATAAATAAAGCACAAATAACCCTTAAAAGCCAACAGTTAAATCTAGAAACAACTACTGCCATGATGGTTTGAGGGCCTATCCTAGTAGCTTACATGCAGTGCATGTGTCGTACTAAATTCAAGCACTCTTCTCAGCTGGGCAGGCTCAAAAAGGCCGGAGTTCTTGCACTTCACCATTACCCAGAGAAAGTTGGTGACGGGACTAAGCACAGATTTGATTCCACCAACGCAAACTCTCCAGGTTCACTTAAAAGAATGACCCTTTGGGCAAGGTTCGAGGTCTGCTGGCACCCAAAGAACACTGCCCCAGTACGAATGAAAATTTGGGTGTGGGTGGGGGTGGGTAGAAAGAAGAACAAAATAAGGAGAAAGCCCTGCTCTGATCTCAGGAAAAAAAACACATTTGATTTGGTCATACTTTTTAAAATTAAATAATGGCCAGTATGGCACTGCACATTAGAGAACCAACACACAATTCCCCAGAGTAGTGGAACACAGGTAGCAGACTGATGAGTTATTATACTACGGAATGCAAGCTCCAGACGCCAGTCTGCAGGAAGATGGTCCTCATAACTTCAAAAGACAAATACATGTAGGTGTTGACAGAAACTTGAAACTTGTTCGGCTTGTACAAGTTTCTAATTTTACAAATGTCCTTTGTTCACTTGGCTCCTATAAGTGAAACCTTTCTTTAAGTCTTCAAGATAATCTATTAGAATTGCACTCCTATAGTGCTGGCAATCTCAAGTGTTTTGTCGCCCAAATACAGTATTTGACTTGTTCCTGCTGTACATAGTTTACTGATGGTGTCATTGTATGGTTCAATAGACAAAAATAATGCTAGGGAGCAGTTTACAATTGCCCAGCTCAACAATTCTGAAGTACAAATGGTGCTATTATTGAGAAGCAAACAGAAATATAAAAGCATTTCAATATAAAGTTACATCCTAACGCAATAAACTTGGAACTTGATTATTGCATATTCTCCCAAGACATCAATGCAGTGCAAATTTACCCTAGTGCCCAATATGGCAGAGTCTCCATTACAGCAACAACAATCTAAACAGCTGGTCACCGAGCCTCATGTGGTGACTCAGTACTGTAGTATATACACATCACCTTTGGGCCTCATTCTATTTTATGATTAAAATTTTAAAGCCAGGAAAATGTTTCATGTTTAATAGAGTGGACAATCATAATACCGCTAGATGACCTTCCCCAGTGATGCTCATGGATTGGGTTTGTACTTCTTCCCATTGGTGCTCAACCAGTTGTGATCAGAAGTGGAGTTCATGTTCTATTCCAGCTTAATCAGAAAAACAATGCTTCTCCCTCTGTCAACTCATTCCCCGTTCAGATATTGTAGTTCATAAGAACATAAGAAATAGGAGTAGGCCATTTGGCCTCTCGAGCCTGCTTCGCCATTCAATAAGATCATGGCTGATCTGATCATGGGCTCAGCTCCACTTCCCTGCCCACTCCATATAACCCTTTACGTCCTTATTGCTCAAAAATCTGTCTATCTCCGCCTTAAATATATTCAATGACCCAGCCTCCACAGCTCTTTGGGGCAGAGAATTCCATAGATTTACAACCCTCAGAAGAAATTCCTCCTCATAGTTTTAAATGGTTGGCCCCTAGTTTTAGTTTCCTCTAGGAGTGGAAATATCCTCTGCATCCACCCTGTTGAGCCACCTCTTATAAGTTTCAAGAAGATCACCTCTCATTCTTCTGAACTCCAATGTGTATAGGCCCAACCTATCCCCGTAAGTCAACCCCCTCATCTCCGGAATCAAACTAGTGAACCTTCTCTGAACAGCCTCATATAATTCCACCTTTCCACCATTTGATCTGCTATACACTTGCATTTCTTATTCTCTGCACCTGGTTGCCATGCTACTCAGCTATCCATGTGTTTTTCTTAATCAGCTATTTGAAAAATATTAAAATTCAAGGGAATGCAAGAGGATGTGCAACAGACTAACTTCATTTAAATTAGTTTCTAGTGAATAACAAAGTTGATGCAAAATCCAATATGGATGCACTTTAAAAAAAGTTCCAATTCATCTGTGGAGTCACGGCATGGGCAAACAGACATGTTAGCACAAGCAGTGGCTCTTTTTGCCTGGGCTAGATTTAGGCCGTGTGTTCCCATTCTCTTTCATATTTAAGCAATTATCTCATACCTTTCTGAATGCTGTAACTGAGAGCATTGATTGTGACTTGCGGCAAAAGATTCCACTGTGTCTCTGCATCCAAAAGTTTTAAACACAAAAGCATTTAACAATCGTAATACAAGGTAATCAAAATTATTTTGTATGGTACATTCTCTACAGAATAAATGTAAACACACTTAGTACTGCTTATGGACCACTATAAGAATGGAGATATTAATATTTGCAGTTTCCAGACAACACACTCGTTTGGCTTTCAACTGGGAGACATAGCTATGATTTCACACAACTTCCCAATCTCAGCCACAATATCCAGGGAAGGTACTGAACAACACCTTCCATTAGGGGAAATGATAAACTGGCTAAGTTCTCCTCGTCTGCTATGTTGCATCTTTTAGTACCTGACAAGGTGCATGGGCAGAAGCCCAAGAGCAGGTTGCCTGTTCATAGTTTCAGCAAGTTTACAGCATGAACACAGGTGGTGAAAGAACCATAAAAAGGAGAAAAATCAGTCAAGTAAACAAGGTGATGAAGAAAAGAAAAAAAGATTACAAATAAAGACACCAGAAGTGCATCTGCTTTTGCTTTCTGGTGCTATCTTTATTAGTCAGTTATCCCAAGAATATTATACCACTGGTTATGACAGAAGAAAAATATAAAACGTGGTGGTACTGTACCAGAAAACAATGAGACCAGGATTTGCCACTTGCAACAGAAGGCGACTTCCTGATTCATGGTAGGTGCCTCCATGGAAGGAAGAGTGACACATCTAAGGAAGACATGCAGAGAACTGCACCTCCCAGTGAGTGGTTTCACAGCCAAATTGACGATAGGCTTGGGAGGAGGCAGCAAATGGTGCATGATGAAATCATGGAAATGACCACGAAGGCAACCTTTCAACCAGTCACGCTTGTGCTAGAACTATCTACTCTAATCCCATTCCTCTGCCCTTTCCTTTTATATTGAACCTTTTCAAGTACTTTTCCAATTATGTTATATTCCCTACCTCGATAGCTACTTGTGGTAAATCATTACATATTCTAATTATAATAATCATAAATCTTTGTCCCCTTGTTGCTGATTTACCAACCAGTAGAAACAATTATATACCAATTACTCTCTCAAAACCTTTCATAATTTTGAAAAGCTTGATGAGATTCCCCATAAGCACCCCTGTTCTCATGAATATTTTGAGCTTTTCTTTTTAACTATAACCTCTCATTCTCAGCATCATTTCAGTGAAGGTTTGCTGCACCCTTTCCACATCATAAATATCCTTCCTATAATGGAGTGCCCAGAATGGCAGGCAATAATTTAAACATGGCCTAACCAATGTTGGTTAGAAATTCAATCTTTAAAAAACTGTTGCCACACTTATTGGCTAAGTTGACTGAAGATGCTGATATGCAGCAATTCAAAAAAAGCAGCCTGTGTAGTGATTCATTTTAGAGTGGCTTGTTAGGTTACCTCAGAGGCATGACCAAATAGTCTGGGACAAGAGTCACTTGTAAGGGTAGGGGTAGCAACTACCCTTCCCTAAAGGAACGTAGTGAACCAGTTGGGTTTTGATGATAATCCAGCATCTTTTATGGCCATTTTTTCTGGTGCCATCCTGCAAAATTACCAGATTTATTAAATCTATTTCAACCTGTCATGGTGGGATTTGAACTAGGTTGACAATCCAGAAAATGACAACTAAACTCCTCAGTTATACTGAATGCTCCCATGTATAAATATAAAGATAAAGCACCTTAAAAAAAGAAAGAAATGTTCCACTCCAAAATAATTTTTTTTTTTTTTTAAATCTCTCATCTTGCTGCTTAGTCACTCATCATCATAGGCAGTCCCTCAAACGAGGATGACTTGCTTCCACAAGAGTTCACAGATGTTTCAATGAAGAAATACCGATGTTCCAGTCCTGAATTCCAATTGAGGGGGTGGAAGATGCCTGTGCGTGGATTTTTTTTTTTAACGTGTGGTGACCGTTGCACATCAGCCACCACATGGGCTTGACAGAGCTAGGCCTTTATCCAGTGGCAAGGGTTAACCAGGACGACTGGAGACCAGCTCTGCTGCACGGACCTAGTGCGCACACATATCGCAGTGTGGGCTGGCCTGTGCTGTCCCTGGGCCCTCATTCACCGCACTTTCGCCCTCAATGTTCCAGGGCCCGGCGCTCCAGCTCTATTTCTAGCCCCGACCTGCAATGGTGTTCTGAGTCATTAGCTACTAAACATAGTTCCAAGTGGTCCGGTTTTCAATTCACTATGACATGAACCTATACTGTGAGGATGCTGAACACAAACATGAAAGAGTGTAACTTTTACTATAACAATGTATCCAAATAACCTACTGTATATTCCATTGTCAAAGCTGTGCTGTTTTATTTCACATGTGAAAGATTCACAATAAGCATAGCAGACTCAATCTTTAAAGGAGTACATTTTTTGGTCTCTGAAGTTTCTTCCAGTACTTTCCATTATTTGTGCCAATTATATAGCTATTTCTTGCAGTTTTTCCATTCAGCTTAGAAAACTTCTCAAACATTTAATGTTGTTTTGGACACTCTGTGGAAGTCCAGCAAATTTTTAAGAACAATTTTTTCTCTTAATCGTGGCTTGGTGGGTAGCACACTTGCCTCTGAGTTAGAAGGTTGAGGGTTCAAGTCCCACTCCAGGAACTTGAGCACATAAATCCAGGCTGACATTTTATGTTAAACCGAGGCTCCGTCTGCTCTCTTAGGTGGACGTAAAGAACCCATGGCACTATTTTGAAGAAGAGCAGGGGAGTTATTCTCAGTGTCCTGGCCGACATTTATCCCTCAATCAACATAACAGAAACCGATTATCTGGTCATTATCACATTGCTATTTGAGAGCGCTTGCTGTGCGCAGATTGGCTGCCGTGTTTCCTACATTACAAGTGACTACACTTCAAAATTACTTAATTGGGTGTGTAAAGCACTTAGGGATGTTCGGTGGTCATGAAAGGCACTATAGAAATGCGAGACTTTCTTTTCTTTCTTTAACTACTCGGTTAAAAGTAAAGATTGAACCCGACCACTGGCTTAGCAAGCTGAGCCACTGACCAGGTGCTGAACTAGCCATGGGTTGCTACGGTTAGCCTCAGGTTAGGGAGATGGACAATCAGCCAAGGTTCCATGTCCTGATCACTATTCACAGAGCCATCCTGGCAATGCATGTGTGGACATCAAGGGAGAACAGGTTCAGGCTCAACAATTAACTGCAGGGGGTCAACACAACTTGCTGACATTCAATGCATAAGTTCAAGAGTGGTGGAAGACACCAGACTCTGTGGAACTGTATGCAAGCAAGCAACTTCTTCAGGAGAGAGGAAGGGAGAAAAATTGGTGAGAAAAAGAAATGGAAAACAAAATTAAGGCAATAATGATAGGTTGCAAGTGAATTGTGATTTAAAATAATCCTTTGAACGTAGCACAAATTCCATCACTTTCACATTATCTTGTTTGCATATTATTGCATTAGTCAACAGAGTGACTGCTGTAAATGAAGAATTCTGCACATAAGTGTTAAAAAATTAATTCAACTTTAAAATGTTTTTTTCTTAAGTTTAACAGCAGATCACTTTTCCCCGATGCATAAATGTTAACTGTCTCTCTTGGTTCAGTTCGACAGCGCATAACTGTTAATTCAATTTTTTATTTTCATTTTCTTCTGATGTGACTCAGTTCGGCAGCAGCGATTTCTTTTCCGCACTCCCTCCCCTCTCTCTTACCAATCTATGGGAAGTCTGATGAGAACCAAAAAAACAATGGATCTGCTTTTGATAATCCCATTTCAAAAGGAATTAGACAAGGCACAACTTTCCATGTGATATTTATTCCCAGTCAAAAATCTAATCTTCAGCTCCCCAATGGCTTGGTAGGTAAAGGAACAGCACTTACAGCACTAAAGCATACAGACCAGAAGGTCCCATGTTGAGTTGTTGGGTGGGAGAGGGAAGGAAAAAGCCTCCAACAAGGTCTAAAGCCATTAAAATAATTCAAAAAGGAGCTAGGATCCCAAATGATTTGAATTGGAAAAATCCCTGAATTTGGTGAAACTGGGGCCAATATATATAGCATACCCGAGGTGGACCTTTTCCAGACACCTTCTGGCTTTGTGAATATGTCATAAAAATCTTTAATCTATTGTCATAATCAAAAAAGTAATTTCCATTCAAATACAATTCCCAATATCATGGTTTGCAGTTTTGGGGGAAAAACATTTCTGCATAGCTAGATGGTGAGAAAATCATCAGAAACAGTCAACATGGATTTCAGAAAGGAAGTTTGTATGCAACAGACCTGATAAGAGTTCTTTAAGATGGTGAAGTTAACAGTGGATGGAGGAAATGCACTGGATATGGTATATGGTTTTTCAGAAAGTGTTCGTCAAGGCACCACACAAAAGAGACTATGAGAAGATTAAAAGGTGTATTGATAAGGGAAGGGGGGCAAATTGGATTAAAACCTGGTTAGAGCAGAGGAAAAAGAGAAGTTGTTAGTCAGTTTCTCAGAGTGGTTCAAAATAGTCAGTTGTGTCCCACTGCGATCTGCTCTGGGACTATTTCAGTTTGCGGTTTTAAAAGCCATTCTCAGGATGTGGGTGTTGTTGGCATTTATTGCCCATCCCTAGTTGTCCTTGAAAAGGTGGCGGTGGACCTTGTTTTTGAACCACTGCAGTCTGTGTGGGGAAGGTGCTTCCACAATGGAGTTCCAGGTTTGTGACCCAGCGAAGAAGAAAGAACAGCAGTATATGTCCAAGTCAGGATGGTGTGTGACTTGGAGGTGATGATGTTACCATGCAGCTGCTGCAATTATCCATCTACGTAGTGAAGGGCGCGGGTTTGATGGGATCTGCCGAAAATCTTTGGCGAGATGCTGCAGTGCATCCCGTCATACTCCAGTCACGGTACACTGCTGGTCGAGGGGAGTGGATGTTTAGTGTCGTGTACATGAATTAGTTGGATATAGGACTAGAGGGAGTGGCATCCAAATTTGAGAACAATACTAAAATGGGAAGCGTAGTAAATAATTCTGAGGAACAAAAGAATGCTTCAAGGATATAATCAGTAGATAAAAAAGTGGCAGATAGAATTAAATATCAGTAAATCTGAAGTGGTACTCTGAATGGGGGAAATGTTGAGTGATATGAAAGAGCAGAGGACTTGAGGGTTCAGGTTCACAAGACATTAAAAGCAGTACCTCATGAAGGCGGCCATTAAAAAAAACTAAATGGAATATTGGGTTTTATGGAGAGAGATATAGAATACTAAAGTCAAGATCTAATGGTGAATTTACGTAAAACTTTAAGACCACAATTGGAGTCCTGTGTGCTGCTTTGAGCTCCACATTTTACAAAGGATGTTGAGGGAAGAGGTGTATGGGGCAGATTCACTAAGATGCTGCCTTTTATGAGTTAATAAAAAATGTGAAGAAAAACTTGAAAATTGGGACTGTTTTCATTAGATGAGTGCAAGAAGTGATTTGATAAGGGTATTTAAAATTACGAAGGGATGACACAGATTATTTCCAGCTATTGACGGATTGATAATGAGGAGATCTAGATATAACATTAAATGAGACTTGAGACAGAAAGCATAAAAAAACCCTTTGTTTTAAAAAAAAAAGATGGTCTAATGAATGTGAAATTACCGAAGTTAGTGTTGAAGCAGAGGCCATGGCAGCATTTAATACATTGAGGTAAAAATGTAGCATGTTTTGTATTGCTGACATGTTTAAAATATAGCTGACATAAACATGAAAGTTTGGCTTAAGTGTCAGTGTTTTAGTAGTGCTGATCTAGTTCCAAAATCTTACACAGGACTGACAGCCTGATCAAGTCTTTCATCAAGTCCATTGGTCTGCATGTTTCGTATTGCAGATTCAGATGTAATAAGCAATCAACTACAACTACAACTACAAGAGAAATGCAGGGAACAGCATCAACCCTTGTACATGGCCACCTTTGACCTCACAAAGGCCGTTGATACGGTCAACTATGAGAGACTATGGAGCGTTTCGGCTGCCCACAAAGGTTTATCGCCATCTGCTCCATGATGACATGCAAGCAGTGATTCCCGACAACCGGATCCACCACATACCCAATCTACATCCGGACCGGGGTCAAGCAGAGCTGAGTAATCGCACCAACTCTTTTCTCAATCTTCCTTGCAAATATAATGGTGAAGGGACAGATTGTTCTCTTAATGCTACCATAGCATTTTCATTAGGAGAACCCCTCGTGATAATAACCTTTCCATCACTTAGGAACCCAACTGTTTAGACTCCTTTTCAGGTTGGATCTTGGCTAGAAGCATTGAATTCAGACACTTAAACTAGAGAGGTAACGTACAAATTTATTTTGAAAATGCAAAACTACTGTAGGATCAGCAGATTAAGAAGTGTAGAAGACCATCAGATTGGTTCAACAGAACCACTTTGGCTCATTCTACACTATAAGCTGGTAGTCAACAAGAAGAATGGAATTGAGAAAAAATTTCCAAAGTCAATCTGAATCAGAATGGAATGTCTAACTGGGTCCCTAGAACAGTTATAGAAATAAACAGGTTGGGTGTTGTTGGACATCCTAATTAAAATTGGAGAGAAAACAAATGGGAAAAACTGTTGCAGATGCAGTAAAGCAAACTTTGTGCATGCACTTTTACATGCTCCAATAGAGATTTTGGAAACAAACCAGATATTTGAGAGGTTAACTAATGGGGAAAAAACAACAAAATGCATTAGCTAAGAATGAAACTGTTTTTATAAATCCACGCCAAATAACACCGACACCAAGGTATGCCGAGTCAAAGGCTTGCACAGGTACACTGGTTGCAAGTAAACACAGTATATACACACAGGCAAATATAGTGAGATTCTTATGGTAAGTCACTAGTATATTGCAGTAGGCACTGTACTGCCATTGTAGGAAATCTCAAATTTATGCAAGTATAATGTGCAGAAACAAATAGGATAGACAACAGTGTGTTGGAACCAGTAGAGGATGGGATGGGGGGAGGGGGCAGGTGTGAACAAGGGAATCCATCAGTAGAATATCAAGTGAATGCTATAAGTAAGGAAGGCCCAATAACCCATGGGTGACCAAGTTATGCTGAAGTCTGTGTTTCTTTCCAAGTGGGATAATTCCACATTCCCCCCCACCCCTATCACATGCCCAAGTATTTTAGTCTGTGAATGAGAACGAACAAACAGACCACAGAAGTCAAGTAACGAAGTGTTGAGTTTTATCACGTATACTACAAAATATCACAAGAAAATTATTGATTACTTACAACAGGTATTGCCCTCCTCATTAATTGAAGTTTATCTGCCTTACAAAAATTCCCTCCATCCCACTGGGCAGGAAAAGTATATGCAAGGGGATTAAAAAACGGTCACTAGAGTGGAGACAGACCAATGATCAACAATGGAAATGCTGAAGGTAGTGGTGAATTGATCTGACATGTAAAATTGTCCAGATTAAGAGGGCTTATCAGTATTAGGGGGTTCTGAGGAATCAGGAGTTCTTCTGTCTTACGGTATGAATTGTAATATTGACCGATTATGTATAACCTGCTTATACATGTAAAGCACGCTCATACACTCGCTTACATTGGGCTAGTAAGAGGGGAATAGCAAAGCCTGATGGGTAATGAACCATCGGTTGTGTTAACCTTAACACAAATTTACATTCTGAATGAGCACATCCACCAAGGGCAAGTGGAGAGTCAGCAGTCTGGAACATAGATTGTAAACAGCATCTGAATCTCATGAGAAACTAGGACATGATGACTGAAGTTCTCTTGGGAACAGGATAAGAAAGCAGGTGTTTTGGGAAGATATCAAACCCTGGGAAGCAAGGTTACTTCACACGTCATAAGAAAATGAGGTAAAGTGACACCACTGAATAACACATTCCAGAAGGGGGACATGTGATGAGAGATGGACAGGTGGGGAAGAACCACTCCAAGCTAGTCTGATAAGAGTCAACGAATCAATGTAACTTTGCTGATAGCAATAGACCAATCAATGGTATTGCAGGAGGATCGCACCCCTCAGAACATGTATAACTGTCATAACAAACTCTTGTTCTGGGATGTGTTCATTTCCCCTGCATATGCTCGAATAAAACCCGGTTGAACCGAAGTTTTCGTCTGAGTGATTCTGTGGTCGCTATTGATTCCTTATATCAGGGAGTCTACCTCGAGGAAGAGGGGTTTTCCTTCTACCCCAACAGTATATTACCTGGTATTTCTGCCTTTTTAAAAAGGAAAATAAATCACACTTGTACCATCAACTGATTGTCCCCTCCAGCCTCAGTGTATTTCAGCTTAAATTAGAGGCTTCCCCCAGTTATTCCCCTCGAGGAAGTAGTAATAAGGCCTAAAAGACTAGCAAGAGTTCTGAAACACACCTATAAAATGGTGTTTTTTTTTTAAAAAGCAACTATAAAATGAATTGTTAAAAAGTCAAAACTAATGTACAGCTGTCATAACTAGAAGTCACACTAGTTCATAGTATTGTAAAGCACAGGAGGAGGTCATTTGGCCCATTGCCTGTGCCGGCTCTTTGAAAGAGCTATCCAATTAGTCCCACTCCCATGGCTCTTTCCCCATAGCCCTATAATTTTTTCCCTGAAATTCTTAGCCAAAATATGGGGTAGGTCAAGAGGAAGCTTTGTATGTTGAGATTTAGCTTAAATTAATAAATGAGCAAAACTCTAACTACAATCTACTGTTCTTGCTCGTAAGTTCGCACAATCTGGAAATATATGTCAGCAGTACAAAGTTTGAGGTGAGTCTGAGGAATAGCACCTCAGCACTGAAATTTCAAGATAGAAAGGAAGAAAAAAAAAAGAGGGAGTAATAAAGAGATAGAGAGGGAGAAAGAAAGATGGAGTGAGAGGAAGAAGCAAGAAAGGAGAGAAAGAAAGGAGGGAAAGAAGAGAAAGAAAGATAGCACTTTTCAACAACTCAGGATATCACAAAGTGCTTTACAGCCAATTTAGTAGTTTGAAGTGTAGTCACTGTTGTAAAATAGGAAACACGGCAGGTAATTTGAAACAAGGTCCCACAAACAGCAGTTAAATAAAGATAATTTTTTTTCGAGGTGTGGTTTGAGGAATACAAGTTGGCCAGATCACAGAATTCTCCTGCTCTTCTTCTGAGTAGTGCCGTGGGATCTCGTGTCCATTTGAGAGGACAGACAGGGCCTTGGTTAAATGTCTCCTCTGAAAGATGGCACCTCCAACAACACAGCAGCTCCCTCAGTACTGCACTGAAGAGCCAACCTAGCAGAGTGTGGCTTGAACCCATGACCTTCTGACTTGAGGCGAGAATGCTACCATTAAGTCAAGGATGAAACCATATTCAGAGAACATGTGGGAAAACACCAAATAACCAAAATAAAAATGGCCATTGAGAACTTGTACTTATGATGGGTCACAAAGCATGCTTGCTGTCAGCAGGAAACCAGTCGAAGTGAAGCTATGAAAAAGTCTCTTCCGCTCTTCAAACCCCAACCAGAAATTTTTTCAGAGGAGACATTTAACCAAGGCCCTGTCTGTCCTCTCAAATGGACACGAGATCCCACGGCACTACTCAGAAGAAGAGCAGGAGAATTCTGTGATCTGGCCAACTTGTATTCCTCAAACCACACCTCGAAAAAAAATTATCTTTATTTAACTGCTGTTTGTGGGACCTTGTTTCAAATTACCTGCCGTGTTTCCTATTTTACAACAGTGACTACACTTCAAACTACTAAATTGGCTGTAAAGCACTTTGTGATATCCTGAGTTGTTGAAAAGTGCTATCTTTCTTTCTCTTCTTTCCCTCCTTTCTTTCTCTCCTTTCTTGCTTCTTCCTCTCACTCCATCTTTCTTTCTCCCTCTCTATCTCTTTATTACTCCCTCTTTTTTTTTTCTTCCTTTCTATCTTGAAATTTCAGTGCTGAGGTGCTATTCCTCAGACTCACCTCAAACTTTGTACTGCTGACATATATTTCCAGACGGAGACGGAATATTAGGATACAAGATTCAATCAATAGTGGTTCAGTCTGGACTATTATCCATGTACATGTTGGGATAATAATTTCTGGTCATTGTTTTTGTACTTGCATTTATATAGCACCTTATTACGGAAAAAAATACTTCATATATGAATGACTTTTGAAGTACGAGCATCATTGCTCATTAGACAAAGCGGGCTTGTTGCGATATCAGTCTAACAAAGCATTGCAACAACGTTGGGTACACAACAGATGTAACTTCCCATTTTCCTCAATTCCCACCCATAGTCACTTTGGTATTTTCCCAAAGTATTAATTCTTTGCCCTTTCCTCATCGACATGCTTCCCTCCAGAGGCATCATTTGCAGAGGCAGGGTCAACTGTCTCCCATGAAGTGTGGGCAGGCTTGATGGACCAGCTGGTCTTCTCTTGTCAGTCAATTTCATACGTTCGCATGTTCTCCACCTCTTCCCTCACCCCACAAACTGCTGGGGATTGCAGAATGACTGATGTACAAGGATCCAAGCCATAATAACCATGTGCGTCAACTGACAAAAAGTCTTCACAATCTCACCGACAGCCAAAGGTTTTTTTGCAAACTGGGATTGAAATTATTGTGTCTGTAAACACTCTAGTAATGACGCCGTGAGGCAAGGTATTGTACTTGAACTGTGGTGACCTTAGTCCATTTACTACAGCTCCCGAGTTAGGGTACAGCTCCCTTTTATACCTGGTTACCTGTCGTGTACAGGTGACCCGTAGGTCTCCACCAGTTGCACCCTCTGGTGGTATAAGCATAGTGTATACAGTGTGAAGATACATATTCAGTAATCTTATGTAATTGTACATTGATTGTACAAGGAATATACTTATATTACACATGCACAACAGAAACTGCCATTTTTTGGAATCTAAAGGAACCTTACTGTAAGATTTCACTCCCTCCACTGTCTGAGTGGAAGATCAGGGATTCTCAAAATGAATCTCAAATAGAAAGAATTGGCAAGTTAGCCCACAGAATTGAAAATGGAAAGAGTAACATTCCACTATAAGTTTGTGGTGTTTTTCTAGATTGTACACATCAGATCGAGCAGTGGGGAGCAATCATGTGACAGTTTTTTTCCCGCCTTCAGCAGTTTAACTTGACTGCAAGGCTGCTCCCACCGCTGGAAAGACATCTGCGAAGCTCCCCAAGAACATATCTATAGCCCTCCCCTCATCTACATGCTGCCCAATTTCAAAATCTGAACTCCTCTGTTCTATCTACAAATGCTGAGAGTTTCAAACATTTTGTGGCTTTTGCTTCAGATTTACAGTACCGGCAAGTTTTTTTTGCATTTAGTCTAATGCATATTTTGTCTATTGATTTGCATGCTTTATTGGGTCACGATAATGGTGCATTGGTAAATTTTGTACTTTAAAAAAAAAGCCCAGAGCACAAGGCAAACAGCACATGGTACACAGTTTAGAGATTTATATTTAAAAAGTGATATCTTCAATGAATTTGTAATAACCCAAAAACTGACATGAAAAACCAGCTTGATATGCCATACACACAAGACTACGCAAAATAAAATATATTTCTGATTAATAAAAGATTGCCGACCATATATCCAGTCATTGAGCACCAAGTCTCTTTCTGCTTTCCACCTTCCCACATTCAAACTTGGAAATTTTAAAACTTTAAGTGCCAATTGGGAGTTTACAAATATCACTTCCTTTGATGAAAGGCACTATATAAATGCAGGTTATTTTAAGACCTCAGGATGTCCCAAAGCACTTCATAGCCAATGAAGTACTTTAGAAATGTAGTCGCTGTTATAATGTAGGAAACACGGCAGCCAATTTATGCACAGCATGATCCCACAAACAGCAATGAGATAATGACCAAATAATCTGTCTTTTTTTCCAAATGATGGATAAATATTTACCAGGACTCCCCTGTTGTTCTTCAAATAGTGTCACTGCATCTTTTACATCCACCCGAGAGGACAGACTTGGTTGAACATCTCATCCAAAAGATGGCACCTCTGACAGTGCAGCACCCACCTCAGTGCTGCACTGAAGCGTCAGCCTAGATTGTGTTCCAAGTGTCTGCAATGGGACTTGAACCCACAACCTTCCGACTCAAAGGCAAGAGTGCTCCCTCAACGCCGCCTACCCCACCACCTCCTCCCCACCTCCACCCAAAGACATCTGAAAGCTGCTTTTCTTCTGACTCCCATCTCAACACTACTTCCTTGGGTTGTGCTTGTTTTTGAAAAATGGTTAGTTTTTTCCCTCCATCATTGAAATCTTCAACTCCCTTACATGTGCACGATTAGAGATGGCGGTCACCATCTGGCACCTTACTCCCGATTCAAGTCCCAATTATTTATGCAAGAACCATGAAAGTGTGCACTAACAGGCTCTTTGGCCAGAGACAAAGCCATGCTTGATCCTCCCCTCATTTGGCACCCACATATTCCTTTAGCCAATATTCCTTTCCCTAGCCCAGGGGCTCTGCAGAAAGTTGTCGTGCCTTCACCACTGCAACTGGCCGAGATCAGTTAATTCAGCCTAAATAAAGTGGCACCTACCTAGTCTGTGTGTCTCAATCCTTGCTCGAGGAGTTATCCAGTTTCAACTTGTGTGGGAGGGGAAAGGAATTAATGGAAGGCTATTGCCTCAGCATCATAGGCTAGGGAGGAGGTGGAATACAAAAAAGGTGAAAATTGGCCAGAATGCACCTGATTATCTGGTAACTCCTGTTGAAAATGTACATGGATTGTCATCAAGGGAGAACAGGATCAGACTTGATTATGACAACTGCACAGTCATCATTCACACTCTAGATTCAGATGTGAATAACCAATTGGTGAGGCAACAGAAGACAGCCGGAGGCAGCCGGTGGATGACCAACTCTGCCTGGCATGACGCATCATCTTCAGATGAGAGGTGGTACAAAAAAAAAGAAAAACCAGTTAGAGCGTAAAATGGAAACCGTTCTTGCGGCAATATAGCAAAACAATTTTAAAAATTGTATTCAATATGGACTGGTTGGGCTGAATGGCCTCGTTTGTGCTGTAGATTTTTTGTACTTCTATGTACCAACATCTCTCCTACCATCAGTTTAGCCCCAAAAAGTTTTGTTCAAATTTTAGTTTTCCAAGTATATCCTTGCATAATAATTGAGTCACATTACGAAGTATAATATATGCTAATTGAGTATAACCTCCACAACTGCCAATTCCATTTGGTAAGAAAGCAGTTCTTTAAAAATATAACCTTACAGCAAATCAAACATTGCAGGTAATCGCCATTTTGCTGAGCTATTAAATACATTACCTTACCTTAATATCCAAGCTGCAAAGGCTGATAACGTCGTCATCTTTTGCTCTTCGTTTCCTTTTCTTCTGGGAAAAGAGAAACAAAGTTTTAGCAAGCTCCCCAGTAGATAAGTTCGAAATAGATCAGAAAGACCAAGTGTACGAGATAGAACATAGAAACATAGAAATTTACAGCGCAGGAGGCTATTTCGGACCATCGTGTCCACGCTGGCCGACAAAGAGCCGCATGGCCCTTGGTCAGCAGCGCTAAAAATTACATATAAACCTGTGAACAATGACGGAAAGGCAAAGAGCACCCAGCCCAACCAGTCTGCCTCACACAACTGCGACATTCCTTATACTGAAACATTTACACTCCACCCCAACCGGAGCCATGCGATCTCCTGGGAGAGGCAAAAACCAGATAAAAACCCAGGCCAATTTAGGGAGAAAAAAATCTGGGAAAATTTATCTCCGACCCATCCAAGCGATTGAAACTAGTCCAGATCATCACCCCGGCCTATTTGATTCCCTGCAGTACTTATTATATCTGCATCGTCCAACAAAAGGTCATCCAGTCTAACCCCAATTATCACGTCCATAACCCTGCAAGTTAAGGCACTTTAAGTGCCCATCCAACCATCTCTTAGAAGTGGTGAGGGTTTCTGCATCCACCACTCTTCCAGGCAGCAAGTTTCAGATCCCCACAACCGTCTGCATAAAAAAAGCCCCCCCCTCAAATGCCCTCTGAACCTTCCACCAACCATCTTAAAACTATGCCCCCTCATAATAGATCTCTCCACCAATGGAAATAGGCCCTTACTATCCACTATGTCCAGGCCCCTCAATATTTTGTACACCTCAATGAGTTCTCCTCTCAAACTCCTCTGTTCCAATGAGAACAAACCCAACCTATCCAATCTGTCCTCATAACTAAAATTCTCCATTCCAGGCAGCATCCTAGTAAATCTCCTCTGCACCCTCTCTAGTGCAATCACATCCTTCCTATAAAACGGTGACCAGAACTGCATGCAGTACTCCAGCTGTGGCCTAACCAAAGTATTATACAATTTAAGCATAACCTCCCTGCTATCATATTTTATGCCTCGGCCAATAAAGGCAAGCATTCAGTATGCCTTCTTAACCATCTTATCCACCTGGTCTGCTGCTTTCAGGGATTTGTGGACAAGTACTCCAAGGTCTCTTTGTTCATCTACACTATTAAGTGGCCGACCGATAAATCTGTATAACCTTTCCTTATTAGCCCTCCCAAAGTGCATTACCTCACACTTTCCGCCCACCTGACCAGTAGATTGATATCCTCTGGCAGCCCATGACTTTCCTCTTCATTATCAACCACACAGCCAATTTTAGTGTTATCTGCAAACTTCTTACTCATACTCCCGATATTCAAATCTAAATCGTTGATATATACCACAAAAGCAAGGGACCCAGTACTGAGCTCTGCGGAACCCCAGAGATAGAATAGTTCAGTTTCATCCACAAAAAAATTGTTCTAATAGGAGTTACATGAGCTATGTATGGCACGATTCACCACTTTGCATCTGTTTTCACAAAGGAAGAGGCAGATACTGTTATCCAGGAGGAGGGTGATATTCTGGATGAAATAAATAGTGAAAGAGGAAGTATTAAGGGGCTTAGCAGCTTTGAAAGTAGATAAGTAACCAGGCCCAGATGAAATGTATCCCAGGCTGTTGAATGAAGTAAGAGAGGAAATAGCAGAGGCCTTGACCATAATTTTCCAGTCCTCTTTGGATTTGGGCATTGTGCTGGAGGATTGGAGAACTGCTAATGTGGTACCCTTGTTCAAGGGAGAAAGGGATAGGCTGAGTAATTACCTCAGTGGTGGGAAAATTGGAAAAAATTCTGAAAGACAGGATAAATCTACATTTGAAAAGGTAAGGATTAATTAGGGACAGTTAGCACGGATTTGTTAAGGGAAGATCGTGTTTGACTAACCTGATTGAATTTTTTGAGGAGGTAACCAAGAGGGTCGATGAGGGTAATGCGTACAACGTAGTGTATATGGACTTTAGCAAAGCTTTTGATAAGGTCCCACATGGTAGGCTGGTCACGAAGGTTAAAGCCCATGGGATCCAGGGCAAAGTGGCAAGTTGGATCCAAAATTGGCTTGGAGGTAGGAAGCGAAGGGTAATGGTTGATGGACGTTTTTGTGACTGGAAGGATGTTTCCAGTGGGGTTCCACAGGGCTCAGTACTGGGCCCCTTGCTTTTTGTGGTATATATCAACGATTAAATTTGAATATAGGGAGTATGATTAAGAAGTTTGCAGACAACACTAAAATTGGCTGTGTGGTTGAAAATGAAGAGGAAAGTCATGGGCTGCAGGAGGGTATTAGGTGGGCAAAGTAGTGACAAATGGAATTTAATTCAGAGAAGTGTGAAGTAATGCACTTTGGGAGGGCTAATAAGGGTATACACATTTAGCAGTGGGCCACTTAATAGGGTCGATGAACAAAGGGACCTTGGCGTGCTTGTCCACAGATCCCTGAAAGTAGACGACCAGGTGGATAAGGCGGCATACAGAATGCTTACCTTTATTGGCCGAGGCATAGAATATAAGAGCAGGGAGGTTATGCTTAAGTTGTATAATATTCTAGTTAGGCCACAGCTGGTGTACTGCGTGCAGTTCTGGTCGCCGTATTATAGGAAGGACATGATTTCACTAGAGAGGGTGCAGAGGAGATTTACGAGGATGCTGCCTTGAATGGAGAATCTTAGTTATGAGGACAGATTGGATAGGCTGGGTTAGTTCTCATTGGAACAGAGGACGTTGAGAGGAGAACTCATTGAGGTGTACAAAATATTGAGGGGCTTGGACATGGTGGATAGTAAGGGTCTATTTCCATTGGTCTATTACGAGGGGCCATAGTTTTAAGGTGGTTGGTGGAAGGTTCAGAGGGCATTTGAGGGGGTTGTAGGCGTCTGGAACTCGCCGCCTGGAAGGGTGGAGGAGGCAGAAACCCTCACCACATTTAAAAGGTGCTTGGATGGGCACTTAAAATGTTACAACCTGCAGAGTTACAGACCTAGAGCTAGTAATTGGAATTGGACTGGATAACCTCTTGTTGGCCAGCGCAGATATGGTGGCAAGGACTGCAGGGAATCGAATATGGCCAGGGTGATATCTTGGACTAGTTTTGATCGCCTGGATGGGTTGGAAAGGAATTTTCCTGATTTTTTGCCCCCCAAATTGGCCTGGGTTTTAATCTGGTTTTTTACCTCTCCCAAGAGATCACATGGCTTCGGTTGGGGTGGAGTGTAGAATGTTTCAGTGCAAGGGACGTCGCAGTTGTGTGAGGCGGACTGGTTGGGCTGGGTGCTCTTTACCTTTCCGCCATTGTTCATAGGTTTATATGTAACCTTCAGGGCTGCTGACCGAGGGTCGTGCGGTTCTTTGTCGGCCGACGCGAACACGATGGGCCGAAATGGCATCCTTCTGCGCTGTAAATTTTTTTGTTTCTACAATGCCAATTACCTTTCAGGTCATATAATGAACAGTAACTCTCCTCGAATATCAATAATCGTATAACTCTACCAGTAATGTATAATTGAAACACCTACCAAAAGGCAAATGCTCTTCGATTACGCACACATAACAGTGACAACATGCTTCACGTCTGCAGAAAAAGATGAAAACCTCCAATACACAATAATGGTACAATATTTTGAGTTTGTTTTCAAACTATGCTCAATGACAAATTAGGTCCTTTACTTCAGATCAGGGGAGAGCAACGCTTATTTGACACCTCCCCTCATTTACATTCCTAAAAATGGCTCATTTATGTTGACCAATGAAGATGTGTCTAGAACTTCACTGTTGAAATACCCCCTCCACAATTGCCTCGCATCTGCCGACCTCTACTGAAGTCAATTAATTTTCAAGGATTCACCTCAATTAAGACGCCTCAAGGACTTGACAAGGATCTGACTAGTACCTGTACTGCAATGCCGCTTTCCACACTACAGGTTTTTGATGAACAGTCCAATCTAAATTTATCATCTCAAGGCTGGAATTTCCAATTCTCTCCTTGCAATTCTACACTCCACAAAACCACGTCACCTGACTATACATAGTCCATCCTCTCACTCAGACATCTTGCCATGTCACACTGGCTCCTTGTATCTCAGAGCTCTCATTCTCACCCTCAAATCCCAGAGTGGTACTTATCCTCCCTAACTGTGATCGTCTCCAGCCTGAAGCCACATGCTCTCTGCTTTTCTGACACCAGCCTACTTTTCGTCTTTCCTTCAGCCACTATGCTCCCTTCCCTAACATCTGTCTCATCACCTCCCTCCCAAAGACCCCTCTTAATCTTGTTTTTGCTCACTTCTTAAATGCTGTCAAATTTTTCTGGTTAATTTGGTGAGGACTGTATTTAATACTAAAATACAAATTTGTTGTTTAGATATTGTTTTTTTGGTATGGTGCTATATAATACAAAACAAGGTGACTGTATGGGCCCAAGTTTCCACACGATAAAAAACGGGCACCCCTCCGAGCTGGGCGCCCGTTTATCGCGCCTAAAAAAGAATCGCGATTCTGGAGCGTTCTGCAGCTCCTCGTCTACCTGGCGCGGCGCCCAGGGGGCAGAGCCTACACTCGCGCCGATTTTGTAAGTGGGAGGGGGCAGGTACTATTTAAATTAGTTTTTTTCCTGCCGGCAACGCTGCGCGTGCGCGTTGGCGCATGCTCAGTGTGAAAAAAACATTGGCACTCGGCCATTTTTGTAGTTCTTTGTAGCTGTTTAATTTTTGAACATTTTTTTTTAATAAAAGCACATTGCCATCAGCACATCAGCACTTGCAGCCTTCTCACTGTCTCTACCCCCCCCCCCCCGCCCCGCCCGAAGGAAGAACGGGCGCCTCTCTTCCCCCCCCTCACCCCGCGGGAAGAACGGGCGCCTCTCCCCCCCGCGGGAAGAACGGGCGCCTCTCCCCCCGCGGGAAGAACGGGCGCCTCTCCCCCCCCCCCCCTCCCCCCGCGGGAAGAATGGGCGCCTCTCTCCCCCCCCTCCCCCCGCGGGAAGAATGGGCGCCTCTCCCCCCCCTCCCCCCGCGGGAAGAACGGGCGCCTCTCCCCCTCCCCCCGTGGGAAGAATGGGCCCCTCCCCCCGCGGGAAGAACGGGCGCCTCTCCCCCCGCGGGAAGAACGGGCGCCTCTCCCCCTCCCCCCGCGGGAAGAACGGGCGCCTCTCCCCCCCCTCCCCCCGCGGGAAGAACGGGCGCCTCTCACCCCCCTCCCCCCGCGGGAAGAACGGGCGCCTCTCCCCCCCCCTCCCCTCGCGAGAAGAACGGGCGCCTCTCCCCCCCCCCCCCTCCCCCCCGCGAGAAGAACGGGCGCCTCTCCTCCCCCTCCCCCCGCGGGAAGAACGGGCGCCTCTCCCCCCCCTCCCCCCGCGGGAAGAACGGGCGCCTCTCCCTCCCCCCCCCCCCCCCCCCGCGGGAAGAACGGGCGCCTCTCTCCCCCCCCCCCTCCCCCCGCGGGAAGAACGGGCGCCTCTCCCCCCCTCCCCCCGCGGGAAGAACGGGCGCCTCTCCCCCCGCGGGAAGAACGGGCGCCTCTCCCCCCGCCCCCCGCGGGAAGAACGGGCGCCTCTCCCCCCGCCCCCCGCGGGAAGAACGGGCGCCTCTCCCCCCGCCCCCCGCGGGAAGAACGGGCGCCTCTCCCCCCCTCCGGAAGAACGGGCGCCTCTCCCCCCCCCCTCCCCCCGCGGGAAGAACGGGCGCCTCTCCCCCTCCCCCCGCGGGAAGAACGGGCGCCTCTCCCCCCTCCCCCCGCGGGAAGAACGGGCGCCTCTCCCCCCCCTCCCCCCGCGGGAAGAACGGGCGCCCCTCCCCCCCGCGGGAAGAACGGGCCCCTCTCCCCCCCCGGGAAGAACGGGCCCCTCTCCCCCCCCGCGAAGAACGGGCCCCTCTCCCCCCCCGCGAGAAAGAAAGGGCGCCTCCTCTCCCCCCCGCGGGAAAGAACGGGCGCCTCCCCCCCCCCCCCCGCGGGAAGAACGGGCGCCTCAGGCTGACTGCAGCATTCTCCGTACCTGAAGCACTTTCACACAGGTAGGAAGATGGTTTATTTAATCTTTTCTTTGCTTATAAATGTTTATTCAGATTGGATTTATTTGTACAATATTTGTAGAAGTATAAATCAGGATTTATTGTAGAATTTAATGAGTTCCCTTCCCCCCCCCCCCACCTCGTTCTGGACGCCTAATTTGTAACCTGCGCCTGATTTTTTAATGTGCAGAACAGGTTTTTTCAGTTCTACAAAAATCTTCATTTGCTCCATTCTAAGTTAGTTTGGAGTATGTTTTCACTGTGGAAACTTTCAAATCAGGCGTCAGTGGCCGGACATGCCCCCTTTTGAAGAAAAAATTCTGTTCCAAAGTAGAACTGTTCCACCTGACTAGAACTGCAGAAAAAAAAAAATATGAGGAGAATTGCGATTTCTAAGATAGTCTGTTTTTCTCCACCAGTTGCTCCTAAAAATCAGGCGCAAATCATGTCGAAACTTGGGCCCTATATTTCTGCAGATGTAAAGAATACCACCTCATGAGCTGCTTTCATCCCCTGCCTCCAAAGGCAAAGCACCGCTGGTGGTAAATGTAAATCGCTGGTGCTATCAAAAGGAGCACCATTTGTTCTGGTCACATGCAGCACACGCTTTCACAATACTCACTTGTACCGATCTGCTCATGCCCAGCAGGAAAGGGGCCCTGTCAGAATTTCAAAGTACTGTTCAGTTCCAGAAACCTATTCATTTCTCAGAAGTTACTAATTCTGTGTGCATTGGAAACTGAAACAATTCAAGGGGCCAGTTTTCAAAGACACAATCAAGGACAGCAGCCCTGAGGTTTCGACATCAGGAAGGAATTGTTCCTTCAGTTTACACTGGACTTAATTTTTTAGGGTTAGCATTGCGGGCAAACAGAAATGTTGCCTGTGTGAATGTCTCACCATCTTGTTTAAGACTCTTGGGCATGGATAGAAATTTAGCCACAAAATGATTTCACATTACAAAATTAGCAAAACCACACTACTTTAATAGTGCTCAGTTTTCCTCAAAGCATTTTTTTGGCGCACTCGAGTTACGCCTGATTTTTTGGGGCCCCAAGCATGCCAAAAAAGTTTCCCCATTGGATTGCTTCATTTTGGCATGGCCTAACCAGACCTTTAGTTTTGGGGGTGGAGCCTTGATCTGCGCCAAAAAAATCAGGCTGCCATGGTAACCAGGGACACAATGTGAGCTGATCTCTCGCTCTCTCTCTCACTCGTGTGTGAGAACCGGGGACCGAGAATGGGACCGGACTGTGTGTGTGAACCAGGGACCGAGAATGGGACCGGACAACCTTCAGACACAGGGTTGAAGGCAAGTTGCTGCTATGTGTTTTTCAATTTTTTCAGTGTGTCCGGGCATCTGCTGAGCCGCTTTCCTTACCTGCGCCGATTTCCTTAACTCTAGGGAAGGTTTTTCAGGACAGGTCACATATACTGGCCTAATCAGAACTGGAGTAACTCTCAACTGGCCAAACTTCCCTAAATGGCCAGAAGTGGTGTTGATGGGTGGTTACGCCCCCTTTTGTTGAAAAAAAAAACTAACCGTAAAAAATTCGTAACCGAGTTACGCTGGTACAAATTGATTGGGGACATTGGGGATTTTTAAGTTAGGCCAGAAAAAGCAGGCTGCTCCAAAAAAAAAACGGCGCAAATACTGGGGAAAATTGAGCCCATAGTCACTCGTTGATCAATAGTCGAGTCAATCCTGGAGAGAGCAGTGAACAAAGGTACTCTGCTTTTAAACAAGGCTGTATGAACAGCAATTCTCGCCGAAGTTCAGCACTCCGATTAGTACAAACCCTGTTGGCAGAAACATCTGCTCTGCCAATCAAAAAAAAGTATATTAAAAAAACACTTGTGTGCCAGCCAGGTAAAAGATAATACCTTCAGAGAAGTCACACGTTAAAAAAATCCAAGCACAGGCATCTTCCACCCTCCAAGATGTAGTTTGGGATTTGGAATATTAGGTCCTTCATTGAAACTGATATGTCCTTACTATACAGTATAAATGCACACGACAGACCCATACTTGACAGAAGGTTACTCTGTGACCAGTTACCTTTATTACCAAGATCTCAAGTGATGAAGGTGGGTGGAGCTTTCCCTTTTATACCTGAAAGTCCAGGTTAAGACTGTCTCCCAGAAGTTCACCCCCTTGTGGTCAATGTTCTCAAGGTGTACAACTTACGTCAGATTATACATGGGTTACAATGATAGTTGAATACATGACAGAAACACTTGTGAACTCATTCCATTTTGGCGTGGAAGCAAGTCATCCTCGCTTCAAGGGACTGCCTATGATGAGTGCCAGTGCTAGTGGATGTGATGGTTCCTTTTTAAATTTTCACTGAACCACATATTATTGGTTCCACGCTAAGCAATGACCAGTTAGAAAGCCGTACTTCCTTCTAAAGTTTAGATTTTTTCCGATTACTCAAACTATTTCACAAAGTAGGTTTTCATAGCCACAAACATCAGGAGAGCTGCAGGAGTCTGATGGTGTGTATTTTCAAGATTTCTGTACCCACATCTTCATATTCTGACCTGATGTTCCTTGTTAATGTCTGTGCAGAGTTTCAACAAACTTGTTTCTGTACTTTTCCCAATACAGTTTATTTTTTGACACATGTAAGAAGTGAATCCATTCTTAGCGTTGAAAACAAAGTGTAGACATAATAGAAAGAGACATATGGCCAAGTTTCCACATGATTTGCGCCTGATTTTTTAGGAGCAACTGGTGGAAAACGGACTATCTTAGAAATCGCAATTCTCCACATTTTTTTTTCTGCAGTTCTAGTCAGGTAGAACAGTTCTACTTTGGAACAGAATTTTTTCTTCAAAAGGGGGCGTGTCCAGCCACTGACGCCTGATTTGAAAGTTTCCACAGTGAAAACGTACTCCAAACTAAAGTAGAATGGAGCAAGAGAAGATTTTTGTAGAACTGAAAAAACCTGTTCTACACATTAAAAAATCAGGCGCAAGTTACAAATTAGGCGTCCAGAACGAGGTGGGGGGGGGGGGAAGGGAAGTCATTAAATTTTATAATAAATCCTGATTTATACTTATACAAATATTATATAAATAAATCCAACCTGAATAAACATTTATAAGCAAAGAAAAGATTAAATAAACCATCTTCCTACCTGTGTGAAAGTGCTTCAGTCAGGGAAAATTCTGCAGCCGTTCGTGCCGCTAAGCAGGGGGGGGGGGAAAGAGAGGAGAAAACCGTTCATGCCGCTGAGCGGGAGGGGAGAGGAGAGGAGGAGAAAGAGCGGGGAGGGGGGGGGGGGGGGAAAAGAGGAGACAACGGCTTGTTGCCGTGGAGAGGGGGGAGGGGGGGAAAGAGGAGACAACGGCTTGTTGCCGTGGAGAGAGGGGGGGGAGGGGAAGGAGACAGCGGCTTGTTGCCGTGGAGAGAGGGGAGGGAGGGGAAGGAGACAGCGGCTTGTTGTCGTGGAGAGAGGGGAGGGAGGGGAAGGAGACAGCGGCTTGTTGCCGTGGAGAGAGGGGAGGGAGGGGAAGGAGACAGCGGCTTGTTGTCGTGGAGAGAGGGGAGGGAGGGGAAGGAGACAGCGGCTTGTTGTCGTGGAGAGAGGGGAGGGAGGGGAAGGAGACAGCGGCTTGTTGCCGTGGAGAGAGGGGAGGGAGGGGAAGGAGACAGCGGCTTGTTGCCGTGGAGAGAGGGGAGGGAGGGGAAGGAGACAGCGGCTTGTTGCCATGGAGAGGGGAGGGAGGGGAAGGAGACAGCGGCTTGTTGCCGCGCAGGGGAGGGGAGGGAGGGGAAGGAGACAGTGAGAAGGCTGCAAGTGCTGATGGCAATGTGATTTTATTAAAAAATGTTCAAAAATTAAACAGCTACAAAGAACTACAAAAATGGCCGAGTGCCAATGTTTTTTTTCCACACTGAGCATGCGCGAACGCTCCAATGCGCACGCGCAGCGTTGCCGGCAGGGAAAAAACTAATTTAAATAGTACCCTCCCCCTCCCACTTACAAAATCGGCGCGAGTGTAGGCTCAGCCCCCCTGGGCGCCGCGCCAAACAGACAAGGAGCTGCAAAGCGCTCGAGAATAGCGCATTTTTTTTCTGCCGCCGTTTTAGGCGCGAAAAACGGGCGCCCAGCTCGGAGGGGCGCCCGTTTTTTATCCTGTGGAAACTTGGGCCCGTAGAGTGCAATATTTTAAGAAAACTATTCTAAAAATAATTTTAAATGTTCATGTCTGCAAACAAAATTCGATTTGAAGTCTTCCACCTACTTAGGACTCATTAGTGCTACATCTCGTCATAGATTCTCTTTTGCCCAGTGGAGAATCAACACATTCACAACTACTACATTTTAACTAATCATTAGTCCTTCCATAACTCATTTACGCATGGTATAGGGAATGAAAATAGCATTAGCTACCCACCACATTCAAGCATATACACAAAATAGATTTTACATAAAATGTGGACATGCAAGATGATGGGGAGAGTTTCAAAGTACCAATAACAAGGTGTTAAAATCCTTATTTGCTCAGCTGCACTGGGAAAAGGGGAGTCTGCTTCTTGGAACATTGTGCTTTGGTTTCTAGAATATCTTACCAACACAAGGTGTGAATCTGTTACTTGCCTTTTTCCCTGTTTCAAATAGGGAGATGCACCTCCAATTACCAGAAGTGTAGCCCCACTGATGGTGCTTTCCTGTGTTTTGAACTATTTAATATTCACCTAGTATAACTCCTCTGAAAGCATATTGGAAAGTGCACCAGCCAAATCCAACACCTCACAGCAATCTGAAGATGACATCCGAGAAGTGTAAATGGACTCCTCTGTCACAGCTCTGAATGAAAATGAAGGAATGAATAAACAAATGAAGTAGCTTTAGCACTATAAAGTAAAAAAATAATTGACCAATAAGCCCCATGATGTGAATTGGCACTGGTTAGGAAAACTGACCACTCCACACAGCACTGCCCCCCAGTCATCAAGATCCACGGCACGGCCCTGGACGACGTGGACCACTTTCCACACCTCGGGAGCCTATCAGCAAGGGCAGACATCGACGACGAAGCTCAATACCATCTCCAGTGCGCCACGCAGCCTTTGGCTGCCTGAAGAATAAAGTGTTCGAAGATCAGGCCCTCAAATCTGGCACCAAGCTTATGGTTTACAGGGCTGTAGTGATACCCAACCTCCTGTATGGCTCAGAGACGTGGACCATATATGGTAGACACCTCAAATCGTTGGAGAAATACCAGCAATGATGTCTCCACAAGATCCTGCAAATCCCCTGGGAGGACAGACGCGCCAACATTACTGTTCTTGGATCAGGCCAACATCCCCAGCATCGAAGCACTGACCACACTCAACCAGCTCCGTTGGGCGGGCCACATTGTTCGCATGCCCAACACAAAACTCCCAAAGCAAGCGCTCTACTCGGAACTCCTACATGGCAAACGAGTTCCAGGTGGGTAGAGGAAACGTTTCAAGGACACCCTCAAAGCCTCCTTGATAAAGTGCAACATCCCCACCGACACCTGGGAATCCCTGGCTAAAGACTGCCCCAAGTGGAGGAAGTGCATCCGAGAGGTCGCTGAGCACCTCGAGTCTCGTCACCGAGAGCATGCAGAAAACAAGCGCAGGCAGCGGAAGGAGCGTGCTGCAAACCAGACTCCCCACCCACCCTTTCCTCCAATGACTGTCTGTCTGTCCCACCTGTGAGACTGTACAGTCACCTGAGAACTCACTGAGTGGAAGCAAGTCTTCCTCGATTTCAAGGGACTGCCTATGATGGTGCATTCATGTTACTGTACTGTTGCGAGTAGCGTTAGTGCTACTGGCCAATATTTATCCCTCAACCAACTTCATCAAAAATACAAATTAGCTGGTCATGATCACATTGCTGTTTGTGGGAACTTGTGTTTCCTACATTACAATAATTACTCTTCGCAAGTACTTCTGTGGCTGTAAAGTGCTTTGGGACGTCCGGAGGTCGTGAAAGGAGTGATATAAATGTAAGCTTGGTTTCTTGGACTTCTATTGGAGGTGCTGCACGGTAATGTTAATCTGCAGCAAGAAGATAATTAGAGTAGTAGTTTCTCCACCCTCCTCCACCCTGCAAGTGGCTTTCAGCCATGGAGACTAAAAATGATGGGTATTTTTGATGTGTGTCAAGTTAGTTGACCTCAGCTGGAGCAGTTGCAGAGCTGCTCTAGCTGGTCTCAATGACTTGGACATAGAAAATAGGTGCAGGAGTAGGCCATTCAGCCCTTCGAGCCTGCAACACCATTCAATAAGATCATGGCTGATCATTCCCTCAGTACCCCTTTCCTGCTTTCTTTCCATACCCCTTGATCCCCTTAGCCGTAAGGGCCATATCTAACTCCCTTTTGAATATATCCAATGAACTGGCATCAACAACTCTCTGCAGCAGGGAATTCCACAGGTTAACGACTGAGTGAAGAAGTTTCTCCTCATCAGTCCTAAATGGCCTATCCCTTATCCGAAGACTGTGTCCCCTGGTTCTGGACTTCCCCAACATCGGGAACATCCTACCCGCATCTAACCTGTCCCGTCCCATCAGAATCTTGTGTTTCTATGAGATCCCCTCTCATCCTTCTAAACTCCAATGCATAAAGGCCCAGTTGATCCAGTCTCTCCTCATATGTCAGTCCTGCCATCCCAGGAATCAGTCTGGTGAACCTTCGCTGCAATCCATCAATAGCAAGAACGTCCTTCCTCAGATTAGGAGACCAAAACTGAATATAATATTCCAGGTGAGGTCTCACCAAGGCCCTGTACAACTGCAGTAAGACCTCCCTGCTCCTATACTCAAATCCCCTAGCTATGAAGGCCAACATACCATTTGCCTTCTTCACCGCCTGCTGTACCTGTATGCCAACTTTCAAAGGACTGAGAACAAGTAAAAATTCCTTTGAGGTGACAACATCATGGATGGGGAAATGCAGTGAATGAGGTACATGGACTTTCAGAAAGCCCGTAACAAGGTATTACATAGGAGGCTATTGAAAATTAATGGGCATGGAATTGGATTCAAAACTGGCTAGAAGGGAGGAAATAATAGGATTTAAGGGATGTTAGTGGTTGGATGTGGGTAGTGATGGCTCAGGGTTATGTCCTGGAACTGCCTCTGTTCACGGTGTACAATGATTCGGATATAGGGCTAGAGGGAGTGGTGTCCAAATTTGCAGATGACAATAAAATAGAATAGCAAAACATGCTGAGGACTAAAGAAAGCTGCAAAGAGATACAGAGAAGATGGTGAAATGAGCAAAAATAGTACCAGATGGAGTTCAATGTCAGTAAATGTGAGGTTGTACATTTTGGTAAAGAATAAAAATAATTATACGTGGGATTGTTGAAGGTCACATGACTAGGAAGGAAAGAGATTTGCCAATGTATGTTCAGGTTCACAAGACATTAAATCAGCATCTCAAGAAGATAAGCCAGGAAAAGCAAATTAAGTACTAAGTTTTATGGCAAGAGCTATAGAATACAAAAGTTGAGATGTAATGATGCTTTAGTAATACAGGTTGAACCTCTTATCCGGGACTCCCTTATCCGGCACCATTTGTCATCTAAACAGAAAATCAACACACTTACAAGAAAGAAAGTGATCAGCAGGAGCAGAAGTCCCCTCAACCTAGAACACCTCGGGGCTCCTCGTCCTCCTCCTCCTCGTCCTCCTCCTCGTCCCCCTCTCCCTCTCCCTCTCCCTCCCCCCCCCCCCCCCCCCCCCCCCCACCCCCCACCCCCTGGGCCAATGACCTCCCCTCATCCGGCATAGGCCAGGTCCCGGATAAGGGAGGTTCAACCTGGACCACAGTTAGATAGCACAAATTTAGACTTTGCATGACAGGAAGAATGTTGAAACAAGAGAGCGTACAAGGCAGATTCCACTAGGATGCTGTCTGGCTTGTGGGAATACAAAGACTAAGGGGTAAAAGGGGATATGAAAGGCTGGGAATCCAAGGAAATGAGAGATTAGGTTTTAATGGAAATACATGATAAATATAGGGGATAATATAAAGAATATAAAAAAGGGTAGTAAAAAACATTTAAAAAAGGAAGCCAATTAAGTCTATACGCTAAAAGTAGAAAAGTCGCCAGGTCCAGACATTATGCATCCCAGAATACTGAAGGATGGTTGTGGGGCCACTAACTAATACTCCAATATTCAAGGGTAATGGACTGGAGGGTTGCAGATATTATACCCTGTTCAAGAAAGGGGAAAGGGATAAGCCAGAAAATTAGTCTTGCCTCTGTTGGGGTTAAACTTCTACAGTCCATAACGTAGGATGAAATTAGTAAGTGCTTAGAAAGGCTTAGGGAATCGAGGATAGATTCCCTAAGCCTTTTTAAGCATTCACTAATTTCAGAATCAGCATATTTTGCTTGATTTTTTTGAGGATATCAAATACATATATTAAAAAGAGAATGTAATGTAAATGGACTTTCAGATGGCATATGATAGCGTGCCAGTAAGAGACAGGTTACAAAAATCTAAGCATATTGCATTGAAGGGAATGTAGCCACATGAGGGAGAGGAAGAGTAAAGGGAATTTTTGGATTGGCAAATAGTGTTATGGGGTTTATACATCACGTCATTAAATACAAGGAAGGAAAGAAATGCTGAATTTGTACAATACATTGTTTAGGCCACTGATGGATTACCGTGGGGATGTAGACATTCCATTAGCGCCTTGGAAAGGATACACTGAAGATTCACTATATGAGGAACAGTACAAAGAAAGGCCCAACTATTGAATTTTCCCTCCCACTGAAAAAAGAGAAAAAAAATTAACAGAATTCTAATAGGGGCTTTGAAAATTATGATGGGCTTTGAGAGGCTGAATCGTAAACAATTATTTCCACTGCTTAATGAACAGTAACATGCTTGCAGTGACTCAGGATTAGTTACTAGAAGAATGATGGGGAAGATTGAAAAAATATATATTATATGAGGATATTAGGACATGGAACTGGATAAGTAGTTGAGGAGAAAAATATAAAAGGATACAGGGAAAAGACACAAACAAAATTAGAATAAATAGTTCCAAGTGAAGAACACAGGCCCAGTGACCTCCCTCAGTGCTGAACTTCAATTTAAGAGCAAAATGAAATGTATAAAAACTCAAAAACTTACATTTCTGTATCATGTACATAGAGGCATCTCAGAATATTTTGCAGGGCAGTGGATAATGAGCAGGAGAAAGGGGGGCAAGAGGGTTAATTGCCATTAGCCAACTAGGAAACCCCAAACCCCTTTTATGTCAGATAACCAACATGAAGCCGGATTAAACGGTGTAACCTGGGCAGGAGATTTATCACAGATCACTTGTCTATTTAACTGGGAATGTTTCTGCTGTGAAAGCTGCAGTGGTTGACAAATGATACCATCTCATCAGAAATTGAATAGCAGCAGTATTCCAATGCCAAAGATAAGTCTATTGCACCGAAACCTCAGTCACCTCCTCGGGCTATTTTTTTTTAAAAACACACTGCTGGTAGGCCCCACAGAAACTCAAGACATCAGGTTTATTTATGCTTAGATTTCAGCACTAAACACTGCAGCCAAAGGAAGTGAAATGACAGTAGACAAAGCAGACTGAAAAACAAACTAGTGTTTTGTTAAACATCTGACATCATATGCAATGTTTGTGAAGTGTCCCATGACTTCCAACTCGTTTCAACCATTCATTCAATCGTGGCATAGCATTAAGAAGTTTTAAATGCATGGAAATTCTTAGATTTTGTAATAAGTCACCCGTTTATTGTACTAAGCTTCTTTATCAGTCTTTCAACTGAATTTACTCCTGCTTTTCTGACCAATTTATTCATTTGGTCCTTCTTCATAGATCAGGGCGCTCTCACCCCGAAACTTAGGAAAAAATCCTGTACACCTTTCAAATGTTGAACTTCAAAACACTCCTCCCAAAAGTACTGGCTTTCTCCGTGAAGCTTTCCTCACCTCTGCCTCTCAACTAATTCATGATCGCTTAATTCAAAATACCGGATTATTAAAATTGTGCGCTAAAAAGCCTGCCGTGCTATTTTAACAAAGTTACTTAATTCCAATCGCTAGTCAAAATTTTGGGAAGAAAAAATGACTTTGCATTAATGCAGTGAACTTCAGCAAGTAGCCTGCACTGCGACAGGTAGAGGCAAGTCAGACTCATGGCCTAACATGCAAAGTTTATCAGACATCCCACAGCAAAACCTCAAAAAAGGACATTATTCACAAGAAAGGCAAGTAATCATCTTCACAGTTACAGTAGGGGTACGAGGATTGGCATTAGTAATGCTGGGCTCGAGGGAAAAATATATTTTTCGACAAGTAGTAACTCAGATTTTAATCTTTAACAAGATCATCTCCAATCACCTTCTCGTGTTCTTGCACATCATCTTCCTCATCTCGAACCCCATTATGCTGATTCCTCCACACTTGGAAAAACGCCTGTCCCAGTTCCCTCACCAATATATCTGCCAGATTCCTTTACCCAATACACTATTACTGCCTCTGCTGACCTACTCTGCAGCAACCTTGGTTCTGCCTTTGCTCCCAAGTTAATGAAGGTCATCTGATTGCGTTCCCATCTTTGTGCCCTCAAATCTAAGGCTACGCACACCAGCTGCATGAATATGTTCACCCAGTCAGATTTTGCTTGACCACCTCAAGCAATATCGTGCCTTAATCACCAAGGCCAAATACCCCCACTGAGCCAAGATTATCCTGGAGATCAAGGACAATCCCAGACGACTTCTCTTGACTTCTAACACTTTTCTCCTCATCAACGACAAAAGTGCAAGGAGCAATGCAACTTATCTGTGCCATTCAGAAGGATTGTTAACTCCTCCTCACTGCCTCTCCTTTGTGGTTCAAAACTCATTGGGTTCCACGCTTAGCCATCAACATAGATAAGATATCTCTAGTGACCGCTCCCTTCACCACCATTGGTGACAGAGCCTTCAGCTGACTATGCCCTATTCTCTAATATAACGTCAGCTTGGGTCAATGGTAGCATTCTTGCCAGAGTCAAGGTTTTGTTTTCAGACCCTCTCCACAACTTAGAAACATAGAAATTAGGTGCAGGAGCAGGCCATTCGGCCCTTCGAGCCTGCACCGCCATTCAATAAGATTATGGCTGATCATTCAACCTCAGTACCCCTTTCCCGCTTTCTCTCCATACCCCTTGATCCCTTTGGCCGTAAGGGCCATATCTAACTCCCTTTGAATAGATCTAACGAATTGGCCTCAATAACTAGAGAATTCCACAGGTTAACAACTCTGAGTGAAGAAGTTTCTCCTCATCTCAGTCCTAAATGGCTTACCCTTTATTCTGAGACTGTGACCCCTGGTTCTGGAACTCCCCAGCAACAGGAACATTCTTCCTGCCTCTAACCTGTCCAATTCCATCAGAATTTTATGTTTCTATGAGATCCCCTCATTCTTCTAAACTCCAGTGGATACAAGCCCAGTTGATCCAGTCTCTACTCATATGTCAGTTCTTCCATCCCGAGAATCAATCTGGTAAACCTTCGCTGTACTCCCTCAATAGCAAGAGATTGGTGTGCTTTAATTTTGCACACCAATCTCTTGTGTGGGACCTTGTCAAAAGCCTTTTGAAAGTCCAAATACACCACATCCACTGGTTCTCCCTTGTCCACTACTAGTTACATCCTCAAAGAATTCTAGAAGTATTTGTCAAGCATGATTTCCCTTTCATAAATCCATGCTGACTTGGACCGATCCTGTCACTGCTTTCCAAATGTGCTGCTATTTCATCTTTAATAACTGATTCCAATATTTTCCCCACCACCGATGTTATAACCGCTCTATAATTCCCCGTTTTCTCTCTCCCTCCTTTTTAAAAAAGTGGTGTTACATTAGCTACCCTCCAGTCCATACGAACTGATCCAGAGTCAATAGAATGTTGGAAAATGATCACCAATGCATCCACTATTTCTAGGGCCACTTCCTTAAGTACTCTGGGATGCAGCCCATCAGGCCCTGGGGATTTATCGGCCTTCAATCCCATCAATTTCCCTAACACAATTTCCTGACTAAAGGATTTCCTTCAATTCTTCCTTTTCGCTGGACCCGCGAACCCCTAGTATTTCCGAAAGGTTATTTGCGTCTTCCTTAGTGAAGACAGAACCAAAGTATTTGTTCAACTGGTCTGCCGTCTTTTTGTTCCCCATTATAAAGTCACCCGATTCTGTCTGCAAAGGACCTACATTGGTCTTCACTAATCTTTTTCTCTTCACATATCTATAGATAAGCTTTTGCAGTCAGTTTTTATGTTCCCTGCAAGCTTCCTCTCATACTTTATTTTCTCCTAATTAGACCCTTTGTCCTCCTCTGCTGAATTCTAAATTTCTCCCAGTCCTCAGGTTTGCTGCTTTTTCTTGTCAATTTATATGCCTCTTCCTTGGATTTAACACTATCCCTAATTTCCCTTGTTAGCCACGGTTGAGCTACCTTCCCAGTTATATTTTTACTCCAGACAGGGATGTACAATTGTTGAAATTCATCCATGTAATCTATAAATGTCTGCCATTGCCTATCCACTGTCAATCCTTTAAGTATCATTTGCCAGTCTATCCTAGCCAATTCACGTCTCATACCATCGAAGTTACCTTTCCTTACGTTCAGGACCCTAGTCTCTGAATTAACACTGTCACTCTCCACCTTAATAAAGAATTCTACCATATTATGGTCACACTTCCCCAGGGGGCCTCGCACAAGATTGCTAATTCGTCCTCTCTCATTACACAACACCCAGCTCTCTAGTTGGTTCCTCAACATATTGGTCCAGAAAGCCATAACTAATATACTCCAGGAAATCCTCCTCCACCGCATCGCTACCAACTTGGTTAACCCAATCTATATGTAGATTAAAGTCGCCCATGACTTGAGCACATAATCTAGGTTGACAATTCTGGGGCAGGGTAACATTGTTGGAGTCGTCATCATTTGGATGAGATGTTAAACCAGACACTGCCTATCTGGTCAGGTGGATGCAAACGATCCCACAGCACTATTCGAAGTGGAGTAGAGGAATTCCCCTCGTGTCTGGGTAAACATTCATCCCTCAACGAAAACCACCAAAATTAACTGGTCATTTATCTCATTGCTGTTTTGGGATATGCTGTTGGTTGCCACATTTGCCTACAAAATAGTGACCACATTTTGAAAAGCAATTCATTAGCAGTTTATGTCGTGAGCATGTGGAAGGGGTTATATAAACCCAAGTTCTTTCTTCTCTAACCTGCTTTACCGGGTAATTTTTATCCCCGCCTTGAAAAGCCTCCTCAAAACTTATCTTGGCCGTTAAGCTTTCAACCAACTCCCCATATTCTTCTACTGCCTGGCATGTTTAGTTTCTAAAAATACATTGGGATATTTATGTCAAAAACACGAGCTGTATAGAGGGTTATCAGGCCTGCTGAATTGTACTCCAGCAAGAATTAGCATTTTTCAGGAGCGAAAATCAAAAATGGAGAGTCTGGACAATGCGTCAGCAGGCTACTCGATTGTGAATGGCATCACAGGAGCCAAATTGCATCCTCAACTAATGTTCACAGACATGCACTTTGGAGTAGGAATAAAAAATTAACAGAAATCCTGGTTGATTTTCTGCCTCTAGATTAGTAACACCGAAGCCAACTGAAGAACTAGTCTGTATGGCTCAGTATCAAACTTGGAGTGCCTTTACCGAGTCATCAGGGAACAGGGGAGTAACTCGACTTGTCTTTTTATGCAGAAAGACCAGTCCTTCTAACTTCCTATACAAATATAAAATAAAGTAACGGCTTCTCCTCCCCTACCCACTTCACAAACTGGAGGAACATTTCCACAGCTTCGAACATAATGAACACAGCTTCAAAACTTATGTTTTTATGTGAAGTGAAATCAGTTTTAAGCATACCTCTTTTTGCAAGCAGACCTCTATGAACTATTTTGTACAAAAGCAAAGACTATCATGTGGGATGAAGCAAAACACTGGGGCTGGGTGCAATATTTATTTTGTCTAACTTGGCAACAGGAACCAAATAATCATCTTCCAACTATCGTATAAGATATTGGAAAAGATTAGTTTAATGGGTTAGGAATCATATTAAATCAGACTAGCACTAATTGGTGGCCACATTTCCCTACAAAACAACTGTGACTACACTTCAAAAGTCATGCTTTGTCTGAAGTACTTTGGGATGTCCTGAGGATGTGAAGAGCACTGTACAATTGCAAGTTCTTTCTTCATTCCTTGTGTGTGGGGTTTTAGATGGTCTTTGTGTCAAATCAGAGGTTACAAAAGGTTAGTTTTTGAAATGGGCAGATATGAACCACAAACCATTTGAGTTAAGTCTGTTTTGGTAATGCTGGTCAAGGGATTCGTGTTACTCAACATTAGGAGAACTCTTTTTTGGAAAGATGTCTAATCCCTTTCTCCCACCAAATTTGATGCATAAACAAAAAGCAAAATATTTCAGATGCTAGAAATCTGAAAATTAAAAACAGGAAAAAAAAAGGTGGAAATTCTCAGGTCAGGCAACATTTGTGGAGAAATAGAAGTCAGGACTGCAGAAGTACAGCTAAAATGTTGACTAACTGACTAAATCTGTGAAATTCTCTGCCCCAGAGAGCGGTGGAAGCTGGGTCATTGAATATATTTAAGGCGGAGATAGACAGATTTTTGAGCAATAACGGAATAAAGGGTTATGGGGAGTGGGCAGGGAAGTGGAGCTGAGTCCATGATCAGATCAGCCATAATCTTATTAAATGGTTAGCACTTTAAAAAAGAAATCTGCATTTATGTTGCGAAAGCAGTCAAAGTAAAGGGTTAGTGACTGCAATTCGCACAATGTGTTGTCAATCCCAGCAAGAAAGAGCATAAACTGAATGCAAGGCTGACCTTCTGCACCCGAGCAACCAGTTCAAATATGATGTTAGTTGAGGGTGCAAAGAGGTCAAATATCTTTCATGATAATCAGGGAACAATGCACAATGCTTTGGTGGGGGGGGGGGGGGGGGGTAAGGGAACAAAACTTTACAACTATAGGCTCAATTTTCCCCAGTGATTTGCGCCGTTCTTTTGGCGTGCGCCCCTTTTTTTGGCGCAAGTTAAAAAATTAAAGTTTCCCCAAGGAATGTGCGCCAGCGTAACTCAGTTAGTTACGATTTTTTTAGGTTTGTTCTTGTTTGCATCATAGGGGGCTTAACCTGATGTCTGCGCTAGTTTGTCAATTATGTAAGTTTGCCTTCGAAAAAAAATTCTCCTCGGTCGGCATCTGTGACCACTCCCGAAAAACCTTCTGAAGAGTTAAGAAAAAGCAATGCACATTGAAAAATCGCGCAGAAAGACACATTGTTTTTCAGTAAAGTTTGAGGGAGTCAAGAACACTTAAATATGAAAAGATTTTTTTTTTAAATATCTTATAAACGCAGTAAATGGAGGTTTGATGGAATTCTGTAAGTTTTCATTTTTTTTCTCCAACTGACACGCCGCCACAGAACGTCTGCAAATAGGGCTAGAGGTTCGAAGTGGCGCTCGGCAGAATCTATCCTGCACCCGGACACAGGCGCTCGGCTGCAAAAGAAGCCCGGGGAAGCCTGTGGGATGCATAGAGAAGGCATCAGAAGCCTGCACTACCCATCGAATCAAGCCCGGGTGGGTGGGTGGCTGTGAAAGACATCAGAAGCCTGCACTACGCATTAAATGTAGTCCGGGGCGGGGTTGAGGTTCCCGATCATTGCACCTGCTCAGACCTGGGTATGGTCCATACAGACGCTATGGGGAGAGAGAACAAAGAATCTCGTCATGCCTGCCTGCCGTTTTGAACTTGGGGCCAATATTGACAATGCCATACCTTGTGCAAGCCTTTTGCATGATAGTGTTGCGGAGACGACAATGGATTTGATGTCATCGCATGAGGAACCTCAGAGCCTGTAGGGTGATGGGCAGGAGGCCTTCCCCACGGCGGGTATATAAATTGAGACAGGCGTTCGTACCTGCACCCGAGTGATGCAGACTGTCAGAAGGCTGCGTTTCTGCAAAGAAGTTGTAACTGAGATCGGAGTTCGTAAAAGCAGATCTGCAACCTAGAAGCGTCAGGAGGACTGCTTTGTCAGTTGATGAAGGTTACAGCTGCACTTTCATTCGACGCATCTGGATCGTTCCAGGCCACAACTGGGGATGTGCGCGCCATTTCTCAACATGCAACACATGTCTGCATTCAGCAGGTGACTGCTGCACTATATGCCCGGAGGAAGAACTACATAAAGTTCCCCATGACCGCCCAGGCAATGCGTGACAGGGCTGTGGGCTTCTCCAGGATTGCTGGCCTACCAGAGGTACAGGGCTGCATTGATTGTACCCACATCGCCTTGCGAGCACCTTTGGAGAATTCCGAGATGTACAGGAACAGAAAAGGCTCCCACTCAATTAATGTGCAGCTCGTGTGTGACGACATGCATCACATCATGTTAGTTGATGCAAGAGACCCTGGGAGCACGCATGATGCGTTCATCCTACGCAAAAGCGCTATATCGGTCATGTTTCAGCAGCAGCCAGAAGGGCAGAGCTGGCTGCTGGGAGTCAAAGGGTACGGCATCGCCACCTGGCTCATGACGCCCCTACAAGTAACCCGGACGGAAGCTGACCGAGAATACAACACGTCTCACATTGCGACGCGCAGCATAATAGAGAGGATCATTGGCATCGTGAAACAACGTTTCTGATGCCTCGACCATTCCAGAGGCCACTTGCAATACTCCCCTGAGATTGTCGGTCAGTTCACTCCTGTGTGCTGCATGCCTTAGCCATCATGAGGCAGCAGCAGCTAGTAGAAGACCCACCTGAGGAGAGAGTGGCTGATAATGATGAGGAAGATGCAGATGACGAGGACGACAACGCCATGCAACAACCTGAACCGCACAACAGTGGAGGAGGGCGGGCCAACCGTCATGCCCCTTTAACGATTACTCGAGCCTTGCGCCAGCAGCTCATCGTGAACGCTTTGCTGCCTGAAGGCTCAGCGGCAACTATTCCACATGGACCATGTTTACTGTTTGGACCATGTTCCATTAACATAACACAAAATTATGGAACAAAAAATGTAAATGGTTCAGTTATAATTTAACATATATTTTATTCAAAAGTTTAACATACATTTGTTTGTACTTAAACAAACATATTCTTGTATCAAACTGTAAAGTTTTCACTTAAGATCACTTACTAACTTGTAAATTTACAAAAAACTTTTAATTTGAGAACAGTTACAACAGTAGTAATAATAGCAGCAAAGAAAGGCTGCACCCATCTCTCCTCCACCTTATTCTAAGACCGCCCGCTGCGCTCGGTCTTGGTGACTCCACCCCTGCCCGCAGATGGTGGCGCAGCATTTCTCAGGTTGGTACCAAGCTTATTCTTTCGAACATCTCGGGTAATGGGTGAGGGGGGGCAGCCAGTAATGTGGAAGGCCCAACTTGGGCCTCTTCAGAAGTTGGTCTGGGGATTGGAGAGGGAGAGGCAGTTGATTCGGTCAATGGGCACGGGGTCTAGGCATGTTCCCTTATTGCAGCAGCCAACTCCGATATGCCGTCCCTCATGTGCACGGACATTGTATCAGCTGCCTGCGACATGTTCACGGACTGCGTTCCCATTTCTCCCGACACCTCATCACCCACCTCTCTGATGGTGTCCAGGAGTGATCGGGTAAGGTCAATGCTCTCCATGCTTACTGCCATCATGTGAACCACATCTGTTACATCCTGCACCTCAGGAGCACGCTGTCGAGCTCTCCTTCCCCTCCTCACCCTGGGTGTGGCTCGCTGCATCCCAGTGGGACCCACAACCTGAGACGGTGGGGCCCTGGGTGTGCCTTGCTGCACCCCACTGGGACCCGCAGCCTCAGACAGTAGGAAACCATGTAATATACCACCAAAACTCGAACCACTACTCAGGGAAGGAGCTAGCACCTTAATGGGCGGCACCTGCACCTCCTCCAAAGTGAGTACAATAGTGGGAACTTCATCCATCCCCTCCCCATGCTCTTGGTCTGGAAAATGTTCTCTTTAGGCACATCCGCGTCTGAATCTTCAGCATCGTCAGGGTTGGCCTCAAGTTCTGCAAAATATAACAGAACAAATAGTTGTTGATACGGATTCTTTTCCCTCAATCTGTTTCAGCGAATACACTGATTCGAACACTTTAAAGTTTAGTTCAGACTAACTTTATTCAGGCTTCATCAATGAAGGGTCTTGCTCTGATAAAGGGGCAATGACTCCATGAGTCTGTTGAATCCATCAGAGCAAGCAAAAATCATTACAAAATCAATACATTTATACAGTTCGTGAATGGTACCACCCCTTTTCATTGTCCTATCACATCAGCTACCGGGGCAATGATACAAGCTAAATTAGTCATTTACACAGTTAATTAAGCAATGCCCCTAATCATGAGAAGATTAAGTCATCTCCAGCTTATCTTTGTTTTGCAGGCAAGGAAGACACAGTTCTGCTTCTCTGGGTATTCCCACAGTTTAACTCCTATAGCTGTTGCTACATTCCCATGATCAGACGGTTCCTCAAGGTTGTTTAACAAAGACAAGTCACTCATTGTTTTCCCCTACAGTGAGATCTAAAGAGTCAGCAATAACCATGAGCGGCCATTTTAGAAAGAGTTAATACATTTGAAGTTGGTACGGATAATACATATAAAGTTGGTAGCTACAGTGATACAGATTCTCATTGTTAGCAGCAGAGGAGGGGGCAGGGTGGGTGGCATGAATAGGTTCACATTGCGCTGGCAGCAAGCTGATTTGAAGGACCACAATGAATGGTAGCACATTACATCAACCGAAGCATAGCTGAGGGAGACATCCCCATGAACCGAAGCATGGCTAGTCCATGCAGCACTTTTAAGAAAGCCAGACTGTGGAATTTGCAGGATTTAACTTCTCCCTCGAGTGTGGGCCAGCTTTGTGCAGTGGTGGTTGCTTTTCTCCAGGCAGGACCCATCAAAGTAGTGATCCTCTCTTCCAAGGGGGTCAGTGGGTGCAGATTTTCCAGGCCTCCTCCTGTTTGAGTTCTTTCCCTTTTGTTAAGGGCCACCTGCCTCTGTCGTTTTAAAAAGAGAGGGTACCTTTCTGCTGGGACATATACAGATGATCACATTTACAATTGCAATTCCAGTGAATAAATGAAAATATTACTTACACTAACTACTTGACCACTTCTTTTTGCACTGGCCTCCAGATCTTGGTGGTCACCATTGCATAGTCATCTTCTGCAAGTTGGTTCCAGCGTTTCTTCATTTCTTTTGGTGAAACTTTTATGTGACCTCTGCTGGTGTCCAGCTCCTGCCATCTGCCCTCAATCACAGTAACTAGTGCCTCCACTTCATCCTGTAAGAAATTCTTGGTCCTTGTGCCACGTTGCATCTTGTATTGCAGCTCCAATTATAATTAAAGTTCTCACACACAACTGGCTCTTTAAAAATGGCCGATTGTAGACCGGGAGCTGTAGAGTATGCGTACCCATAGAAATCACGTCAAAAACATCCTTTTTTTTCCCCCCCCTGCACTTGCGCAGAAGGGGCAGCGGCTACCCACCCCACCCCCTCAAGGCTATAGGACAGGCTGTGCAGCGCCAATTTTACAAAAGAGCACAGGAAAACTCGGCACATTTGTGACCTAGAACAGGCGTAACTCTGGCAATACGCCAAAAAACGGCTTTGGGCAAAATGGAGCCCTAGAAGTTGTTTATTCGTCAGAAAAATGCATACGTTGGGTTCCAAGGCAGGTGGAAATGGTTGTCCTTTCGCCATTGGTGCAGAAACATTAATACCCAATGAAAGGATCGAAGATGCTATAGCATTGTGACCATTAAAAGCCCAAATCGTAATCCAAAACAGAGCTGAAAAATAACTCATTTTCCAATCACTTTGAAAATGTTTTCACCTCGTTTCAACAGAGTCAGTGGATAGAACAATCCATCCAAAGGGTTAGCAGCCATCTGCGGCGTATAATCACCCATTAATTCATTTATTAGAATTGCAGAGAACAATTCATTCCATGATCCAGTTTTTAAAAGCAGAGAAGCGGATCTCAGCTAGGACAGCTTGGGGTATTACAACTGATACCAGCGGCCCCGGCCTGCAAGAGGGCGAGTGGGTGAAATTATTCTGGTTTGCCACTTCTGTTTGCTGAAAAATGTGCATGTGTAAATATCAGGTGAACAGGATTGAGCACAGCTGGCATCCATCATCTCAGCTCACACAAAATTTGCTACTTGGGCAAAGAACCAAAGTTGCCAATTTCCATGTAATCCTGTACCAGCAGGAGTTAGTTTGGGAAAGAAGGGTGGACAATTGGAAGATATAAAAAGCATTATCATAGCAAGAATGATGCCAATAAGTATGTTTTAAAAAAGGGGAAGAAGAAATATGTATTTTTAAAAAACAAGCTTTCTTTCTTCCATATTCTCTTAACCATAAAATTACATTTGAAAATATTGCAACTGCAGTTTAACTTTAGCTTCTGTAAAAGGTGAAAGGAGGCGGTGTGTGCTTTGAACGCAAATTATTTAAATAATTTTGGCACCATTGCTTAGAGGCGAAATACCACCACTTTTGAAACCTGCATCAATTCTTACATTAAATGATTTAACAATCTAACTATGCGCTTCACAAATAGCAGTTGAAACAACAGAAAACATACTTACCAAAGTAAAATCCCATGGCCCAGGAGTCAGAAAGGTAAAGGAACTTCCTCGTCGGAGAGGAGGCCTGAAAAACAAAGCCCACAGTTTATGGGAATATCTGATTTGGCAATGACCCAGTTCAAAGATCCAAATGTTCTCTCAATAGTGCGATTGTAGCTGCAAGGATCCAAGGTCGTACAAAAAAAAACTCAGTACCCAAACCAAGATATTGTACAATTCACATTCTAAACTCTAACAAGACATAGCAGCTAATGAAACCCATCCTAATATTATGCAGTCTTCTCTGGTTCCCTCTTTAGTGGTCAGTACTACAAGCAGATCTGGTGATTAAACCAACAAGATGCTAGCCGCTGTGGAACTGATCTGGCCAAGAGTGGACTTCCTAAACACTTTATCCGCTATCTAAAGGAGATATGGATACCTTTGCATACAAGGGTCATGCCGATACCAGCTGTAATTTGAGAAAGTGTACTTCTGGGTAGAAAATTGGCATCATGACCAATTGCTCTTCAAGCAGCAAAATATCCACCTTTCTGACATTTTGTTTTCTTGTTGGTTTAAATTGGAATTAAATTTATTTTTAAAAGTAAGGCCTAACCATATTTCAGGTTGTCTTTTATATTACTACATTTTCTTTAGTGTTTGCTATGGTTCAGTGAGCAGCACATCTGCCTCAGAGTCAGAAGGTTGTGGGTTCAAGTCGCACTCTAGGGACTTCAGCACATAAATCTAGGCCGACACCCTAGTGCAGTGCTGAGGGAGTGCTTCACTGTTGGGAGGTGCTGTCTTTTGGATGAGACGTTAAACCGAGGCCCCGTCTGCTCTTTCAAGTGGGCGTAAGAGATCCCATGGCACTATTCCGAAGAGCAGGGGAGTTATCCCTGGTGTCTTGGACAATATTTATCCCTCAAATCAACATGACAGTGCTGTTTGTGGGAGCTTGCTGTGCACAGCTTGGCTGCCGCATTTCCCACATTACAACAGTGACTACACTTTAAAAAAATACTTCATTTGCTGTAAAGTGCTTTGAGACATCCGGTGGTCGTGAAAGACGCCAAGTCTTTCATTTAAAAAAAAAACAGAACTGTTGTGACCTAAAGATTCCATTACTGTATTATACGGTCTTTTGCTAGTGAAGGAGTCTAGACAATTGAAGCTTAAAAAAAAAGCAGCAATTTTGCATCCAAAATTAAATGAATCTCCCATAACATTTATTGATCAGTTAGTTCTGTATCAACTTCTGTATCAACAAAAACATTTACTCTATCTGTAACACCAACTTCTCCTGAATTCTATTAAATTAATACCAATCAGTTCTTACTCAAGCTAAGAGAAAGGTCACATACATAAGAATTAGGAACATGAGTAGGCCATCTAGCCCCTCGAGCCTGCTCCGCCGTTCAATAAGATCATGGCTGATCTGGCCGTGGACTCAGCTCCACTTACCCGTCCTCTCCCCGTAACCCTTAATTCCCTTATTGGTTAAAAATCTATCTGACTTGAATACATTCAATGAGCTAGCCTCAACTGCTTCCTTGGGCAGAGAATTCCACAGATTCACAACCCTCTTGGAGAAGAAATTCCTTCTCAACTCGGTTTTAAATTGGCTCCCCTGTATTTTGAGGATGTGCCCCCTAGTTCTAGTCTCCCCTACCAGTGGAAACAACCTCTCTGCCTCTATCCCATCTATCCCCTTCATTATTTTAAATGTTTCGATAAGATCACCCCTCATCCTGCTGAACTCCAACGAGTAAAGACCCAGTCTACTCAATCTATCATCATAAGGTAACCCCCTCATCTCCGGAATCAGCCGAGTGAATAGTCTCTGTACCCTCTCCAAAGCCAGTATATCCTTCCTTAAGTAAGGTGACCAAAACTGCACGCAGTACTCCAGGTGCGGCCTTACCAATACCCTATACAGTTGCAGCAGGACCTCTCTGCTTTTGTACTCCATCGCTCTCGCAATGAAGGCCAACATTCCATTCGCCTTCCTGATTACCTGCTGCACCTGCAAACTAACTTTTTGGGATATATGCACAAGGACCCCCAGGTCCCTCTTTTACTGTTTCTCTCCCCTCCCCCCCGACCCCCCCCCCCCAAAAGGTGGATGACCTCACACTTTCCAACATTGTATTCCATCTGCCAAACCTTAGCCCATTCGTTTAACCTATCCAAATCTCTTTGCAGCCTCTCTGCGTCTTCTACACAACCCGCTTTCCCATTAATCTGTGTGTCATCTGCAAATGTTGTTACACTACACTCTGTCCCCTCTTCCAGGTCATCTATGTATATTGTAAACAGTTGTGGTCCCAGCACCGATTCCTGTGGCACACCACTAACCACTGATTTCCAACCCGAAAAGGACCCATTTATCCCGACTCTCTGCTTTCTGTTCGCCAGCCAATTCTCTATCCATGCTAATACATTTCCTCTGACTCCGCGTACCTTTATCTTCTGCAGTAACCTTTTGTGTGGAACCTTATCGAATGCCTTTTGGAAATCTAAATACACCACATCCATCGGTACACCTCTATCCACCATGCTAGTTATATCCTCAAAGAATTCCAGTAAATTAGTTAAACATGATTTCCCCTTCATGAATCCATGCTGCGTCTGCCTGATTGCACTATTCCTATCTAGATGTCCCGCTATATCTTCCTTAATGATGGTTTCAAGCATTTTCCCCACTACAGATGTTAAACTAACCAGCCTAGTTACCTGCCTTTTGTCTGCCCCCCTTTTTTTTTTTTTAAATAGAGGCGTTAAATTAGCTGCTTTCCAATCCGTTGGTACCTCCCCAGAGTCCAGGGAATTTTGGTAGATTCTAACGAATGCACCTGCTACAACTTCCACCATCTCTTTTAATACCCTGGGATGCATTTCATCAGGACCAGGGGATTTGTCTACCTCGAGTCCCATTAGCCTGTCCAGCACTACCCCCTAGTGATAGTGATTGTCTCAAGGTCCTCCCTTCCCACATTCCCGTGACCAGCAATTTTTGGCATGGTTTCTGTGTCTTTCACTGTGAAGACCGAAGCAAAATAATTGTTTAAGGTCTCAGCATTTCCACATTTCCTATTATTAAATCCCCCTTCTCATCTTCTAAGGGACCAACATTTACTTTAGTCACTCTTTTCCGTTTTATATATATATATCTGTAAAAGCTTTTACTATCTGTTTTTATGTTTTGCGCAAGTTTACCTTCGAAATCTATCTTTCCTTTCTTTATTGCTTTTTAGTCATTCTTTGCCGTCTAAAATTTTCCCAATCCTCTAGCTTCCCACTAACCTTGGCCACCTTATACACATTGGTCTTTAATTTGATACTCTCCTTTATTTTCTTGGTTATCCACAGCTGGTTATCCCTTCTCTTACCGCCTTTCTTTTTCACTGGAATATATTTTTGTTGCGCACTATGAAAGAGCTCCTTAAAAGTCCTCCACTGTTCCTCAATTGTGGCACTGTTTAGTCTGTGTTTCCAGTCTACTTTAGCCAACTCTGCCCTCATCCCACTGTTGTCCCCTTTGTTTAAGCATAGTACGCTCGTTTCTGACACAACTGCCTCACCCTCAATCTGTATTACAAATTCAACCATACTGTGATCACTCATTCCGAGAGGATCTTTTACTAGGAGATCGTTTATTTTTCCTGTCTCATTACACAGGACCAGATCTAAGATAGCTTGCTCCCTTGTAGGTTCTGTTACATACTGTTCTAAGAAACAATCCCGTATGCATTCTATGAATTCCTCCTCAAGGCTACCCCATGCGCTTTGAGTTGACCAATCGATATGTTGGTTAAAATCCCCCATGACTACTGCTGTTCCTTTTTCACATGCCTCCATTGTTCCCTTGATTACTGTCCGCCCCGTGAAGTTATTATTTGGGGGCCTATAAACTACACCCACCAGTGACTTTTTCCCCTTACTATCTCTAATCTCCACCCACAATGATTCAACATTTTGTTCATTAGAGCCAATATCGTCTCTCACAACTGCCCTGATATCATCCTTTATTAGCAGAGCTACCCCACCTCCTTTCCCTTCTTGTCTATCTTTCCAAATCATCAGATACCCCTGTATGTTTAATTCCCAGTCTTGGCCACCCTGCAGCCGTGTTTCTGTAATGGCCACCAAATCATACCCATTTGTAATGATTTGTGCCGTCAACTCATTTACTTTATTTCGAATGCTGCGTGCATTTATGTAGAGTGTTTTAATCCTAATAGTTGCCCTCTCTCATGAACAGATCATACAATAAAATAAATATGAAAAAATTTAAAATGGGAAACTATTACAAACCACACTTCAAAATCACTATTTAGTACTAAGCACTTTGACATTTGCAATTTCACAAGTAACTAGCATTTACTCTTGACTACCATTCGCGTTAGAGAAAACTGCTACAGGTTAGAGGGGGAAAGAGTGTGGTTCTGAGAGTTGGAACTTGGATTTTGCATTGCAGTCCTATGGCTAGTTAATATTTTCATTCATGTCTACTTAAAATATTTTTGGGGGCAAATACATTAAACCCAGGTGATTAAAAAGTTGGTTGGAAAGCAAATTGTTTAATATAGTCAATAACCTCAATTAGTTTAACAAGAATGAATTTGATTCTTTGTTTAAACAGAAACACAATCAACATACAACAAAGTCATCAGTGACTCTTGGAATTTAATCAAAACAAAATGCTGGCAGAGAGGTCTGTAGAGTACAAACACCAGAAATCCTGTATCAAATAACTTGCAACCAAAATACAGGTTGGCCAGAGCACAATAGTTCATGTCTGGTCAGTGCTCGGTGTCACGTCTCAAGAAGCCAAGACTGAAGAGTTATTTGTTAAAGCAACAATGAACAGGTATTTGAATAACACCGTTAACATTGCAAGGGACAGACAAAGCCATAAAAGGACTTGTAAAGGAGGATTTTGAAATTATTTTCTGTTCATGGGATGTAGGAGACAATGAAATGTCCACATTAATTGCTTATTCCTAGTTGGACCAAGGTGGTGGTGGTCAGGGGAGAAAAACGGCCTTTTCATGAACTGCTGCAGTTCTTATGGCGATGGTGTTATGTACGGATTTTTAGCAATATGCCCAAGTCAGAATGATATGCAACTTGGGATGGAAATTTGTAGAGGAGACTCTTTCCACGATCTTGCTGCTCTTGTCCTTTCAGTGGTAGAGGTCTAGGAGGAGATGCTGTCAAAGTAAGCTTGGTGAACTGCTGCAATGCATCCTGTAGATAGTACGTACTGCAGCCACAGTGTGCTGGTGCGTGTCAAGCTTCGAACGTTGTTGAAATCCACTCAGGCAAGTGGGCATGGTCTGGTTGGGCCAAATGGCCTGTTGTTTGTGCCGTGTATCTTATGTAAAGTATTCCATCACACTCCTAACGCGAGCCTGAATTTAATGCATCGAGGGATAAAGAGACAATGTAGGTCAGTAAAGCCAAGGGCAATAATTCAGTGGGACTTGGTATGGAATAGGATGTGAGTGCCAGAATTTTGTACAAGTTGATGTTTCTGTAAGATGGAGTTCAGGAGGCCGTGGAGGACTTGAGCTTGATGTGATAAAGGTATGAGAGTTTCAGCTGCAGTAGGGGTAAAATAAGGGTGGAAGTTGGTGATGTTGGAAACAGATGGTCTCACTGATGGGCTTGAGAGCAGGGTTTTACACTGCGGTCAGGGTCAAATAGGATGCCAAGACGATGCACCAAGTCTGAGCAAGCAGCTGGGAAAGGGGTTATGATCAGGGATTAGGGCACAGCTGCCAAGCAACAACACAACTTGCATTATATAGCATCCTTAACATAGAAAAATGTCCCAAGGTGCTTCAGAAAGGCATATACCAAAAAAAAAAGCAAAGCCAAACCAAAGGAGGAGGAGACACCAAATCTTGGTCAGAGATGGGTTTTAAAGGGAGGGGAGGCGGAGCTGTCTTGGGAGGGAATTCCATGGCATGGGGTAGTGAAGGTATTTTGGGATTTTTTTTCTATGCTAAAGGTGCTATATAATTGCAAGCTATTTTGCTCCTGTACCCTAGTAAAACCCAGTTGTACAAGTTTGCCACTGGTTTATGGAAACTGGGAGTCTGCTCTTGGAAACTAGGTTCCCAGGTCTTGGCACCCTCCTATTTCTCATCTACATGTTGCTCCTTGGCAATAACATCCGAAAATAAAACATCAGGTTCCACATGTATGCTGACGACACCAGACTCTACCTCTCTCTAACCCACTACTGCTTTAGATTTGTCATGCTGCTCAGCTAACATCCATTTTCGGATGAGCAAAAAGTTCCTCCAAATAAATATTGGGAAGAAACGAAGCCATTGTCCTCGTCACCACCCTCCACTGCAGGTAAACTCCGTTCCCTCGCCATGGATTACATTTCTCTCCTCAGTCACTGTCTGAGGATGATCCAGACCATTTGGAACCGTGGTGTTGTATCAGACCCAGAGATGAGTTTCTGACCACACATCCACTCCATCACCAAGACGACCTACCTCCCTAAAATTATCCATCTCTGCCCCAGCTCATCTGCTGCTGAAACCCTCATCTATGCTTTTGTTACCTCCACATTTGACAATTGCATGCTCTCCTGGATGGTGTCCCATCTTCAAACCTCAAATTTGAGCTCTGCTGCCCGAATCCCAATTCACACCAAGTCCTGTTCACCCATCACCCCTGCACTCTCTGGCCTATGTTGGCTCCTGCCCCAACAATGCCTCAACTTTAAAATTCGCATCCTGGTTTTCAAATCCCTCCATGGCCTTGCCCCAACTTATTCCACCCCCTCCGCAAGATCTCTGCGCTCCTCCAATTCTGGCCTCTTATGAATCCCCGATGTTAATCGCTCCGCCATTGGCGGCCGTGCCGTCAATGACCATGTCTAGCCTACCCATTCTTATTTGGTTACAGCTCAGGATGTCTGTCCTTCTGTGACATCCCCATGAGACAATTAGGCTTTGCTGGACATTTTAATGTAACATATGCAGCAAGATCACAATACACCTTGACCACATTGCGTTACCATGGAGCTGTGCTGCACTCGTATTGAACTTTTTTTTAAAAAGCAGTGTCATTACATTACCAAGTAGAGACTCATTTCCCAGTATGTTGATATAAAAATCATACAAAATTAAGGAGCTCTGCAAGAAAAGAAAATACAACTGATCAAATAGGATTGGTTAATAGTGAAAAGTGAGGTGTGGCACCGAGGACAGCTGCCTCTAAAGGCAGGGGAAACTGATCAGTTAACATAGATGCTGAGAAGATTTGGCTTGGTGTGCCCTGCCTGAATATTACATCACCACAGCCAGCAACACAAACACACAGCCCTCGCCCTTCTTTCCACTCAGCAGGGGAACACTCACCAGGTCCTCTTATTTGTTTTGGCAACTGAGGAGTTGGAATGAGGAAAAAGGCAAAGCTCAGAGATAAAAGGTGGTGGAAGTGGGAGGGGAGGGACATAAAAACCAATTCATCAACAATAGCCCTTTGTTACTGCAGGGCCCAGAGGGAGCAAGTAGATCTTCCAAGTTTCTGTATGTGAAAAAAAAATGCTGCTAATCAAAATCCAAGATACTCCTCTGTTCAAAATGGCACTGTAACAGGTTACCAGTGTGCTAAATAACTATAGCAACAGCACTGAGCTGGTTAAGTTCTATCAATGCAGTTGAAAACAGGAAACAATGAGAAAGTTTATAATGAAATGATATTATGGGAGGTTCCCCCTTTCTCTCCCAAAGGCCCCATATTACACTGGGGTACAGTTCCACAGACACCATCCACCTTCTGACACTTCACCCAGGTGGCCACTTTTCATAGATGACACTAGACTAGAAGTGTTCAAACTGTAGCCCCTGGGCCATACACATCCTCCCCCTCACAACCTGGCAATCCATTTCTTGAAGTCTAGGCAACAAAGACTTATTTGAGCTTGTATTTCTGATTTGGATTTTGAGGGCCTGGAGATTTAGAGCTGTTAGACTGGTGGAAAAATACTAAATCAGATCAATGATTCGCAACTCAACTTGTGCACTAATCCCCCACAGCCTCCATGTTGGCCTGCTCAAGTGAAGCCAGGAGGAGCGTGAATTTAAACTTCATATGTGGTCCACTGCATAAACCTCTGCAGTCCACAGACAAAACACTCTTGTCTTCAATAGTGACCATCAGGAGGCTGTTCAACTACAAGAACCGTGACAATCAAACCTGTCAGTTTTACTTTTCAGGAAAAAAATTAGGATAGGACTGGTTAAGTTGAAAATAAATAGAAGAAATGGAAAATAAATGATATATGGGTATAGAGCCACCAGGGTAAATGCATGAAATTTTTAAAAAAAGGGATCGACATACTAACTCGATGCAGAATTAAGTGTAATACAGTAGTCACTCCCAATATCAGAGTAGCTGGTACTTACATTTTAGTGTCATTTGAGGATGGCTGCAAGAGCTGAAAAACAAAACCTGAAGGACCAAGTACTGCGTACAGTTTTGGTCTCCCTTATTTGAGGAGGGATATACTTGCATTGGAGGCAGTGCAGAGAAGGTTCACTAGATTGATTCCTGAGATGAAGAGGTTGACTGATGAAGATTAAGGCAATACTCATTGGAATTTAGAAAAATGAGAGGTGATCTTATTGAAACACAGGATACTGAGGGGGTTAGACAAGGTAGATGCAGAGAGGACGTCTCCACTGGTGCGGGAATCTAGAATTTGGAGGCGTAGTTTAAGAATAAGGGGGTCACCCAGTTCAAACTGAAATGAGGAGAAATTTCTTCAGAGGGTTGTAAGTCTATGGAATTCTCTGCCCCAGAGAGCTGTGGAGGTCGAGTCATTGAATATTTTTAAGGCAGATGGACAGATTTTTTGAGCGTGAAGGGTTATGTGGAGTGGGCAGGGAAGTGGAGTTGAGCCTAAGATCAGATCAGCCATGATCTTATTAAATGGCGGAGCAGACTCGAGGGGCCAAATGGCCTACTCCTATTACTTATGGGATGAGCTTTGTTACTTAAACCAACTTAGTCATACAGGTTAGCAGTTGATCTTGCATCATTATTTGCAAAATTGTGTTGTGCATCGTTTCCAGGTATAGAACTCGAGACATCTTCAATCATCCTACTATCGGGATCAAAGCAACCCACAAACCGATAATATGGCTGTACCATCATTATAGGCGGTCCCTCGAACGAGGATGACTTGCTTCCACACCAAAAGGGATGAGTTCATAGAGGTTGCAATGAAGGACCCAATATTCCAGTCCTGAACTCCAATTGAAGGGATGGAAGATGCCAGTGTGTGGATTTAAAAAAAAATGCGACCATTGCACATCAGCCACCACACAGGCTTGACAGAGCTAGGACTTCATCCAGTGGCAAGGATTAACCAGGATGACTGGAGACCTGCTCTGCTGCACGGACCTAGGGCGCACACATATCACAGTGTGGGCTGGCCCGTGCTGCCCCTGGGCCCTCAGATCTTCTGAGCCTCGTACCCTCGCCATGATCTCTCGCCGCACCTCTGCCACAACCTTCCCGCTCCTCTGCTGTATCTAGGCCCCGACAATACTCCTGCCCACGCTCCAAACGGCAACCTGGATCCTGACTGTACTATATCACAAACAGCTCTCAACTCACTGTATAAATAAATAACTACATGGACATTACATTACTGTTCCAACAGGGAGGGATATTCTCCCACATAAAAATACACATCATCCACTGATAACCACAATGGGAGAGGAATAAAACGCTCATGATGCTCAAACTCATCTGCTTGTGAATGTGCTAGGGTAAATTAACCCTGTTAAGTGCAGTACAATAAATCATATGACATACGCCTGAAAACAGACACCATTAGCTTCAGTTCAGGTCTAAGGAGAACTACACTCCCAAGTTCATACTGCCATCTGGTTCCAGTCTCCAGATCAGCCTGCCAAAGACAGATTTTGAAATCCAAAAAGATGCTGAACCTGTAGGTGATAACCATCAGCATAATATTGTGACAAATTGGAAACAACGAGGCACCACCTACGTTGCGCAACAGATGAAACAATACCTTGAGTGAATCCTCATTATAAGTAAAGAAAGTGATAACATAGATGCTGTCAACAGGAGCCTGTTGTAATCACCGCTGACCAAGTCTTCAGACAGTGGACATTGGACTCGTCCTTCCAGCTAAACAGGTAGCAATTATGTTAGGAGCTTCAAATCTGACCCTGGAGCACATCATTGAGCACTGCCCTCAGAGGAAATTCATGGGCAACCTACAAGATATCCACACTGTCACACCGGACGCTTTGGCCTGGATATCAGACTTCGATCTTGACATTTGATTTCTCCTACCAAGATGACAACTACAATTCAGCCTTTAAAGTCCAAATAACCTTCGATATATTTTTACACATTTTCAGTTTTGTGGGCCTGGAGGTTTCAAGGAGGTGTTATATAGCACTGTGGCCTCATTGGTGGATAAATCCTAAATCAGAACACCAAGATCTGTTGGCATCAGCAAGCCAAGATACATGCAAATTGATGGGGCTGTGGATTTAAGCTTTATACGCGGCCCGCAAAACAACATGGTGCATATCTATGTGGCACACCAAGTCCAAAAGTGTGGAATCACCTTCAGAAAAATTGACATTGGTGAGTGAGCGAGCGAGCGTTGCTATAATTAAAGGGTTAAGAATGGGTCTCGGGACTAAGAGCGAAATAGGCTTTTCTAGTAGCCAGTTTTCCAAGTTGCTTAACGGGCAGGAGAGATAACGCTAAAAATAACATGTCAGAATGATTAACTGTTGCAAGCTGTGTAACGCGAGGGCAATTACAAATAGCCAAACTGCTGAACGACAGGAGGCCCAGAGAGGCAGTTTAACAGAGCAAGGGGTCAGAAGTAACACATTGGCGAAACTCCATTTGGTATGAAACATAGGCGAATGATTGTGTAACACGAAAGGGAATTGGTCAATCAGCAATTGTGCACGTGGGCTTTGGGCCAATTAAACGGCAGAGGGGGACCGTGCACAAGGCCTGACATGCAACATTAAGTGTATAAAAGATTGCTTGGAACTTTGTATCATCAAAGAAGCCTGGCTACAGACAAACGAGCAGGCGGTCTCCCCCCACTGGTGCAAATAAAGACTACTTGAATCTTCGAACCCAGACATAGTGTTGTGTTTATTTTAAATACTGCAGAGACACATAGATTTCACTTAGCGACAGCTGGTGTTTGCGACCAACCAGCCTTCGCTATTCATAATAGAATGTTCTTCTAGATTAGATGATAAGAAACGTCTGAAGACCAGTGGTTTATGCTGACACAGCAAGGCCACGATGGTGTGTGTGTGTGTGTGTGTTGATTTAGACATGTGTTTCTGGACTATGCAGTCGTCAGAGACTACAATATTAGGCAACATAACATAAGAAATAGGAGCAGGAGTAGGCCATTCAGCCCCTCGAGCCTGCTCCGCCATTCAATGAGATCATGGCTGATCTGATCATAGCCTCAACTCCACTTGCCTGCAGTATCCCCATATCCCTCGATTCCCTTAATATTCTAAAATCTATTGATCTCTGTCTTGAACATACTCAGCAGCCCTCTGGGGTAGAGAATTCCAAAGATTCACCACTCTCTCATGAAGAAGTTTGTCCTCACCTCAGTCCTAAACAGCCAACCCCTTATTCGGAGACTGTGACCCCTGGTTCTAGACTCCCCAGCTAGGGGAAAACATCCTCCCTGCATCTACCCTGTAAGAATTTTTTATGTTTCAATGAGATCACATTCTTCTAAACTCTAGAAAATATAGGCAGAGTCTAGTCAATCCAGTTTGATAAGAAAATAGTGTATAAATGTAAACCTTTTCCTTTGTCCAAGAGCACGGAGATACCCATGCTTAGGTATGTGTGTTCCATCTGTGACTATACTCCACTTGTAAATTGCTTTTTATGCTGAAGTTAAAGAATAAAATGATTATAACTAGAAGACTGAATTCATTACTACTTAAGTGAACAAACAGAAGTTTGTTTTAAGACAACAGTTACCAGCATAATGTGCCTTAACATATGAACATTGAGACTGCACTCAAGAAAAATAAACTGGCAGTATCCGCTCACACCAAGAATAAGTGGTGATTTTCTTGTGCTTAAATGATACGTTGCCCCCGAATCTCTTCCTTAGAGAGAAATAGCAGAAAACTATGCTGTTTACAGTGGCAAAATTGAAGTATTCATTCAGATCTGACTGGTTAGTGAATCAAAGGCATGTGTAAACTAACTTCTACTCAAGCTACATTTGTCTGTGATTTTCATGATGTAAAAAAAACTGCCTCCCTCAACCTAATGAGAAATCGACAAGTGCTGTTTTTGCCTATCTTGACAGCTCAAATGGTTTACACCTTGAATAATTGTTGCTTTCCCCAATTTATCTTGTGGAAGTGTGATGAGCACAACTGAACAAGTATACTTTCATTAATAATAAAAACAGAAAATGCTGGAAATCTCAGCGGGTCAGGCAGTATCTATGGAGAGAAAGAGAGTTAATGTTTCAGGTCAGAACTGGTACAGACACTTTCATTAATGCTTTACAGAGGTCTATTGTCTATAACAAGTCCATAACACTTTTGATTCACCCAATGTTATTTGTCTTAGCAACTGTTGTATATGTGACAAGAACACAGATGCATCGAAATCTGCTTTCTGACCCACCCTATCCATACTCAATGAGTAACGTTTCTTTTGCACAGCAGCAAAACCATTGAGAAATACAGGTTTTTCCAATTTTATTATCTCTTTACTTGGAGCTTCCAGCCCTCCTACACAAATTGATTATAAAATGTGGCAGCCTACTTAAAAAGGTTGATCCCAGGAATGAGGGGGTTGACTGATGAGGAAAGGTCGAGTAGGTTGGGCCTCTACTCATTGGAATTCAGAAGAATGAGGTGTGATCTTATAGAAACATAAGATTATGGGGGGGGGGGGGCTTGACAAGGTGGATGCAGAGGATGTTTCCACTGGTGAGGGAGACTAGAACTAGGGGGCATGATCTTAGAATAAGGGGCTGCCCATTTAAAACAGATAAGGAGAAATTTCCTGAGGGTTATGAATCTGTGGAATTCGCTGCCTCAGAGAGCTGTGGAAACTGGAACATGAAGAAACTGTCTATTTCTGTCTTAAATTTATTTAAACGATAAGGGGATAAGGGGTTATGGGGAGCGGGCAGGGAAGTGGAGCTGAGTCCATGATCAGATCAGCCATGATCTTATTGAATAGCGGAGCAGGCTCAAGGGGCTTTATGGCCTACTCCTGCTCCCATTTCTTATGTTCTTATGCAATATCAATATTAGCCATTATAAGATTGGAGAATCGAAGAACTAATCCATTGGGGTGGGGCGGGACAAGACAAAATGGAAAGGGTGGAGGGGAAAAATTCCACTAATTGCCATGTAAGATGTCAGCCATGGCTCAGTGATCACACTAATTTGATGAAGCACACCTTGCTGTGCATAAATTGGATGCCGTGTTTCCTACATCACAGTGACTGCACTTCAAAGTACAGGTTGAACCCCTCTTATCCGAGACTCTTTTATCCGGCAGCACCCCTCGTCCGGTATCATTCTCGGCAGAGGGGTGGCGCATGCGCAGATAATTTTTATTGTACTTACCAATATTCTCTGCTCTCCTGAATACGGTGACTCCTTCCTCTGTTGGTTCGGAAGGCACCAATTGCCTAAGTGGTCTTGACGGTGGGGATTCAAGTCAGGGTGGAGGGGGAAGGGGAGAGGTTCAACCTGTACTACTAATAATTATATTCTGAATTAAATTATAAATAAAAGCTATTATTTTTTGAGAAATATGTTTAAACCCCCCCCACCCACCCCGGCAAGTTTTTCACTTTCCTGCAGCCATAGAGCCACCACAGCATTGCTTACGCTAGGCGGGCTTGTTCTTAACGCAATCACGGCTCAGCACACGGATTGCACCGAGTTCCATCAACCTGCCTCCCACGCCCTGGCCAACCAGCCGCTCCTCCCTTCCCCGCTGCCCTCGGCGCTTTGCCAAACAAAAAGAAAAGACCTCTTCATTACCTTGAATGTCCTAGGAGTGAGTCTTGGAGACATACACACTGGGATATCCTATGGAGTAAGCCATGACGAGGCGGAAGGAGGCCAAGTGTCGCGGAGGCACCGAAGCTGGGCCCGAAATGCTGACCTCTCCTCATCTGGCAAAATCCCTTATCCGGCACAGGTCAGGTCCCAAGGGTGCCGGATAAGAGAGGTTCAACCTGTACTTCATTGGCTGCGAAGCGTTTTGGGACACCTTGAGATCGTGAAAAGCACTATATAAATATGCAAGCCTTTCTTTTCATTGTAGCTACTACGTTAAAATCAATGGTTTCTAACAATCACTTCAGTAACTCATTCAATAGGAATTTCTTTATTTAATTACAACTTCCTCTGTTCCCATTAACTGTCATTTCAGCTTTACATGTTTATTGCAAGAAATTAGTAATTGAGTCATGTTTAGAGAAGAAATATCCCATCCTTTCCAAGTCAAAGCACTTGTGGCCAAGTACTAGCCTGCAAAGCCACATCATCTTCTCAGGGGCCTCAGGCTTTAAGTCAATGCTTGGTAAAGCCCCAAATTCGGTCAGCAAAAAGCCAACACCACTGTTTTCAATATTAGTTTTAAGTTGGTAATAAAAAATATTTCCTGCTTAAAAAATGGTAAATTTGCGTTACTTTTTTAAAATATATAAAGAGTACAAAATACTAAATATCAATATTCCAAATTTGGAACTTCACATAAACTTAAGAGGTAAAGATTTTCCATGCACTCCACACAGTACCAAACCAACCAATAGTGGCATATACACAATTGATATACACCTGTAATGTGGCGGGGGGGGGCGCTTGGAAGACAGAGAAATGGGAACACACACACCCCATTTTTCACAGGCTTGGGAAAGGTTTCCCGTGTAATCTGCTCGTCTGAACTGCATCCAGCTCTGCGACCCCATCTCCCCTCCCCACCCACTCTGGCCAATGAGAGGAAGAGGAATGCATATTTGCTTTTAAGAAAGCAGAAAATATTTCTACTATTGCCATGCTGCGGTTCTCAATCTACTGTTATGATAGCCTTGTTTTCATTCACCAGGCTCCCTTATACAGTCAGCTGATTCACAGTACAAAAAAACTCACCTAGAGACAAGCCAGGTGTAGTATGAAAACAACCAACCATGGATGCAGGTCTCAAGAATACAAATTAAAACAAGGCGAACATTACAAGCATTTTTTTTGGCCCGTATCTAATGTCACAGTAATTTATTGCCTGTATGCTCCATCAAGATAATACCAGAAACAGTAAGACTGACATCAGGTGGTGGGAGGGAGGGGGGGGGGGGGTTAACAATACTTAAAACCATAAAGATAGCAATTAAAATACACTTTCTAGAACATAAAAATGCAATATAGAAATCTCCCACTTAGTCATAAAAATGTCTGAGAACATATTAAACAAATTTCTACTGCCTGGAATGAAGAGATTGATGCTGATGGTGTACAAATGACCTTGGTTATCTTCAGGGCAGAAGAGAAGTGAAAAATAAAAGCGAATATTGAACCCTTATGTTCCCTCCTGAATGACTGACTCCCTCTTGCAAACTGTGCACTTGAGCCATTCAGAAAAGCTCCAGTACAAACTATTAATTTGAATTAAAGTTCAGGCTCCTGCTTCACCTCATGTGTAAAAACACTGCGGCTAGTGGTATCATAACTTCTTAAAAAAAAAACAAATGGGGTTGGTCAGGAGCAACCTCATGACACTACTGAATTAGAATAATGTTGCCAATTGATGGAATTACTACAGGGTGCAGTCCTTGTTCTGAATGATAGAACCACTGGTAGTCCCAGAGCTCAGTGGCAGACTCTTGGTGCAAATTACAGCAACATAATCCTATCCTCTGCAATTTCTTAAACCAAGCAGAAGAAAATCCCTATTACAGAACTAAAAAATGTTTTTGCGATTATAAAAGTAAACGAGAAATAAACTCCACCAGCAGTGTATTCAGCAATAGATGATTTGATCTTTGGATATTTTTAATTAGCAACATTTCTCAATTCATGAAGTTCTCAACAATTTGTATAAAAAAGCAACTTCCACTAATCTGCAATTTCTCCATATTTATTGCAACTAGTTTGTTATACAGTGTCAGGCAAAAATTAAAATTGAATGACATTCAGCAGGGATATTAATCATAAGTTATCGTTAAAGTATTTGATATTAACATGAATCGAACTTCATTAGTTTATCATTTCTAAAAGCAGGCTTCCTGAAGGCTCAGTCGGTTTACACACCGAGTAGCTGAGCTATACATACGAGTAAGCTCCCATGTTTGATTGTCAGTCATGTGGAGTTATCTCAGCCAGAGCAGTTAGGAGACTCTAAAGTTGCCGAGAGAGTCCTGAATTTGGGGGGGGGGGGGGGGGGGGGGGGGGGGGGGAGGAGAAAAGAGCTGAAAATACAGCTAGAGTTCCTGTTACCAATTACTATCTAGTGATTTCCCCTGCACACGAATGTCAGCTGAAGACAAGATCCTGAGGGCAGAATGGCTGTTCAACCAATCAGCGCTCACAACTTATGAATAATGGACACTTGGGTGAGTACCGGAGGGAATCGATGCATTCGAGAGAAGGTGGGGGGCGGGGGGGAAGAAAATGCTCCAGTCAATTGGCAAATGATTCTTATCCAAAACAAAGACTTAGAAAACATGTGAATCTCAATTTGAGACAAAATGTGGATTTTATCTCCAAATGCTGAATCACTTGTCAGTTACTGCTGCTTCAGCATAAAAGTTACTCAAGGGCTGATGATATTGGAGTATTTTAATCACTGATGTCAGCTATTCTGGAATATCATGGGGTAGAGATCTGGGTGATGTTCGAGAAGAATGGTGAAAGATCTATAGTTATTTTTTTATTTTAATCACTTTCATAGAAACATAGAAAATAGGTGCAGGAGTATGCCATTCTGCCCTTCGAGCCTGCACCACCATTCAAGATCATGGCTGATCATTCCCTCAGTACCCCTTTCCTGCTTTCTCTCCATACCCCTTGATCCCTTTAGCTGTAAAGGCCATATCTAACTACCTCTTGAATATATCCAATGAACTGGGATCAACAACTCTCTGCGGCAGGGAATTCCACAGGTTAACAACTCTGAGTGAAGAAGTTTCTCCTCATCTCAATCCTAAATGGCCTACCCCTTATCCTAAGACTGTGTTGTGTCCCCTGGTTCTGGACTTCCCCAATATCGGGAACATTCTTCCCGCATCTAATCTGTCCATGACCCTTAGTGATCAACCAAGCACCAAATTACCCTTAACGCAAGCACACCTCTTAAATCATAAACGAATATGTCATTTGCAAATTTGGAGACTTGTCTCACTCATCATTGAGCATACTACTACAGGTTATCAACAATATCCTGCATTTACCTTACAACTTTACTTGAGCAAGATTGATGCAGTTTAGTTAATCGAAAACTGGCACGTTGAATGTGCCCAGACAACTGGAGAAAAAAAATTGAAGAAATGTATTTTATTACATTTATCAGTTTAATCCATTCTTTATGAAAATGGCACCCATGTTAATAAAAAATAATGTAAATCTACCTCATTGTATTTCAATGAAACAGGAAGTGCTGATGTATTTGCACAGTTGCAAAACATATTTGCCTATAATAAAATATGGAAATGTGTACTCCAGCTTAATTTTGTAATTAAGATATCTCACCACTAGTTTGGTCTGGGATTGCCAAATCAGAGATTTACGTCGGCTTAACATAAATGTCCTCTAGTTACAAATGCCAACATGGCCTGAAGTTAATACTTCCCACTGCAACAATGACTCAGTGATGTAACACAGTTTTGACAGTAAACAGAACAAATTTACAGCCACTTGTGTCTGGGCTGTACAAATTGTTGTGGCTCTGCCACAGCATCTATGACTCTGTTGCCCTCTAGTGGACATTTCACTTTTAGTCATGCAGAATTTAACCTCATTCTATTTACATTACGGTTTTCAAGTGAACTAGTTCTGTTGAAAAATACTTTCTCTTTGTATAATTCATCAATGAATCTGAAATATTACGAGAAATACTTGGACAATACTGAACAACTGGGGATATCCGATACTCCGATGGCGATCCTCGCACAAGCTGGGCTGTGTAAAATAAAATCTGTCGCTTGCACCAACACTACAAGATTTGGTACCAAATTGTTGCTCACCAGTGTCCAGCTGATAAATAACTTGATCAAGTCATACTGATCATTTGGATATACATCGTTCAAGAGTTCTCTTGACTTTTACTTTTCAAAAATAGACATGGGATGGCAGTGGGAACACATAATACAGCAAAGGTCATACCTGCAACCATCAGATTTCCTGATTGACATTGCATCATTGTGGGAAGGTAGCAAGCAAAAGCATCGGGCATCTGCTTGGTACCTTCCCCATTAAAGGGGAAATCCAGTGGACTGACTTATCTCCCAGTTTTTTTTCCAGGTGGCACTGGCAGAGGCCTGTATTATAAGCAGGTTATTTCAGTGTGTGGATGGTACATGAACAGAGGGGAAAGGAAAGTAGAAAAGGAAAGGGAAATTTGTACACAAAGTAAAGTTGAAACCATATTTTGTTGTGACCAGATACCAGGATAAAGTAAAGTAGAGTAGGGCATTCTTGTGATGACCTGGTTCACATTTCTCCCTCAACAATCATGAAAAAGATTAAACATAGAAACATAGAAAAATAGGTACAGGAGTAGGCCATTCAGCCCTTCTAGCCTGCACCGCCATTCAATGAGTTCATGGCTGAACATGCAATTTCAGTACCCCCTTCTGTTTTCTCGCCATACCCCTTGATCCCCCTAGTAGCAAGGACTACATCTAACTCCCTTTTGAATATATTTAGTGAATTGGCCTCAACTACTTTCTGTGGTAGAGAATTCCACAGGTTCACCACTCTCTGGGTGAAGAAGTTTCTCCTCATCTCGGTCCTAAATGGCTTACCCCTTATCCTTAGACTGTGACCCCTGGTTCTGGACTTCCAACATTGGGAACATTCTTCCTGTATCTAACCTATCTAAACCCGTCAGAATTTTAAATGTTTCTATGAGGTCCCCTCTCATTCTTCTGAACTCCATCGAATACAAGCCCAGTTGATCCAGTCTTTCTTGATAGGTCAGTTCCACCATCCCGGGAATCAGTCTGGTGAACCTTCGCTGCACTCCCTCAATAGCAAGAATGTCCTTCCTCAAGTTAGGAGACCAAAACTGTACACAATACTCCAGGTGTGGCCTCACCAAGGCCCTGGTACAACTGTAGCAACACCTCCCTGCCCCTGTACTCAAATCCCCGCGCTATGAAGGCCAACATGCCATTTGCTTTCTTAACCGCCTGCTGTACCTGCATGCCAACCTTCAATGACTGATGTACCATGACACCCAGGTCTCGTTAATCTGGTTGCTGTTTCTGGGATTTCACTACCTACAAAATGATGGCGTATCTCACTACAAAACAGTCACTGCACTTCAAAGTAATTCCCTGAGAGAGGTAATGCACTACAAAATGCACATTGGAGATTGCTGGTATTCACCACATCTTTTTCTCTCCTGGTTCTTGCCCCCACTCCATTCCCAGTGAGGCTTAAAATTAAAGAACTACACTTCAACATTAAGATCTCAGACATTCTAAACTTTCAATAAAGTGTGTTAACTTACTTCAAACTATATTCAAAAATACTTTTATTTTCAGCTAGTGCTCTGTCAAAAGTACTTTTTGAACAGGTCTCAGCATTTCAGATTTGTGCCTTGCATCGTTAAGTGTCTATCCTGACCTGTCATGACAGGTACATCAGCCATTGATAGCACACGATTACTGGGAAGAACATCCAGCATGTATTATTGTAGACTGGAAACAGTGTTCATTTCTGTTTTGTACTACTTGAATGTTTAATCTCTATACTTTTAAAAAAATTATAAAGCAGGCCAATCCTTCTGCCGAAATTCAAATATTAATCAAATATGAAGAATGGTCCCTTGGGCGAGATACTCAAGAGCTGCCAATGTTCATATAGGTATATCCAAATGGTAACCTGCCCCTTAGAGGTGAAAAAAAAATTGGATAGGAATGGGGGTGTGCGGACATTAGTACAAGAGAGAGAAAAGGGAAGATAACTGTACCTGCATACTCATTGCTAATTTGATAGATAGCAATTCAGTGGGTGTGTGGAGGCCTCTAGTGGAGCTAGAGTATAATGTTTCACTTCATCAAAAAAAAAACAGATTTTGATCCACAATGAGGTTGAATTATCCCCAACTGGAAATAACCCAGTACAGACCGGTAAATAACCCAGTACAGTCCTGGAAAATGCCGCAACAACAGCCTTGTAGTTATGGTACTCTACTAGCTCCCCAGAAGCTTTGATTTCAAATTATACCATAATAATTTTTGAAAGTGAATTCAATAACCTAGTAACTTACAGGCTTACCAGATATATGACTATAAAATCTTCCAGATTGTCACATAAATCCAACTGGCTATTCAATGTCCTTCATGGAAGGGAACCTGCATCCCTATTTGGTCTGCCCTACAGGCAACTCCAGTGGTTGACTCTTGGTACCTTCGGAAGTGGGCCTAGCAAGGCACTTAATGGTAAAACAATTGCTACACAAGATAAATAGTAACTGTTGGACCCATTAACAATGACAGATAAGATTGGCAATACCTGCCCAGTCAATCCTGCAAAGCCCTCCTCACTAACATCTTGGACTGGTACCAAAGATGAGAAACCTGTCCCACAGGCGAGTCAAGCAACATTTCATTATCATTGTATCATATGACTACCAGGATGGTAAAGGGAAACTAGATGGACCTTGGTCCAGCAATTTCTTGGTTTCCAACAGCCAACATCCCAGAGTCCTTCATCATCATCCCAGGTTATGTCCAGTCCTACCTGTGGGACAGACCCGTGGAAGCTGGGACATTGAATAAATTTAAGACAGAAATAGACAGTCTCTTAAACAATAAGGGAATAAGGGGTTATGGAGAGCGGGCAGGGAAGTGGACCCGAGTCCATGATCGGATCAGCTATGATCGCATTAAATGGCGGAGCAGGCTCGAGGGGCCGTATGGCCTACCCTTGCTCCTATTTCTTATATTCTTATGTGAGGTGAGGACAGTGTTATACTATCAGGCAGGATTGCCCCCGCCCCAGTCAAGTTAATTGAGCGCAGTTATGACAGTGGTCTTTACTGAAAAAATGCATTGGAAAATCCGTGTGTTTGTTTCTAAAGTGCCTACAAGATAGAATGGACATTTTAATAATAACTTTTATTTATATAGCGCCTTTAATGTAGTAAAACATCCTAAGGCGCTTCACAGAAGTGTTACAGACAAACAGATAAATTTGACATCAAGCCACAAAAGAAATGAAGGCAGATGATCAAAAGCTTGTTTAAAGCGGTAGGTTTTAACGAGCATCTTTAAAGGAGGAAAGTAGCGGTTTAGGGAGAGATTTCCAGAGCTTAGGGCCCAGGCAGCTGAAGGCACATCCACCGATGGTTGAGCAGTTATAATGAGGGCCAGAATTTGAGGAGTGCAAATATCTTGTGGGATTGTGAAGCTGAAAAAGATTAGAGAAAGGGAGGGGCAAGTCCATGGCGTGATTTGCAAACAAGGATGAGAATTTTGTTTAACTGGGAGCCAATGTAGGTCAGAAAGCACAGGGGTGATGGGTGATCTTTGACTTGGTGCGGGATAGTACATGGGCCGCTGAGTTTTGGATGACTAAGTTTACGTAGTGTGGAATTTGGAAGGGCGGCCAAGAGTGAGTTGGAGTAGTTAAGTCTAGAGGTAACAAAGGCATGAATGAGGGTTTCAGCAGCAGAAGAGCTGAGACAGGGGCGGAGGCAGGCAATATTACGGAGGGCGAAAAAGGCGGTTTCAGTTATGCTGTGGATGGATATGTTGGGGTCAAATGTGACACCTAGGTTGCGAACAGTCTTGTTCATCCCTCTCCCTAGCATCAATCTGAGGGTGGAGTCAGTGGTTAGGGAATGCATTTTGTGGCGGGGACCAAAGATAATGGCTTCGGTCTTCCCAATATTTAATTGAAGAAAATTTCTACTCATCCAGTACTGGATGTCGAACAAGCAATCTGACAATTTAGATACCAAGCAGGAGTCGACAGAAGTGGTGGCGAGGTAGAGCTGGGTGTCGTCTGCGTACACGTGGAACTGACTCCGTGTTTTCAGATGATATCGCCAAGTGGCAGCATAAAGATGAGAAGAGGGGACCAAGGACAGATCCTTGGGGGACACCAGAGGGGTCTTTAATTTTCTGCACTCCTTGAACTCACTAGACACTGTAATGTTAACCCTGAACAGCATAATACAGCTTTTCCACCCACCCAGTGGTGATGCTAAGCCCTATGCATCAACTCAAAAATGGAAATATAACTGCAGCCTTCGATTAACACACATTGATATAAAAATTGTTGCATATATTTTCAGGTAGCCAAGAACTACAAACTTCATTTTTGGCTGTGTATGGGAGGCTGGTACCTGACATCATTCAGCATTTAGCACTCAACCAATACTGGAGCCTCAAGTCTTACAACAATTACAAGCAGGGTGTGTTTCATTTGTTTGAATTTAAACTATTAGCTTAATTAAGTCCTGTAACTGTTTCATTCCATTTATCGTATTCATACTGGTCCTAAATATGTACATCACATTCACTAAACTTAATTATAAACAGTATGTTACGGGTCACTCTCCAAAAAAGGTATAATACATTGTACCACAAGCTTGGATGAAGTTACTGCATGTCCACAGTTCTCCACACGCCGAGCTCTCTTCAGCTGTGCCACTCTGGGCAGTTACTGAGTACAGGTCAAGAATTGACAGACAGGAACAAAAGATATTGACGGAACAAATGGTTCACTTTCTCAAATGGATGCGGAGATAGACCAATTTCCCATCAGCACTCTTCTGGTTTGACGTTGGTTCATTACATTAAAGTCCGAAAAAACATATGCATTTACAGTATTGCATTTGTGGTACATGCTTGGAATATTCTTGGGAGTCAGTATTGGGGTCAGTACCAGTGCGAGAGGACAAACTAGTGCCAGGACTGCTGGATGGTGTCCAGGTAGTCTGGTGGTGGTGCGGTGCCCAGTGTTGGCAGTGGGAACCTGGTTGGCTCAAGTTGCCTGCTCTCGGGCCTTTTGCAGTTGCTCCTTGCGTCAGGCAGGTTTACAGATGCCTGTGACCTCCGTGTCCTCTCCTTGCGCCCTGGGTCGCTGCTGCTCCCGAGGAGCAGTCATATAGCAGTGCACAGGGAACTGCTGACTCGCTTGCCTGGGCGTTATTTGGTTTGGAATCCTGGCGGGTCCCAGTCCCATTTGGGAGAACTGTAGCGGGTGACCCTTCATTACCAGGTATGGCCTTGGTGGCGATAGGGTCTGGGGGCTGCACCTTAGCACAGTTTGCTCTTTCAGGCTTGTAGCGGTTGGTGCCATTGGGTGCCAGAGCCGATCAGGGACAGGGTATCGATACCGGTGCCCTCCTGAGATCACTTGCTCTGCAGCTTGTATGTACTGGCTGCTTGTGGCCACACTCCATGGTGCATCAATCTGGTCCCAGGGATGCAGGCTACTACATTGGGTAGCTTGCTGGACCTGTATGCTCCTGATGGGCGTCTGCACGCTGCATTGACTGAATGCAGTTGAAATCCTATATCGCACAACTTTTCATTGCGGGGGAAGAGAGGAGCGCCGGCGAGAGCCAGAGAGGAAAACCGGAGGTCAGGAACTCGGTGGGGGGTGGGGGGGGAGAGAAAAAGAGAGGGGGGGTAGTGGGGTGGTAAAAAAATTACGGAGAACACAGTGAGGATGGCAGAAGAACGTGATCCAAGTCTAAAGGGGGTGCAAGGGCGAGGGGAAGAGAGGGTTGAGAGCGCAAACGTGATCCAGGTGATAAGACTGGTCAAAATGCAAAAGTCACGACACTGTCACTATTCACTTCATACCAAATAAACCGGTTAACAAATCAGTGACCCATACACAATGCCCCATCTGTGGCTGGGGTTGAGGAGGTGGGAAAGAAAGAAAGAGAGGAGGTGGGGAACTTGGGCGGAAGCTGGCCAGGGCAGGTCAGGAATTTGGGTGGTGGGGCCAGAACTTGTTTGCGGGGCGCGGGTGGGAGAAGGTCTCAACCAGTAAGAGTGAGCTCTGTTCTATCTGGAGTTGGCAGTCAGAATGGCTTGAATTACACTTTTCAAAGTCACTGATTACGTAGGCAGTGCAGTTCTAATTACACATTGCAGAGAAACTGTTGGGTGTGTCTTATCCTCCAAGGGGATCAATCAGCAGTCAGGTCATGTGATCAAGGGGACCCAATCAGAGCTTTCGGTGTTGCAAACCAACACATCCATTCAAGAAAGGAGGGAGAGAAAACAGGTAACTACAGGCCAATCAGCTGGACTTCAGGTGTCGGGAAAATTATGGAATCCATTAACAAAGTGGCAACAGGGATCTTCAAAAAAATCATATGATTAGGCAGAGTTAAACTGGTTTTATGAAAGGAAAATGTTTAACAAATTTAGTTTTTGAGGATGTAACTGGCAGGGTAGAGAAAAGGGGAACTACTTGATGTGGTATATTTTGATTTCCAAAAAGCATTTGATAAGGTGCGACATAAAAGGTTGCTACGCAAGTTAAGGGCTCATGGGGGTAGGGGTAATATGAGCAAGAATAAAGGACTAATTGACAGAAAACAGTAGGGATAAAAGGGTCATTTTCCGGTTGGCAGGCTGTATCTAGTGGGGTGCCGCAAGGATCAGTGCTTGGACCTCAGCTATTTACAATCTACGTTAATGACTTAGATGAAGGGACCGAGCGCAATGTATCCAAGTTTGCGGACGACACAAAGCGAGGTGGGAAAGTAAGCTGTGAGGAGGACGCAATGAGCAATAAGGTGGCAGATGAAGTATAATGTGGGGAAATGTGAGTTTATTCACTTTAGTAGCAAGAATAGAAAAAAATGATTTTATTTTTAAAATGGTGAGAAACTATTAAATGTTGATGTTCAGAGAGATGTGTGTCCTGGTACAAGAAACAGAGTTAGCATGCAGGTACAGCAAGAAATTAAGGTGGCAAATGGCATGTTGGTCTTTATTGCAAGAAGGTTGGAGTACAAATGGAAGTCTTGCTACAATTGTACAGGGCCTTGGTGAGACCACACCTGGAATACTGTGCACAGTTTTGGTCTCCTTATCTGAGGAAGGATATACTTGCCTTAGGAGGTGGTGCAACAAAGGATCACTAGATTGATACTAAAGCAAAATACTGCAGATGCTGGAAATCTGAAATAAAAACAGAAAATGCTGGCAATACTCAGCAGGTCAGGCAGCATCTGTGGAGAGAATGTTAACTCGGTTTCTCTCTCTACAGATGCTGCCTGACCTGCTGAATATTGCCAGCATTTTGTGTTTTTAGTTCACTAGATTGATTCCTGCTGGGATGAAAAGGTCCTATGAAAAAAGACTTCGATTTATATAGCGTCTTTCATGACCACCAGACATCTCAAAGCATTTTACAGCCAATTAAGTACTTTTGGAGTGTCATCACGGTTGTAAATGTGGGAAATATGAGGAAGAGATTGAGCCTATATTCTCTGGAGTTTAGAATAAGAGGTGATCTCATTGAGACATACAAGAAGCTGAGGGGGATTGACAGGGCAGATGTCAGGTGGTTGTTTCCCCTGGCTGGAGAGTCTAGAACTAGGGGGCATAGTCTCAGGATAAGAGGTTGGCTATTTAATACCGAAAAGAAGAAGAAATTTCTTCACTCAGAGGGTAGTGAATCTTTGGAATTCTACCTCAAAAGGGCTATGGTGCTGTGTATATTCAAGGCTGAGAAATAGTTTTTTGGACTCTAGGGGAATTAAAAGATATAGGGATCAGGCAAGAAAGTAGAGTTGAGGCAGATCATCAGCCATGATCTTAATGAATGGCAAAGCAGGCTCAAGGGGCCGTATGGCCTGCTCCTAATTCTTATTGGAGACTGCCTGACAGATGCCAGCCAAAAAAAAATATCCGTTCAAGAAATAGCTAAACTGTGACAGCGTTGCTCATGCGATTGATCGCCTGATGGATCAATCTTAATTGTTTGTCATCTTGATATTGGCAACTGGTTAATTACCTACATGAATTTGGTAATGATCAACTATATTGTTCTGACAGGTTCCATTGTGTGATCTCACCTTCCCGATGTAGAGGGGAAATGACAGCAGAAATTCTCCCAAGATGTAGTTGCAGAAGCCATTTTAAAGTGGCCACAATGCTGGGTAGTTATGAGTGCCCAGAAATAAATATTAAAAACAGAACCAGAAATGAAACTAAAAAAAATTGCAAAACTGCAAGTAAAATAGCAAGAAAAAAAAACGTGACTTTGGAAGGAAGACATTGGCTGGATGATACAATTACCAGAAAACAGTGAACTGCACATATAACCTATAAAAAAATATTTGCATCATACACGCTTCACCTCAAGTCAGATCTCCTGAACCAATATACTCTCAGGCATTAATGTGGGACAGGTGCATCTTCAGTGGCACTAATATTGCTGAATTTACTGTTTGAGTAGAAGGAAGAGAGAAGCAGAACTGCATATTTGCATACTGAACTTTATAAAATTTCTAGCAATTGAAAAAAAGCCAGCAGACGAGTAAACTTTTTTGATTTCCAAAAATAGATTTTCCTGCAACAGAGAGATCGCTGACATACATTGTAAATTCTGCCATCTAGCTCACTAATGTCGCCGTTGATGACTTCCTTCATATTTTCCTGCATTTCTAATTTGGATACATCTCAATAAGCATGCCAGCGAATCAAAGCGGCATGGCCAATGTTTGACACGAGGCAACCTTGTGTGAAATATCTTGAAACTACAAAAGCTCAGCTATTTAATGAAATAGGGTAGTCACATTACAGCAGTTCAGCCTTAATATCACGATTAACAGATCTGTGAGTGGGTTAGCCTTGCTCGGTAATTTCATTGAAGTTTGTTTCTGGGACTTAGCAACCGTCTAATCTGGATAGTCTTGTGTAAAAATGGTGACCAAATTAAAAGTACCCACTTGGCCCTTCTGGCATCCATATCACTATGACCATATGCAAACTTGATGAAGCAATAATCTGGAAAATACCATTTAGAGGTGATGAAATTGACAAAAGTTGCTGTTGTAAAGCGCTTCGTGACGTCGAGATTGTGAAAGACGCTATATGAATGCAAGACTTTCTTTAATTTGGGAGATGATTGTAAAACCTAATAATGAAAATAAACAAACAGCTCTCCATCTTCAATACAAATCTTGGAGATCACAATGCTACCAGGTTCCCAGGGCCAAAACTTTCTAGCTTAAGTGGCAGCAGCAGGAACACAGATGTTCATTCAGGAAAATTGCAATCGCATTGATACTTTAGTCAGTCAGTTGTATTATATCTCATGATTGTTGTGCTTCATAAATATAGCCTTGGAGTTGGCTGCCCTGTGAACATCTTCCAGATCCTGTATTCTCAGTGATAAATGACTTAACTAGACAAATTATGATCACAGTTCCATTCACAAATCCTCAGAATATCAAGCAGTCCATGCCTGCATGCTGCAAGAACTGGACAGCATTCAAGCTTGGGCCAATAAGTGGCAAGTAACATTCACGACACACAAGTACCAGGCAATGTCTATCACCAGCAAGAGAGAGTCTAACCACCAACCCTCAACATTCAACAAGACTATAATTGCCAAATCCCCCACCATCAACATTCTGCGGTCCCCTTTGACCAGAAACTTAACTGTTCCAGGCACATGAATACTGTGGCTGTAAGACCAGGTCAGAGGTTGGGTATTCAGCAGAGAGTGCAGCTCCAACACTCAAGAAACTCGACACAATCCAGGATAAAGCAGCCTGCTTGATTGGCACCCCATCTATCACCTTCAACATTCACTCACTCCACTACCGTGGCTGTAGTTCCACCACCAGTGCACTGTGTACAATCTACAAGAGGCACCGCAGCAACTCGCCAAGGCTTCTCTGATAGTACCTCCACCACCTAGAAGGACAAGGGTAGCAGGCGCATGGGAACACCATCACCTCCAAATTGCCCTCCAAGGTCACATACCATCCTGACTTGGAAATATATTGCCGTTCCTTCATCATCGCTGGGTCAAAATCCTGGAATTCCCTCCTGAACAACACTGTGGGAGTACCTTCACCACTTGGATTGCAGCAGTTTAAGAAGGTGACTCACTACCATCTTTCAAGGGCAATTAGGGATGGGCAATAAATGCAAGCTTTGTCAGCAAAATCCACATTCCATGAACTAATGAAAAAAAAAATGTATTAGGCTAATGTGAGTCAAGTCTCTGCAGCTTTATCCGCTACCATTCGTTCTGTTGCCCAAGTTTTTTTTCCCCTTAATAACATATTGGAGTGTGTACTGACCCGGCGAGGTCCCGCAAAAGTAGGTTTTCGGCACGCAATGCGCATGCGCCGAAAACCAGTTTTTCAGATTTGTCAAGTCCTAGCTTGACAGATCCAACACATCTCGGCAGCAAGGACATTTGCATGGACAAGATTGCGTTATTTGCCCAGAAAATGTCCTTAAAACTCTTGTGCCTGGTAAAAGCAGGTGCATAACCTACTTTTACCAACTTTAAAGAGTTTTAAAACATAAAAATAAAATTTAAAACCACATTTTTCAGTTAAAAGCCCTGCCCACTAAGGCAAGTTTATTTTGAACCCTAATTACAAAACTTAAAAAATCCAAAAAATTTATTAACTTTAATTTAAATTAATGCTAAACATGTGATTTTTTTAAAAAATTGTGTTTTGGTGGTGGTGGTGGTGGCGGCAGCAGGCTGGGGGGGGGGGTTCTCATTCATAAGAACTCCTCTTACTTACGGAGTTCCCATTATTATGGATGAGAATATTTTCCTTTGATTGGCTGTCCAGTGCCATATGACTCCAGCATCTCCCTACGCATCTCCAAGACGTGAACGTGCACAGGGAGAGGAGGCCTCCGACCAGGATCACTGGAAGACACAGCAGCAAAAGGTCGGTGTGGATCTTTTTTTACTATTTTCTGGCGAGCGCCCGCGGGAAGCCTGGCACCAGAATTTCAGGCCCATTACAAAGTTGCTTTTGCTGGTCTTGTTTCCTTATGGATGGATACATGGTCCAAGTATGATACAGCTCAATCAAATTCTGACTTTCTCAGAAGTTTGTCAAGATTTCAGAGTTTTAATTCATTGTGGATTTTATGCACAATAAATAATAACCATGAAGTCAATAAAATGATTATTTTAACATTGTGGCTAACATTCCTTCCTCAACCAACACCTAAAACAGATCATTTCTTAGTGGGAGCTTGCTGTGCAAAAATTAACTGCTCATTTCCTACATTACAACAATGACTAAACTTCAAAAGTAATTAATTCGTTGTAAAGCACTTCAGGATGTCGTGAGGTTGTGAAAGACGCTATACAAATGCAAAACTTCCTTTAATTTGGCAAAGTCCTGGAATCATCTTTATGAGTGGAAACCCTAATAATGATGAAGACAAACTAACAGCTCTCCGTTTTTGATACAAATCTTGGAGGAGAAGTCACAATATTACCAGGTCACCAGGACATTATTTTCCAGTTTAAGTGGCAGCAGCAGGAAAATAAATCTGGGCTAATAAAATCTGGGAAGGTCAAAGCTGGACAAGCAGCCTTGGCTTAAAATTATGAAATTGAGGCAAAGGGGGAAGAAGATATTTGCGGGGGGTGAGGGCAGGTTCAAGGGAGGGGGGGTAAAGAGAGGGGCACAGGGGGGGGGTGGTAAAGAGAGGGGCACGGGGGGGGGGGTGGTAAAGAGAGGGGCACGGGGGTGGTGATGGGCAATGGAGGGAGAGGGGGAGGGATGGAGGGAGAGGGGGAGGGGGAGAGAATCAGGGGCGTGGTGTGAAAGGCGGTACAGCCCCAAGGCTTTTGCTGCGGCCTGTGTGCCCGGGAACGGCCCCCGGCCCCCCAGCACTCACTCACCGGTGGCTGCAGCTGTCTGGCGTGCTCGAAGGCGCGGAGGACTTTCTCTTCAGCGGCGGCCTCCTGTTGTCTTTCGCCGCCGGCTCAGCCTGGTTCATGGTACAACCGTCGATCAGGCACTGCGACGAAAGTGCCGACGTCGGGCGGGCGGCGCTTTGAAGCTCTCCGCCGCTGGCCTGGCACCAACCGCCCCTCGCGTTTGAAACTGGTGCGGCTCGAATCCACCAATCAGCGCGCGCCCTGTTGCCAGGACAACGCCGGGGGCCTTGCCTCCTCTCAGGCCGATCTGAAGCCTAGCTCCGGCATCTGCTCGGTCGGAATTGTGAACCCAGCAGCAGCTGCATGACACACACATGAGATGGGTCGAGACTGAGCAGATAGAGAGAAACTGTGCCCGTTGGCGGAAAGGAACCAGAGAACACAGATTTAAGGTGATTGGCAAAAGAATCAAACACGACATGAGGAAAAACGTTTTTTTTTTAAACGCGGGGCGTGGTTAGTGATATGTCCTGACTCTAATGTGCTGACTAACACGAGACACATGCTGAAGTCAAGGTCACTCAGGACCTGCACCTTTAATTCCAGCTCTCCAGTGCTGCACTAGCCTGAGACCTCCCTTTATATACCTCAATGGGACAGGTATGGAGTGTCTCCTGCAAGTGCACCCCTGGTGGTAAGGTATGCTTATTGTTACAGGTCATCTCCAGTTACAGTCATGTATAGCATGGTAAGATGTAGTTATATACAGTAATGTGACATCACCCTCCCCCATGACATCACCCTCCCCCAAGGTCTTATTGCCTTTATAGATTCAGTCTCTCAAGTGGTCTGCGCTCTCGCGTGGAGCGTCTTAGTGGTGGTTCAGTTGTTTGCCTTGGTGCCTGTTTTTCGTTCGGTGTGATTGCTGGTATCTCGCCTGGGCTGTCTGTTGAGACTGCCCTTTCCTCAGGTTGTTCCACCTGTCTGTCCACCAAGTGTGGTGTGAGTTCCACATTGTAGTCTGCCTCTGGTTCTTCAGTGTTATCAGTGAATCTACTTTTTACTTGGTCGACATGCCTCCGGCAGGTTTGGCCATTGTCCATTTGTACAACCAGTAGCCTGTTTCCCTCTTTGTCTGTTACTGTTCCTGCAAGCCATTTGGGACCCCGGCCATAGTTTAGAACAAACACTTTGTCCCCTATCTCATTCCACCTCCCCCTCGAATTTTGGTCGTGGTACTCAGCTTTTGACACTTAGCCTGAACAATTTCATGCATGTCGGGGAGGATTAACGAGAGCCTGGTCTTTAAGGTTCGATCCATCAATAGTTGCACGGGGGGAACCCCAGTCAACGAATGCGGACGAGATCTGGTATGCCAGCAGCAGTCGCGACAGGCGGCTCTGCAACGTGGGACCTTGGATTCTGAGCATGCCTTGTTTAATGATCTGCACTGCTCGCTCCGCCTGGCCATTGGAGGCCGGCTTGAAAGGTGCCGTCTTAACATGATTTATACCGTGGTCAACTATAAAATCGTGAAATTGTGCGCTGATGAAGCACGGACCATTATTACTGACCAATATGTCAGGAATGCCGTGCGTTGCAAACATGGTTCTAAGGCTCTCCACAGTGGTGGAGGAGGTGCTCGAGTTTAAAATGGTGTACTCGATCCATTTTGAGAATGCATCAACGACTACGTGGAACATTTTGCCCATGAATGGGCCCGCATAGTCTACATGCACCCGCGACCACGATTTGGTGGGCCAGGGCCAGGGGCTTAGGGTGGCCTCCCTGGGGGCATTACTGAGTTGGGCACAAATGGTGCACCGACGGACGCAGAGCTCCAAGTCTACGTCAATGCCAGGCCCCCAGACATGCGATCTGGCTACGGCCTTCATAAGGACGATCCCCGGGTGCTCGCGATGGAGCTCCCGGACAAACGCCTCCCTGCTTCATAAGGACATAACTACTCAGCTGCCCCACATCAGGCAGTCTGCCTGTAGTGAGAGTTCATGCATGGGCCTATGGAAGGGTTTGACCTCCTCGGGGCAGGCATCGCGAGCCTCTGCCCAGTCACCGGTTAAAACGCATCTTTTAACGAGAGATAACGTGGGGTCACTGGTCATCCAGGCTCTGATTTGGCGAGCCGTCATGGGCGAACCTGTGGATTCCTGTGATTGCCATGACCATCTCACAGTCCTGTTCATCGGACCTTCTGTGATCGCCAAGGGTAGCCTGCTAAGCGCGTCGGCACAGTTGTCTGTGCCTGGTCTGTGCCTTATCGTGTAGTCGTAAGCCGCCAGCATGAGTGCCCACCGCTGAATGCGCGCCGAGGCGTTGGCGTTGATTGCCCTGCACTCGGATAGTGAGAGGCATGTGGTCGGTTTCTAATGCGAACTTGGCCCCGAAAAGGTATTGGTGCATCTTTTTGACACCGTACACGCACGCGAGCGCCTCCTTCTCAGCCCACGCTCTGCCCGCGAAAGTGACCTGGAGGCATAAGCAACGGGCTGCAATTTACCCACATCATTGACGTGCTGTAAAACGCACCCGACCCCATACGCTGACGCATCACACGTAAGGACTAACTTTTTACTTGGGTCAAAAAAGGCTAAAACACTCTTGGAACATAGAACATAAAAACATAAGAACATAAGAATTAGGAACAGGAGTAGGCCATCTAGCCCCTTGAGCCTGCTCCGCCATTCAACAAGATCATGGCTGATCTGGCCGTGGACTTAGCTCCACTTACCCGCCCGCTCCCCATAACCCTTAATTCCCTTATTGGTTAAAAATCTATCGATCTGTGATTTGAATACATTCAATGAGCTAGCCTCAACTGCTTCCTTGGGCAGAGAATTCCACAGATTCACAACCCTCTGGAAGAAGAAATTCCTTCTCAACTCGGTTTTAAATTGACTCCCCCGTATTTTGAGGCTGTGCCCCCTAGTTCTAGTCTCCCCGACCAGTGGAAACAACCTCTCTGCCTCTATCTTGTCTATCCCTTTCATTATTTTAAATGTTTCGATAAGATCACCCCTCATCCTTCTGAACTGCAACGAGTAAAGACCCAGTCTACTCAATCTATCATCATAAGGTAACCCCATCATCTCTGGTATCAGCCTAGTAAATCGTCTCTGTACCCCCTCCAAAGCTAGTATATCCTTCCTTAAGTAAGGTGACCAAACCTGCACACAGTACTCCAGGTGCGGCCTCACCAATACCCTGTACATTTGAAGCAGGATCTCCCTGCTTTTGTACTCCATCTCTCTCGCAATGAAGGCCAACATTCCATTCGCCTTCCTGATTATCTGCTGCACCTGCAAACTAACTTTTTGGGATTCATGCACAAGGACCCCCAGGTCCCTCTGCACCGCAGCATGTTGTATTTCTCCCCATTCAAATAATATTCCCTTTTACTGGTTCTTTTCCAAGGTGGATGACCTCACATTTTCCGACATTGTATTCCATCTGCCAAACCTTAGCCCATTCGCTTAACCTATCTAAATCTCTTTGCAGCCTCTCTGTGTCCTCTACACAACCCGCTTTCCCATTAATCTTTGTGTCATCTGCAAATTTTGTTACACTACACTCTGTCCCCTCTTCCAGGTCATCTATGTATATTGTAAACAGTTGTGGTCCCAGCACCGATCCCTGTGGCACACCACTAACCACCGATTTCCACCCCGAAAAGGACCCATTTATCCCGACTCTCTGCTTTCTGTTAGCCAGCCAATTCTCGATCCATGCTAATACATTTCCTCTGAGTCCGCGTACCTTTATCTTCTGCAGTAACCTTTTGTGTGGCACCTTATCAAATGCCCTTTGAAAATCTAAATACACCACATCCATCGGTACACCTCTATGCACCATGCTCGTTATATCTTCAAAGAAGAACGAAGCAAAATAATTGTTTAAGGTCTCAGCCATTTCCACATTTCCCATTATTAAATCCCCCTTCTCATCTTCGAAGGGACCAACATTTACTTTAGTCACTCTTTTTTCCGTTTTATATATCGGTAAAAGCTTTTACTATCTCTTTTTATGTTTTGCACAAGTTTACTTTCGTAATCTAACATTCCTTTCTTTATTGCTTTCTTAGTCATTCTTTGCTGTCGTTTAAAATTTTCCCAATCTTCTAGTTTCCCACTAACCTTGGCCACCTTATACGCATTGGTTTTTAATTTGATACTCTCCTTTATTTCCTTGGTTATCCACAGCTGGTTATCCCTTCTCTTACCGCCCTTCTTTTTCACTGGAATATATTTTTGTTGAGCACTATGAAAGAGCTCCTTAAAAGTCCTCCACTGTTCCTCAATTGTGCCACCGTTTAGTCTGTGTTCCCAGTCTACTTTAGCCAACTCTGCCCTCATCCCACTGCAGTCCCCTTTGTTTAAGCATAGTATGGTCGTTTGAGACACTACTTCCTCACCCTCAATCTGTATTACAAATTCAACCATACTGTGATCAACATGGAAGGTTGTGTGCCTTATTGAAGGCACGTTCTTGGACGTCCCCCCCAAAACCAATCGCACCCCTTTCTGAGTAGCACATGGAGAGACTCCAGCAGCATGCTCAAGTTCTGCATAAAGTTCCCAAAGTAATTGAGTAGCCCGAGAAAGGCGCGCAGTTCCGAGACATTCCGGGGCCTGGGTGCCAGGCGAATCAGTTCGGTTTTGGATTCGGTTGGGCGGATTGCATCAGCGGCAATCCTTCTGCCCAAAAATTCAACCTCAGGCACGAGAAACAGACACTTGGATTTCTTAATTCTTAGACTTATCCGATCCAATCGACTTAGTATTTCCTCAAAATTGCGAAGATGAGAGTCGGTGTCCCTGCCCGTGATGAGTATGTCATCTTGAAACACAATCGTCCCCGGGATGGACTTGAGCAGACTCTCCATGTTACGTTGGAATATAGCAGCTGGCGACCTGATGCCAAATGGGCATCGATTATACACAAAAAGGCCTCGATGTGAGTAGCTTAGATTCTTCGGTCAGTTCTTGCGTCATATATGCAGATGTGAGGTCAAGTTTCGAGAAAAGTTTTCCTCCAGCCAATGTGGCAAATAGGTTCTCCGCTCTGGGCAGCGGGTATTGGTCCTGTAGGGAGACTCTGTTTATGGTAGACTTGTAATCCCCACAGATTCGCATGGATCCATCAGGCTTCATGACGGGGACGATGGGGCTTGCCCAGTCGCTGAATTCCATGGGAGAAATTATGCCTTCTCGCAGAAGCCGGTCCAGTTCGTTTTCAATCTTTTCCCTCATCACATAGGGCACAGCTCTAGCCTTGTGATCGACCGGTCTGGCATTGTGTGTGATGTAGATTCTAACTTTAGCCCCTTTGAAGGTGCCCACACCTGGCTGAAAGAGATGTTCAAAACGGCTTAGAACTGTTGAGCAGGAGGTCCGTTCCTCTGACGACATGGCGTGAACATCATCCCATTTTCAATTAAGTTCTGCTAGCCACTTCTCCCCAACAGGGCTGGGAGATCCCCGGGGACAATCCACAGGGAAAGTCGGTGCACCATCCCTTTGTGTGTGACTGAGAGCATGGCGCTACCAAGGACTGGGACGATTTCTTTAGTATAGGTCCTTAGTTTGGCATTGATCTTTGTGAGTTTTCGTCTGTTGCTTTTGTGCGGCCACAGCTGTTCAAATTGTTGAACGCTCATGAGGGATTGACTGGCCGCCGTGTCCAGTTCCATGTTGACGGGTATCCCGTTGAGTAGAATCCTCATCATAATTGGAGGCGTCTTGGTGTAAGAACAGTGGACATTGATCGTGTTAACCCGCTGTACCTCGGCGTCCTGTGCACTGTTCCAACCAGTCCCGTGCACTGTTCTGGTCAGCTTTCCGACCCTTCCGTTTCGTATACCAGCCGAGCTGCTGTTTTTCTGCACATGCGAGCCAGATGCCCTGTGTAGTTGCAGTTTCTGCAAACGGCATGCTGAAATCGACACACCCTGGTTGAGTGCCTTCCTCAACATCTCCAACACAGACCCTTTCCATTATTTCCGAAGGATGTGCTGCGTCTGGCTGATCTCCCTTGAGCTTCTCTCAATCTGTTGTTAATTGCTCGCATTGTGGGTTGATGAGATGTGATTGGCCGTTCATGTGGCCCTTGATTTTGATGGCTTCTGGCGCTACTGTCTGCTGTTGAAGACCTGCTCTCCTGCCTTTGTCTGTGTGTGAGGGTAGCGGTTTGTTTCACAATGTGAACCCCTTGTTTCGATGCCTCGTTGGTTGTCGTACCCGAAGTATAGATCAGCCTCGTTTCTTCTTCGCCTGCCAAGAACGTCTGTGCGACCAGTGCTGCTGCCTCGAGAGTCAAGTTCTTAGTCTCTATAAGCTTTCGGATTATGCCTGCGTGGCCTATTCCTTCAATAAAAAAGTCTCTCAGTACTTCTCTCCTTAGTTCATCAGGGAACTCACATGAACTAGCCAGCCTCCGAAGTTCTGCCACGAAGTCGGATATGCTTTGGCCCACACAGCGTCTGTAGTTGTAGAACCTGTGTCTGGCCATGTGTAGACTGCTCGCTGGCTTCAGGTGGTCTCTCACCAGTGTGCTCAACTCCTCAAACGACTTGCTTGCTGGTTTCTCGGGTGCCAGCAGGTCTTTCATTAAAGCGTATGTTTTCGAGCCACAGCTGGTCAAGAGATGGGCTCTTCTCTTGTCTGCCTTATCGTCACCCAGCCAGTCTTTGGTCACAAAGCTTTGCTGGAGCCTTTCTATAAAGTCATCCCAATTGTCTCCAACATCGTATTTCTCATCTGAGCTGTTGGTAGCCATTCTGTGGACTCTGTGATCCCATAACTCGTCGCCACTGTTATGCCCTGACTCTAATGTACTGACTTACACAAGACACATGCTGAAGTCAAGGTCACTCAGGACCTGCACCTTTAATTCCAGCTCTCCAGTGCTGCACTTGCCTGAGACCTCCCTTTATATACCACAGTGGGACAGGTATGGAGTGTCTCCTGCAAGTGCACCCCTGGGTGGCAAGGTATGCTTATTGTTACAGGTCATATCCAGTTACAGTCATGTATAGCGTGGTAAGATATAGTTATATACAGTAATGTGAGATGCATGACACTTACTATACAGTATAAATGCACACGAGGCCCATACTTGAGAGAAGGTCACTCTGACCAGTTACCTTTATTACCAAGACCTCAAGTGATGAAGGTGGGTGGAGCTCCTTTTATACCTGAAAGTCCAGGTTAGGAGTGTCTCCCACAAGTTCACCCCTGTGGAAATGTATTTTTATCTAAGCTGATACCATATGGTATTTGTGTGCCCTTTGCAATATATATATAACAAAATGGAGTCCTGGTCCTTCCAGAACTTTCTGCATTTTAGCAGTCAGCTTGCATAAACAGCTAAACCTGGTTTGAGATGGCTGATGGCCATCAGACAGCTAGGAGACAAGTCATGCTGAGACAAGTACCCCCGCCCATGGTGCTCTCCTATTGTCGACACGACAAGAGTTCCATGTCACCCCACCCTTTTCTTCTAGACTCAAACCACCAGCCATTATCTCTTGTAGAGACCTCATCTTTTTGATGCAAACAGATAACTGACTAGGAAACTGAACAATGCAAGACAGGTAATAGCTCATTACCTCACTCTCATGGAGTAATGGCCGGCTGGCCAACTAATAACCCTGACAAAAGGAAATATCTGGAAACCATGTCAGGACAAGGATGTAGTAAATAACTCTTTATTTGTATTCACTGACTACGAGACAGAGCCAATACATAGGGAGAGGCCATAACTTGGGTTTTACTGTATAAATATCTTGTGAAACTGTACCATTGCGGAGGTGTTCACTTAGCCCTTGACTGAGTGTGACCTGCCCCTTGCTAGCAAGTAAATTAAAGAAACTTCTGCCGGAGCTGTAAGTGTCGGAGTCATTCTTTTCGGAGGTCGAGATTTCGACAGTTACTTCTTGGAGGTTCCACCGAGATTGCATACTCTCTGTCCTGTGAGTAAAACGGATACAGGCATAGTGCCTCTCCAGTGAAAGGCTTCAGTGGCCAAACAAGGTGAGCCTTTTGCTCACAAGACGGTTTCTTCACTGTTGAATCGCATATGTAATCTGTTGTCCACAGGGGAGGTACTGCAATCTACAAGACTCAGCATTTAAAAGCTCAAGTTATTTTTTTATAACCACTTCTTTCTCAGCTTGCAAGCAGAAGGGAACGGGTTCTGGAAAAATCTCGAAACAGCCCGGGGAAGGTTTCAGTAGGTAAGGGAGCGCTAGTCGATCGAAAAAGGTTCCTGAAGGTTCTTATGTGATAAGATTAGAAAAAAAAGCGCTAATCGATCGAAGGTTCTTATGTGATAAGATTTTTATTGTTTTTAATTAGGAAAAGGTTCTTATGTGATAAGAGTAGGAAAAAAAAAGAAGCGCAATCGATCAAAGGTTCTTTTGTGATAAGAGTTAGGGTATGGAACCATAAGTTTTATCAGTTTTATAAGTTTTATTCGGATAAGTTAAGGACTCGGTCTGTAGTGGCGTACAACGCAGACTGAGAATTGATTATTTGTTTAGAGTGTAAGGTTATGATTTGTGTACTCGCGTGAATATTGTTTGTCCTAGTTATCCTTGTTATACTGTTGTGTGCAATACCTTTGTGCGACATTGCCATCAGAGAAACGGGAAGAGTCACGAGGGAAAATTGTGATTCGGAAAAAAAAACACAAGGATTGATTAAGAAAAGAAACAGTAACTGATTGATCAACTACGGTTGGTTCGTGCCAACATATCTCACACACCCAGACTGAGCCCGAATTAAGAGCCTTTTCAAGCCACGTAACGGCCAGGAGAAGTGGGCGTAGAGAACTCGGTTGGCCGAAAGGATTGTGAGATCAGGAACTGGAAAATCTGAATCATCCAGAATGGGTGCCGGAGCAAGTTAAAACACCACAAAAGGCACACCAGCCTATGTCATGCTCCAGAATTGTGGTCAGTCTTCAATTGACCAAAGAAACAAAAACGGTAAAGTGGACTAAGGGTGAAAACAGGCCATTTCCACCCAATGGTTCATTTAATTTAGAGAGAACAACATGTCTAGAGGAGTGTCTTATAAACAGAGATCCAGGTAGAAGAGGGAGAAAAAAAAAGGAAAGTAATAGAAAAGGCCTGGGTTCCGATTCTTCAAGCCCATGTAAAATTAACAGAGGAAGTAAATCAAATGTAAAAAAAGAGAACCTGATAGTGACTTATGGATTCAAAAAAAAATAAAGCTAGAAAAAAAAAGCTTTATTGAATGGAGAGAGACTTTTGTGAATGTCTTGTCTTTGAATGAGAGTGCTTCTGTGTTTTTTCTTGTGTCTGGAAACCTGTTTGGAAAGGTTGTGGAGCTGCCTGTTTGTTTTAGCTCCACCCACTTTTTCAAACAAAGTGAAGTTTTTTAACCCTTCATAGTGTTGTCCTGTATGTGGGAAGTTTAAGACATTTTAAGTTAGAAGCGCAGGTGTGGATTTATTCGGATGAGAAGTTACGGAGCTAGGAAATGCACAAAGGTGGTTAAAAGTTGTAATGCCTTGGGAAGTTGTAAAGCCTTTTTTTTTAAAAAGCCTTTGTGGGTCTCTCGAGGTGCAGGCTGGGGGAGTGCACTCTCATTGTCCTTGGTGTAAAATCTTGGTACAATAGCTTCTAGCTTAGTAAGAGGATTTGTTTTTTTTTTGATAGAGTGGCAGTACAATAGTTGAATTGGGATTTTGAGATATTTCAGGTGATCTCCTTGATCAACATTTTGGGTGTGTTGGAAAAATCTTGGGTTTGGAAGCCTTTTAATAAAATTAGAAAACAAGTACTTTACATTCTGTGATCTGGGAATCACTATAAGCATAAATGAGAAGTCGGTGTAACACACCGATTCTTCCGGTTCAGAAGCCCGGTAGTGACAAATGGAGGTTTGTCAATGACCTACGAGCTGTGAATGAATCTACTATATTCTCACAATGCTTAAAGAAGGATTTGGAATGAAGTATCCCGGAATGCTTTCCAGAGTCTTAAGCAGCCCCTCACTGCAGCACCAGCCTTGGGATTACCAGATTACACTAAGCTATTCAACTTATTTGTGCATCACAAAATCGGGTTTTGCACAATCTGTTTTGACTCAGTTACATGGGGACAGGCAGCGACCGGGAGCGTATTTCAGTAACCAACTAGACCCAGTGGCACGCGGACTACCAAGATGTCTTCCTTCGCTGGCAGCAGCTTATTATGCTATGCGACAGGCTCAGGCAATAACCCTAAATCATCATACCATTTTGTATATCCCACACTGTTGAGATCTTACTTACTAAATGTGCCACCCAACACCTAACCTCCGCAAGAACCACTAAATATGAAGTTGAACTGTTATCAAATCCGAACCTTATAATTGCTCAGACCCGCCACCTACTATTAATGACATGCTGACTTTTCAGACACAGGCCAGTACGGAGGTGGTGGTGACCTAGACGAAGGATCAATGTTATAAAAATCCAGAGGGAATATGTGTTCATACGTTCACACGTGCCGGCAAAGGGGGAATGGCAGATTATATTTTTGCAACTTGGTATGCACCAGGTATTTCGGCAATTGCAGAACAAATCTGTGAAAATTGTGTTACCTGTCAGACAATGAATCCGGGTAAGATGGAAAAAGTAGAGTCTGCCTCCCACCCAAATCCAGTCGGGCCTTTTGTACATTTACAAATGGATTTTATTGAATTACCTATGTGTATGGGATTCAAGTATGTATTAGTTATTGTAGATGTGTTCTCTAGATGGATTGAAGCCTTTCCATGTAAAAAGGCCGATGCCACTACTGTTGCTAAATGTTTGTTAAAGGAAATCGTACCGCGCTTCGGAATCCCTGCTAAGCTTTCTAGTGATAACGGGTCACATTTCACGGGAACTGTTAGAAGAGAACTGTGTAAAGCTTTGCAGATTAATCAACGTTTTCATTGCAGTTATCATCCACAATCAGCTGGACTTGTTGAAAGATATAATGGAATGCTTAAAATAAGCTGGCAAAACTATGCAATGACACTGGACTGAAATGGACAGAACTGCTGCCCTTAGCTTTGATGGTAATGCGATCTGCAACCAACAGAACAACAGGCCTGTCACCGCATGAGATAGTTATGGGACGTCCCCAACGACTACCTTTTACAGCACCATTTACTGTAAAACAAATGGACATCCACAAAATGGAGGAAAATATGTTGAACTATTGTATTACACTAACCAAATGTATTTCCAGCTTTCATTCACAGGTAAAGGAAGCTCAAGTCAAGCCAGCGGAAGGGAAGTGTCATAACCTGGAGCCAGGGGAATTCGTTTACATCAAGATTTTTAAAAGAAAAAGCAGTCTACAGCCAAGATTCGAAGGACCATACTAGGTCTTGCTGGCGACCAATACTGCAATCAAGGTAAAGGAAAGACCAACATGGATCCATGCATCCCATTGCAAACGGGCACCCGACCAGGAGGAAGGGAAGAAGGAACCAGAGGAACAGAAAAAAGAAGACTGAATAAGGAACTGTATGGACTATGGGGACTGATGGTGCTGGGCTTGACAGGGTTCTACTTTGCATTATTGATTACACCAGGTGTACAGACCCGCCACCGAAGGGAACTGCAAGTAAACGTATTTATGGCACTGAGTCATAAGTATGCTTAAGAAAGAAACTTGTCGAGTTGTTGGATATGTTCCCATGTACCTGTCCACTCTGAAGGGGGTATTCCCCTGTGATCTGTCCCCTTTAACGAATCAGAAATGGTAGAATGGTTGACAGTGCAAAATAGGACAAACCTAACTCAGGGGCCAGAAACGAAGGAGCAAACAGAATGGAGGTCGGCAGGGTATAAGCTTACAGCCTTCCAGGGATGGTACCAGCCCGTTAATAACCATCAGCCTCCCTTCCTAAGCATTACTCCCAGAATAGAAAATCCCGAAGGTATAATATGCCTAGTGAGTAATAAGACTAAAGGACCAGAAATGGGACGCAGCAAGTGTTCCCAAATGACTAAATGGCAAGCCACAACTAATCCCACTGATGGGAGAAAGATAGCAACCGTTGGCTGGACAATGGTCCATAACAAAGCCCCAGGTGAAGGGTGGGAAGGTGAGACCTCTCGAGTAGGGATGGCGCGAAAGGACCAGGAGCTGACGTCCTATAATTGCACCTACTTTATTTGTGGCCATAAAGCCTACCCATGGTTACCAGCCAACTGGACAGGGTCCTGTTACTTAGGATATGTGGTACCCTTTATCAGATCAATAAAAACTCTAAGGGATGCCTATGGAAGTCATAGATTTAAACGGGATTTGACATGGCTAAACGGAATATTCAAGGTAATGGTGCCACCCTATGGAATAGTATCGACCGAATGGCAGTTACGGGAACTGGCTAACTTAGTTGAATCAGTAGCCAACGCAACTTCCCAAGCCTTTGAAGGGGTAAATGATGAAATGGTAGCTATTCGAACAGTGGCTCTCCAAAATCGTATGGCCTTAGATTATCTCCTAGCCAAGGAGGGAGGGACATGCGCATTAATAGGTGAAGAATGCTGTACGTATATCCCAGATAAATCAGAAGAAATCGGCAGTCTAGCTGAATACATCAGGAAAAAGGTAATAGAGTATAAACAGACAGTTGGCCAGGACGGTATCACCTTGTGGGGTTGGGCATCGGGATGGTTGGGATCCCTAGGGAAATCTGTGGTACAGGGTTTGATCATATTCCTGCTGATAGTCTTCGCCCTGTATCTATTATTTGTCGTCATTAAGTGTTGCTGTGCCAAGGTGGGAGAAACTATGTTACCTATCGAGACCACGGCTAGAGTTATGGTAGCACCAACTGCTGAAGGCTCTTGTGTGGAAATGGAAATGGAGAGACTGTACAAGATCAGAATGGATTGAGTTGTCCTTGTGAAGGACAAAATGGGGGAATGTGGAAATGTATTTTTATCTAAGCTGATACCATACGGTATTTGTGTGCCCTTTGCAATATATATATAACAAAATGGAGTCCTGGTCCTTCCAGAACTTTCTGCATTTTAGCAGTCAGCTTGCATAAACAGCTAAACCTGGTTTGAGATGGCTGATGGCCATCAGACAGCTAGGAGACAAGTCATGCTGAGACAAGTACCCCCCCCCATGGTGCTCTCCTATTGTCTACACGACAGGAGTTCCATGTCACCCCACCCTTTTCTTCTAGACTCAAACCACCAGCCATTATCTCTTGTAGAGACCTCATCTTTTTGATGCAAATAGATAACTGACTAGGAAACTGAACAATGCAAGACAGATAATAGCTCATTACCTCACTCTCATGGAGTAATGGCCGGCTGGCCAACTAATAACCCTGACAAAAGGAAAATATCTGGAAACCATGTCAGGACAAGGATGTAGTAAATAACTCTTTATCTGTATTCACTGACTACGAGACAGAGCCAATACACAGGGAGAGGCCATAACTTGGGTTTTACTGTATAAATATCTTGTGAAACTGTACCATTGCGGAGGTGTTCACTTAGCCCTTGACTGAGTGTGACCTGCCCCTTGCTAGCAAGTAAATTAAAGAAACTTCTGCCGGAGCTGTAAGTGTCGGAGTCATTCTTTTCGGAGGTCGAGATTTCGACACCCACTTGTGGTCAATGTTGTCAAGGTGTACAACTTAGGTCAGCTTATACATGGGTTAAAATGATAGTTGAATACATGACACTTAGGATCTGGAATGCACTGCCTGAAAGTTTGTGGAGGCAGGCTCAATCGTGGCTTTCAAAAGGGAATTGGATAAGTACCTGAAGGAAAAAAGTTGCAGGGCTGCTGGGAAAGGGCGGGGGAGTGGGGCTAACCGAAGTGCTCTTGCAGAGAGCCAGCCTGGGCTCCTTCTGTGCTGTAACCATTCTATGATTCTATTCTATGAATGCAACAAGCAGGTGAGAGCCCTGTAAAAAAACACACAGCAAGAACACATATTCTTGTTACCTGCCTTTTTCCTCCAATTTTACCTTCTGCCTTTATGAAGGTATTAATTCCCTCACTGGCGTATAGTTCTATGAACAGTGGTTGCTAAGAGACCAATATTCATCTGTAAACCTTTGACCGTGAGTACCAGCGAGCTATTTCACTATGGAGAATGTTGCATCGGAGTTTGATCCTGTTTTCAATCAACATCCACATTGTACACACTTCCAGTATCGGTTACTTTATTTTGATTACAAGCATGAAATTTAGTTATCAGCCTTGTTGATGTCATTTCATGTCTGAGTCAGAGGTTGTGCGTTCAAGCCTCACCCCACGTAATCTAGGTTGTCATTTCAGTGCAGTAGTGAGGGAGTACTCAGGCGCTGCCTGTCCTTTCAGGTTGATCTAAAATATCCCACAGAGCTATGTGAAGAAGAGGAGAGGAGTTCTCTTGGTGTCCTGGCCAACATTTCATCATCATAGGTGGTCCCTCGAACGAGGATGACTTGCTTCCACACCAAAAAGAATGAGTTTGCAGATGTTTCAATGAAGGACCCGATATTCCAGTCCTCAAACATTTATCCCTGTACCAACATCACTAAAACAGATTATCTGCTCATTTTACTAGCCCTGTTTCTTTTAGCAGAGTTTACCTGTGACTGGTGAAAGTCCTTCCACCAACGAATTCTTCAACATCCCAGAATTTATCTTTCAATGGCACTCAAAACACTTCTGCTCGATTTTGTTCACTTATGTGATCTGCAATGAAAAACTGATAATCTTTCGATGTGACAACTGTTTACATTGTGCAATAAGCATATGGAACCGGTTCAGTGAGAAAAAAAAGAAATAACTTGAATTTATATAGCACTTTTCATGACCTCAGGATTTTCCAAAGTACTTCACAGCAAATAAATTGCTTCCAATGTGTAGGTAGGGATTGTTGTAATGCAGGGAAATGCAGCAACCAATTTGCATAAAGGTCCCACAACCAGCAAATAGATAAATTGTGGTGTTGGCTGAGGGATCAATGTTGATCAGATCACCTGGAGAAATCCCCTGCTCATCAATTAGTGTCATTGGATCTTTTACATTACATGGCAAAAACAGGAAGGCAGAATATTATCTGAATGGTGACAGATTAGGAAAAGAGGAGGTGCAACGAGACTTGGGTGTCATGGTACATCAGTCATTGAAAGTTGGCATGCAGGTACAGCAGGCAATTGGCATGTCGGCCTTCATAGCGAGAGGATTTGAATATAGCAGGGAGGTCTTACTACAGTTGTACAGGGCCTTGGTGAGGCCACACCTTGAATATTGTGCACAGTTTTGGTCTCCTAATCTGAGGAAGGACATTCTTGCTATTGACGGAGTGCAGCAAAGGTTCACCAGACTGATTCCCGGGATGACAGGACTGACCTTTGAAGAAAGTCTGGATTGACTAGGCTTATATTCACTGGAATTTAGAAGAATGAGAGGGGATCTCATAGAAACATATAAAATTCTGACAGGATTGGACAGGTTAGATGCAGGAAGAATGTTCCCAATGTTGGGGAAGTCCAGAACCAGGGGTCACAGTCTAAGGGTAAGTGGTAAGCCATTTAGGACCGAGATGAGGAGAAACTTCTTCACTCAGAAAAATGTGAACCTGTGGAATTCTCTACCACATAAAGTTGTTGAGGTCAGTTCGTTAGATATATTCAAAAGGGAGTTAGATGTGGCCCTTACAGCGAAAGGGATCAAGGGGTATGGAGAGAAAGCAGGAATGGGGTACTGAAGTTGCATGATCAGCCATGATCACATTGAATGGTGGTGCAGGCTCGAAGTGCCGAATGGACTACTCCTGCACCTATTTTCTCTGTTTCTACCGAAGGTTCATTGGACAGAATGTGCCTCTTCTGAATCAATATTGACTGCTGTTTGCTGGGCTGTTGTGCAGATAAGCCTCAAGTTTACTCCTGATAATTGCATTAATTTACATGGAATGGAAGTAAGATGAATGGATCTGTAGTTGCCTGTCTCTATTTTGTCACACCTTTTGAATATAGACACCACATTAGCATGTTTTCAATCTTCTGATAGCTTCATCATGTCCAGTAATGGTTGTCAGTGTCTCATAAATCTTCCTCGTCTCTTTCAGCACATTAGGATAAATACCATCTACCATGGGCATTCAGTTGTTTTGAGCTCTCATTGATGGTCCTTGATTTTACTTAGGTTAACTCTATTTGGGGAGGGCATGGTGCCCATGTCTTTGTGAATACTGTACTCAGTTAACAGTGTGGGAAATAGTTTTCATGACTATGAATTTATTAATTTGGCTGCCTAACAATTTTTGATCCCTCATTTGTCTTTACGTTCAACTTCTAATGTACTGACTCCTTGTAGCATTTTTGTTAGCTGTTTATTGTAAAAATGTCTGTATGTCTTCCTTTGCAGTACTTCCTGGTGAATACTTGAGAATGAATTATGTACAATTTTAAAGCAGTGTGAGCAATTTGGTTTCTACAAAGAATTTTTTGGTTTGATCTGCATATCTCTAATCCTTTGCCCGTAACTTCACGGAATATTTTGCTATTCTTGACTTTGGTCTTAAAGTTTTCCAGACTATTCAATCATTGATAGGAATTTACCAATTTCTGTCAAGTTTCCTGAAGTCGTAAAAACTTCTTTTCTAACTTATTAACTTTTGTTAGATGCTCAGTTGGAGCCCTAGAAAATGAAGTTTAAGGTTTATAACATTGCTATCATTATCCCTTGTGAAAACTGATGACAGCCATAATTAAAACCACTCATGCATCCACTGACCTACAACAGGGTGGTCTGTATCATTTTTTGTCAGCCTCACTTGTGCTTTTTAATGTCTTGCTTATGCAAATAACGTTTAATCAAATTATGTTATTTTACACACAAATGTTATTTTATTGAGAGAAATGCACTATTAACAGCACTAAATTATTATTGAAATCTTTCCAAGCTCCAACTTCAATTGGAATATTAATGTGCAATTACAGAGGATGCACCCAAGTTTTTGAAATTTGAATTAATCAGATGGTAAAATGTTTTCTTATCTACATAAAAAAATGAGAAAATTATACAGGCAATTTTCATATGGAAATAATTGACAAAAATGCAATGAAGATGGGTTATTATCATTGAAAGATTTTGAGCTTTTTAATATGGACTTTTTAGTGCCTGCTCTTAAGGAGGATTAAGTAAATCCTATCAAGCAAGAACTGTCAGGGCGACACTCGCCCAGGAGCCGTGAGATCGATAAAGGAATGGACTCGAAAGGAATGGAATGGACCGAGAAGCAGAGTGAATACTTGGTGAAAAGCATAATGGGTTAAAAGCATGAACAGCAAATGAAGGATAACTCATGTGCAGCCAATACAATAAAAACAAAATTACAGGTAAACTCATTTAGGATCGATAACCTACCGAGGAAGAGATCATTTGTAATGAAACATCAATTGAGAAAAGGCCTCTGGGTTGTAATTGCCAACATAGCCAAAATCAGAAAGCTTCATGGACTTGTTATTGCTCAAAGCTGCCTTAAGAGAGACTGTACCGACTGGGAACTTGTTGTGCTATTCGAGGACACTTATTCACTCTGCTGACAGCGAATAATAAGGCAGAAAATAACAAAGGACAGCTGCTCTCCTGGACAGTGAGAAATTAAAAAAATAACAACAAGCCTATTCTGTTCAGCAACAGACAAAGGTAAAAATAATATAAAACATCCAGGCTTACAGTGATTTTCAGGAGAACCACAAGAGACCAAAAGTAGCAATCGAGGAAGATGTCAAGGAAGAATTAGCCCCCTCAACTCTCAGAACAAGAACCTGATCACTCTTTACTCTGAATTGTGTTCCCCAGATTAAGGTTGTATGATATTGTTATATGGAAAAAAAACATTGTGTCTTAATATCAATAAAATGAGAAAGCCAGATGAAAGTCTTGGTTGATTCTTGACTTTTTGTGCTAAGTAAAAAAACTCTACATCTTCATATGTAAACAACTGGGGAGATTTGCCAGAAGTAAAAAAAAAAGTTTTTTAAAGGAAAAATATAAATGCAAAAGAAGAAGCATGAAAGCCAATATTCAATAGTTTCGAGATAAGAAAAAAACTGATTGCAGAAATCTTTTCCAACCCTGACAACTGGATCTTGAAAACATCACAGAAGCTATGTGCTCATACTTATGTGCCAAATGTCAATCATGCAGGGACAGTTGTTGAAAATAAGTAGCAAATGTAACTCCTGTAGCTCGTGTCAGTTGTGTGTGGCTCAGTTGATAGCCTCGCCTCTGAGTCAGAAGGTTGTGGGTTCAAGGCCCAATCCATGAGATGCGCAGAAAAATCTAGGCTGACACCCCAGTGCAGTGCTGAGGGAGTACTGCACTGTTGGAGGTGCCGTCTTTTGCATGAGACGTTAAACCGAGGCCCAGTCTGCCCGCTCAAGTGGACATAAAAGATACTATGGCACTATTTTAAAGAAGAGCAGGGGAGTTATCCCCGGTGATCGAGCCAATATTTATCCATCAATCAACACTAAAAAGCAAAACAAATTGACTGCCGCATTTCCTACATTACAACAGTGACTACACTTCACAAAGTACTTCATTGGCTATGAGGCGATTTGGGATATCTGGTGGTCGTGAAAAGCGCTATACAAGTGCAAGTCTTTCTTTTTTCCAGTTTTTTTTTTTAGTTGCTATATTTTACTTCGGGCAAATCCTCCCAGTGATATATGATGACGATATTCATCCTGATTACATTTTTGTCAGTAATTGTATATTTTTAATGACTTCGCAAAATCCCGGCGAGCGATTCACATGCTGTCCGAACAAAGCAGGGATGCAAGAATCTTGTTCATCAGACTCTCTGATTGGACAATTGCAAACATCTTCGAGCGAACAGTGACCAATATCAATATTAATTGTTTCTATCATCTGTGTGAACTTGGTACCTACTGCTCTTTGTTAAGCAATACAACTAGCTCAGTCCAAATGATACATGTGTCTGCTCAATGAAACGATTCTGCCTTGGTGGGAAGCTGCCTCCAAGCAATTAACATGAACAGGGATGAACTATTTCCTGAACAGAGAGCAAAATACTGCAGATGCCGTAAATCTGAAACAAAAACAGAAACTGCTAGAAGTATTCGGCAGATCAGGTAGCAATGAGAGGTGTTCAAAAAATAATTTAACTTGATACAGAATCAGGAGCAAAAGTTCTACTTGCCAAAAAAACAGCCACAACAGGACGACTAAAGAGTTAAGGGACAACAAAAACTAAAAGACAAAGCATACAAAAATGCAAAATACAGCACAGATCCTGGCGAATGGGAGAGATACATAGAACAGCAAAAGGTGACAAAACAGATTGTAAGCTACAAACAGGGAGTATGAAAATAAACTTGTAAGGGAGATCAAAATCAACACAATAAGCTTTTACAATTCTATTTGGAAATAGAGGGTGGTTAAGAGCAAAAAGGGCTCCTTAAAACTGATAATAGTGATACAAATGAAAATAAGGAAATGGTAGATTTGTTAAATAATTACTTTGCATCAGTATTTACAGTGGAGGATGAGGATGTGGACAACACAAGCAAGGTTGCACTGATAAAGTGATCGTGGTCTTTCTTCAATTGCTACAGTCCTTGTGGTGCTCCCATAATGATGTTCGGTAGGTAATTACAGCATATTGACTCAACAACGATGAAGGAATCATGATGGTATCCAAGTCAGAATGGTATTTGATTTCATGAGGAACTTGGAGGTGATCGTGCTCTCACCAGGTCTTGTCCTTCTCCCTGGTTGATGTCACAGGAGAGGGTACTACAGGATAGTACATATACCGTCGAAGCAACCTTGGTGAGTTGCTGCAGTGCATCCTGTAGATTGTACATACCATAGCCATAGTGCGCCAGTGGTGGAGTAGCTGGATATTAAGTCCAGCTGCAGGGACACTGATCAAGCAATTTGCTCTGCCATAAATGGTTCTGGTGGAACCCAAACTGAATGTTAATTGGCAGGTGATTAGATATTGCTTGATGGTACTTTGATAATGCTTTCATCACCATACTGATGATTCAGAGGAGGCTGATGGGTGGTAATTGGCGAGTTAGATTTATTCTATTTTTTGTGTATGGAACGTACCTAGGCAATATTCCACATTGTCGGGTAGATGCCAGTGTCATAGCTCTACTGGAACAGATTGGCTAGGTGATCGGCTAGCTCTGGTGCCAAGGTCTTCAGCACGACAGCCAGAATATCGTCATGGCCCTAGCCGTTGCTGTGCCAAGTGCACTGAGCAACATCTTATATTCAGTATATTCTTAATATCACATGGAGTGAACTAAAGTGTCTGTACATTGGTATCTGTGATGGTGGGGACATCACGAGGTGCCAGAGTAGTAGCACCCATTCACAATTTTGACTGAAGACAATTGCAAACATTTCAGCCTTGTCGTGTGCTCGGCTTCACCATAGTTGAGGGTACGGATGTTCATGGATCCTCCTCTCCCTGTTATTTGCCTAGTTATTCACCATTCTCAACTGGATGTAGTAGTGGTGCAGAGGTTTGCACTGATCCGTTGTCTATAGGACCGCTTGGGTCTGTCCATAGTCTGCTGCTCTTGGTGTTAAGCATATAGGTAGCCCCATGCAGAAGCTTCACTAGGTTTGTACCTCATTTTAAGGTATGCTGGTTCTGCTCCTGGCATGCTCTTCCACATTGAATTAGGATTGATTTCCTGGCTTGATTTTGATTAAGGAGTTACGGGTGTGCTTGAGGTTACTAATTGTGAATGGTATACAATTCTGCTGATGCTGATGGTGAACAGTGCCTCATGAATGCCCAATTTTGTGTTGCTAGATCTCTCCTTAACTTGGGCTATTTAGCATGGTGGTAGTATCACATTACACAATGGAGGATATCCTCATATCCACTGTATGGTGGTTACTTTTATCAAACGTATCTGCGACTGGTAGGTTCGCAAGGATGAGGTCAAGGTGGTTACTTCCTCTTGTTAGAAACATAGAAAATAGGTGCAGGAGTAGGCCATTCGGCCCTTTGAGCCTGCACCGCCATTCAATAAGATCATGGCTGATCATTCCCTCAGTACCCCTTTCCTGCTTTCTCTTCCTACCCCTTGATCCCCTTAGCCGTAAGGGCCATATCTAACTCCCTCTTGAATATATCCAATGAACTGGCATCAACAACTCTCTGCGGCAGGGAATTCCACATATTAACAACTCTGAATGAAGAAGTTTCTCCTCATCTCAGTCCTAAATGGCCTACTCCTTATCCCAAGACTATGTCCCCTGGTTCTGGACTTCCCCAACATCGGGAACATTCTTCCCGCATCTAACTGGTCCAGTCCCGTCAGAATCTTATACATTTCAATGAGATCCCCTCTCATCCTTCTAAACTCCAGTGAATAAAAGCCCAGTTGATCAAGTCTCTCCTCATATGACAGTCCAGCCATCCCTGGAATCAGTATGGTGAACCTTCGCTGCATTCCCTCAATAGCAAGAAGGTCCTTCCTCAGATTAGGAGACCAAAACGGAACACAATACTCCAGGTGAGGCCTCACTAAGGCCCTGTACAACTGCAGTAAGACCTCCCTGCTCTGATACTCAAATCCCCTAGCTATGAAGGCCAACATACCATTTGCCTTCTTCACCACCTGCTGTACCTGCATGCCAACTTTCAATGACTGATGTACCATGACACCCAGGTTTCATTGCACCTCCCCTTTTCCTAATCTGCCGCCATTCAGATAATATTCTGCCTTTGTGTTTTTGCCCCCAAAATGGATAACCTCACATTTATCTACATTATACTGCATCTGCCATGCATTTGCCCACTCACCTAACCTGTCCAAGTCACCCTGCAGCCTCTTAGCGTTCCCCTCACAGCTCACACCGCCACCCAGTTTAGTGTCATCTGCAAACTTGGAGATATTACACTCAATTCCTTCATCTAAATCGTTAATGTATATTAGATAGAGCTGGGGTCCCAGCACTGAGCCCTGCGGCACTCCACTAGTCACTGCCTGCCATTCTGAAAAGGACCCGTTTATCCCGACTCTCTGCTTCCTGTCTGCCAACCACTTCTCTATCCACATCAGTACATCACCCCCAATACCATGCGCTTTGATTTTGCACACCAATCTCTTGTGCGGGACCTTGTCAAAAGCCTTTTGAAAGTCCAAATACACCACATCCACTGGTTCTCCCTTGTCCACTCTGCTAGTTACATCCTCAAAAAATTCCAGAAGATTCGTCAAGCATTATTTCCCTTTCATAAATCCATGCTGACTTGGACCGATCCTGTCACTGGTTTCCAAATGCGCTGCTATTTCATCCTTAATGATTGATTCCAACATTTTCCCCACTACTGATAGAAACATAGAAAATAGGTGCAGGAGTAGGCCATTCGGCCCTTCTAGCCTGCACCGCCATTCAATGAGTTCATGGCTGAACATGCAACTTCAGTACCCCATTCCTGCTTTCTCACCATACCCCTTGATCCCCTTAGTAGTAAGGACTACATCTAACTCTTTTTTGAATATATTTAGTGAATTGGCCTCCACAACTTTCTGTGGTAGAGAATTCCACAGGTTCACCACTCTCTGGATGAAGAAGTTCCTCCTCATCTCGGTCCTAAATGGCTTACCCCTTATCCTTAGACTGTGACCCCTGGTTCTGGACTTCCCCAACATTGGGAACATTCTTCCTGCATCTAACCTGTCTAAACCCATCAGAATTTTAAACGATTCTATGAGGTCCCCTCTCATTCTTCTGAACTCCAGTGAATACAAGCCCAGTTGATCCAGTCTTTCTTGATAGGTCAGTCCCGCCATCCCGGGAATTAGTCTGGTGAACCTTCGCTGCACTCCCTCAATAGCAAGAATGTCCTTCCTCAGGTTAGGAGACCAAAACTGTACACAATACTCCAGGTGTGGCCTCACCAATGCCCTGTACAACTGTAGCAACACCTCCCTGCCCCTGTACTCAAATCCCCTCGCTATGAAGGCCAACATGCCATTTGCTTTCTTAACCGCCTGCTGTACCTGCATGCCAACCTTCAATGACTGATGTACCATGACACCCAGGTCTCGTTGCACCTCCCCTTTTCCTAATCTGTCACCATTCAGATAATAGTCGGTCTCTCTGTTTTTACCACCAAAGTGGATAACCTCACATTTATCCACATTATACTTCATCTGCCATGCATTTGTCCACTCACCTAACCTATCCAAGTCGCTCTGCAGCCTCATAGCATCCTCCTCGCAGCTCACACTGCCACCTAACTTAGTGTCATCCGCAAATTTGGAGATACTACATTTAATCCCCTCGTCTAAATCATTAATGTACAGTGTAAATAGCTGGGGCCCCAGCACAGAACCTTGCGGTGCCCCACTAGTCACTGCCTGCCATTCTGAAAAGTACCCATTTACTCCTACTCTTTGCTTCCTGTCTGACAACCAGTTCTCAATCCATATCAGCACACTACCCCCAATCCCATGTGCTTTAACTTTGCACATTAATCTTTTGTGTGGGACCTTGTCGAAAGCCTTCTGAAAGTCCAAATATACCACATCAACTGGTTCTCCCGTGTCCACTCTACTGGAAACATCCTCAAAAAATTATAGAAGATTTGTCAAGCATGATTTCCCTTTCACAAATCCATGTTGACTTGGACCTATCATGTCACCTCTTTCCAAATGTGCTGCTATGACATCCTTAATAATTGATTCCATCATCTTACCCACTACCGATGTCAGGCTTACCGGTCTATAATTCCCTGTTTTCTCTCTCCCTCCTTTTTTAAAAAGTGGGGTTACATTGGCTACCCTCCACTCGATAAGAACTGATCCAGAGTCAATGGAATGTTGGAAAATGACTGTCAATGCATCCACTATTTCCAAGGCCACCTCCTTAAGTACTCTGGGATGCAGTCCATCAGGCCCTGGGGGTTTATCGGCCTTCAATCCCATTAATTTCCCCAACACAATTTCCCGACTAATAAGGATTTCCCTCAGTTCCTCCTCCTTACTAGACCCTCTGACCCCTCTTATATCCGGAAGGTTGTTAGTGTCCTCCTTAGTGAATACCGAACCAAAGTACTTGTTCAATTGGTCCGCCATTTCTTTGTTCCCCGTTATGACTTCCCCTGATTCTGACTGCAGGGGACCTACGTTTGTCTTTACTATCCTTTTTCTCTTTACATATCTATAGAAACTCTATGTTCCCTGCAAGCTTCTTCTCGTACTCCATTTTCCCTGCCCTAATCAAACCCTTTGTCCTCCTCTGCTGAGTTCTAAATTTCTCCCAGTCTCCGGGTTCACTGCTATTTCTGGCCAATTTGTATGCCACTTCCTTGGCTTTAATACTATCCCTGGTTTCCCTTGATAGCCATGGTTGATCCACCTTCCCTTTTTTATTTTTACGACAGACAGGAATGTACAATTGTTGTAGTTCATCCATGCGGTCTCTAAATGTTTGCCACTGCCCATCCACAGTCAACCCCTTAAGTATCATTTGCCAATCAATCCTAGCGAATTCACGTCTCATACCTTCAAAGTTACCCTTCTTTAAGTTCTGGACCATGGTCTCTGAATTAACTGTTTCATTCTCCATCCTAATGCAGAATTCCACCATATTATGGTCACTCTTCCCCAAGGGGCCTCGCACAACGGTATTGCTAATTAATCCTCTCTCATTACACAACACCCAGTCTAAGATGGCCTCCCCTCTTGTTGGTTCCTCGACATATTGGTCCAGAAAACCATCCCTTATGCACTCCAGGAAATCCTCCTCCACCGTATTGCTTCCAGTTTGGTTAGCCCAATCTATGTGCATATTAAAGTCACCCATTATAACTGCTGCACCCTTATTGCAAGCACCCCTAATTTCCTGTTTGATGCCCTCCCCAACATTACTACTACTGTTTGGAAGTCTGTACACAACTCCCACTAATGTTTTTTGCCCTTTGGTGTTCTGCAGTTCTACCCATATAGATTCCACATCACCCAAGCTAATGTCCATTCTAACTATTGCATTAATCTCTTCTTTAACCAGCAATGCTACCCCACCTCCTTTTCCTTTTATTCTATCCTGATGTCAGGCTAACCGGTCTATAATTACCCATTTTCTCTCTCCCTCCCTTTTTAAAAAGTGGTGTTACATTAGCTACCCTCCAGTACATAGGGCCCAAGTTTCGGCCTCAGTTGCTCCTGATGTTTTTGGAGCAACTGGTGTAGAACGGAGTATCTTAGAAATTCAAATTCTCGGCATTTAGTTTGCTCCAGTTCTAGTCAGTTAGAACAGTTTCACTTTGGAACAGAATTTTTTTTTCAAAAGGGGCGTGTCCGGCCATTTACGCCTGTTTTAAAGTTTCGGCAGTGAAAACTTACTCCAAACTAACTTAGAATGGAGTAAGTGAAGATTTTTGTAAGCTCGAAAAAACCTTGTCTACACTTTAGAAAATCAGGCGTAGGTTACAAATTAGGCATAGGGAACGAGATGGGGGGGTGGTGGGGGGGGGGGGGAAGGGAAGTCATTAAATTCTACAATCAATCTTTAGTTATACTTATACAAATATTATACAAATAAATCCAACCTGAATAAAAATTTATAAGCAAAGAAAAGATTAAATAAACCATCTTCCTACCTGTGTGAAACAGCATCAGCCTTCGAGCTGCTGTGCTTCAGGCAGGCCTTTCATGTTGGAGACAGGCAGGGGTGTGGCGTCAGTGTCTCGACGGCAGCCCCAACAGCGGCAGCAAGCAGCCTTCGAGCTGAGCTGCTGTGCTGCAGGCAGGCCTTCATTCTGTTAGTGGCTGGCCGGCAGTCGAAGCATCAACACCGGAGGCACGCAGCTTTTCAAGGGGACTGAGGCCATTCAGCCATGGGATAGGAGCGGCGTCAGTGGCTGGCCGGCAGCCAAAGGATCAACACCAGACGCACGCAGCTTTTCAAGGGGGTTGAGGCCATTCGGCCACGCTTAAGGGGCGGCGTCAGTGGCTCGACTGCAGCCGAGTCCTTTTAAAAATGGCCGAATGCCAATGTTTGTTTGACACCGCGCGTGCGCGCACGCTCCAACGCGCACGCGCAGGGTTGCAGGCACCACATTGGCTCATTTAAATTGGACCCGCCCCCCCCACTACTTACAGAATCGGCGCGAGTGTTTGGCTCCGCCCCCCACTGTGAAGAGCGCGCCGCGCCAAGCTGAGATCGAGCTCCGAGGAGCCGGAGCATATCGAAGTTTTTTTCTAGCACACTTTTAGGCGCGAAGAACAGGCGTCCAGCTCGGAGGTGCGCCGTTTTCGGCGTGGGCCGAAACTTGGGGTCATAGGAACTGATCCAGAGTCGATCGACTGTTGGAAAATGATCACTAATGCATCCACTATTTCTCGGGCCACTTCCTTAAGTACTCTGGGATGCAGACTATCAGACCCCGGGGATTTATCGGCCTTCAATCCCATCAATTTCCCTAACACAATTTCCCGCCTAATAAGGATATCCTTCAGTTCCTTCTTCTCACTCGACCCACTGTCCCCTAGTACATTCTGAAGGTTATTTGTGTCTTCCTTCGTGAAGACAGGACCGAAGTATTTGTTCAATTGGTCTGCCATTTCTTTGTTCCCCATTATAAATTCACCTGAATCCAACTGCAAGGGACCTACTTTTGTCTTCACTAATCTTTTCTCTTGACATATTTATAGAAGCTTTTGCAGTCAGTTTTTATGTTCCCTGCAAGTTTCCTCTCGTACTCTATTTTCCCCCTCTTAATTAAACCCTTAGTCCTCCTCTGTTGAATTCTAAATTTCTCCCAGTGCTCAGGTTTGCTGCTTTTTCTAGCCAATTTATATGCCTCTTCCTTGGATTTAACACTATCCTTAATTTCCTTTGTTAGCCACGGTTGAGCCACCTTCTCAGTTTTATTTTTACTCCAGACAGAGATGTACAATTGCTGAAGTTCATCCATGTGATCTTTAAATGTTTGCCATTGCTTATCCACCATCAACCCTTTTAAGTATCCTTTGCCAGTCTATTCTAGCCAATTCATGCCTCATACCGTCGAAGTTACCTTTCCTTGAATTCAGGACCTTAGTTTCTGAATTAACTGTGTCACTCTCCATCTTAATAAAGAATTCTGCCATATTATGGTCACTCTTCCCCAAGGGGCCTCGCATAACAAGATTGCTAATTAATCCCTTCTCATTACACATCACCCAGGAAAGGATGGCCAGCTCTCTAGTTGGTTCCTCGACATATTGGTCTAGAAAATAATCCCTAATACACTCCAGGAAATCCTCCTCCACCGCATTGCTACCAGTTTGGTTCACCCAATATGTAGATTAAAGTCGCCCATGATAACTGCTGTACCTTTATTGCACACATCCATTATTTCTTGTTTGATGCTGTCCCCAACCTCACGACGACTGTTTGGTGACCTATACACAACTCCCACTAGCGTTTTCTGCCCTTTGGTATTCCGCAGCTCCACCTATACTGATTTTACATCGTCCAGGCTAATGTCCCTCCTTACTATTGCATTAATTTCCTCTTTAACTAGCAATGCCACCCCACCTCCTTTTCCTCTCTGCCTATCCTTCCTAAATGTTGAATACTCCTGGATGTTGAGTTCCCAGCCTTGGTCACCCTGGAGCCATGTCTCCGTGATGCCAATTACATCATATCCGTTAACTGCTATCTATGCAGTTAATTCCCTCAACACCTAATGTAAGCCCTGTCTGGCAGCTATGTCCTTTGGGACTCGACCAGTGGTGGCACGACGGAACCATTTTTGGTTGACAGTCGTTGAAGTCCCCCACCACTAGTACATTCTATGCCCTTGTTTCTGTCATTTTTCCTCCGTGATGTTCAACATGGAGAAGTACGGATTCATCAGTTGTGGGGGACTGAAAGAGGAGGTGGTTAGCATGAGGTTTCCTCAACCTTGTTTGACTTGAAGCCACGAGACAATGTTAAGTCAATGTTAAGGACTATCAGGGCTACTCCCATCCGACTATATATCATTGTGGCCCCCCACTTCTGGTAGATCTATCCTGCCAGGACATACCCAGGGATGACGATGCAGGAATCTGGGATGTTGCCTGATAGGTTTGAGCATAGCTATGTAATATATCCAAGTTTGCTGATGATACAAAGCTCGGTGGGAATGTAAGTTGTGAGGAGGTTGCAGACACTTCAAGGGGATATAGACAGGCTAAGTGAGTGGGCAAGATCATGGCAAATGGAATATAATGTGAAAAAATGTGAAGTTTTCTACTTTGGTAGGAAAAATAGAAAAATAGGAAAAACAGTATTTTTTAAATGATGAGAGATTGAGAAATGTTGGTGTTCAGAGGGACCTAGGTGACTGAAAGTTAACATGCAGGTTCAGCAAGCAATTAAGAAAGCAAATTATATGTTGGTCTTTATTACAAGAGGATTTGAATACAAAAGTAAAAACATCTTATTGCAATTATATAGGGCCTTGGGAGACTGCACCTGGAGTATTGTGTACAGTTTTGATCTCCACACCTAGGGAAGGATATTGAGGGAGTGCAACGAAGGTTCACCAGATTGATTCCTGGGATGGGGCGATTGTCCTATGAGGAGAGATTGAGTAGACTAGGCCTATATTCTCTCGAGTTTAAAAGATTGAGAAGTAATCTCATTGAAACATACAAAATTCTTACAGGGCTTGACAAGGTAGATGCAGGGAGGATGTTTCCTCTGGCTGAGGAGCATAGAACCAGGGGCCACAGTCTCAGAGTAAGGGCATTTAGGACTGAGATAAGAATATAAGAAATAGGAACAGGAGTAGCCATTCGGCCCCTTGAGCCTGCTCCACCATTCAATAAGAACATGGCTGATCCGATCATGGACTCAGCTCCACTTCCCCGTCCGCTCCCCATAACCCCTTATAGTTTAAGAAACTCTATTTCTGTCTTAAATTTATTCAATTTATCCCAACTTCCACAGCTCTCTGAGGCAGCGAATTCCACAGATTTACAACCCTCTGAGAGAAGAAATTTCTCCTCATCTCTGTTTTAAATGGGCGGCCCTTTATTCTAAGATCATGCCCTCTAGTTCTAGTCTCCCCTATCAGTGGAAACATCCTCTCTGCATCCACCTTGTCAAGCCCCCTCATAATCTTATACGTTTCATTCTTCTGCATTCCAATGAGTAGAGGCCCAACCTACTCAACCTTTCCTCATAAGTCAACCCCCTCATCCCCGGAATCAACCTAGTGAACCTTCTCTGAACTGCCTCCAAGGCAAGTATATCCTTTCGTAAATATGGAAACCAAAACTGCACGCAGTATTCCAGGTGTGGCCTCAACAATACCTTTTCTAGCTGGAGCAAGACTTCCCTGCTTTTATACTCCATCCCCTTTGCAATAAAGGCCAAGATACCACTGGCCTTCCTGATCACTTGCCGTACCTGCATATTATCCTTTTGTGTTTCATGCACAAGTACCCCCAGGTCCCGCTGTACTGCGGCACTTTGCAATCTTTCTCCATTTAAATAATAGCCGACTGAGACTTGGGTGTTAATTTTAATCTAACCCGCTCGTCCGATCTGATTCTGCCAGTTTCCCTCTGAGGGGGTTCGGTTAAAATTTAGCCCCTCACTGTCTGGTTCACTTGAGCAAAGTGTTGGAGAGGTGCCTGTGCCTATCGAGCTATACACCAGCATGAGTAGATACTTTGAGCAGAGGAGTGAAGAAAACCAGGGAGAAATATGCCACTGTACCGTTGTCAGACTTAAACCATCGATTGTTGACAGCTCCAGGGAATTCTGAACTCCCTAATTTTCCATTTCTTTTAAATTTCAGCTCACAAACTTGCAACGTACGCATTATACATTTTGATTACAATTAGTACTTCCCATTGCAATATATATTGCAAGTTGTTTTCTTCCCCTCTTTGGTCTCTTTACCTGTAAAGCACTATTTCCCGGCAGAGCAGCCCATGTCGGCAATCTGTTCGCAGGACTCTGCCAAGTGTCAGAGCAGACAGTTCAAGAGGAGCTTTAACGTTATTTCTTATCTCCTGTTCTTTGCTCTTCTATCACTCCCTCCAACATCCTTCTCCTGTGTACTGGCTTGCCTGATACCAAAAATCCAGCGAGGAATTACAGGTGTAAAACTACATCTTAATACTTGATATCACGGTGGATTAGCACACCAGGCTCTGTGCCTTCAAAGCAGCTTTTTCATGTAGAGTTTCTCTTTACAAATCATTACCAGAAATGGGATCAGCCACCAGCTTTTTGACCACATGCAGCTCATGAACAACAAAAAAAGCCAAGAAATGATGTTCAAAACCACTACACTATTTGGAATGAAATACAGTACTTGGCATGGTTTCGGACAAGATTGTAAAATGAAGATGTGCACAGATGTTTTTTTTAAATCATCTTCAAAAAGCAAATACTGTTCTTTGCTCCTTGCGGACCATTTCCTTCACACTTTATGCTTTTTATAATGAAGGTTTATATTTCTATAAATTGTAATTTTCTGTTCCTCATGATTTAATCACTATTAATTTGGAATTCTACGTATATTTTGGTTCTGTTTTTAAAGGAATTTATGCATCATTTTCATAGAGAACTGAAACCTACTTTATCCCTGAATCTTTAAAACTTGCTTCCCCCTTGTCAGCCTATAGTTACAGAACTGTGTACTATATGACTCTTTGTAGCTCAACAACTGCTGCCCGAGCTGATATCAGCAAAGTTAACAGAAAGTAGGGATTATGGGCCCAAGTTTCGAGCCGCGCCGAGAACGGCGCAGTCCCGACCTGGACGCCCGTTTTTCATAGAAACATAGAAAATAGGTGCAGGAGTAGGCCATTCGGCCCTTCTAGCCTGCACCGCCATTCAATGAGTTCATGGCTGAACATGCAACTTCAGTACCCCATTCCTGCTTTCTCACCATACCCCTTGATCTCCCTAGTAGTAAGGACTTCATCTAACTCCTTTTTGAATATATTTAGTGAATTGGCCTCAACAACTTTCTGTGGTAGAGAATTCCACAGGTTCACCACTCTCTGGGTGAAGAAATTCCTCCTCATCTCGGTCCTAAATGGCTTACCCCTTATCCTTAGACTGTGTCCCCTGGTTCTGGACTTCCCCAACATTGGGAACATTCTTCCTGCATCTAACCTGTCTAAACCCATCAGAATTTTAAACGTTTCTATGAGGTCCCCTCTCATTCTTCTGAACTCCAGTGAATACAAGCTCAGTTGATCCAGTCTTTCTTGATAGGTCAGTCCCGCCATCCCGGGAATCAGTCTGGTGAACCTTCGCTGCACTCCCTCAATAGCAAGAATGTCCTTCCTCAGGTTAGGAGACCAAAACTGTACACAATACTTCAGGTGTGGCCTCACCAAGGCCCTGTACAACTGTAGCAACACCTCCCTGCCCCTGTACTCAAATCCCCTCGCTATGAAGGCCAACATGCCATTTGCTTTCTTAACCGCCTGCTGTACCTGCATGCCAACCTTCAATGACTGATGTACCATGACACCCAGGTCTCGTTAATCTGGTTGCTGTTTCTGGGATTTCACTACCTACAAAATGATGGCGTATCTCACTACAAAACAGTCACTGCACTTCAAAGTAATTCCCTGACACCCAGGTCTCGTTGCACCTCCCCTTTTCCTAATCTGTCACCATTCAGATAATAGTCTGTCTCTCTGTTTTTACCACCAAAGTGGATAACCTCACATTTATCCACATTATACTTCATCTGCCATGCATTTGCCCACTCACCTAACCTATCCAAGTCGCTCTGCAGCCTCATAGCATCCTCCTCGCAGCTCACACTGCTTCCCAACTTAGTGTCATCTGCAAATTTGGAGATACTACATTTAATCCCCTCGTCTAAATCATTAATGTACAGTGTAAACAGCTGGGGCCCCAGCACAGAACCGTGCGGTACCCCACTAGTCACTGCCTGCCATTCTGAAAAGTACCCATTTACTCCTACTCTTTGCTTCCTGTCTGCCAACCAGTTCTCAATCCACGTCAGCACACTACCCCCAATCCCATGTGCTTTAACTTTGCACATTAATCTCTTGTGTGGGACCTTGTCGAAAGCCTTCTGAAAGTCCAAATATACCACATCAACTGGTTCTCCCTTGTCCACTCTACTGGAAACATCCTCAAAAAATTACAGAAGATTTGTCAAGCATGATTTCCCTTTCACAAATCCATGCTGACTTGGACCTATCATATCACCTCTTTCCAAATGCACTGCTATGACATCCTTAATAATTGATTCCATCATTTTACCCACTACCGATGTCAGGCTGACCGGTCTATAATTCCCTGTTATCTCTCTCCCTCCTTTTTTAAAAAGTGGGGTTACATTGGCTACCCTCCACTCCATAGGAACTGATCCCGAGTCAATGGAATGTTGGAAAATGACTGTCAATGCATCCACTATTTCCAAGGCCACCTCCTTAAGTACTCTGGGATGCAGTCCATCAGGCCCTGGGGATTTATCGGCCTTCAATCCCATCAATTTCCCCAACACAATTTCCCGACTAAAAAGGATTTCCCTCAGTTCCTCCTCCTTACTAGACCCTCCGACCCCTTTTATATCCGGAAGGTTGTTTGTGTCCTCCTTAGTGAATACCGAACCAAAGTACTTGTTCAATTGGTCCGCCATTTCTTTGTTCCCCGTTATGACTTCCCCTGATTCTGACTGCAGGGGACCTACGTTTGTCTTTACTAACCTTTTTCTCTTTACATATCTATAGAAACTTTTGCAATCCGTCTTAATGTTCCCTGCAAGCTTCTTCTCGTACTCCATTTTCCCTGCCCTAATCAAACCCTTTGTCCTCCTCTGCTGAGTTCTAAATTTCTCCCAGTCCCCGGGTTCGCTGCTATTTCTGGCCAATTTGTATGCCACTTCCTTGGCTTTAATACTATCCCTGATTTCCCTTGATAGCCATGGCTGAGCCACCTTCCCTTTTTTATTTTTACGCCAGACAGGAATGTACAATTGTTGTAGTTCATCCATGCGGTCTCTAAATGTCTGCCATTGCCCATCCACAGTCAACCCCTTCAGTATCATTCGCCAATCTATCCTAGCCAATTCACGCCTCATACCTTCAAAGTTACCCTTCTTTAAGTTCTGGACCACAAAGCGCACCACAAAGTGCGCCTAAAAAAATCCTCCATATTCTCCACCTCCCTGCAGGTCTTCTGGCCCTCGGCGCAGCGCAGCAGGAGCTGTAGGGGGCGGAGCTAGGTCCCCAATCTCATTCCCCCCCACCCCCCAATCTCCTTCCCCACCATCTCCTTCCCCCCCAATCTCCTTCTCCCCCCCAATCTCCTTCTCCCCCCCCAATCTCCTTCTCCCCCCCCAATCTCCTTCCCCCCCAATCTCCTTCTCCCCCCCAATCTCCTTCTCCCCCCCATCTCCTTTCACCCCCTCCCCCTTCCCTCCCTCTGCTTCCCCCCTCTCTCCCTCTACCCCCCTCCTCCCCCTCCCCTCGCTGTCAGAAACACAGACACTGACAGACAGAGAATGAGAGACACACAGACAGACAGAGAGATAGAGACACTGACAGAGACACACTGAGGGGGGCATCCTAGCACGCTGTTGGAGGGCTCCCGGTGCTGCAGTGGATAAGTAGAAAATGTTTTATTTATTGATTTAAAAAAATATATATTTCTTATTAATTTTTTTTGATTGATTTATTGGTTGATTTATTGATGTATTCATCATTTATTATTGATGATGGCTCTTTATTTGTAAAACTGGTGTTTAATGTTTGTAAACTTCCCTTTAAACACCGCCCCCCCCCCCCACCATTCCCTACGCCTGATTTGTAACCTACGCCTGATTTTCTAAAATGTAGACAAGGTTTTTTCGAGCGTACAAAAATCTTCACTTACTCCATTCTAAGTTAGTTTGGAGTAAGTTTTCACTGACGAAACTTTGAAATCAGGCGTAAGTGGCCGGACATGCCCCCTTTTGAAAAAAAATTCTGTTCCAAAGTGAAACTGTTCTAACTGACTAGAACTGGAGCAAACTAAATGACGAGAATTCCGATTTCCAAGATACTCCCTTCTCCACCAGTTGCTCCTAAAAATCAGGAGCAAATCATGTGGAAACTTGGGGCCCAGATGCGGGACCTATCTGGTTTGTGTAGCACGAAGCCACATCAAGAGGTGCTCTTGAGACACTGACAAGCATTTATATTTTATTGAAGTATTTGCACTTTCTTTACAGATGTGTCAAAACCTTTTCCATGTAAATGGTGCTTATTTAAATAGTATGCTTGTTCACCATAATTTCTACACCGAGTGAATTCCTGATTTTCAGTTGAGCTGTCTGAGAGAAATAGGAAACATTTCAGCCTAAACTGCACATAAGCACAGGACTGAAATCCCTTTATTAAAGACAACATAAAGGGCCCAAGTTTCCACACGATAAAAAACGGGTGCCCCTCCAAGCTGGGCGCCCGTTTTTCGCGCCGAAAAAAAACCGCGTGATTCTGGAGCGCCCTGTAGCTTCATGTCTGCTTGGCGCGGTGCCTAGGGGGCGGAGCCTACCACTCGCGCCGATTTTGTAAGTGGGAGGGGGCGGATACCATTTAAATTTGTTTTTTTCCTGCCGGCAACCCTGCGCGTGCGCGTTGGAGCGTTCGCGCACGCGCAGTGTGAAGGAAACATTGGCACTCAGCCATTTTTGTAGTTCTTTGTAGCTGTTTAATTTTTGAATATTTTTTAATAAAAGCACATTGCTCTTCCATTATCAGCACTGAGGCTTCTTGCAGCAGCGAGAAGGCTGCAGGAAGCCTCAGAAGTTGAGGCAGCCGTTTCCCGACGGCCTCCCTCACTGCCGTCGGGAATGGCTGCTCTACTTCTGAGGCTTCCTGCAGCCTTCTCACTGTCTCCTTCCCCCCCCGCCCGCCGTCGGGAACGGCTTCCTCCCCCCCCCCGCCCCACTGCGTTCGGTCGGTCGTGCCCGCACTCCCTCCCTCCCCCCCGCCCGCCCGACCCCGCCCCACTGCGGTCGGTCGGTCGGTCGGGCCCACACTCCCTCCCTCCCTCCCGCCGTCTGGAACGGCTTCCTCCCCCCCCCTCTGTGTTCGGTCGGTCGGTCGGGCCCGCACTCCCTCCCTCCCCCCGCCCGCCCGACCCCCCCCCCACTGCGGTCGGTCGGTCGGTCGGGCCCGCACTCCCCCCGCCCGCCCGACCCCCCCTCCACTGCGGTCGGTCGGTCGGTCGGGCCCGCACTCCCTCCCGCCCGCCCGCACTCCCCCCGCCCGCCCGACCCCCCCCCTACTGCGGTCGGTCGGTCGGTCGGGCCCGCACTTCCCTCCTCCCCCCGCCCGCCCGACCCCCCCCACTGCGGTCGGTCGGGCCCGCACTCCCTCCCGCTCGCCCGCTGTCTGGAACGGCTTCCTCCCCCCCCCCCCGCTGCGTTCAGTCGGCCGGGCCCGCACTTCCCTCCTCCCCCCGCCCGCCCGCCGTCTGGAACGGCTTCCTCCTGCCCCCCTGCCGTCGGGAACGAACGGCTGCCTCAATTTGTGAGGCTTCCTGCTGTATTCTCCCTGGCTGAAGCACTTTTACACAGGTAGGAAGATGGTTTATTTAATCTTTTCTTTGCTTATAAATTTTTATTCAGGTTGGATTTATTTGTATAATATTTGTATGAGTATAAATAAAGATTTATTATAGAATTTAATGACTTCCCTTCCCCCCCGCACCTCGTTCTGGACGCCTCATTTGTAACCTGCGCCTGATTTTTTAATGTGTAGAACAGGTTTTTTCAGTTCTACAAAAATCTTCACTTGCTCCATTCTAAGTTAGTTTGGAGTACGTTTTCACTGTGGAAACTTGGGCCCTTTGAAATCAGGCGTCAGTGGCCGGACACGCCCCCTTTTGAAGAAAAAATTCTGTTCCAAAGTGAAACTGCTCTAACTGACTAGAACTGCAGAAAAAAAAATGTGGAGAATTGCGATTTCTAAGATAGTCCGTTCTCCACTAGTTGCTCCTAAAAATCAGGCGCAAATCATGTGGAAACTTGGGCCCAAAATGTTGAAATAAAAACAGAAATGCTGGAAATACTCAGCAGGTCAGGCATCATCTGTGAAGAAAGAAACAGGGTTAAAGTGTCAGCTGAGGCTCAGTGGGTAGCACTCTCGCCTCTGAGTCACTCTGAATCAGAAAGTTGTGGGTTCAAGTACCACGCCGGGGACCTTAGCATATAAATCTAGGCTGACACTCAGGGAGTGCTGCACAATCGGAGGTGTCATCTTTTGGATGAGACATTAAACCCAGGCCCCGTCTGCTTTCTCAGGTGGACGTAAAAGATCCCAGGGCACTATTTCGAAGAAGAGAAGAAGAGTTAACCCCGGTGTCCTGGCAATATTTATCCCTCAATCAACATAATAAAAACAGATTATCTGGTCATTATCACAATGCTGACTGTGGGAGCTTGCTGTGCGCAAATTGGCTGCCACGTTTCCCACAGTACAACAGTGACTACACTTCAAAAAGTACTTAATTGGCTGTAACTTGCTTTGAGATGTCCGGTGATCGTGAAAGGCGCTATATAAATGTAAGTCTTTTTCAACAGATCTGCCTGACCTGCTGAGTATTTCTGACATTTTCTGTTTTTATTTCAGATTTCCAGCATCCATGGTATTTTGCTTTTGTATTAAAATGTTGAAATGTGCGGTGCTGAATAAGCCAGGATAAAAGATCTTGGGCTAGAAAGTCGGGTATTAGCGATTTCGCCTGTTTTTGGGTGATAAACGCGGAGGTTTTTTTTGCGCCGGGGTAGCGTTATCGCCGAACGTCGCAAAATTCGGCAAACAGTGACCAACAATAGTGCTAAATCTGGCCTTGCACTTGGAATTTGTGCGCTGGAGCCGAAACTTGCGATGGAAAAAAACAGACCTTCTGCGCATGCGTAAATTTTTGGTTTTTGATTATTTTTTTTCTCCGATTTCTTTTTCTTCTTCCCGCGATTCTGGTCAGCTGTCAGGGTGCGCATGCGCAGTACATCCAGGGCTGAATCATGTATTTTTCACAGACCAAGCAGCCACGATGGAAGGGGACTCCAGCAGACAGAGAGTTCAAAAGTTTAGCAATGAAGCAACCGAGGCCCTCATTGCAGCTGTGCAAACCAGATGGGTGGAATTTAATAGGAGGGGTGCTGGTAAACCCCTCCCAGCTGTGCAAAGGCAATTGTGAACAAGTGTGGCCAAGGAAGTTTCCTCAGTCGATAATACCAAGAGGAACCATCAACAATGTAGGAAAATGTTCAATAACCAATGTAGGGTCGTGATAGTAAGTAATATTTTTAATTCATGCACTCGTTCATTACTTAAATTGTAAATTTGACACATGTTGGTATAGGTGGGCTTAGTGTTGCACCTTATTTGCCATGAATGATCATTAAACATTAGTAAGACTGCTTTTTGACATCTTAAAAGATGTTTCTGCACTTCGATGTCTTCCTCATGAACCACGAGCAACTTCCAGGGCCATTAAACTTGAGGACTGTATTAAATGCACACAGTATGATATAAGTGCTTTGATGGCTATCTGTGTGTGCTACAAGAGCAGAAGGGCCCTCTGGTTACCATTCCAATTGTCATCTTTGCAGGTAAAGTTGTCGCATAACTGCCGGGAGCAGCGGCGCACAGGCAGTGGTCCACCCCAGACACTGCCGTTAACAGACTTGGAGGAGCGTGTGGCAGCTCTGATCAGTGCGTCAGGGAGGTGAACTGCCCATGGGGGTGCTGATCCGCTGGTCAAAAGTAAGGGTAAGTCCTGAAAAATCCCTGGGGCAATGTCATGCATTGTCTGTGGGCTAGGGTTGGGGCAATGTGATGCAGTGTCTGTGGGCTACATATAATGCAGTAGCGCCGGTGCTTCAAATGAACCTGTGTTGTGTGACCTTCCTCATGTCACCCTGTCCCCTCCCCTGTTGTTTTCAATTTCCAGATGAGGAGGCACCAAATCTGCCAGTGGAAGCCTCCACCTCAGCTCATCGTGTGGGGGTGCAGGCAGGGCACCACGAAGACACGAAGGACAAAGAACCTCCACGGGAGGAGGAAACTCAGGAAGCTATTCCGGGCGGGGGCAGGGGGCGCGATGCAATCAACACCTCTTTTACCTGTGGCCAGTAGCTCTGACCAGGAAGACACATTCTTTAGCTTTGGCCAATCCGAGGCCCGGTTCCAAGTGGCGTGCAGCCACGCACTCCCAGGGTTGAATCCCGTATGCCGTCTCTCTGGCGGAGTCAGCAAAGCCGGTTTGCTGACAGACAGGCAGACGCACGCCTGGACATGGTGGGACTGTCCAGGGAGAGCATCCACCTCAACCAACAGCTCCTGGAGGTCTTGGGTGCATTGCCCGCAAGCATTGCGGTTCTATCGGCGGACACGAGGGAGGGAATGTCTCAGATTGTTGTGGCTGTCAATGACCACGCCCAATTGATGGCGTCGACCTTTGACACTGCAGTCCCCAGTGTCACAGCATCCTACATCACAAGACCCACATCACCTGTGAGTGGCGAGGCCGAGCAATAGGCTCGCCAGTCAGAAGCCGGGCCTTCCATACCCCGAGCTTCTCCAGGTGATCCATGTAGTGTCTCTGCACCTTGTTGCAAACTCACACGAGGCATGGATATATCAGACACGGTCACTCTGTGACCTTCACTTTATTCCCAGGACTAAAGAGTGTTGATCCTGGGTGGGACCTCCCCTTTTCTACTTGGAAGCCCTGGTGAGGAGCTCACTCCCTGTGGTCAGGATGTGCATTACAAGGGTACAGGTACAGTATGCATGAGTTACAGTTACATACTTATAGTCATTGCAAGATGGTGAAATAAATTACATCATCTCCCCTCTTAGGTCTTTTGGTTTCAGAGGTTAAGTCTATCGGGTGGTCGATGCTCTCTCGTGGAGTGCTGCAGTTGTGACTCTGGTGGCTGAGCCTCAGCACGCGTCTCTGTCACTTGAGGTGATTCCAGCCTATCCGGGCTGGCCGCCGGGACTGTGCAGGCTGAGGGCTGTCTTTGTTGCTCGTGTGCTGGCAGTGGTGTGGGTGCTATCTCATCATGCTCTTCTTCCGGTTCCTCCGTGTCTGCATTGAACCTTGTCTTTACTTGGTCCAAGTGTTTGCGGCATATCTGCCCATTGTTTAGTCTGACCACCATGATCCTGTTTACTTCTTTGCCAATTATGGTGCCCTCAAGCCACTTGGGTCCCAAAGCATGGTTAAGAACAAATACCGGGTCATCTATTTCTCTACACCTCCCCCTTGAGCCTCGATCATGGAACTCGGTTTCGGACTGGCGCTTGCCCTCAACAATGTCTGCCAGGGCTGGATGAATGAGGGACAGCCGCGTCTTGAGCGTGCATTTCATGAGGAGTTCCGCTGGCGGGACTCCCGTGAGCAAGTGCGGCCGGGACCTGTAGGCAAGCAGGAGGCGCGATAGGCGATACTGAAGGGAGGGTCCTTGGATGCGTAGCATGCCCTGCTTTATGACTTGGATCGCCCGTTCCGCCTGGCCATTGGAGGCCGGCTTGAATGGCGCTGTCCGGACGTGCTTGATCCCATTGCCCGACATAAACTCCTGGCATTCATGGCTGGTAAAACACGGGCCATTATCGTTGGCCAGGATGTCCGGCAAGCCGTGGGTCGTGAAAACCGTACGCAGACTCTCCACAGTGATGGATGTCGTGCACGAGTTCAATATGATGCACTTGATCCACTTCGAGTATGCATCGACAACGATCAGGAACATTTTTCCCATGAACGGGCCCGCATAGTCCACGTGGCCACAGGCTGAGTGGGGCCTCCCTGGGGGCATTGCTCAGCTGGGCACACGTCGTGCACCTGTGAACCCAGTGTTCCAGGTCTGAGTCAATCCCCGGCCACCACACGTGTGACCGGGCAATGGCCTTCATTAACGCAATGCCAGGGTGCTCTCTGTGGAGTTCCCTGATGAACGCTTCCCTTCCTTTCTGGGGTATGACTACCCGGCTGCCCCATAACAGGCAGTCGGCTTGGATGGAGAGTTCATCCATCCGTCTTTGAAACGGCCTGATTTCCTCGGGGGGCACGCCCTATGTGCGGGCGCCCAGTCCCCAGTCAGGACACATTTCTTTATCATAGATATGAGGGGGTCCCTGTTGGTCCAGAGTTTGATCTGGCGGGCTGTGATGGGGGAGCCCGCAGTGTCAAAAGCCTCAACGGCCATGACCACCTCGGCGCTCTGCTCCGACGCCCCCTCGGTGGTGGCCAGTGGGAGCCTGCTGAGCGCGTCAGTGCAATTTTAGGTGCCTGGCCGGTGCCGTATGGTGTAGTCATATGCAGCCAGCGTGAGGGCCCATCACTGTATGCGAGCTGACGCATTAGCGTTGACAGCCTTGCTGTCGTAAACAGGGATGTTAACGGCTTGTGGTCCGTCTCTAGCTCGAACCGTCTACCGAAAAGGTACTGGTGCATCTTTTTCACACCGTACAAACACGCGAGTACCTCCTTCTCGACCATGCCGTATCCACGCTCTGCCTGGGAGAGCAACCTGGAGGCGTAAGCCACTAGTTGGAGTTGGCCATCATCGTTACCTTGCTGCAAAACACACCCAACCCCATAGGATGACGCATCGCATGTTAAAACCAGTTTTTTACAGGGGTCACACAAAGTCAACAGTTTGTTGGAATACAGCAGGTTCCTCGCCTTATTGAAAGCCCGTTCGTGACAATCCCCCAAGACCATTGACAACCTTTACGGAGGAGCATGTGTAACGGCTCCAACAATGTACTTAAGTTCGGCAGGAAGTTCCCAAAATAGTTCAAGAGTCTCAGGAATTATCGCAACTCCGACGTGTTGCTGGGCCTGGGCGCCCGGCGAATCGCCTCAGTTTTTGATTCAGTGGGCCGGATCCCGTCTGCGGCAACCCTCCTGCCCAGGAACTCTACCTCTGGGGCCAAAAACAAGCACTTGGCCTTTTTCAGCCGCAGGCCCACCTGTTCCAATCGGCATAGCACTTCCTCCAGGTGCGGAGGTGTTCCTCAGTGTCTCGACCCGTTATAAGGATGTCGTCTTGGAACACGATCGTTCCAGGGATGGACTTGAGCAAGCTTTCCATGTTTCGCTGGAAGATAGCCGCTGCCGAACGAATGCCAAACGGGCACCTATTGTAAACAAATAATCCTTTGTGTGTCGTGATGGTGGTCAGAAACTTGGATTCTTCAGCCAGTTCCTGAGTCATGTAGGTCGAAGTGAGGTCCAGCTTCGTGAACAGCTTACCACCTGCCAGCACGGCAAAAAGGTCCTCCGCTCTCGGGAGCGGGTATTGGTCTTGCAGCGACACTCGGTTGATGGTGGATTTGTAGTCGCCACAAATCCTAACCGAGCCATCTGCTTTGAGGACGGGAACAATGGGACTTGCCCAGTCACTGAATTCAACGGGTGAAATTATGCCCTCTCTGAGCAGCCTGTCCAATTCACTTTCAATTTTCTCACGCATCACATACGGCACCACTCTGGCTTTGTGGTGCACTGGTCTGGCGTCCGGAGTGATGTGTATCACTACTTTGGTGTCCTTGAACGTTCCGACACCGGGTTGAAAGAGTGACTCGAATTTTTGCAATACCTGCGAGCATGAACTTCGCTCCACGAATGAAATGGCGTGCACATCCCCCCATTTCCAATTCATCTCAGCTAGCCAACTCCTCCCCAAGAGCGCGGGGCCATTTCCTGGAATAATCCAGAGTGGCAACTGGTTCTGTGATCCATTATGCGTTACCACCAAGTTTGCACTGCCCAGCACTGGAATGATCTCTTTGGTGTACATCCGTAGCTGCGTCTCAATGCGTTCCAATTTGGGCCTGCTAGCTCTGTGTGGTCATAGTCTCTCACATTGTTGGGCGCTCATGAGGGACTGGCTAGCTCCGGTATCCAGCTCCATGTGCACCGGAATGCCATTTGGCGTTTTGGTATATGAGCTGTGGACGTCAGCCACATGAACTCTCTGAACTTCAGCCTTCATGGTAGTTCCCCAGGCTTCATCCTGCATTTCAGACCCCTCATCTGGTTCGTCTGACTCACAGACTAGCCTCGCTACTGCCTTTTTGCACATCCTGGCCAGCTGTCCCTTGACATTACAAATCCTACAGGTGTAAAGTTGGAACCTGCAGATTTTTGCAATGTGTCTGCTCCCACATCTCCAACATGAGCTGAGATTGCTGTTGACAAAAGGACTATTCCCAGGCATTCCTCTCTGATGGCCCCTTTGGCTGTTTCTAAGCACTCTGATGGGGGGTGTTAATTGTCCCATCACAGGATGTATTGTTCCCCGTGATGGCATGAATTGCCGATCCCCTTTCCATTGTCCCTGTTGCAGGCCCACCCTGGAGCTACTGGAACTAGTTGCTGCCTGGACGGTGTCAAATTGCCCTTGCCTGCCTGCCTGGACGGTGTCGAATTGCCCTTGCCTGCCTGTGGGGTTCTGTGTCATTTTTATAACATTGATTCCCTGATTCAACGCAACTTTAAAACCAGGGCTGTGTGCGTAGATTAGCTTGGTCTCTTCTTCCCCTGCCATAAAGGTCTGAGCTATCAACGCCGCCCCTTCCAAAGTCAAATCCTTAGTCTTTATAAGCTTCCTGAAAATGCCGGCATGATTAATGCCCTTGCTGAAAAAGTCCTTTAACATCTCCCCGCTGCAGGCATCGGAGAACTTATAGAGACTGGCCAAACGCCGCAGTTCCGCCACGAAGTCCGAGATGTTTTGACCCTCCCGACGCCGGTGAGAGTAGAACCGGTGCCGGGCCATGTGTACGCTAGTTGCCGGCTTGAGATGCTCACTGATCAGCTGGCTGAGCTCTTCGAAGGACTTGTCCGCTGGCTTTTGGGGTGGGAGCAGGTCTTTCATTAGCGCAAACGTCTGTGGACCACAGCTGGTCAGTAGATGCGCCCTCCGCTTGTCAGCCGCTGCCTCTTCCAGCCAGTCCTTTGTGACAAAGCTCTGCTGGAGTCTTTCCACAAATCGTCCCAGTCCTCACCCACACAGTAGCATTCCTCTGTGCCACCGGTGGCCATCCTCGTGGTTCGGTGATTCTCGTCGCTAGATGTAGTGTCTCTGCATCTTGTTACAAATTCACACGAGGCATGGGTATATCAGACACGGTCACTCTGTGACCTTCACTTTATTCCCAGGACTAAAGAGTGTTGATCCTGGGTGGGACCTCCCCTTTTATACCTGGAAGCCCAGGTGAGGAGCTCACTCCCTGTGGTCAGGGTGTGCATTACAAGGGTACAGGTACAGTTACATACTTATAGTCATTGCAAGATGGTGAAATACATGACAATCCACACATGCCATTGTCCATCCCCCTTTTAGAGGAGGACTCTGGCCACGTTGCTGGACGACGTCTTGGTACCACCTTGGATACGGTCATGGTGCGAGGGAGGGGGGGTTAGGATGAGAGAGGGAGGGGAGAGGAGGGACCGCAGGTAAAAGACGTTCAGTGCAGGGGTTGTTCTTTCGTTGTTTTGTTACTGTTTTGTAATTTTATAAAAGTTTTAAAAGTTTCCCAAATCTGTTTATTAAAAGTTCACAATAATGCTTAATAAATGTTATTCCAGTTTGCAAATTACATTTACAATGTTTAATAAATCTTACTCAAGTTAGTTTGTTAAATAAATTCTTTTGTTCAACTTAACCATTCCTGTGTAGTGTCTCATTTGCAGAATAAAAGAGGGAATAGTCAACATGGTGGGATAGAGTGGGCAGGCAACAGTGAAACGTGCCGTTCACTGTTCAAGCAAAGCGATGAATTATGAGCTGCTGACATAAGGCTTTTGCAGTGGCAAAAGGTCCACAAGGCCGCCCCTGTGGTGGAGGAGGGAAGGGTTCATCGCCAGGTGCCTCGTCCCCCTTCTCCTCCACCTCTCCCCCTGACGATGTTGCGTGTGGCTATATGGCTGTCATTATAGCGATGCTTGGCTTGTGTCTAGGTTCCGGAGGGGGTTCATGAGCCAGGTGGCGAGGCCGTAACCTTTGTCCTCCAGCATCCAGCTCTGGCCTTGTGGCTGATGCTCGAACAGATATGAGGCAGTGCTCTCATGCAAGATGAAAGCATCATGGATGCTCCTGGAAATTGTGTATTTACTGCCATGACACGCTGAGCATGGTCACAGATGATCTGTACATTCAGGGAGTGGAATCCCTTTCGTTTTCGGTAAACCTCTGGTACTCGCAGGGTGATGTGCGTAAATCAATGGCAGCCTGAACCTTGGGGAAGCCAGCAATTCGTGCAAAACCTACAGCCCTCTCATTCTGTGCCTCCTTGGTCATTGGGAACTTTATAAAGTCCATCCTGCGTGCGTACAGTGCAGTAGTATAAGATAATGAGGGGTCTCGATAAGATAGATGCAGAGGGGATATTTCCACTCAGAGGAATCTAGGACTAGAGGGCATAGTGTCAGAATAAGGGGTCGCCCATTCAAAACTGGGATGAGGAGAAATTTCTTCCCTGAGGGTTGTAAATTTGTGGAATTCTGTACCCCAGAGCTGTGGAGGCTGGGTCATTGAATATATTTAAGGTGGAGATAGATTTTTGAGCGATAAGGGAGTGAAGGGTTATGGGGAGCGGGCAGGGAAGTGGAACTGATTTCATGATCAGATCAGCCTTGATCTTATTAACTGGCGGAGCAGGCTCGAGGGGCCAAATGGCCTACTACTGCTCCTATTTGTTATGTTCTTTGTCATCTGGCGAATGCAGCGATGTGTAGCGCGCTGCGAGATGGAGCTTATGTCCCCTGCTGATGCCTGAAAGGAGCTGAAGGCATAGTATGCAAGTGCCGCAGTCACCTTCACAGTCCTGATGCTGCTAGTAGGCTGTAGGTCTGCCTTTATCAGCTGGCATATCTTTGTGATCACCTCTCTTTGGAAGCGCAGCCTTCGAACGCACTGTGCCTCAGACAGCTGCAGATATGAACGCTGTTCCCTGTAAACTCGTTGGGCGTAAGGCCTCCTCCCCTTACGTCTGCGAGCTCTTTGATTACGCTCAAAGTGCTCTTGAATAAACCTTCTTCCAGCTCGATGCTGCATAGTAAAAGCAACCAGGAATAATGGCAGAGATATTATAGCCCCATTTTTTAAAATGTCCTTAAATATCCTTAAAAACGAACTACGAACTATGAACTAACATAAAGCTCAGTGTGTAAAATGCAGCCTTCCCCCCAAATCCTTTTATGCACTGAACTTCTGCTCCGTTTTTCAAGATGGCGCCGTTAGTGCCGAGTGCCCCCCTGGATCTGACCTGGTAAGACTTGATTTTTTCAGACATGTTTTTAGGTCGGTGATAAAAATGGCGGTATCGCCGAATTTTCCGTCCCCGGCGATAGCGCAGTGTTGCACACCGATTGATGTCATAAAAACAGCTAAAAAAACGGGCTGCCGATAATCTTTAGCCCCGGCGCAAAACGGCTGCTGAATTTTCCGATTGGGCGCTAAATTTTGTGCAACTTGTTACTCGACAAAAATTTTTATTTTTTCAGCTTTGCCATGGCGCTAAATGGGCGCAAACCTGCTGAATTTCTAGCCCTTTTACTTCCTACTTAACCATATCTCAGCTATAACTGGAAAAATCTATTTACCTCGAGATTAAGCTGTGGATTGCAGAGTTTGTTAAAAGTTATAGATACAATCCATATGTATATTTCAAAAATATTGTTACCTCCAACCGTTCAGTTTCAGTTATTCACCTTCATGACCGTAAGCACAATTTGAGACACTGAAAAAAATTTATACTTTTCCTGACAATGAAAATAAAATGTGTTCCGGTATCGGGAGTAAAAGGGCAGTGTGTCTAATCCACTGTACCACCCACTCTCAGTTAATCACTAATGTCTTCAGTCACAACATTATTAACTGAAGTATCTACTGGAAGTCAGCATTTCACAAACCATGAGTCATTTTCAATCAGGCAAGTATAAACAAGTCAAGCACAACCAGCAAAAGGAAGGCACCATGCCTGATGTAGCACTCATTCGCATTTAAAATGGGCCAGGTTCTCATGGTGGTAACAGTTTTTGTCAGAGGCTATTTAAATCATAAGTTATTTATAATAACTAATTAAAACAATTATTTAGTTCTGCCAACATCCCATTATCCTTCCCAACCAAACAGCTGTTTGCAACTTGAAATTGGGACTGGAGTGCATCATCACCTCCGGCAACCAAATTTTGATTTAAGTTACTGACAAAGTTTAATTTGTTTATTGTGTCGGGTTTAGTGCCGCCCCCGCCCCCCTGCCCTTTAGCCAGGGGGCACTTGCGTAATTTGTGTCTCTGGTGCCCTCAAAAAAAAAAGGGGCACTTGATTTTATGATTATGTTTTACAGATACAACTCAAAATAGTTGCAGCTTGAAATTACTTTGAGACTTCCTGAACTATTATTGACTTAGAAGTGATATGAGTCAGCGACACAATCAAATGATGAAGTGCCAGCTTGGCTCCAGTGGCAGCATTCTTGCTTCTGAATCAGAAGGTTGTAAACTCACCGCAGGATTTGAAGATTGTGATTCGGGCTGATAATTCACTGCAGTATTGTCTGAGACACTGTCTGCTTTCAGGTCGATATGAAAGTTTCATCAGAAAAAGTAGGGGGTGTAAACATCCGTCCATCAACCAACACGAAGATCAACTGACTCTTCATCTCATTAGCTATTTGTGGGACTTTGCAGCGTGCCAACTAGTTGCCATGACAACAGCAGTCCAAAAAATAATTTACTATGTGAAACACCTTGGGCTGCCCTGAGATGATGTTATGTGTGTGCGGAATTGATCAGGAACGGAAAACAATAAATCAGTGCAACAGACAATGTGGGGGCTATTTCTTTTAAAAATAACTACCAAGTTGTTTTATTCTACCTATAATAACCAATTTGCTTCATACAATTGTGTAAGTTATGGCAATGAGGAAGGTGCTAACCCTTAATTCCTAGTCTTTAAAAGGGGAGCTAGAGAAGCACATGAGGGAGAAAGGGAGAGAAGGATAGGGAGAGATAAAGAAGAAATAAAAAAGCGCTGAAACCCATTCTCCATCGGTGCCACCTGACCTGCTGAGTATTTCCAGCACTTTCAGATTTCCAGCATTAACAAGTATTTTGGCTTTTGCGGAGAGTTGAAGAGGGGGTGGCGGCAGGAGGAATGGAGCATACAGGGCTGGCATGGGGCAGTCGGGCCGAATGGCCAGGAGCAGCAGCAGCAGCAGGCTCCAGGTGCTGTGTCAATGTCCCAGGTGGGGATGTGGCAGTGCCCAGTGGCCCGGAAGTGATTCCCGGGACGGGTCGGGAGCCGCCAGTTGGCCCAGTGCAGCGCGAGCGGGCGCCGTTTCCATAGTTCCCGCTGTTTGAAAACCGGCCTGAAAATCGAGCGCGGGCCGGGCCGCACTGGGAGGGGGACGACGACGACTGAAGCTGACGAGAAGGGACCGAGAGAAAAACACCAGAGTTCATTGAAAAAAAAAATGTAGCGTCGAACGTATGAGGGTGAAAACTGAGGTAAATATATCGGCGAAAAAAAGGTTTTGTTTTCTTTCCGGCTCTTACAACTTATTTCTGGGTGCTTTTTGTTTTTTTTTAAAAAAACAATGAGTGAGCCATAATCTGTATTTTGTCCGTGGCCTCTCGCTGCCGCGGAGTGCAGGCTCACCCGGGCGCCGCAACCTACCGTGTTGCTCTCCCGCCCCCCCCCCCCCCCCTTTCGCCTCTCCCCATTGGCCGTCAGTCTGCGTCTTCGGTCCCGCCCGCTCTTCCGATTGGCTGGTGGCTCACGTCAATCAGCGCCAGCCGCGGCTTCCGTCCCCCTCCCCCTTGCAGCAAAGCTTGGTTGGCTGGCGACATTAATGCCAGTGAGAGAGAGAAACACACAATTGGTTAGTGAGAGCTGCGTCTGATTTATTTACTGAATATTTGTGTTGCGAGGATTTAAACTGACAATGTAATTTTTTTTCCTTCCACTTTTTTGCGGGGTGGGGGGGGGGTGGGTGTTTGAAAGGAGAGCGCCGTGGTATTTTGCTTCTAATATTTGCTTTTAGCATTTTACTTCAGGAGTTGTGCAAACCATATTTTCTCTTTATTTGTGTCTCCCTACTCACACTCGATTAATTCACGCCAGTGTAGAAATTTAACTTCGAACGAAACTTGTGGGAAGGTAGAAGTGTGGGGAAAAAAACGATAGGTTCTTCTCCTTTTCCTGCTTCACTGGTCCCACAATATTTATTTATTTTTATTTTTTGGGGAAGTCCTCCCCCTGAAAGTCGAGCTGCTCTGCTGGGGTGAGGCGGAGGCACTGATCTTTCGCCACTCCTGCCCTGGCGAAACCTGCTTTGTGAGACTTGTGAAAAAACCAGGAAGAAACAAAACACGAGTCTTTTTAAACGCCTTGTTTCTTTCGGGATTGAAAATGGTCGCAAATCTCTTGCGCAAATTGCGAATTTGACATGTGGGACCAAGGAATTTTAGCAGCTTCACCGACAATGTGAATTAACAAACAGATAGTTGGTAAGCACGACCATAAAACTCATGATTATTTTGGCATTAAATGGAAGGCTGTTTGCCTCACATTTTGGGTCAAGGGTGAAACTTGTGTGTGTCCACACTTTACTTTGAGTATACATTAAGTCTTTTGGACAAGATTGGTTTAACTTTGATTAAGCATCAGCAAACACCAAGAATATTATATGAACGAATTCTGCTTTGAATATTTTTTCTGGCCTTTTGTTTTGCAAAATCAAACCTGGGACATTCAATTCAGAACACTGTCAAAAGTAAATTATAGTGACTACACATACGCAATAGAGTTTAGAAAACCTAACTACCCTTTACATTGTTCTTTGATATTTACGTTAACATAATCTTTTGAAATAAACTTACTGAATTTCTGAAAAAGAAATCAATTGCCACCTGTATATATTTCTGTCTATAAAAACAATTTGTATTTATATAGCACCTTTTAATGTAGTAAAACGTCCCAAGACCTTTCACAGGAGCATTGTTAAACAAAATTTGACACTGAGCCACATGGGAGATATTAGGACCAATGCGAGGTAGGTTTTCAAGAGCGTCTTAATGGAGAAGAGAGAGACGGAGAGATTTAGGTAGGGAATTTCACAGCTTTGGGCCTAGGCAATAGAAGGCACGGCCGCCAATGGTGGACAGTGAAAATCGGGAATTCCCAAGAGGTCAGAATTGGAGGAGTGTAGAGATATTGGAGGATTGTAGGGCTGGAGGAGGTTACAGAGATAGGGAGGGACGTTGCTGGATCGAGAGCCAATGTAGGTCAGCAGGCACAGAACAGGTCTTGGTGCAAGTTAGGATACAGGCAGCAGAATTTTGGATGGGAGCAAAGTGGGAGGCCAGCCAGGGGAGCATTGGAATAATCAAGCCTCCAGGTAAAAAAGGCACGGATGAGTGTTTCAGCAGCAGATGAACTGAGGCAGGAGCGGAAACAGACGATGTTACGAAGGTGGGGGTCGGCAGCCTTAGTGATGGAGGAGATATGTGATCGGAAACTCAACTCGGGACCAGAAAAGACGCCAGGGTTGTGAACAGTCTGGTTCACAAATATAAATTAAAATTGCATCTTTCAAACAGGATGCTATCACCAGTTTGATCTTAAACTGTTTTACCAGCTTGTTGTGAAGAATTTACTTATTTTTAAAACCGTTTTAAGTGCACTCGTAGTTATTGTAAGCTAAAGTACTTAAGTTATTCTTCACTGATCTCCACTGATGTTGATTAAGATTAGTTTGGAGCAGGAGCATGGTTTCTAAAACCTGTATTTGACACCTATGCTTTATCGTAGTTGAGTTAACAAAGTCTGTCCCACATCTGTGATCAGTTCCATCTGTCGTAAGTAATCACTGGCTTCCACCAAGCTTTAAAATAAAATGCAAAGAAAAAAAAAAATACACCCCCCTCAAATGTTGCAGTTTGAACTGTGCAAATATTTCTTGAGTGTGGTGGATTCTGCAGCTGTGTGTGATGGAGTGGCAGATACACTAATTTTGGTTACAGTGCTTGGGAATGCTGTTGTTCTTATTGGGGCCAGGGTGTGCAGCATTTGGGCCAAAGAAATAAAACTAAGTTAAATTTAAAACAAGTTTTAGTATCTTCAGTGTTCTGCCTCCCAGCCCCTGAGGATGAATGTGCAGTTTAAGGGACTGGATTTAGGTAGAGCAATATTGCAAAAACTGAATAAAATGTTGTAACTTAAACAAGACAACTCTCAAGTCAGATCTGTGAGGCTACAAAGACCAGAGGAATGGATTGGGCAAGTGGATTTTGATAGAGAAATTGTTAGAAGTACAAGTAAAGGTAAATAATGCAGTGTTCAACTTAAAACAAAAATGTTAGGAAAATCCCACAGATTCTGAATTGCAGGAAAAGGTTGGCATAGATTGCTCGCCAGTAACGAGATGGTTTGTAACTTTTTGGCAGACTTGGCAAAGCTACAAATGCCTAATTGGAGAAATTGGTAAGATGGCTATCAGCAACCAACCTGGTTTGATGGCCAATGGCAGATCACCCATTCTAAATATGTGCGCCAAACCAACAAAATGGTCAAAATCTATTTAAATATAGGTGGTACGATAGTCAAACCCAATCCTGTTCTTGCTCTCTAATCCAGCAGGGGAACTGGTGAGCAACCAGGGGTGGGTATCCTGGCTAATTTACACCCCATCCCCAGTTGTGGGGCTCATAGTCTTGCCCTGCAGAATATATTTCGACAAGTACAAATTGAACTGGAGACACAGATGCTAGATATATCTGCCTAATAAATACAATCATCTGTATAAACTTTTTTTAATATAGGGCATGAGCTCCTCTCTCAGGATAAATAATTACAGATCAGGACCATATCTCGATCACATGCAGACGAACACACCATTATGAGTGAGTAAATGTTTCTATGCTTGAAAGTGAGTTGATGTTGTATTGTAAAGTTAGTCATTTTAGAGCTGTTTAAATCGCATCATCTATGTCGAGTGTGGAAACAGCAAATTTACCGTATATCAACTTGAATTACCGAAGTAAAATACTTTCTATTAAAACCAGTTATACTGTTTAAAATTACGAGATTACTGAAGGATGAAATAAATTTGCGGAAGAAATTTCCTTTTAGTTTAAGTGATTTAGGTTTTGTTGAAAAGATTTATTTATTGATGTTACAGTCCAACATCTGGATAGGTCCAATGTGTTTAGTTGATACTGAATGTGTTAATTGATCTGGAACTGACCAGTAGATGATTGAAAAGGAGATGGAAAGATTTGAAGTACAATTTATTTGTGATTACACTGTACATTTAGTATTTGTAGTGGCATAGTGCGAAATGAAGGCATTACAAATATTTTTGCAGGACCATTTTCAAGTTGCTAATTTTACATTGACACATGGCTCTTTTCAAGGACATGGCAAAGCTACCTTTTAAATTAAATGTGATCAAAGGACATTATTACTTTCAGCATTCACTTTCTTGTTCTCTGTTTAAGGTGTGGCATTTGGTAATTTCGTTCATTCCCTTGCCACTGACTCCATCCCTCTCTCTGGCAACTATCTGAGGCTGAACCAGACCATTTGCAACCTTGGTGTCGTATTTGACCCTGAGATGAGCTTCTGACTACATATTCGCGCCATCACCAAGACCGCCTACTTCCATCTCCGTAATATCGCCTGACTCTGCCCCTGTCTTAGCTCATCTATTTCTGAAACCGCAAGCCTTTGTTACCTCTAGACATGGCTATTCCATCCTCTGCTGGCCGCTTCCCATCATCCACCCTCCATAAATTTGAGTTCATCCAAAATTCTGCTGCCCATGTCCTAACTTGCACCAAGTCCCGTTCGCCTATCACCCCTGTGCTCGCTGACCTACGTTAGCTTCCGGTCTGGCAACGCCTCAAGTTTAAAATTCTCAACCTTATTTTCAAATCCCTCCATGGCCTCACCCCTCCCTATCTCTGTAGCCTTCTCCAGTCCTTCAAGCCTTCGAGATCTATGCGCTCTTCCAAATCTGGCCTCTTGTGCATCCTCGATTTTAATTGTTCCACCATTGGTGGCCGTGCCTTCAGCTGGCTAGGCTCTAAGCTCTGGAATTCCCTCCCTAAACCTCTCTGCCTCTCTAGCTCTCCTCCTTTTAAGACGCTGCTTAAAACATACATCTTTGACCAAGCTTTTGGTAACCTGTACTATTATTTCCTTATGTGGCTCGGTGTTTGATAACATTCCTGTGAAGTGCCTTGAGGCGTTCTACTGCATTTAAGGTACAATATAAATGCAAGTTTTAGTTTTTTTATTATTACTACGTACTACTAAAATTAGTGAAGATATTCTTGACTTTTTTCCCCAAAGCTGATATTTATCACTGTGTATTCAATAGATTGTTTCAATCTTAATTATTTTAAATATATAATGTATCCAACCTTTGACAGTTTAACATTCTCACTATTAGTTGCCAGCCGACTAGCATTATTGATCCACTGGCCGATTGGAAAAATGTATGGCGACTCCCCCATCACAACCTCAGATTGTTTTCACTTTATTCTTGGCCAATAGGCAAGCTTATTGCAGGGGAAGATGGACAAAGAGCTAATTTGTTCCCTATGTCGTAGTGAGCTCCACTTGAGTGGTACATCTTATTTAGCATGAGAGTAACAAAACTTATTCATGTTTGTGTTTGGCAAATTGGAGTATTAATCATGGTTCGGACTTGAGCTTACAGCTGTCACAACTAGTCTACTGTTCATTCAAAATTATTTTGTGCTTAAATAATTAATTGTACAGTCATTTGAATTGATCAATAAAACAGTAGTGGAAGAATTTTGTGCACATAAAAAAAAATTGAATTCAGTGACTTTGGATTCATTGTAAACTTGAGGTAATCCAAAACTTGGCAGCCCGTGTCCAAACTCTCTCCAAATCGTGCTCGCTGACCTACATTGGCTCCCGGTTAAGCAACGCCTTGATTTCAAAATTCTCATCCTTGTTTACAAATCCCTTCATGGCGTCACCCCTCCCTGTCTCTGTAATTTCCTTCAGCTTCAACCCCACGAGATATCTGTGCTCCTCAAATTCTACCCTCTTGAGCATCCCTCATTATAACTGCTCAACCATCGGGGCCGTGCCATTAGCTGCCTAGGCCCCAAGCTCTGGAACTCCCTCCCTAAACCTCTCCGCCTCTTTACCTCTCTCTCCTCCATTAAGATGCTCCTTAAAATCTACCTCTTGGACCAAGCTTTTGGTTATTGCCGAAATTTCTTCTTATGTGGCTCGGTGTCAAATTTATTTGTTTTGTCTAAAAACACTCTTATGAAGCGCCTTGGGACATTTTACTACATTAAAGGTACTATATAAATACAAGTTGTTGTGCACTGTTGAAAGACTACTGGAAAGAATAGTAGGACTATTGTCATTATGATTACCCTGGCTGTTAAAAACCCATTAAATTAAGTTGAAGATTTGATTTGTACCTTAAAACAAAATAGCTGAATAAACTGGTCTCTCAATGCCATTTTGATTCACTTGAAAATGTACCATGTGAGGTGAATTTCAAATAAAAAAATAAATTATTAACTTGCATTAATGTCTTTCACAACCTCAGGATGTCCAAAGTGCTTCACAGCCAATGATGTACTTTTGTAGTGTAGTCACTGTTGTAATGTAGGCAAATAGAATATGACGTGTGATTTTAGCATTAATGTTTTATCTTGATGCAAACACTGTGGCCATTTAAAAAAAATTTACTTTCAGATTTTAGGAACCTGCAACACTTAATGCTTTGTCCAGTTTTTTTTCTTGTTTTCTTCAGTGAACCGTAAAACATAGACGCAGAGTCTGTGTAATCTCTAATCGTCAAATTGTAAAATTATAAATTTACTGCTTCAGTTTTAGTTTGGATTTAGTGAAAGAAAAATATTTTTGAAAAAATACTGCAGTAATTAAAAGTTTTTCATCACATCTCTTGTTTCGGAGCTGTGGTGTGTTTTTGATATCACCATCTGAGTTTGTAATTACAACAGTTAATTGTTTTGTTGTAAACATTCACTTGAAAGCAGGTACAGAAGAAATTAGTTCAGAACTCTTGGTTTAAAAATTTGGGAGTATTGTAGAGATTAAGGGCCCAAGTTTCCACATGATAAAAAACGGGCGCCCCTCCGAGCTGGGTGCCTGTTTTTCGCACCTAAAACGGCGCCGGAAAAAAAACGAGCAATTCTGGAGCGCTTTGCAGCTCCTTGTCTGCTTGGCACGGCGCCCGGGGGGCGGAGCCTACACTCGCACCGATTTTGTAAGTGGGACGGGGCGGGTACTATTTAAATTAGTTTTTTTCCTGCCGGCAACGCTGCACGTGCGCGTTGGAGCGTTCGCGCATGCTCTGTGTGAAAAAAACATTGGCACTCGGCCATTTTTGTAGTTCTTTGTAGCTGTTTAGTTTTTGAACATTTTTTAATAAAAGTACATTGCCATCAGCACAGAGGCTTCTTGTAGCAGTGAGAAGGGTGCAGGAAATGCAGGGAGCCGTCGGGAAATGGCTCCTCAATTTCTGAGGCTTCCTGCAGCCTTCTCTCTTTCCCGCCAGCTGTCTGGAACGGTTCCATTCCCTCTCCCCCCCCCCCCCCCCCCACCCGCGTTCGGCCGGCTCCCTCCCCCCCCCCCCCCCCCCCCCCCCCGCGTTCGGTTGGCTCCCTCCCACGTTCGTCGGCTCCCTTCCCCCCCCACCCACCCGCGTTCGGTCGGCTCCCTCCTCTTCCCCCCCCCCCCCCCCCCCGGGCCCGCGTTCGGTCGGCTCCCTCCTCCCCCCCCCCCCACGTCCCGCCCGCGTTCGGTCGGCTCCCTCCTCCCCCCAGCCCGCGTTCGGTCGGCTCCCTCATTTTGTGAGGCTTGCTGCACCATTCTTCCTGGCTGAAGCACTTTCACACAGGTAGGAAGATGGTTTATTTAATCTTTTCTTTGCTTATAAATGTTTATTCAGGTTGGATTTATTAGTATTATATTTGTATAAGTATAAATAAGGATTGATTGTAGAATTTAATGAGTTCCCTTTCCCCCCCCTCCCCCCCCCACCTCGTTCTGGACGCCTGATTTGTAACCTGCGCCTGATTTTTTTTAATGTGTAGAACAGGTTTTTTCAGTTCTACAAAAATCTTCACTTGCTCCATTCTACTTTAGTTTGGAGTACGTTTTCACTGTGGAAACTTTCAAATCAGGCGTCAGTGGCCGGACACGCCCCCTTTTGAAGAAAAAATTCTGTTCCAAAGTAAAACTGTTCTACCTGACTAGAACTGCAGAAAAAAAAATGTGGAGAATTGCGAATTCTAAGATAGTCCGTTCTCCACCAGTTGCTCCTAAAAATCAGGCGCAAATCATGTGGAAACTTGGGCCCTAAGCTTTAGAGTAAAAGGAAAATTACCTTGAATGTGGATATGAAAAAAAGTAGTAATTTAATTGAGTAATTTGTATTAGAACTCTAATCCTTGTGAATCCCCCGCCCCTGTGAATCAAATTTGAAATGATTTTGTTGGGAACACATTGCTCCCCTCCCTGTAGTTGTGTTCTATTGTAATTATCTTAGAAAAAAATTGAGCCATGTCTGTAAAACTGAAGATTGCAATACTCTTCATTGGTTTGTAAAAGGAGGTAACAACAAGAAAACAAGTACATTCTTGATGAAGAAAATGCTTATATGCATTGATGCATTTTTAGATTTGGTGCTTAGGTGATACTGCAAAGTATATTTCTCTATACAGATATATACCAGCTGATTCTCCAAGGCCATCGGTTCAAGTTCCCACTTTAGAGACTTAAGCACGCAATCTAGGTTGGCGACCAGTGAAACACTGGGGCAATAATGATTGTTGGTGATGCTGTCTTTTGGATGAGATGTTAAACGTCTGCCTGTTCAGGTGGACATAAAGGATCCCATGGCAGTATTGATAAACAGTAAGGGAGTTCTCCCGGTGTCCTGACCAACATTTATCCCACAACTAACACCACCAAAACACATTAACTGGCCATTTATCTCGTGTCTCTTCATAATGACAACAGGTGAGCAGAACTGCCCTTGACTCAAGGTAACCATCGACCTACTATGGTATAAAGGAAACTTCGTAAAATTGGGATTAAATGGAAAACCTTTGAAGGGCTCGTGTCATACTTGACACAAAGGAAGACGGTTGTGATTGCTGGATTCATTAATTCCAGCCCAGGACAGGGAAGAGTTCCTCAGTGCAGTGTTGTCAGCCAGGTCATCTTAAGCTACTTCGTCAGTGACACCACTCCTTCTTAAGATCAAGAGTGAGGTTGTTTGCTGACTATTCCACAGTGTTCAATGCCTACACCATCAACATCTTAGGGTTCACCATTGACAAGAAGCTGAACTGGAACAGCCATATCAACACCATGACGACTGGAGTAGGGCAGAGGCAGGGTATTCTGTGACAAGTGGCTTACCTCTTGACCCCTTAAAGCCTCCATTATTTACAAGGCTTGTCAGGGATTGATACCCATTGCAACAGCACTGGAGAAACTCTGCACCATCCAGGAAAGAACAGATTGTTTGCTCGGTACTCCTGCCCCTACGCTCGTTATTCACCCACTCCACCATTGATGCACTATTGTGCGGTATATACCATCTCCGTGATCCACTACAGCAGCTCACCACATTTACTTTGAAAGCACTTCTCACTCCTATGGCCTTTACCAGTAAGGGCAAGAGCAGCAAGCTCGTGGAACCACCCATCGCTTGGAAATTTCCCTCCAAGTGTCACAGCATCCTTACTTGAACATGTATAGCAATTTCTTCATTGACACTAGGTCAGAATCCTGAAACTTCCTTTCCAAGACCATTTTAGGAGCATTATCATTGCAGGGACTGCAGCAGTTCAAAGAGAAGCACCAGCTCGGCTGCTAGGGATGGGCAAAATTCTTTTGCCTTGCCTATGTCATTGCATCCTTTACGGATGACACCAAATTGTGAGTGATAGTAATTACTGAGGGGAGGACTGCAACAAATTACAGGAGGACATTAATAAACTTGCAGAATGGGCATATAATTGGCAAATGAAGTTCAACACATAAATGTGAGGTTTTACATTTTGGTAGGAGGTCACTCAATACTTGGAGGGCGAGAGTCTAGGTGGGGTAGAGGAACAAAGGGATCTCGGAGTACCAAGACACAAATCGCTAAAAGTTGCGACAGGTAAGCAAGGACGTTAAAAAAAAAAAAGCAAACGCAGCACTGGGGTTTATTTCTTGAGATATAGAATTGCAAAGTAGGTAAGTTATGCTAAACCTATATCGAACCTTGGTTCGACCACACTTGGAGTACTGCGTATAGTTCTGGTCACCATATTATAAAAAGGATATAGAAGCAGTGGAGAGGGTGCAGAGAAGATTTGCAAGGATGATACCAGGGTATACATATCAGGAAAGGATGAACAGGCTGGGTCTCTTTCTCTTGAAAAAAGAAGGATGAGGGGTGACCAAACAGAGGTCTTTAAAATTATGAAAGGTTTTGAGAGTGGATAGAGAGAGAATGTTTCCACTTGTGGGGAAGAGCTTAACTAGAGGGATGGAGTACAAAAGCAGAGGAGGTCCTTCTGCAACTGTATAGGGTATTGGTGAGGCCGCACCTGGAGTACTGCGTGCAGTTTTGGTCGCCTTACTTAAGGAAGGATATACTGGCTTTGGAGGGGGTACAGAGACGATTCACTAGGTTGATTCCGGAAATGAGGGGGTTACCTTATGATGATAGGTTGAGTAGACTGGGTCTTTACTCCTTGGAGTTCAGAAGGATGAGGGGTGATCTTATAGAAACATTTAAAATAATGAAGGGGATAGACGGGATAGAGGCGGAGAGGTTGTTTCCACTGGTCGGGGAGACTAGAACTAGGGGGCACAGCCTCAAAATAGGGGAGCCAATTTAAAACCGAGTTGAGAAGGAATTCCTTCTCCCAGAGGGTTGTGAATCTGTGGAATTCTCTGCCCAAGGAAGCAGTTGAGGCTAGCTCATTGAATGTATTCAAATCACAGATAGATAGATTTTTAACTAATAAGGGAATTAAGGGTTATGGGGAGCGGGCGGGTAAGTGGAGCTGAGTCCACGGCTAGATCAGCCATGATCTTGTTGAATGGCGGAGCAGGCTCGAGGGGCTAGATGGCCTACTCCTGTTCCTAATTCTTATGTTCTTATGTGTGTTCTTATGTAGAGGCCATCAATATAAGGTGGTCACCAATCGGGAATTCAGAAGAAAATTCTTTAACCAGAGAGGTGAGAATGTAGGACTCCTTACCACGGCATGGATGAAGCGAATAGTATGGATACATTTAAGGGGAGGCTAGGCATGCATATGAGGGAGAAGGGAATAGCGGGTTAAGAACATAAGAAATAGGAGCAGGAGTAGGCCATATGGCTCCTCGAACCTGTTCTGCCATTTAATACGATCATGGCTGATCCAATCATGGGCTCGGGTCCCTGCCCACTCCCAATAATCCCTTAATCCCTTATCGGTTAAGAAACTGTCTCTGTCTTAAATTTATTAAATGTCCCGGCTTCCATAGTTCTAAGGCAGCGAATTCCACAGATTTACAACCCTCCGAGAAGAAATTCCTCCTCATCTCAGTTTTAAAAGGGCGGCCCCTTATTCTAAGATCGTGCCCATTAGTTCTAGTCTCCCCCATCATTTCTGCATCCACCTTGCCAAGCACCCTCATAACCTTATACGTTTCGATAAGATCACCTCTCATTCTTCTGAATTCCAGTGAGTAGAGGCCCAACCTACTCAACCTTTCCTCATACGTCAACTCCCTCATCTCCGGAATCAACCTTGTGAATCTTCTCTGAACTGCCTCCAAAGCAAGTATATCTTTTCGTAAATATGGAAATCAAAATTGTACGTAGTATTCCAGGTGTGACCTCACCAATATCCTGTATAACTGTAGCAAGACTTCCCTGCTTTTATACTGCAACCCCTTTGCAATAAAGGCCAAGATTTCATTGGCCTTTTTTATCACTTGCTGTACCTGCATACTATCCTTTTGTGTTTCATGCACAAGTATCCCCAGGTCCCACTGTACTGCAGCACTTTTCAATTTTTCTCCATTTTAGATGATAACTTGCTCTTGGATTTTTTTTTCTGCCAATGTGCAGGTGATTTTAACCTCCATATTGATTGGACAAATCAAATTGGTCAGGTTAGCCTTGAGGAAGAGTGCATAAGGGACGGGTTCCTTGAGCAGTATGTAACGGAACCAACCAGGGGGCAGGCTATCTTAGATCTGGTCCTGTGTAATGAAACAAGATTAATAAACAATCTCCGAGTAAAGGATCCCCTTGGAATGTGTGATAGTAGCATGATTGAATTTCAAATTCAGATGGAGGGTGAGAAAGTTGGATCTCTAACCAGCGTACTAAGCTTAAATAAAGGAGTTTATGAAGGTATGAGGGCTGAGTTGGCTAAAGTGGTGGACAGGGAAAATAGATTCAAGTGTAGGATGGTTGATGAACATTGGTGTATATTTAAGGAGATATTTCACAACGCTCAAGAAAAACATCCTCCAGTGAGGAGGAAAGGATATAAGAGAAAAGATAGCCATCCGTGGCTAACTAAAGAAATAAAGGACGGAATCCAATTAAAAACAAGGGTATACAATGTGGCCAAAACAGAAGATTGGGAAGCGTTTAAAAGCCAACAAAGAATGACTAAAAAAAAATGGTTAAGAAAGGAAAGATAGACTATGAAAGTAAACTAGCACGAAACATAAAAACAGATAGCAAGAGTTTTTATAGGTATATAAAAAGGAAAAGAGTGGCTAGAGTAAATGTTCGTTCCTTAGAGGACGAAACCAGGGAAATAGTAATGGGGATCTCCCCAGAATCCAGGGAATCAAAGGAATTTTGGTAAATTGCAACCAATGCATCCACTATCCCTGCCGCTACTTCTCAAGACCCTAGGATGCAAGCCATCAGGCCCAGGGGATTTATCCGCCTTTAGTCCTATTATCTTACTGAATACCATCTCCTTCGTGATTATGTTAAGTTCCTCCCCCCCCCACCCCCATAGCCCTTTGACTGTCCACTGTCAGAATATTGTTGGTGTCTTACTGTAAAGACTGATACAAAATATTTGTTCAGAGTTTCTGCCATCTCCATGTTCCCCATTACTAAATCCTCGGTCTCGTCCTCTAAGGACCATTTATGCGGATAGATTTAGATGACAGATTAGGAAAAGGGGAGGTGCAAAGAGACCTGGGTGTCATGGTACATCAGTCATTGAAGGTTGGCATGCAGGTGCAGCAGGCGGTTAAGAAAGCAAATGGCATGTTGGCCTTCATAGCAAGGGGATTTGAGTACAGGGGCAGGGAGGTGTTGCTACAGTTGTACAGGGCATTGGTGAGGCCACACCTGGAGTATTGTGTACAGTTTTGGTCTCCTAACCTGAGGAAGGACATTCTTGCTATTGAGGGAGTGCAGCGAAGGTTCACCAGACTGATTCCCGGGATGGCGGGACTGACCTATCAAGAAAGACTGGATCAACTGGGCTTGTATTCACTGGAGTTCAGAAGAATGAGAGGGGACCTCATAGAAACGTTTAAAATTCTGACGGGGTTAGACAGGTTAGATGCAGGAAGAATGTTCCCAATGTTGGGGAAGTCCAGAACCAGAGGTCACAGTCTAAGGATAAGGGGTAAGCCATTTAGGACCGAGATGCGGAGGAACTTCTTCACCCAGAGAGTGGTGAACCTGTGGAATTCTCTACCACAGAAAGTTGTTGAGGCCAATTCACTAAATATATTCAAAAAGGAGTTAGATGAGGTCCTTACTACTAGGGGGATCAAGGGGTATGGCGAGAAAGCAGGAATGGGGTACTGAAGTTTCATGTTCAGCCATGAACTCATTGAATGGCGGTGCAGGCTAGAAGGGCCGAATGGCCTACTCCTGCACCTATTTTCTATGTTTCTATGTTTCTATGAGGAAAGACGGGAGGAGGCTCGAGTGGAGCATAAATGCCGGCGTGGATTGGTTGGGCCAAATGGCCTGCTTCTTTGCTATATATCCTATGTAAACCCGAGAACAAAAAGTGCTTAAGGTGTGGGGTTTGAAGCTGAGATATGGGTAAATAGGACACCAAGATTATGCACGTTCGGTGTTAGCCTGAATAAGCAGCTGAGGAAGGGCATTATTGATGGACTAAGTGGAATATAATTTTGCGATTCATGTGTTTTATTTTCTTTAATATTGGTTTAAGATATCTTGTATTGGTGGAACTCCTAAAAGCATTCCCAAAGCTGCTTTTGCATTTGCTTTTTTTTCCCTCAAAGATTCTGCTTTGATTGATTTCATTATGTGGTGAGTCTGCGGCTGCTCAGGAATTCAACCCATTCATAAATTAAAAGCACCAATGGCACCACAAATAACTGTTCCCATGCAAGATTGTATGTGTGACCCATCTGTGACAGTGACTGTAATTCCCGTATTGGACTGTGCAGTCACCTGAGAACTCACTTTGAGTGGAAGCAAGTCTTCCTCGATTTCGAGGGACTGCCTATAATGTATGTGTGCAGCTGTTCAAAACATTTACAGTTGTGTTTCTGGCCATACAACTTTCTCAATGTCACGAGCAGATCCTCCCATAAAGGCCAAAAATATTAAAAAAGCAATGTTGAGCTTAAAGCTCAGTCTGCTTGCAGCTGACACAAACTTGGCCAGGAGCAGTTGCAGTGCCAGAGGTGCCCACTTAAATTTGCATTTGGGGCATTGGACGTTTGTCATCCTATTGCCTGAGGCAATAGAGTGCCTCTCATGGCTGTGCTGTGTAACATCAGATGGGCTAGAAATTCAGTTTTTGGCGCTATCGTTTTTTCCCCGTCATTTTTTGAAAAAAATACCACTTTTTTAAGGGGGTAAAATTGGCAAAAAAAAAATGCGCTCGACGGCAAAAATCGGCGTTGCACGAGGATTCGCAGTGGAAACCACGGTCCTTGCCAACTTTAGCCGAGGCCCATCACCGCCAAAAATACAGGCCCTGGGAGGGGAGAGAAAACACACAAAAATTGCAAAAATAAAAAAATCAGAAAACATTCACTATACACTTAACTAATGAATCGCTGAAAAATAATTAAAAAAAATAAAAACTTCAACGTCCCTTTTGTGTACGTCTTTATACCAACTGCTGTTTCTGGGGCTTCAATGCAGGCTTTTCTTAGTTTTTTCACCCTGAGTACGGGTTTGCCGAATGGCCAATTATAAGCGGTAGCATTTTTTTTGGTGTTGCACGTCATCAATCCGCTTTTTGTCAATATTTCGAAACTGCCAGTCTTTAACTTTGGCCAATTTAAGTGAGTAGTTTTACCAGCAAAAAAGGCGAAATATTGCCGAAAAAACATGCACAAGGCTGGCCAATTTCTCCCCGATGTGTCTTATCTTATTAAAGGTACTGCCCGAAAGGCAATTGAGCCTTTGGGCCAAGAAGGTCCCAGCTTTTCTGCAGTTAGCTGCAGCACCTCTGGACTAGCATCACAGAAATCATCCAGGATTCCAATGCCTGATTGTTGCTCAGTAACTCCTGCTAGAAATGTGTATATTTGGATGCCTTATGATAATATTGGGGTTGGCTGTAATTCATATTGAATAATCTACTGGCAGTTGCTGTTCAGGTTCATGTGAATAATGGTCACTTGAATGAGGTACAGGAAGGCTGCCGATTGCTCGGGAACTCGACTGCAGCTTGAGTCAGCACTTGGTGCTTCCACAATGCTGTTAGGTGACGAAGGGGGAGCATGTTTAAAATGTGGTCCACGTGACCGTTCGAAATTTAATGCATTTTTCCCCTTTTTATTATACCTGATGAAATGTATTACTTATAGGAAGGAAGAATATAAATATCATCCAGTGTTCCAGTTTATAGTGGATATGTGACTTAATGTAATGGAAATTCTTGTAAGATGACATCCCACCACAAGAGCATTTTGCATCATATCAGTATAAATAATACATTTCAATTCGGAAAGGTTTTGTTAAATTGACAAACGTATCAAGTAAATTCTTTTTGGGTTTTAGAAAACACTGATGTATGAAGTAGTTGGGATGTCCAATAATATTTCACTCTTTCATTGGAGGCAATAATACATATACCTCGAAACAATTCGATTTCATTATTTATTGCGTTATAAGCAGATTTTGAACAACAATAAAATTGTTTGCAAATTACTATTATTGAAGCAGAAGCTGGTTCTTGAAATAGTTTCTGGTCACAAGGCTCAAACGTAATGGCCTTTTCAAACAAAAAGCATTTTGGACAGCTAAACTTCACACGGTATCATTTACAGAAGACCTTTAAGTATATAGGCCCCAAGTTTCCACACGCGGCAAAACAGGCGCCCCTCCGAGCTGGGCGCCCGTTTTTCGCGCCGAAAACGGCGCCTGAAAAAAAAAACGCGCTATTCTCGAGCGCTTTGCAGCTCGATGTCAGCTTGGCGCGGCGCCCAGGGGGCGGAGCCTACCACTCGCGCCGATTTTGTAAGTAGGAGGGGGCGGGTACCATTTAAATGAGTTTTCTTTCGTGCCGGCAACCCTGCGCGTGCGCGTCGGCCATTTTTGTAGTTCTTTGTAGCTGTTCAATTTTTAACATTTTTTAATAAAAACCACATTGCCCTTCCAGGATCAGCACTGAGGCTTCTTGCAGCAGTGAGAAGGCTGCAGGAAGCCTCAGAAATTGAGGCAGCCATTTCCCGACGGGCCCGACCGACGGCAAGGGCCCCCCCCCCCCCCCCCCCTCTGCTGTCGGGAACGGCTGCCTCCTCACTGCCTCCCCCCCCCCCCCCCCCCGCCGTCGGGAATGGCTGCCTTCTCCCTGCCTCCCTTCCCCCCTCTGCCGTCGACGGCTGCCTCCTCCCTGCCTCCCCCCCGCTGCCGTCTGGAACGCCTGCCTCCCCCCCGCCCCCTGCTGCTGTCGGGAACAGCTGCCTCCTCCCCCCCTGCCGTCGGGAACGGCTGCCTCCTCCCTGCTTCCCCCCCGCTGCCGTCGGGAATGGCTGCCTCAACTTGTGAGGCTTCCTGCAGCCTTCTCCCTGCCTGAAGCACTTTCACACATGTAGGAACATGGTTTATTTAATCTTTTCTTTGCTTATAAATTTTTATTCAGGTTGGAATTATTTGTATAATATTTGTATAAGTATAAATAAGGATTTATTGTGGAATGTAATGACTTCCCTTCTCCCCCCCCCCCCCCCACCGCCCCCACCTCGTTCCGGAAGCCTAATTTGTAACCTGCGCCTGATTTTTTAATGTGTAGACAAGGTTTTTTCAGGCCGACAAAAATCTTCACTTGCTCCATTCTAAGTTAGTTTGGAGTACGTTTTCACTGAAAACTTTCAAATCAGGCGGCAGTGGCCGGTCACGCCCCCTTTTTGAAAAAAAAATTCTGTTCAAAAGTGAAACTGTTCTACATGACTAGAACTGCAGAAAACTTAAATGTGGAGAATTGCGATTTCTAAGATACTCCGTTCTCCACCAGTTGCTCCTAAAAATCAGGAGCAAATCATGTGGAAACTTGGGGCCATAGAATTTAAGCACTGCTTACTTCAAATTCACCATGGGAATCGTGTTCTGCAACTGACAAAGTCCCGTTCAGAGACATGAAGACACTTCAAAGCCATCAAGTAATTTGCAGTAGAAATGAGAAGAAAAACTGCAAATGCTGGAAGAGAACAAAATATTGGAAATAGTTGACCTCCTGTGCTGTTATACAGAGAGAGTAAACACCAAATGCAGTCTTCAGGTGAAGCAGGGTAAGATGGCAAGGAGTAATTGACCAAGACATGCAGACATAATTCAGTTCCCAATTTCAAGTTATACATTCTGTCTTTATTTTTATATTTCCATTCTAAATTCCTGTGTAAGCTTGTCAAATTGTAATTGTACTCTACCCACTAGCTGTGGTGCTGCATCACCTCCATTGAGGGGAGGCTGCAATTACAGCAGAGCCAGCTTACACGAGCAATTTACTTTATAAATTCATGTCCACAATATAATGGAAAAATGTTGATGGGAAGAAAGTGCAGATGTAAGATTTTTCATATATAGTTTGGCCCTTGTGCGCATTTCCTGCATGTGTGATGCATTCATATCGTACCTATTTCTGTTGTGCATTTTCTGTCGGACTGTTTGTCACGCCTGCCTCAACTATATTCCTCTATACTTCACTTTTGAGTACTTCCAGCTCTAGTCTGGAGATTAGGTGACACTGACATTGTGATCTTGACTCGAGGCCTCTTGTCTCTCTGGTCCCTCTGCCTTGCCCTTGCCATTCTGACTTCTCAATGGACCATCCAATGACCCAAACTCTGGTCCCACAAAAATAACAGGCGCTTAGCCAGCTGTTGTGGGAACCCCCTTTGGGTATTTCTGCCTCTGCATAAAGAAAAGCTGCATTTCTGGTGGTGGCTGAGGGTGGAGCCTTTTTACAAGACACATTTTAAGTGCTTAACCAATGTATAAGCCACTTCTCAGTCACCTTGTGAAGGTGGGATTTCCTAAAATTGTTCCCCTTGCTAGCTGAAAAATGCCCGATTACTTAAGTGGCAAATGGCAATTATGCAAACATTGTAGTTCAATAAAGGTTTTTGAAACTCGTGGGATAAGTTTGAGATAAAATAAACAACCTACTTGAACATATACAAATCAAGACCATTGGTTTATATGTTCCAACATACTCATTGAATTCAATCAAAAAATGCCATGAATGCTTCCACAATATAATGCACAATAAAAATGTACTTTACATTATTCAATCATTGTATATCAGTGGCTCTGATGCATTGTACATTAAAGGGGATAAAATAGCATATCCTCTGATTCACAGAGAGTAAAACCAAGGGAGGGTCATGCGTTTAATATGTTAAAAATCCTACTTGGTGTAGATATTTTTAGCGCCTCTGAAAATGTATCGGTCTTGTCTGGTTGGCTCAAATTTCCAGAATCCAATCAAAAATGCTTTACGTTCCAGATACTTAAGCATAAAATTCTCGGCTGACTGTGGGAGTGCGACACTGTCGGCGGTGCTGTCATACGGATAAGCGGTCTGCCCTCTTGGGTAGATGTAAAAGATCCCATGGAATTATTTTGAAGAAGAGCAAGGAAGATATCCCTGGTGTCTTGGCCAATATTAATCCTTCACTCAACATCACTGAAACAAATTATCTGGTCATTTTCACATTGCTGTTTGAGAGAGCTTGTGTGCAAATTGTCTGCTGCATTTCCTACATTACAACAGTGACAACACTCCAAAAGTACTTTATTGGTTGTAAAACACTTTGGGATGTCCTGAGGTTGTGAAAGGCACTATATAAATGCAATGCTTTCTTTATCACCTTTCACTTCCTTCATCGATCTTGCCTGACTTGGAAATATATTAGAAATATATATTGAAATTTTGGGAAATACAAGATTTGTGGTTAATACAATTCTAAACAGGTAATTTACCTTGGACAGCAACTGAGGACGCCATAAAAAATTAACAAGCCTCAAGCCATTTTGGATATTGCAAGAACATTTTCCACTTGTCAGAGATTAGTAGATTTGTGGAATTCTCGAACTCCCAACATTTGCAGTTAATGTAGTAATTTAATTCCCTTGAAGAGCTGGATGGTTTTCTGGTTACCAGGAGAATTGAAGATTTATGTAGACTTGGATAGATGATCATATACTTCGCAGAACACTGTGGTTATTGTGCTGTTGGGACCACAGAAAAGCCATTTGTGGAATGCAATTGTTCATTGTTGAACAGTGTAGATGGTAATGTTACAGCATGTTTGTACTGCAACACTGCTTCAGTCAGCAATTCTATTTTTTCTGAAGCTCTTTGTTCTTTGGAAACTGCTGTATTTATGTTATACTGGTCCACAGAACTGAAACAATAAAAAAACTGCTGCGCATGTGCAAGATTGCGCATGTACAATTTTAAAATCATTTGGTCATAATTCAGTTTCAGGCCACTGCCACCCTTCCCAGTGGGTAAGAAAGCGCTGTACAGGCCATTGAGAAAATAAACACATTGCAGACCTATATGGATGAACTGAACTACTTAGCTTGTGTATAACTGGGGGGAAAAAGCAACCTCTGCCACCGGTGGCAGGATGATGGAACCCTAGCAAGAAGAAATAAAATTGCGCGTTTATATAGGTCCTTGTGACTTTTCTCAAATATGTTGAAGTGTAACAGTGAATTACGTTGAAATGTGGTGATTATATAGACACATGTAGTAGCCTTTTTGTGCACAAGTTCCCATACAAAGCAGAGGTGAATGACTGATTGATTAGTTTATTTGTTTTTGTGGTGAAAGCATGGTTCAAGGCAGGGCTCACCACCACCTTCTCAAGGGCAATTAGGGATGGGCAATAAATGCTGGCTTTTCCAGCGACGCCCACATCCTATGAATGAATTTTTTTTAAAGTTGAGGGAATGTTTGCCATACCGTTACCTCGATTATCACCAGAATCACCACTAATGTTCCTGTTAAGCAGCATGGCCGCGCAGCGGTCTGGAGGTCCCGCGCAGGTCGTGCAAAGACTTTTAAATGAAAAAAACAGTGTATGCGTGGAGATTTGAATGGGCCACGCAGCCAGTTAAAGGGGCCGCTCATCTCTCATTTTTAATTGAAAGTTGTTGGTCAATTTATAGATCTAGTGACCAATGAATAATGACACAGTGCTATAGTAGTAAAGGTATTGAAATGAAATGGAAAGGCTATGAATTTAAAAAGTGAAGTAAATAACATTTGGTAGGACAAAAACCATAGAGGCCAACATGTTTTGCTGTGGCAATTTCTGGTGCTGTTATTTTATTACAAGCTGTTGATGTCCTTCCACCTACTATACTTATAACACTGGAGTGATAAACCATGAATTTATGATGCTGTCTAGACTGCTGTTTGCTTATGAGATATTGCTTGCTCCTTTCCAGTGCCAACAATGCAAAAACGCCTCAATTTAAAAAAAAATCTTCAAACCAAAACCAGTACAAACAAAATGTGGTTCTATAAATGGAGTACTTCTTGCAATGTTCTTCTCACTGATAGACTCTTGTATAAATTCATATACTGTACTGCTGTGTCATTTGTGAGTTACGTGGTCAGCCTTGCCTTACAATTACAATTGCATCAAATGGTTTGGCATGTAGTATATACTGTAATTACATGATTTATCATGGTTTCAGACAACTGCTTGTACCACTTTGACAGATGGCCCTTTAACTATTAAAATTTACTCTCGCGATTTTGTAACGAAAGCTTCTAGTACTCTGTGCCCTAGTCTGTGAACGGTTTGTCATCAGGCCATGTGAGAAATTTTAATTTGTTCTTGAGAATTTGGGCAAGAAATATTCTTTGAGATTTTTACATGGCCAGAACTACTTTTGAAATGTTTCCAGAATAACGCACACCATCTTGAAATCAAATTAATGATATACATTCAAGCCTCTGGACTTTAGTCCTCGGGAATTGAGAAGCTCTATTCAGGCTGTGTGTGCATACAAATTGTCTTATTCTGCTGATATTTTAGTTGCTTTTTGCACTTGAATGTATTTTCAGAAGACTTGAGCTTTGATGATTTGGGTACAAATCTGCCCAAAATAGTTGATCTTTCATTGCTTTTATATAGCCCTTTTAGCGTGGAAGAACATCTGTAAGTAGATGCTAGAACTGGGAGGTTATATTTTATCAGGAAAGGCTGAACAGGCTTGGGCTCTTTGCTCTAGAAAAGAAAAGGCTGAAGGGTGACCTAATAGAGGTCTTCAAAATTATGAAGGTGTTTGATAGGGTAGATGTCGAAAACATGTTTCCACTTGAGGGGAAACCAAAACTAAGGGCCATAATTATAAGATAGTTGCCTATAAATCCAATAGGTAATTCAGAAGAAACTACCTTGCCCCAAGAGTGGTAAGAATGTGGAACTCGTTACCACAAGGAGATGTTGAGGCAAATAGCAAAGATGCATTTAAGGGGAGGCTAGATAAGCACACAAGGTGAAAAAGGAATAGAATGTTACACTGATAGGGGTGGGAGGAGGCTCCACTCTGAGACATGAGCACATCATTTTGATTCATTATAGGCAGTCCCTCGGCATCGAGGAAGACTTGCTTCCACACTCAAAATGAGTCCTTAGGTGGCTGAACAGTCCAATACATGAACCACAGTCCCTGTCACACGTGGGACTTAATTGCAGTAATGATGGTGAACATTTATCTCACAACCAACACCAGTAAAACATTATCTGGTTACTTATCTCATTGCTGTTTGTGTAACCTTGCTGTGTGCAAATTGTTTGTTGTCACTGTTGTAATGTAGACAAATGCTAAATTTCAAAAGCACTTTATTGGCTGTGAGGTGTTTTGGGATGTCTGAGGTTGTGAAAGGTGCTATGTAAATCCAGGGTTGTTTCGTTCCTCGTTCATTCTAATATTTTCAGTTTTAAGTTTTCAGTAATCTTTGACTTGCTTGAAAGGGGGCCAAGTTGGGTTTTCAGTGTGAAAATCAGAGAAACTCAGCAAAATCTTTTTAACACCTAAGGCCCTTCAGTACTGGACAAAATTAAAACTGCTTATATTTTTTACTCTGTGAATGGATCACTCTTAAACATTTTACTTGCAATAAACATCCTCGAATGATGAACCTGGCAGATAGTCATACATGCAGCAGAGAAATGTAGATTGAAAATGAAATTTTCATCACTTATTTGACTTGACTTCATGTCTCGTAGACAGGAGGTGAAAGAAAAAGCTACTAACCATTTCAGACATCTCTCTCTCTGCAGCTGGTAAAGGAGCTATCACAATTTGTGCTTTTGTATTTTAATCGATATCATTTCCATCTTTCACACCAGTCATCTCTGCCTTTTTGTGTGAGATTGCCAATTGATGTGTTCGGGCAGTTGTGTGTTGTGGGCTGATGGTTTGAAGGAACTTGTTTAAGCTTGTTTTGTGTGAGGATGATAGTCTAGTTGGAGGTGGGAGGACAGTGAGCAAACACACGACACTACCCAGCCCCAACCTGCCAATTTTATCCACCGTTTCCATTTAATTTTACTTAATTGCTTTTTTTATTACCTGCTCTCTCCACCCCTTTCCAATAGGCAAATCAAATCCCCACTGCTACCAGACCAGCTCATCCTTTTCATTTGTCTCAACATTTTGGGCTGGGGGAGGAAGTGAGTTCCAGATTTCCATTAGTCTTTGTGTGGAAAAATTCCCTCTTGATTTCATTCCTAAATTTAAGATTTCTCTAATTTGAAGATTATTCCCCCTTGTTCTGGATTTTGCCACGAAAGGAAAGAGTTGCTCTGTATCTACCGTGTTAAATCCATTATCATTTCAAAGACCTTGATTAGATCACCTCTCAAACTTCTGAACTCGAGGGAATACAAACCAAGTTTATGCAATTAGCCCTCATAATTTACTTCAAAGTCACGGTATCATTGTTGTGTATCTGTGCTGTACAACAATGTCACATTAACAGCAATAAGATGCATGACCAGATGATCTGGTTTAGTGATGTTGAGAGTTAAATATTGGCCAAGACATCGGGAGAGCCCTGATCCTCTGCGAACAGTGACATGGATCGTTTATGTCCACCTGAGAGTTAACTTGTGCACTCTCAGCAGAGTAGGAAACAATTTTTATTTATTAACTTTTTTGACGTTTTTAAAAATTTGGATTCAATATAAATGTTGTCAAAACTAATGTTTAGATAACCCACCAATGGCTCAATTGGATAATTTTAGCCATTCAGGAGCGGTACCGTCAGGCTGCTGGGTTCTGTGGAGCGGCAACTCAGCTGAGGAGGAGATGGGTGTGTAACTATTTGCCATGTGAGCCAAGAAAGTGCTGTTCAACAGGACTTGCGGAGAGAGGAGGAGGAGGAAAGGTAGGTAGGAAGGACGTTCTTGCTATTGAAGGAGTGCAGCGAAGGTTCACCAGACTGATTCCCGGGTTGGCAGGACTGACATATGAGGCGAGACTGGATTGACTGGGCCTGTATTCACTGGAGCTTATAAGAATGAGAGGGGATCTCATAGAAACATAAAATTCTGATGGGACTGGACAGGTTAGATCCAGGAAGAATGTTCCCGATGTTGGGGAAGTCCAGAACCAGGGGTCACAGTCTAAGGATAAGGGGTAAGCCATTTAGGACTGAGATGAGGAGAAACTTCTTCACTCAGAGAATTGTGAAGCTGTGGAATTCTCTACCACAGAGAGTTGTTGATGCCAGTTCGTTAGATATATTCAAGAGGGAGTTAGATATGACCCATATGGCTAAAGGGATCAAGAGGTATGGAGAGAAAGCAGGAAAGGGATACTGAGGTGAATGATCAGCCATGATCTTACTGAATGGTGGTGCAGGCTCGAAGGGCCGAATGGCCGACTCCTGCACCTATTTTCTGTTTCTATGTTTCATCACAGTCCTGTTGTTGCCAGATGTCTACACACTCTCCCTCCACCACCCCCTTGAAGACATTGACTTCTTGCTGTGCATGTTGCCCTCTGGTGCCTTCCCCAAGTGGCAATTATTCATGCGAGCCCATGACCCCACGTGCATTTCCAGCAGGAGTCACTGGATAATGCTCGGGGGCCTGCTCGCCCTTCTCCCCTCCCCCAGGAATACTGAGCTAATTGTTGTGGCTCTTAACATCACCCTGGCTGAGATCCACTAACTGGGAATTAAAAGTGGAACTCTCTTGGTTTGTATGGTTTGACAGATTACTGGATCAAGGAGGCACTGTGGATTGGGGAACCCACAATAATTTATTTTCTATAAATCTAAACTTCTTGAATGTTAAGGAATTTTAACAGTTTGTTTTTAGTTTAGTTTGCAAGAGCAGAGGTATCAAGATTGTTATTTGAGGAAGATGTGATGATGACTGTTTTGAAAGGGTCGGAGGGCCGTACCTGAGGAGTGGGAGCTTTTTGCAATGTCAGCTAGCATGGGGGTCAGAAAGGGAAGTTGGGAATATGAGTGGAGCTTGGAGAGGAGAGAAACTAGGGAAAGACATGGCTTCAGCATTGGAACAGGGACTGCCTTCAGAGATTTGGCTTGATGGGGAAAGATTAGCTGAACGAATGATAAGAATTTCATGTTCTCCTGGAACTTCCTGTTGGAGGTGAGGGTGATGGGGGCAGAAGAGAGGGGTCTAAGAAGATGGATGGCAGTGGAGATAAGTAGCCACGGATCATCTTTGCCTTCCAAGGGTGGGAGAGAGTGATGGTTATAATGGGGACAATGGCATGAAAGGTGGTGAGGGAGTGGTTGAGCAGACTGACAGCTGCAGAAGTATTGTGGCAAATGGAGGGCTAAAGGCTTGGCAGTTTGGTGTTTGTAAGTGACTTGGGGAAGATTTTATTTCATGGGGCTTGGAGACAGTGGCGAACGAGGATTTTAAAGGAGAAGTGAGCAGGGTGGAACAAGGTAAGATGCATCATGTGATTGGTCATCAGTTACGATAATTTGTTGTAGTACTTCTAAAATGGTTCAGCTGCTTCAGGAGAATATTCACATTGCTGTAATGCTTTTTTTCTGGAAGTGCTTGAAAATTGCATGATTAAAGTGAACAGATTGGAAATTTGTGTTTGAGATTCATGAACTTGAAGATGGGATTTTTAATATAACCCTGTTGTTCAGTGTTTATCTTATCCAATGTTTCCTCCTCATGAAGGCACCAACTTCAGCAAGGGTCGTGCATCCTGTCTGATCTCCAGTACTTTGCTGAAGTCGGCAGTCTTCATATGTGAGATGGAGAGTGTTTGCAGGCTGTTCAACTGTTGGGGATAGCACTCCAACACTACTCCCCAGTGAGCTTCACTAATTCTGTGCATACTGGAGTTCAAACTGGTATAGTCCTTGTTCTGTCTGGAAAGTTGTGTTTTACAGTTACAATTTACTAGTCTTAAGTACCTTATTCATTTTCTTGTAGAATTGTTGTAATTCTGTTGCCATAAATGCATTGTTCAATTCAGCTGTGCTTATTGTGCATGAATTAGAGAATAATGGATAGCTGGGAGAAATTGGAAAGCAGTGAGCTGAATGGTTTAGATAATTAATCAAAATTACATTTGGAGCAATAGTTCATCTTTGTATTGTTGTGGTGTTGGTGCCCCCTGACACGTTGTGACGATTTGTGCTGCTTATATCACAATTGAAAGGTAATCACTTTTTAAAAACACTAATCTGATTCACAAATGGATATACACAAAAACTGCACCTTTTTTGAACAATTTTTTTATTGAATCTGAAATAATTTCTCCCTGTTTTAAAATGTGCATAAACATAGTATCTGGTAATTTGTAAAATCTTACTGAACTTGCCATTTTAAGTCTCCTCAAAAGAGATATTCAGTGCATTAGCTCGTCTGATTTATTTCAAGACCCAAACCTAAATGTAGAATAATATCATTGATTCATTGCCCAAAAAGTTAGGTAAGCACTTCTGACTGGCCCATTCATGCTATCTGAAACGATTCTTTATTTTCAGTTTGGGTTCTGGAATGTGCTACAAGATTTCCTGTGAGCTGCTGAGCAGCCACCATTAACTCAATATTTTTGTAGATCTAATAATGTATATCATTGCTTTGATCTTAATGAAAACTTGCCCACTCTGTCGCTACCACATCGTTTCATTACCAAAATACGTGAATGCTGGCAAAACCAGATTTTTTGGAACATTCCATTTACTTATTTTTTTTAACTTCTGTTAGTTAGAAAATGCTGTATTGTCTTTTTTCTAAAGGCATTTCTTCTCGGCCTATATTAACTTTCACCTGCATATATCATTGTTGTGACAATAGAGCTCTAGTGAGGATTTGTTTTGCTTGGTGTTTTAAAGGCAGAATAGGAGTGCCGATGCAATTATTTCTTATTGTTCATTTTTGTCGATTAGCAAAAGCTTGACATTTATTTCAAATGCAAAATACTGCGGATGCTGGAATCTGAAATAAAAACGCGAAATGCTGGAAATACTCCGGGTCGGGCAGCATCTGTGGAGAGAGAGAAACAGAGTTAATGTTTCGGGTCAATGACTCTTGGTCAGAACTGGAAAAAGTTAGAGATGTAACAGGTTTTCAAGCAAGTGTAGGAGCTGGGAAAGAGGGCGGGGAGGAAAGAACAAAAAAAGGTCTGTAATAGGATGAAAGGCAGAAGAGATTAAGAGACAAAAAGGAGGATGGTGCAAGACAAAAAGAGATGGTAATGGGACAAGTTAAGAAACAAAAGATGAGTCGAGATGGGGTGTAAATGGAGATGGCAGTAACATCAACAGTTGCCCTGGGAAAGAGAGGGAAAAAAATTGATTTAAAGAAAAATAATATATGTAAAAAAGCACCGCACTTTTTTTGACACGGGCGTCTGTCCAGCCTTGCACCCCCCCGCCCATTCTGCACTTTTTTGACAGACGTGACAAGCCCTGCCCCTGCCAAATCATTCCATGCACGTGGTGCCGAGAAGCAGGACCTGAAGCCCTGATTCTCTTTTTCTCTTCTCCCCCCCCCCCCCCCGCCATCCCAGCGGGCGTGGGGGCCGAGAGACGGGCGGGGGTGGGGAAGGGAGGGATAGAGAGAGAGACATGGGGGGGTGGGGCGGGGGGGGAAACTTGGGGAAGACTGATCACGTTCTTCTAACCCACTACAAAAGACATCGTTGGAGTGGATGATTTCCAGAAGTCGTGACACTCACTATTCACTTCATACCCAGTAAACCTGTTAACCATCTGTACACAATGCCTGCCTCTCTATGGTGAAGTGGGGAGGGGGGGCGGTGGGAGCGGGGTGCGGGAGAGGCTGCACTTGCGCTGGGGTAAGGCACTTCGGCTGGGAGAGGCATGCACTTGGACTGGTGATAGAGTATTCAAACAGGTTCATTTAGACAGACTGTGAAAATTCACAGACCCGCAAGTCAAGGCTGCTACATGCAGTTCGGCATGTTGCATTAACTCATCAATCAACTTGACATTTTCGGACCTTGGGTTGCGAGCCAATTAAAACGTTAAAAGACTTTCAGTTGAGCCAATGAGGTCAAAGAAGGCGAGTTCTTTTCTGTAAATTGAACCCGATATAAAATATAGCCATTTTGACCATGTGTCTCAGTAAGACAAAGGAACTGGCAATCAGCCAGCAATTTGTTGCTCTCTGCCAAGATTAAAAAGTTAAAACTACAATCGGAGTTCGTATTTCATTGAAAATTAAGAGATCTAACAATTGGGGTAAGGCACTTTGGCTGGCCCTTGCTGTTTTCTGGGGAGCTCTGTCCTCTGTCACTTCAGGAAGTCAAAGTGGATCGAGTTACAATTTGCAGTCAGTGAGACCCTGGGATGGGCGATTCCAGTTACACATTCCTATTAAACTTCAGGGTATGACTTATCCTCCAAGGGGACCAATCAGAAACAAAGGGTGGAGCATGGTGGCCATTTTTACAGTACAAATAAGCATGTTCAAAAAAAAATAGGGGCAGAGATTATGGTTTGAAATTGTTGAAATCAATGTTGAGTCCAGAAGTCCAGACCACATTTGATCAGCTCCGTTGGGCAGGTCACATTGTTCGCATGCCAGACACGAGACTCCAAAAGCAAGCGCTCTACTCTGAACTCTTTCACAGCAAACGAGCCAAAGGTGGACAGAGGAAACGTTACAGGGACACCCTCAGAGCCTCCCAGAAAAAGTGCAACATTCCCACTGACACCTGGGAGTCCCTGCCAAAGACTACCCTAAGTGGAGGAAGTGCATCTGGGAGGGCGGCGAGCATCTTGAGTCTCATCGCCGAGAGCATGCAGAAATCAAGCACAGGCAGCGGAAAGAGCGTGCGGCAAACCTGTCCCACCCACCCTTTCCCTCAACAACTATCTGTCCCACCTGTGACATGGACTGTGGTTCCCGTATTGGATTGTTCAGCCACCTAAGGACTCATTTTAAAGAATTGAAGCAAGTCTTCCTCGATTCTGAGGGACTGCCTATTGTGAAAGTGTCTAAATGAAAGATGAGGTGTTTCCGCAAGCTTACGTTGAGCTTCATTGGAACAATATAAGAGGCCAAGGATGGAGGGATCAGAGTGGGAGTGGAGTGGAGAATTAAAGTGACAGGCAACCGGAAGCTCTGGGTCACGATCAGGGATTGACATTTATTTTTGTATGAGTTTTGTTAGGTGCTGTGAGCTACTGATGCATTCATTAAGAACGGATGCATTCATCAAGGCATCCCTTGTTATCCATTAGTGTTTATTTCATACTGCAAGTCAAATTCCATCCTAACCGTTTAAAGTTTGTTCAAGGTGTACTGGCATCAGGAATTTGCACTAGGTAAGCCACAAATTGATGATGATCAGGATTGAAGTGAACTGCCACTCTGCAATCTTCAACAAAGCTGTTTTTGAAGAACTGGAATTGTTCATATAGTTCTACAGCTTGCAACATGACATCATTTAAGAGACTGGCAATGAGCTAAGCCACATGTGGGCTGCCACATGTTGAGTTTGATCTCAACAGTGCAACTATGGGGAAGCACTGAGTGGAAGTCAGCTGCTTCACACGGAGGGGAGAAGATTCAGAGGGCTGCACTCCAAAAGTCCTTTGATATCACTTGAGTGCACAGTAACGTGCTTGTTCATCTTGTGCTGAATCTACCTATGTTTTCAATGGGGTGGAACTGGCAACAATGGGGAGCATGCAGTTTCTGCTTAGTTACTGCTATGACCTCACACTACTGCACATGTGCAATCTTGAAAGGCAACCCAAAACGCTGCAGGCAACATGTGTGCTTCTGGTGTTTGGTGTATAGATTTGTTGGAGGCAGCTGCTGTAAACCCTGTTGCTGGAGCTTGTATTTGTCCCTGAAGGCAAGATCATCAGACCACTTGTACTTGAGGGTTGCAACAGATGTCGTTCTTGCCATCAGAAGTAGCCAAGTAATAGAAAAGGGGCTTTGGGAACAACGATGAGAGGCCTGGTTATACATGTCCAGCTCGATCACTACAGATGGGAAATATTTGGGAGATTAAGTTGTGGGGTGGACAAAGGAAAGCAAAATAAACAAACTTCCAAAAATTAATCGAAAATTGTTTGAATAAAGATTTCTTTCTATTGTTCGAAGCTGCAGTCACTGTCATTTCTCCCCCCCCCCCTCCATCAAAATTAATATATTTCACAGGGTTTTTAGAATTAAGTACAACATACTGTAATAATTGCTGGAAACTTTGCACAGCAAGCATTTTAATGAATTAAAAGTATAATTATTCGACAGATATTCAGGTCATTATGTAAAATTGCTTGCCTTTTTGTAGAATAGGGACACCTGTTCCATATGCAGCTATGTTTCATTTTCCTTTTACAATGGACAAGAGCTTATATTTATTCATCGGTTACTTCTTAACTCATCATCTTCATTTGCCCAAATGCATTTGAACTTTTTTTATCAGTCTCTCCTTTTATCAGTCACTTAGGCAAAATCATATTCTGCGACTCTTCTGTGGGCATACTGTGCTTCAAACCTTGAGTTGCGTTTTTTAAGTAACACGATTTATTAAATTTAAAATAGAATGTACATTGTGGTTTGATACAAGGGCCCAGAATTTGTGGTCAGCAGCAAATCAAAGGCGCTCGCTGCAGGCCCTGAAGAAAGCTGCAAACAGAGATCTTGTGATCTGTGGCGAGAATCTTGCCTTTTTTGGCGTTGTGATCTCCAGGCTCTAGTGGGAGTCAATGTTCGTGCGAAACTGCGCAGCCACACAGCTGTTTGGAGGTCCCGTGCTTTTCAATGAAACCGCGCATTCGTGAAAATTTGAATGGCCGCGCGGCCAGTTAAAGGGACTACGCGTGAAAAAAAATGAGTGAATATTTGTGGGAATCCCTTGTTTGTGGCTTCTGTGCGAACAAGCTGTTTAAGCAACCAGTCACATTGTAGAATTCTGAGAGGGAACCAGAAAATGAGAAGCTGCTTTTATCCAGATTGAAAATGTTAGAGCAAAACAAACATTGGGATTCTCACAGGAGGATAAGGTTGAACCTGAAAAATCACAAACAAACTAACAAAAAAATTGAAGTTTAAAATGTAATTTTTGTTATCACAATGGAGAAATTTGACACCCCACAAAACAGTTTTTCAGGGCCATAATGTTGTTTAGCAGTCAATATGCTGTTAAAACCCCAATGACACTTATTCCAACAGGGATTAACACTTAATGGGATATTTAACAGCGATATTATCACGGAAAAGCCCAAGTTTTTGTCAGTTTCACTGATTGCTTTCTATGGGAGGGGGCCACAGTACAGCCAGTGTCAGAGCAGTGAATGTATGACTGCAACTGCAGGATTTCCGTGTTTAGGTAATATACCATATCATACTTTTCAGGAACTGATTGTAACTTTACAATAGTCTTGTTTAAAGCAGGAAAATGTTCTATATTTTTTTTTCCAAGTTATAGTCCCTTTTCTCGACCTGTATTCTCTTTTCTCCTGAAGGTTTTGACTTTATTCTGGTTGCACGCCATTACCTTGTCTAAGTGGCCATTCTTTATGTGAATCGAGAGTAGTGTTGGGACAGTGTTGCTGTTGTTATGGGGCGTGGACATCGGAGGGTGGGTTGGGGGTGCGCTGTGGTGTTCTCCCATAATACAGATGGCACTGGATCCTGATCGGGACTGGGGGACGGTTGGCATGCTACGCTGCATTTTTGCTATACATTGAGAAATAACACAATTGTAGCTCAGCAACAACAGTGATTAATCAATTATTATACGAAGTGAAGTGTTCAGTGTTAAATTAACATGCTTATGTAGCAAAAAAGAATTTGCATTAGACATTTTAGAAGATTTCCATAGACTCTCTGTTGAAGTACTCCATTCCCCATCTGTTGGGAAAACAGTTACAGATAAATATGCTATTGAGATCCACAGGGAGGGATTGTAGGATCGTAATCACATCCATTTGGGCAATAATATTTCAGTAAAACAATTAGTATTCAGTAATCAGCTCCCAGCAAACCTGCTGTTCAGATCTTTCCGTGAATAGATCAGAGTTTTGGGGGAAAAAGGCTCAGGATCAGAATGTTCTGTTTGTGTCCCTTGGTCTTGAATGTCTTGAGAAGATGTGCCACTTGTAGCCAAACAACCTGTGGTAATTTATATAAAAAGTGTCAATTATTTTGTTTGTCGAATGCTTAATGATGCATCAGTGGGTGATTGTCCTGCGCAGCACGACTACACCGAACAGATCAGGAAGGTTCCACAGACAGCGATACAGATAGTGCAGTCTGTCATATATGCAGACTATAGAAATACGCTGTGTCGTCACTGTATAGTTGCATAAGATGGAGACTTGTATACCTGATGTACTATCAATAAGGTTTATACTGTGTATATTCATGCTGGCACCACTATAGGATGCAACTGGTGGAGACCGGGGTTTCCTTTTCTGCCCTGGTGGCAAGGGCTGTATAAAAGGGAAGCCACCATGCGGCTCCCTCACTCGAGTTACGAATAAAGGACCAAGGTCACTACAGTTTGAGTACAACACATTGCCTTGTGGAGTCATTCATCGGTACAGCACAAACATAATACAGTCAGTCTCTTTGGGTTAGGGAGGAGCAAATTCAGCAGATTTCTCACCCCTGATTACTATCTCGTGTTGCCTGTTGGAAAGTGTAGGCATGTGCATTTTGGGTGAGACATCAGTGAACATATGTTTGTGATGTGTGTGTAATAATTTTGTTTAGCATGTGGTGCCTCACTTGAAAATATCACATCAAAGTATTATAATTGTATCTTGTTGGCTCAAATATCATTCACAGAACAGGAAGGGAACCTGCCGATGAACGAGTAGCAAGCCCCTTGGGGAAGAGTGACCACAATATGGTGGAATTCTGCATTAGGATGGAGAATGAAACAGTTAATTCAGAGACCATGGTCCAGAACTTAAAGAAGGGTAACTTTGAAGGTATGAGGCATGAATTGGCTAAGATAGATTGGCTAATGATACTTAAGGGGTTGACTGTGGATGGGCAATGGCAGACATTTAGAGACCGCATGGATGAATTACAACAATTGTACATTCCTGTCTGGCGTAAAAATAAAAAAGGGAAGGTGGCTCAACCGTGGCTATCTAGAGAAATCAGGAATAGTATTAAAGCCAAGGAAATGGCATACACATTGGCCAGAAATAGCAGCGAACCTGGGGACTGGGAGAAATTTAGAACTCAGCAGAGAAGAACAAAGGATTTGATTAGGGCAGGGAAAATGGAGTACGAGAAGAAGCTTGCAGGGAACATTAAGGCGGATTGTAAAAGTTTCTATAGGTATGTAAAGAGAAAAAGGTTAGTAAAGACAAACGTAGGTCCCCTGCAGTCAGAATCAGGGGAAGTCATAACGGGGAACAAAGAAATGGCAGACCAATTGAACAAGTACTTTGGTTCAGTATTCACTAAGGAGGACACAAACAACCTTCCGGATATAAAAGTGGTCAGAGGGTCTAGTAAGGAGGAGGAACTGAGGGAAATCTTTATTAGTCGGGAAATTGTGTTGGGGAAATTGATGGGATTGAAGGCCGATAAATCCCCAGGGCCTGATGGACTGCATCCCAGAGTACTTAAGGAGGTGGCCTTGGAAATAGCGGATGCATTGACAGTCATTTTCCAACATTCCATTGACTCTGGATCAGTTCCTATCGAGTGGAGGGTAGCCAATGTAACCCCACTTTTTAAAAAAGGAGGGAGAGAGAAAGCAGGGAATTATAGACCGGTCAGCCTGACCTCAGTAGTGGGTAAAATGATGGAATCAATTATTAAGGATGTCATAGCAGTGCATTTGGAAAATGGTGACATGATAGGTCCAAGTCAGCATGGATTTGTGAAAGGGAGATCATGCTTGACAAATCTTCTGGAATTTTTTGAGGATGTTTCCAATAAAGTGGACAAAGGAGTACCAGTTAATGTGGTATATTTGGACTTTCAGAAAGCTTTCGACAAGGTCCCACACAGGAGATTAATGTGCAAAGTTAAAGCACATGGGATTGGGGGTAGTGTGCTGACGTGGATTGAGAACTGGTTGTCAGACAGGAAGCAAAGAGTAGGAGTAAATGGGTACTTTTCGGAATGGCAGGCAGTGACTAGTGGGGTACCGCAGGGTTCTGTGCTGGGGCCCCAGCTGTTTACATTGTACATTAATGATTTAGACAAGGGGATTAAATGTAGTATCTCCAAATTTGTGGATGACACTAAGTTGGGTGGCAGTGTGAGCTGCGAGGAGGATGCTATGAGGCTACAGAGTGACTTGGATAAGTTAGGTGAGTGGGCAAATACGTGGCAGATGAAGTATAATGTGGATAAATGTGAGGTTATCCACTTTGGTGGTAAAAACAGAGAGACAGACTATTATCTGAATGGTGACAGATTAGGAAAAGGGAAGGTACAACGAGACCTGGGTGTCATGGTACATCAGTCATTGAAGGTTGGCATGCAGGTACAGCAGGCGGTTAAGAAAGCAAATGGCATGTTGGCCTTCATAGCGAGGGGATTTGAGTACAGGGGCAGGGAGGTGTTGCTACAGTTGTACAGGGCCTTGGTGAAGCCACACCTGGAGTATTGTGTACAGTTTTGGTCTCCAAACTTGAGGAAGGACATTCTTGCTATTGAGGGAGTGCAGCGAAGATTCACCAGACTGATTCCCGGGATGGTGGGACTGACCTATCAAGAAAGACTGGATCAACTGGGCTTGTATTCACTGGAGTTCAGAAGAGTGAGAGGGGACCTCATAGAAACGTTTAAAATTCTGACGGGTTTGGACAGGTTAGATGCAGGAAGAATGTTCCCAATGTTGGGGAAGTCCAGAACCAGGGGTCACAGTCTAAGGATAAGGGGTAAGCCATTTAGGACCGAGATAAGGAGAAACTTCTTCACCCAGAGAGTGGTGAACCTGTGGAATTCTCTACCACAGGAAGTAGTTGAGGCCAATTCACTAAATATATTCAAAAGGGAGTTAGATGAAGTCCTTACTACTCGGGGTATCAAGGGGTATGGCGTGAAAGCAGGAATGGGGTACTGAAGTTTCATGTTCAGCCATGAACTCATTGAATGGCGGTGCAGGCTAGAAGGGCCGAATGGCCTGCTCCTGCACCTATTTTTTATGTTTCTATGTTTCTAAGTAGGTACGAAAGCTATTCACCAAGAATCAGAAATCAGTAAGCAACTGCCAATAAGTTAGCCATAAGGAAAAGGAAAACCAATGAAATGAATTACTTTTTTAGACATTTTTTTTGATTGCCAAATCATTTCCTCAACCAGCTGACTACACAAGTGAAGAAAATACACCTTGTCAGAATAGAATCTGCCCACAAAACTGGCCACACCCCCAGGTTGGAAAGGAGAGTTTATACCAATTTTGCGTATTTGGGGTGTTCATCAAATTGCGCCAAGATCCTCGGTTGCACAGGTGCCGTGATCGTGTTAATCCATTGTTAAGGACCTGCAACTGCAGTGACAAGCAACCAATTGAAGCCTTACTGAGGTCTGTTTCTCATACTGTTGTTACAATTACTTTAAATTACTTCAAATTCAGTCAATTGATCTACCCTTGGTACACAGGACCTGCAGCAGTCAATTGAAACCACTGATTGGCCTGTTCAGCTGCAGCATAAATGTAGTCATCTTTTGGCCTCATTGGCCATGATCCATTCAATAATCGATTATGATCTATGATGCTGCTTGATTGCGCTAATCCTTGGGAGATTTTACATTTGGGCATGTGCTAATAGGTTTGAGTAAAAACTTGTGCGTAATTCCATCTCGACAAAGTTGGCGCAGTGTCCAACATATTCTGGGCACATTTTACTGATTGCTCCCCGAGCGGAAACTCCAATCCACCATTTTAACAAGTATATAAAAACGTCAATAATTTGTCAATTCTGAGTCTATCCTCGTATATATTTTAATCGCTGGACCCTTCATTATTCTAATAGCTGTACTACATGCTTTTATTCCAGCTTATCTATGACCTTGCTGGAATATTGGTTCAAGGCCTGCATACAATATTCCACATGTGGTCTCCGCTCTGCATCGCAACAGGATAACCTTCAATTGACTTTTTCTTGTTTATTCAAACTAATACCTCATTTACTCTTGTGACAGCAGCCAGATATTAGCTTGATGTTTTTGAGAGATATGTACTATGGCTCCCAGATCCCTTTCCTGATTGTCTTTCAGTATTTTCCTATTACTCTATAATTTCCTTCCACATCCCATTTTTGCTGAATATCGCTGCTCTAATACTGAAATACAAAATATTCCCTGAGATTAGTTGTTGGTTTTTACTTGCTAGTGATATCCCTGAATTGATGAGTTAAATCACAAGTAATAGTATGTTCAGAGGTTCCATGTTTCACTTGCGGATAATGAAGAATGCCAGTGACCTTTTTGTGAGCAGATGAGTAATGGCCTATTATTGGTTAGATTTAAAAGTCGACACACACATGTCTCACTACAACAGCAAAAGCTTCTTAGAATAATGCATCGTGACAGGGGGCTTTGTGTTTTGAGCTGCAAATTACCAATTGAGACATGCCAATAAGGTAGTACTGCTGTGCATATCTCATACACTTGACTTTAAAAAAAAATGTATATTTTAAGCTTAATTGTATTAACTTTTGAGAAGTTGTTGAATTATGAAGTATAAAAAAAAATTTATATGTTGGAATAGCCTGAATATCTATCTCATGTCAAAACTGTTAAAAATGCTTAAAATTTATAGCAATGTACTTATAAAGCAGTTTTTTGGTGATATTTAGTAATCTTTTGCACAAGCTTTTTTTCAAATGTTCACCATGTACCCAAAGAAGAGACTTGAAGATGTTGTAAACTGAAAAGTAATAAAAATGAGAAATAATATTAACATTTTTCTTAAATTAATGTTTAAATAACTTTAGTACTCAGCTGCTCTTGTATTCTCTGCTATGGTGTGTCTCTTTTCTGCCACTAATTTTCTCTGACATATGGTTAAATGGAGGTTGGCAACCCTTGAGCACTGCCACTGCATTTGACAGTGTCTTAGTGAGTAAAGTCAATAAGATGGCAAAATTACTCTGGTCATTTTATTTAACCCATGCACAAATTGAGCATTAATGTGAAGTCATTTTATCCTGTTGGTACCAATGAAGCTTTCATTTGATTCAAGTGCTTCTTGTAAAATTTGTCGCTTGTGTAAGTCAGTACCCTGTATAACAAACAATGATGTGGAAGCAGTAGGCAGCCCCGTTTATTAGAGAGTTGTCACATTTTGGGATTTCTAGTTCACCATAGCATTGTTAAACTTTGCTCTTGCAGGGTCAAATTCTCTGAAAAACAGTGCTGGGAGATGTGTTTTAGAAGCCAGACAAATCCATCTAGATTAATTCAACAACAACTTGTATTTATACAGCACTTTTAACGTAGTAAAACGTCCCAAGGCGCTTCACAGGAGTGTTATCAAACAAAATTTGACACCGAGCCACATAAGGAGATATTAGGGCAGATAGTGAACGAGGTAGGTTTTACTGAGCTTCTTGAAGGGGGGGTCGAGAGGCGGAGAGAATTAGGAAGGATGGGCCTAAGTTTGCCCAGGAGTTGCTCCTTTTTTTTTTTTTGCAGCAACTAGATTTTTTTTGTAGTATCTTAAAAATCGCAATTCTACCCATTTTAATTTGCTCCAGTGTAAGTGAGTTAGTTAGGTTTTTTTTTAGTTTTTTTTTTCAAAAGGGGGCGTTACCAGCCACTTAGGCCTGTTTTGGCCATACAAGCTAGTTTAGACAGCTAAAAGTTACTTCAAACTAATTTAGGCCACAGAAAAACTTTGCGGCGAGCTAAGAAATCAGCACGGGTAGCCAGAGATTGGGTGGGGCGGGGGAGGGGAAGGGAAGTGAGAGGACCTTGTAAAGCACTAAATAGCTTCACAACAACATTAAAGAAGCATAAAAACCATCATCAATAATAAATGAAAAATAAATTACTAAAAAATAAAAAGTCCGACCTCGCCGACTGCAGCACACACAAGAAAGCAGCAGGAGAGCACTTCGGGGACAACACGCCGCACCAGCAGGCAAGCCTTTTGGCCAGAGCTAGGGGCGGGTGGGAGGCAGGCAAGCAGCAGGAGGAGAGCCCTTCGAGGCACGACACGCCGCGGCGCAACGGCAAGCCCTTTGGCCAGGAGGCACGCAAGAAGCAGCAGGCTGGGCTGCAGGAGGGAATTTAAAGTGGAGCTGGGAACACACAGGCTGCAGGAGGGAAGCAAGCTACAGCAGGCTTGGGAGTGGGTGGGGGCGGGGATGCGGGGTGACGAGGAGGGAGAGAGAAGTCACATGACTGAAGGGAGAGAGAACAAAAGACCTTTGGGTATGGTCCATATACAGACCTTGTGGAGAGGGAGAAGTGCTGTGCTACCATTTTTCACTTTTGACCGTTGAAAGTTTTAAGTTTTACTTTAAGTGTGGATGCTGCATTATCAACGCCACGGATTTTGCAATGATTCTGCATCACTCTGCTACGTAGGAGAGAATTGATTAGAGCTCATTGCATCAGGAACATCACAGCCCATAGGCTGCTGGGCAGGAGGCCTTACCCACCTCAGCAATATCGAGTCAGGCGTTCATACCTGGACCTGAGTGAGGCTGATTGTGGCAAAAGGCTGTGTTTCCGCAGAGAAGTTGTCCTTGAGATCTGCGAGTTGCTGAGACCAGATTTCCAGCCGCGAAGCAGCAGGTGGACTGCCTTGTCTGTTGAAGTGAAGGTTACAGCTTCACTTTCCTGCTTTGCTTCGGGATCGTTTCAAGCTACAATGGAGATGAGTGCGCCATCTCTCAACGTGCAGTACTTGTCTCATTCACCAGGTCACGGCTGCACTGTATGCGCTGAGGAATGACTTCCAAGTTCCCAATGACCACCCAAGCAATCCATGACAGGGCTGTGGGGTTCTCAAAGATTGCTGGCTTCCCAAAGGTACAGGGCTGCATTGATTGTACCCACATCGCCTTGCGAGCACCTGTGGAGGATGCCGAACAGTTCAAGAATAGCAAAGGCTTCCACTCCATTAATGTGGAGCTCGTGTGTGACAACATGCAGCGCATCATATCGGTCGATGCAAGATACCCTGGCAGCACCCATGATGCGTTCATTCTACGCGACAGCATTACATCTGACATGTTTGAGCAGCAGCCAGAAGGGCAGATCTGGCTACTGGAAGACGAAGGGTACGGGCTGGCCACCTGGCTTATGATGCCCCTACGCGTAACCCGGACGGAAGCTGACCATCAATACAACATGTCGCACATTACGACACGCAGCGTTTCCGATGCCTGGGCCATTCCGGAGGCCACTTTCAATATTCCCCAGAGATTGTCGGTCAGTTCACTGTTGTGTGCTGCATGCTGCATAACTTAGCCATCATGAGGCAGCAGCAGCTTATAGTGGAAGAAGACGACCCACCTGCAGTGTGTGTGCGTGATGATAATGATTTGGAAGATGCAGGTGACGAGCAGGAGGAGGTGATTGAGGAGGATGATGACGACGATAAGGAAAACCATGCAAGTGCCTAAGGCCGGAGCACGATGTCAGAGGAGGTTGAACCATCATGCTCCTTTAACGATTGCTCGAACCTTGCGCTAGCAGCTCATCTGTGAACGCTTTATTGATGCCTGAGGGCTCAGCACAACTGTTCCGCATGGATATGTTTATTTTTTGCAGTTGTTCCTAAATGTTGTGTTAATGGAACATGATTCAGTTTTAATGTAAAATATATTTTATTGAAAAGTTTACAATGTACTTCACTTCAGTGTAATAAAATCATTCTTGTATCAAACTTTACTTAAATATAACTCTTTAAGATCACTTAAAAACTTTAAGATCACTTATAAACTTGTAAAGTTACAAAACAATTTCAATTTGAAAACACTTACAACAGTATCAACAACAACAACAACAGCAGCAAAGAAAGGCTGCACCCATCTCTCATCCACATCTCGGTGAAAATGCACTTCTTCATGGGGGTGGCATTTGATTGGCCGGGCTATGTGCCCTTATTGCAGCAGCTACCTCACACAGGCCCTCCCTGATGGCTTGTGCCGTCATTTGCATGCCCTCCATGACGGCCTGTGCTGTCGTTGGCGCTCCCTTTGCCACTCCCTCCTTGATGGCATGTGCCGTCATTTACACTGCCTCTGATATTCCCTCCTTCAGTTCCCTTGTCATTACTGCTATTTCTCTCGACAGTCCCGTTACCTTTCACCCACCCCACTGACGGTGTCCACAAGTGATCGGGTAAGGTCATTGGTCTCCACACCCAATGCCATAACCTCAACCACATCTGTTGTACGCTGCATCTCAGGAGAGCGTGGTCGGATTCTCCTTCCCCTCACCCTGGGTCTGCCTCACGGCACCCCTCCAGTGCGAGATGCAGGCTGGGATGGTGGGGCCCTGGGTGTTCCAAGCGGCACCCCTCCAGTGGGAGGTGCAGACTGGGACAGTGGGACAGCTGCATTCCACCACCACCACTGGGACCCGCAACCTCAGAATCTGTGAAACCATGGAATGTCTCAACAGAACTTGCATCGCTATACGCAGATGGGTACGTGAAGAAACGATGCTATGTCGCATCAGAACTTAAAGCACTACGCAATGGAAGGGGTGGTGATGAAACCTTGGAATGTCGGAGCAGAACTCATGGAAGTGTTTGGCAAAGTAAGATCCTGTACTATGGACTGATCCATATTAAGATCAACATTCTCCCCAGAACACACATCCATGCCCCCCCTCCTCCCACCCCCAACCTTGGTCTGGATCGTATGCATCTAAATCTTCTTCTGGATCTTCAGGATTGGCATCATGTTCTGAAAAACATAACAGAAGTCAAATGGTTAGCTGCACAGGATGGGTGGCATGAGTAGTCTCACATGTAGCAGGCCAAGCAGTGGGTTGATTTGAAGGGCAACGATGCATTTTCAGGACTTGCCCTCTCCCAAGCGTGCGAGCCCAGCTTGTGCAGTACTGATGGTTTTTCTCCAGGTACGACTCATCAAAGCAGCAACCTCCTGTTCCAAGGGTGTCAGTTGGTGTAGATTTGATGGGCCTCCTCCTGTTTGAGTTCTTTCCCTTTTGTTGCGGGCCAATTTCTTCTGCAAAGATGAAAATATAACTTTTTAGAAAGGGTGTCTTTCTGCAGGGTGGGACATACACAGATGGTCACATTTACAATTGCAATTCCATTGAAAAATGAAAATATTACTTGCAGTATCTACTTGACCAAGGTCGTGCCATTTCTTTTTACACCGGCTTCCAGATCTCATGGTATTCACCACTGCGCAGTAATCTTCTGCAACTTGGTTCCAGCATTGTTTCTTTTCTTTGGGTGGCACTTTTGTGCGACCTCTGTTGCTGGTATCCAGCTCCTGCCATCTGTTCTCAGTGACATGAACTAGTATCTCCACTTCGTCATGCAAGAAATTCTTCGTTCTTGGTGCACGTTGTTGCATTGCTGTATTGAATTGACACTCAGTGATTTTTCAAACACACAGTCCTTACTTTGCATGCACCTATGCAGCACTCCTTCTGGAAGTTTAGCAGCAACATAGAGCACTGACTGATTCCAGCAGCTGATTTCTTCCACAGTACTGCTAACAGCACTCCTTCAGGCACCAAAAATCAATCAGCAGATTTGGGCCCGGAATTTCAGAGCTTAGGGCCTGACAGCTTAAGGCACAGCTGCCAATGGTGGAGCGATTAAAATCGGGGATGCTCAAGGCCAGAATTGGGGGAGAGCAGATATCTCGGGTGGGGGACTGGGTGGAGGGGGGTGGTTGTGGAGCTGGAGGAGATTACAGAGATAGGGAGGGGAGGGGCGAGGCTATAGAGGGATTTAAAAATAAGGATGAGAATTTTAAAATCAAGGCGTTGCTTAACCAGGAGCCAATGTAGGTCAGCGAGCACAAGGGGTGATGGGTGAATGGGACTTGGTGCGAGTTAGGACACGGGCAGCTGAGTTTTGGATGACCTAAAATTAATGTAACAACCCGATGATCGTCTCCACTTCGTATAATTGGGATTCTTTGTTACGAGGAGTGATCAAGAACTAGGTCGCTGCAACGGAAGTATCTACAAATGTTTGTCTGTTCGTTCATTTAACCATTATAAAATAAAGCAGGTTGCTGATTTGCATTCAGCCTCCACTAAACAACTTGAATTTATACCGCCGTTGGCGTGGCAAAGTGTCCCAAGATGTTTCACAGAAGCATACTTGGCAACAATCAATGCAAGCCCAAGAGGGAAATATTGGGAGGTAACTAGGTCAAAGAGATGGGTTTTAAGGTGCTTCCTTAGAGGCACAAGAGGTAGAAAGGTGGAGGGGTTTCAGAAATCTTGCGGTGCAAGACTTGGGCAGCTGAAGGTGCTGATGGCAATGATGAGACAAAGGGAGTGGAGATGCATCAGAGGTCCGAGGAATGGAGAGTTCTGGGGAAGTTGGAGGGCTAAAGGAGGTTACGGAGATGAGGAGGGCCAAGGCAATGAAGGGAATTAAACACGAGAATGATAATTTTAAATTCCCTTCCGTCTCGCCTCGCAATCTTCTCCCTTCTCGCCCCCTAATTCCACATTCTACCTTTATATCCTACTAAACCCCATGTTCCTTCTGCAGTATTTGTATCTCTCTGAACTACCCAAGCAGAATCATCCACATAACGGTTATTAAACCATGCAGCCCACGACTGATCACCTGGCTTTATCTTGCCTCCAGTCTGTTTGTATCATCACCATCTTGTGTATCTTCAGGATAAAAACAAGTAATTGCAAAATTAAAACATGATTTCAAAGCCATTCATTTACAGTTTTCGCACAAAAAAGATCACTTTATTTTAGCCTTGGAATGTGGACAATGCTGGCAAGACCACATTGATTGCCCACCCGTAGTTGCCTTGAACAGATGGTGGGCTGCTTTTTTTGAACCGCTGCAGCTCTTGTAGAGGTGATAGAAACATAGAAACATAGAAAATAGGTGCAGGAGTAGGCCATTCGGCCCTTCGAGCCTGCACCGCCATTCAATGAGTTCATGGCTGAACATGCAATTTCAGTACCCCATTCCTGCTTTCTCGCCATATCCCTTGACCCCCCTAGTAGTAAGGACTACATCTAACTCCTTTTTGAATATATTTAGTGAATTGGCCTCAACAACTTTCTGTGGTAGAGAATTCTACAGGTTCACCACTCTCTGGGTGAAGAAGTTTCTCCTCATCTCGGTCCTAAATGGCTTACCCCTTAGACTGTGACCCCTGGTTCTGGACTTCCCCAACATTGGGAACATTCTTCCTGCATCTAACCTGTCTAAACCCATCAGAATTTTAAACGTTTCTATGAGATCCCCTCTCATTCTTCTGAACCCCAGTGAATACAAGCCCAGTTGATCATAGGCAGTCCCTCAAAGTGAGGATGACTTGCTTCCACGCCAAAAAGGGATGAGTTCACAGGTATTTCAATGAAGGGCCTAATAGTCCAGATCCCAAACTACATATTGAAGGGTAGAAGATGCCTGTGCGTGGATTTTTTTAACGTATGGTGGCCGTTGCACACCAAGCACCACATGGGCTTGACAGAGCTAGATCTTTGTCTAGTGGCAAGGATTAACCAAGAGGACTGGAGACCTACTCTGCTGCACGGACCTCGTGCGCACACATATTGCAGTGTGGGCTGACCCATGCTGTTCCTGGGCCCTCGCCTCTTCTGGGCTCTGAACTCACGCCTCTCCTGGGCTCTAGTCACATCCCTCTACGAACTCTTGCTGCTCCTTTGCCCCGACCTCCCCACTCTTGCTGTACTACATAATTTGTGATGGTGCTACATAATTTCAGGCCTAATTCAAAGAGCAGTAAAAGTGAACCACGTAGTATGTAGTAGTTTCGTTTATGCCAGTCTGGATAATGGTGGCAGTTTCTCTTTCCCTGAGGAACATTTATGACAATAGAAACATAGAAACATAGAAAATAGACTTCCCCAACATTGGGAACATTCTTCCTGCATCCAACCTGTCCAAACCCGTCAGAATTTTAAACGTTTCTATGAGGTCCCCTCTCACTCTTCTGAACTCCAGTGAATACAAGCCCAGTTGATTCAGTCTTTCTTGATAGGTCAGTCCCACCATCCCGGGAATCAGTCTGGTGAATCTTCGCTGCACTCCCTCAACAGCAAGTATGTCCTTCCTCAAGTTAGGAGACCAAAACTGTACACAATACTCCAGGTGTGGCCTCACCAAGGCCCTGTACAACTGTAGCAACACCTCCCTGCCCCTGTACTCAAATCCCCTCGCTATGAAGGCCAACATGCCATTTGCTTTCTTAACCGCCTGCTGTACCTGCATGCCAACCTTCAATGACTGATGTACCATGACACCCAGGTCTCGTTGCACTGCTATGACATCCTTAATAATTGATTCCATCATTTTACCCACTACTGAGGTCAGGCTGACCGGTCTATAATTCCCTGCTTTCTCTCTCCCTCCTTTTTTAAAAAGTGGGGTTACATTGGCTACCCTCCAATCGATAGGAACTGATCCAGAGTCAATGGAATGTTGGAAAATGAATGTCAATGCATCCGCTATTTCCAAGGCCACCTCCTTAAGTACTCTGGGATGCAGTCCATCAGGCCCTGGGGATTTATCGGCCTTCAATCCCATCAATTTCCCCAACACAATTTCCCGACTAATAAAGATTTCCCTCAGTTCCTCCTCCTTAATAGACCCTCTGACCACTTTTATATCCGGAAGGTTGTTTGTGTCCTCCTTAGTGAATACTGAACCAAAGTACTTGTTCAAATGGTCTGCCATTTCTTTGTTCCCATGGTTATTTTTTTCTGGCCCCAGTCCACAAATCGAACTCATCACCTCGGTATTTTAACTCAAGTACTACAACCATTACAGTATTATACCCAATGATAAGTTGCTGAATTTCATCCCAAAGCAGTTATAAAAATTCCAGAATGCCATGAATTCTTACAGGCAATTGAAATAATGGCATAAATTACAACAAAATGATAAAACATACCTGTGCATCATTTCGTGTGTTTAAAATGCCAAACAATCTATTCCATTGAAAGCTTGTGCCTCTCTGAAGAGATTTGCTTGAATTCACAGAGCCTCTCAGTCAGCATTCTGACAGATGAAGATGTTCAACATTTATGTGCACTTACAACTCGCAGAAAGATCGACGGCTAAGACTGGTCATACATAAGAGTGTGCGAGGAATTGATTTGACAATGTCGAAGCATTTATGGAATTAGAGATTCACCAAGTTGCCCTTAGTAGCAAAATAATATATTGTGCATACATGGATTGCTCCTGTCCTTGGGCCCAAGTTTCGGCCTCAGTTGCTCCTGATTTTTTGGAGCAACTGGTGTAGAACGGAGTATCTTAGAAATTCAAATTCTTGGCATTTAGTTTGCTCCAGTTCTAGTCAGTTAGAACAGTTTCACTTGGAACAGAATTTTTTTTTCAAAAGGGGGCGTGTCCGGCCACTTACGCCTGTTTTCAAAGTTTCGGCAGTGAAAACTTACTCCAAACTAACTTAGAAGATTTTTGTACGCTCAAAAAAACCTTGTCTACACTTTAGAAAATTAGGCGTAGGGAAATGGGGGGGGGGGGGGGGCGGGGTTTAAAGGGCAGTTTACAAACATTAAACACTTCAATTTTACAAAGAGTCATCATTAATAATAAATACAACAATAAATCAACCAATAAATCAATCAAAAAAATTAATAAAACATAAATTAAAAAAAAAAATCAATAAATAAAACATTTTCTACTTACTGCAGCACCGGGAGTCCTCCAACAGCGTGCTGGGATGCACCCCCCCCTCCCCCCCCCGTGTGACTCTGTTAGTGTCTCTATCTCTCTGTCTGTCTGTGTGTGTCTCTCTCACTCTCTGTCTGTCAGGGTCTGTGTTTCTGACAGCGAGGAGGGGAGGGAGAGGATGGGGTGGAGGGGAGGGAGAGGATGGGGTGAAGGGGAGGGGGTGAAGGGGAGGGGGAGGAGGGGAGGGGGAGGGGGTGACTAGGGAGGGAGGGGAGGGGTGGTGAGAAAGGAGGAGGGAGGAGGAGGAGGGGGGGAGGGAGGGGAGGGGAGAAGAGAAGGGAGGGGGGGGAGAAGAGAAGGGAGGGAGGGAGGGAGAGGGGGGGGGAAAGAGAAGGGAGGGAGAGGGGGGGGGAAAGAGAAGGGAGGGAGAGGGGGGGGAAAGAGAAGGGAGGGAGGGGAGGGGAGGGGGGGGGGAGAAGAGAGGGGAGGGGGGGGAGAAGAGAAGGGAAGAGAAGGGAGGGAGGGGGGGGGAAGGGAAGAGAAGGGAGGGAGGGGGGGGGAAGAGAAGGAAGGGAGGGAGGGGGGGGGAAGAGAAGGGAGGGAGGGGAGGGGGGGGAGAAAGAGAAGGGAGGGAGGGGAGGGGAGGGGGGGGGAAGAGAAGGGAGGGGGGGGAAGAGAAGGGAGGGGGGGGAAGAGAAGGGAGGGAGGGGAGGGGAGGGGGGAGAGAAGGGGGGGGGAAGGAAGAGAAGGAAGGGGGGGGAAGAGAAGGGAGAGGGGGGGAAGAGAAGGAAGGGAGAGGGGGGGAAGAGAAGGAAGGGAGAGGGGGGGAAGAGAAGGAAGGGAGGGGGGGGAAGAGAAGGAAGGGAGGGGGGGGGAAGAGAAGGAAGGGAGGGGGGGGGAAGAGAAGGAAGGGAGGGGGGGGGAAGGGAAGGGGGGGAAGAGAAGGAAGGGAGGGGGGGGGAAGAGAAGGAAGGGGGGGGGAGGAAGAGAAGGAAGGGAGGGG